>NC_090830.1:21822348-22422348 GCF_028021215.1 Eschrichtius robustus | reverse complement strand
CTCTGTTCTGTTTTGTAATTCAGTTCAAGGGTAGCGGTTTTTACATTCCCTCTATAAGTGATATCTTATGATAAGTGTCTTTTTCTGTGTGACTTATTACACTTAGAATCGTCGTACCTAAATCCACTCATCATGCTGCTAGTAGCCTTATGACGTTGATTTCATGGCTGAGTGATATTCCATTGTACATAAGGACCACAACTTCTTTATCCATTTTTCTCTTTCCTGGGATATTTAAGGTGTAACGAAGTGGAGGTTCTTGTCAACAGAGCAGCCCTAAACTTTGGGGTGCTTGTGTCTTGCTGATTTTTAGTTTTCCCAATTTATACGCCCATGAGTGGAAGTGCCCTATGCTCTCTAAGCTGAGTTTTGTAGATGTTTCAGGACACAACCGTACACTTCTCCAGAGTGGCTGTTGGCAATTTACATCCCGCCCATCAGCGTAGCAAGGCTCCCGTTTCTCCGTGGCCTGTCCTGCATTTCTGGTTTTGACACTTTATTCAGCATGGCCCTTTTGACCGATGGGAAGCGAGACTTCTTTGTAGCGCTGATTTGCCTTTCCAGGTTGCTTGGTTCGCCAAAAAGGGCGTATGCGTTTTTTCCTGAATATATTCAGGAAAAAACGGATATGCCCTTTTTGGCCAAGGGCATCATTGTCGAGGTTTTGCCGCTTTTCCTGTGCATTAAAGGCGATTCGAATCTGCCTCCTGAAATCTGTTTCCTGCAATTCTGCCTTGCTTTCAAATCCTCTTTGTTGCCTTCCCTCAATATATTTGTAGACGAGAGTTATCATTTATAAGTCTGCAGGTTTGTGAATTGCAGTGCCCCTGAGCTCCATTTTTCAACTCGCTCTCTTGGGAGCTGGCCGCAAAAGCGCAGGATTGCTTCAGGCCCTATTCTGCTTCCGGGCGGCAGACTGAGCCTGTGGTTAATTCTTCTTCCTGATGGGAAAATAGAGTGACCTGTGCCTGTCCCAACACCTAGAGCTAGTCTCTCATTGGTTCCCCCTCTTCCCGTTCATCCTCAGGAAAAATTGCCACCTGTATGGAACAGGAGGTTAAAGGTGCTGATTCTCCAAGAAGGGAGATTGCTAGTATAGCGGCTGAATGGCGAACCCGAGCACAAGGAGATGAGAAATGAGGTGCGTTTTAGAAACCTTTCCCTATCACTCGGTGGACCATCTTCTGGGTTTCTCATGCATGTTTTCGATGTAGGAAGATGCCCTTGAACCTGGAGATTTGGGACCCATGGGATGGTTACCACGCAGTATTACTTTAAAGCGTCTGCGTTTGTTCACCCAACCTCACCAAACATCTCAGCCTCAAGAGTGTCCACCCTTATGTCTCAATCAGCTGCAGGTCTAGATATGGTCAATCCAGGTGGCATCACCGCCCCTGAACCGAATTTTGTGAGAATTTCTCTCTCTTTCACTGTCTTTGTTTCACGGGTTTTTAAAATTAATTGAGTTTTATAATGGGGTTTAGCTGCTTTTCACTGCTGTGTTTATGCAGCTTTACACCCACTTGACTCACTTACAGGGAGATATCAATACATAGGTTTTAAGATTCTTACTAGTCAGATATATTCTTGGGCGGTGAATAGGGGGTGGTTGAGTCCAGTTCCCTGAGCAAGGAGTAGGGTCTTGTCTATTACATATTGGGTTTATGGAACGGTATCTGAGCTAATTTGAAACCCTTGTTTTATGCATCACCCCACCTGACCTTTCCCGTTAGGCAGCCATAGTGTGTTTTCTAACCGTGTGACTCTGTTCTGTTTTGTAATTCAGTTCAAGGGTAGCGGTTTTTACATTCCCTCTATAAGTGATATCTTATGATAAGTGTCTTTTTCTGTGTGACTTATTACACTTAGAATCGTCGTACCTAAATCCACTCATCATGCTGCTAGTAGCCTTATGACGTTGATTTCATGGCTGAGTGATATTCCATTGTACATAAGGGACCACAACTTCTTTATCCATTTTTCTCTTTCCTGGGATATTTAAGGTGTAACGAAGTGGAGGTTCTTGTCAACAGAGCAGCCCTAAACTTTGGGGTGCTTGTGTCTTGCTGATTTTTAGTTTTCCCAATTTATACGCCCATGAGTGGAAGTGCCCTATGCTCTCTAAGCTGAGTTTTGTAGATGTTTCAGGACACACCGTACACTTCTCCAGAGTGGCTGTTGGCAATTTACATCCCGCCCATCAGCGTAGCAAGGCTCCCGTTTCTCCGTGGCCTGTCCTGCATTTCTGGTTTTGACACTTTATTCAGCATGGCCCTTTTGACCGATGGGAATCGAGACTTCTTTGTAGCGCTGATTTGCCTTTCCAGGTTGCTTGGTTCGCCAAAAAGGGCGTATGCGTTTTTTCCTGAATATATTCAGGAAAAAACGGATATGCCCTTTTTGGCCAAGGGCATCATTGTCGAGGTTTTGCCGCTTTTCCTGTGCTTTAAAGGCGATTCGAATCTGCCTCCTGAAATCTGTTTCCTGCAATTCTGCCTTGCTTTCAAATCCTCTTTGTTGCCTTCCCTCAATATATTTGTAGACGAGAGTTATCATTTATAAGTCTGCAGGTTTGTGAATTGCAGTGCCCCTGAGCTCCATTTTTCAAATCGCTCTCTTGGGAGCTGGCCGCAAAAGCGCAGGATTGCTTCAGGCCCTATTCTGCTTCCGGGCGGCAGACTGAGCCTGTGGTTAATTCTTCTTCCTGATGGGAAAATAGAGTGACCTGTGCCTGTCCCAACACCTAGAGCTAGTCTCTCATTGGTTCCCCCTCTTCCCGTTCATCCTCAGGAAAAATTGCCACCTGTATGGAACAGGAGGTTAAAGGTGCTGATTCTCCAAGAAGGGAGATTGCTAGTAAAGCGGCTGGAATGGCGAACCCGAGCACAAGGAGATGAGAAATGAGGTGCGTTTTAGAAACCTTTCCCGATCACTCGGTGGACCATCTTCTGGGTTTCTCATGCATGTTTTCGATGTAGGAAGATGCCCTTGAACCTGGAGATTTGGGACCCATGGGATGGTTACCACGCAGTATTACTTTAAAGCGTCTGTGTTTGCTCACCCAACCTCACCAAACATCTCAGCCTCAAGAGTGTCCACCCTTATGTCTCAATCAGCTGCAGGTCTAGATATGGTCAATCCAGGTGGCATCACCGCCCCTGAACGAATTTTGTGAGAATTTCTCTCTCTTTCACTGTCTTTGTTTCACGGGTTTTTAAAATTAATTGAGTTTTATAATGGGGTTTAGCTGCTTTTCACTGCTGTGTTTATGCAGCTTTACACCCACTTGACTCACTTACAGGGAGATATCAATACATAGGTTTTAAGATTCTTACTAGTCAGATATATTCTTGGGCGGTGAATAGGGGGTGTTGAGTCCAGTTCCCTGAGCAAGGAGTAGGTCTTGTCTATTACATATTGGGTTTATGGAACGGTATCTGAGCTAATTTGAAACCCTTGTTTTATGCATCACCCCACCTCACCTTTCCCGTTAGGCAGCCGTAGTGTGTTTTCTAACCGTGTGACTCTGTTCTGTTTTGTAATTCAGTTCAAGGGTAGCAGTTTTTACATTCCCTCTATAAGTGATATCTTATGATAAGTGTCTTTTTCTGTGTGACTTATTTCACTTAGAATCGTCGTACCTAAATCCACTCATCATGCTGCTACTAGCCTTATGACGTTGATTTCATGGCTGAGTGATATTCCATTGTACATAAGGACCACAACTTCTTTATCCATTTTTCTCTTTCCTGGGATATTTAAGGTGTAACGAAGTGGAGGTTCTTGTCAACAGAGCAGCCCTAAACTTTGGGGTGCTTGTGTCTTGCTGATTTTTAGTTTTCCCAATTTATACGCCCATGAGTGGAAGTGCCCTATGCTCTCTAAGCTGAGTTTTGTAGATGTTTCAGGACACACCGTACACTTCTCCAGAGTGGCTGTTGGCAATTTACATCCCGCCCATCAGCGTAGCAAGGCTCCCGTTTCTCCGTGGCCTGTCCTGCATTTCTGGTTTTGACACTTTATTCAGCATGGCCCTTTTGACCGATGGGAAGCGAGACTTCTTTGTAGCGCTGATTTGCCTTTCCAGGTTGCTTGGTTCGCCAAAAAGGGCGTATGCGTTTTTTCCTGAATATATTCAGGAAAAAACGGATATGCCCTTTTTGGCCAAGGGCATCATTGTCGAGGTTTTGCCGCTTTTCCTGTGCTTTAAAGGCGATTCGAATCTGCCTCCTGAAATCTGTTTCCTGCAATTCTGCCTTGCTTTCAAATCCTCTTTGTTGCCTTCCCTCAATATATTTGTAGACGAGAGTTATCATTTATAAGTCTGCAGGTTTGTGAATTGCAGTGCCCGTGAGCTCCATTTTTCAAATCGCTCTCTTGGGAGCTGGCCGCAAAAGCGCAGGATTGCTTCAGGCCCTATTCTGCTTCCGGGCGGCAGACTGAGCCTGTGGTTAATTCTTCTTCCTGATGGGAAAATAGAGTGACCTGTGCCTGTCCCAACACCTAGAGCTAGTCTCTCATTGGTTCCCCCTCTTCCCGTTCATCCTCAGGAAAAATTGCCACCTGTATGGAACAGGAGGTTAAAGGTGCTGATTCTCCAAGAAGGGAGATTGCTAGTATAGCGGCTGGAATGGCGAACCCGAGCACAAGGAGATGAGAAATGAGGTGCGTTTTAGAAACCTTTCCCGATCACTCGGTGGACCATCTTCTGGGTTTCTCATGCATGTTTTCGATGTAGGAAGATGCCCTTGAACCTGGAGATTTGGGACCCATGGGATGGTTACCACGCAGTATTACTTTAAAGCGTCTGCGTTTGTTCACCCAACCTCACCAAACATCTCAGCCTCAAGAGTGTCCACCCTTATGTCTCAATCAGCTGCAGGTCTAGATATGGTCAATCCAGGTGGCATCACCGCCCCTGAACGAATTTTGTGAGAATTTCTCTCTCTTTCACTGTCTTTGTTTCACGGGTTTTTAAAATTAATTGAGTTTTATAATGGGGTTTAGCTGCTTTTCACTGCTGTGTTTATGCAGCTTTACACCCACTTGACTCACTTACAGGGAGATATCAATACATAGGTTTTAAGATTCTTACTAGTCAGATATATTCTTGGGCGGTGAATAGGGGGTGTTGAGTCCAGTTCCCTGAGCAAGGAGTAGGTCTTGTCTATTACATATTGGGTTTATGGAACGGTATCTGAGCTAATTTGAAACCCTTGTTTTATGCATCACCCCACCTGACCTTTCCCGTTAGGCAGCCATAGTGTGTTTTCTAACCGTGTGACTCTGTTCTGTTTTGTAATTCAGTTCAAGGGTAGCGGTTTTTACATTCCCTCTATAAGTGATATCTTATGATAAGTGTCTTTTTCTGTGTGACTTATTACACTTAGAATCGTCGTACCTAAATCCACTCATCATGCTGCTAGTAGCCTTATGACGTTGATTTCATGGCTGAGTGATATTCCATTGTACATAAGGACCACAACTTCTTTATCCATTTTTCTCTTTCCTGGGATATTTAAGGTGTAACGAAGTGGAGGTTCTTGTCAACAGAGCAGCCCTAAACTTTGGGGTGCTTGTGTCTTGCTGATTTTTAGTTTTCCCAATTTATACGCCCATGAGTGGAAGTGCCCTATGCTCTCTAAGCTGAGTTTTGTAGATGTTTCAGGACACACCGTACACTTCTCCAGAGTGGCTGTTGGCAATTTACATCCCGCCCATCAGCGTAGCAAGGCTCCCGTTTCTCCGTGGCCTGTCCTGCATTTCTGGTTTTGACACTTTATTCAGCATGGCCCTTTTGACCGATGGGAAGCGAGACTTCTTTGTAGCGCTGATTTGCCTTTCCAGGTTGCTTGGTTCGCCAAAAAGGGCGTATGCGTTTTTTCCTGAATATATTCAGGAAAAAACGGATATGCCCTTTTTGGCCAAGGGCATCATTGTCGAGGTTTTGCCGCTTTTCCTGTGCTTTAAAGGCGATTCGAATCTGCCTCCTGAAATCTGTTTCCTGCAATTCTGCCTTGCTTTCAAATCCTCTTTGTTGCCTTCCCTCAATATATTTGTAGACGAGAGTTATCATTTATAAGTCTGCAGGTTTGTGAATTGCAGTGCCCCTGAGCTCCATTTTTCAAATCGCTCTCTTGGGAGCTGGCCGCAAAAGCGCAGGATTGCTTCAGGCCCTATTCTGCTTCCGGGCGGCAGACTGAGCCTGTGGTTAATTCTTCTTCCTGATGGGAAAATAGAGTGACCTGTGCCTGTCCCAACACCTAGAGCTAGTCTCTCATTGGTTCCCCCTCTTCCCGTTCATCCTCAGGAAAAATTGCCACCTGTATGGAACAGGAGGTTAAAGGTGCTGATTCTCCAAGAAGGGAGATTGCTAGTAAAGCGGCTGGAATGGCGAACCCGAGCACAAGGAGATGAGAAATGAGGTGCGTTTTAGAAACCTTTCCCGATCACTCGGTGGACCATCTTCTGGGTTTCTCATGCATGTTTTCGATGTAGGAAGATGCCCTTGAACCTGGAGATTTGGGACCCATGGGATGGTTACCACGCAGTATTACTTTAAAGCGTCTGCGTTTGCTCACCCAACCTCACCAAACATCTCAGCCTCAAGAGTGTCCACCCTTATGTCTCAATCAGCTGCAGGTCTAGATATGGTCAATCCAGGTGGCATCACCGCCCCTGAACGAATTTTGTGAGAATTTCTCTCTCTTTCACTGTCTTTGTTTCACGGGTTTTTAAAATTAATTGAGTTTTATAATGGGGTTTAGCTGCTTTTCACTGCTGTGTTTATGCAGCTTTACACCCACTTGACTCACTTACAGGGAGATATCAATACATAGGTTTTAAGATTCTTACTAGTCAGATATATTCTTGGGCGGTGAATAGGGGGTGTTGAGTCCAGTTCCCTGAGCAAGGAGTAGGTCTTGTCTATTACATATTGGGTTTATGGAACGGTATCTGAGCTAATTTGAAACCCTTGTTTTATGCATCACCCCACCTCACCTTTCCCGTTAGGCAGCCGTAGTGTGTTTTCTAACCGTGTGACTCTGTTCTGTTTTGTAATTCAGTTCAAGGGTAGCAGTTTTTACATTCCCTCTATAAGTGATATCTTATGATAAGTGTCTTTTTCTGTGTGACTTATTTCACTTAGAATCGTCGTACCTAAATCCACTCATCATGCTGCTACTAGCCTTATGACGTTGATTTCATGGCTGAGTGATATTCCATTGTACATAAGGACCACAACTACTTTATCCATTTTTCTCTTTCCTGGGATATTTAAGGTGTAACGAAGTGGAGGTTCTTGTCAACAGAGCAGCACTAAACTTTGGGGTGCTTGTGTCTTGCTGATTTTTAGTTTTCCCAATTTATACGCCCATGAGTGGAAGTGCCCTATGCTCTCTAAGCTGAGTTTTGTAAATGTTTCAGGACACACCGTACACTTCTCCAGAGTGTCTGTTGGCAATTTACATCCCGCCCATCAGCGTAGCAAGGCTCCCGTTTCTCCGTGGCCTGTCCTGCATTTCTGGTTTTGACACTTTATTCAGCATGGCCCTTTTGACCGATGGGAAGCGAGACTTCTTTGTAGCGCTGATTTGCCTTTCCAGGTTGCTTGGTTGGCCAAAAAGGGCGTATGCGTTTTTTCCTGAATATATTCAGGAAAAAACGCATACGCCCTTTTTGGCCAAGGGCATCATTGTCGAGGTTTTGCCGCTTTTCCTGTGCTTTAAAGGCGATTCGAATCTGCCTCCTGAAATCTGTTTCCTGCAATTCTGCCTTGCTTTCAAATCCTCTTTGTTGCCTTCCCTCAATATATTTGTAGACGAGAGTTATCATTTATAAGTCTGCAGGTTTGTGAATTGCAGTGCCCCTGAGCTCCATTTTTCAAATCGCTCTCTTGGGAGCTGGCCGCAAAAGCGCAGGATTGCTTCAGGCCCTATTCTGCTTCCGGGCGGCAGACTGAGCCTGTGGTTAATTCTTCTTCCTGATGGGAAAATAGAGTGACCTGTGCCTGTCCCAACACCTAGAGCTAGTCTCTCATTGGTTCCCCCTCTTCCCGTTCATCCTCAGGAAAAATTGCCACCTGTATGGAACAGGAGGTTAAAGGTGCTGATTCTCCAAGAAGGGAGATTGCTAGTAAAGCGGCTGGAATGGCGAACCCGAGCACAAGGAGATGAGAAATGAGGTGCGTTTTAGAAACCTTTCCCGATCACTCGGTGGACCATCTTCTGGGTTTCTCATGCATGTTTTCGATGTAGGAAGATGCCCTTGAACCTGGAGATTTGGGACCCATGGGATGGTTACCACGCAGTATTACTTTAAAGCGTCTGCGTTTGCTCACCCAACCTCACCAAACATCTCAGCCTCAAGAGTGTCCACCCTTATGTCTCAATCAGCTGCAGGTCTAGATATGGTCAATCCAGGTGGCATCACCGCCCCTGAACGAATTTTGTGAGAATTTCTCTCTCTTTCACTGTCTGTTTCACGGGTTTTTAAAATTAATTGAGTTTTATAATGGGGTTTAGCTGCTTTTCACTGCTGTGTTTATGCAGCTTTACACCCACTTGACTCACTTACAGAGAGATATCAATACATAGGTTTTAAGATTCTTACTAGTCAGATATATTCTTGGGCGGTGAATAGGGGGTGTTGAGTCCAGTTCCCTGAGCAAGGAGTAGGTCTTGTCTATTACATATTGGGTTTATGGAACGGTATCTGAGCTAATTTGAAACCCTTGTTTTATGCATCACCCCACCTCACCTTTCCCGTTAGGCAGCCATAGTGTGTTTTCTAACCGTGTGACTCTGTTCTGTTTTGTAATTCAGTTCAAGGGTAGCGGTTTTTACATTCCCTCTATAAGTGATATCTTATGATAAGTGTCTTTTTCTGTGTGACTTATTACACTTAGAATCGTCGTACCTAAATCCACTCATCATGCTGCTAGTAGCCTTATGACGTTGATTTCATGGCTGAGTGATATTCCATTGTACATAAGGACCACAACTTCTTTATCCATTTTTCTCTTTCCTGGGATATTTAAGGTGTAACGAAGTGGAGGTTCTTGTCAACAGAGCAGCCCTAAACTTTGGGGTGCTTGTGTCTTGCTGATTTTTAGTTTTCCCAATTTATACGCCCATGAGTGGAAGTGCCCTATGCTCTCTAAGCTGAGTTTTGTAGATGTTTCAGGACACACCGTACACTTCTCCAGAGTGGCTGTTGGCAATTTACATCCCGCCCATCAGCGTAGCAAGGCTCCCGTTTCTCCGTGGCCTGTCCTGCATTTCTGGTTTTGACACTTTATTCAGCATGGCCCTTTTGACCGATGGGAAGCGAGACTTCTTTGTAGCGCTGATTTGCCTTTCCAGGTTGCTTGGTTCGCCAAAAAGGGCGTATGCGTTTTTTCCTGAATATATTCAGGAAAAAACGGATATGCCCTTTTTGGCCAAGGGCATCATTGTCGAGGTTTTGCCGCTTTTCCTGTGCTTTAAAGGCGATTCGAATCTGCCTCCTGAAATCTGTTTCCTGCAATTCTGCCTTGCTTTCAAATCCTCTTTGTTGCCTTCCCTCAATATATTTGTAGACGAGAGTTATCATTTATAAGTCTGCAGGTTTGTGAATTGCAGTGCCCGTGAGCTCCATTTTTCAAATCGCTCTCTTGGGAGCTGGCCGCAAAAGCGCAGGATTGCTTCAGGCCCTATTCTGCTTCCGGGCGGCAGACTGAGCCTGTGGTTAATTCTTCTTCCTGATGGGAAAATAGAGTGACCTGTGCCTGTCCCAACACCTAGAGCTAGTCTCTCATTGGTTCCCCCTCTTCCCGTTCATCCTCAGGAAAAATTGCCACCTGTATGGAACAGGAGGTTAAAGGTGCTGATTCTCCAAGAAGGGAGATTGCTAGTAAAGCGGCTGGAATGGCGAACCCGAGCACAAGGAGATGAGAAATGAGGTGCGTTTTAGAAACCTTTCCCGATCACTCGGTGGACCATCTTCTGGGTTTCTCATGCATGTTTTCGATGTAGGAAGATGCCCTTGAACCTGGAGATTTGGGACCCATGGGATGGTTACCACGCAGTATTACTTTAAAGCGTCTGCGTTTGCTCACCCAACCTCACCAAACATCTCAGCCTCAAGAGTGTCCACCCTTATGTCTCAATCAGCTGCAGGTCTAGATATGGTCAATCCAGGTGGCATCACCGCCCCTGAACGAATTTTGTGAGAATTTCTCTCTCTTTCACTGTCTTTGTTTCACGGGTTTTTAAAATTAATTGAGTTTTATAATGGGGTTTAGCTGCTTTTCACTGCTGTGTTTATGCAGCTTTACACCCACTTGACTCACTTACAGAGAGATATCAATACATAGGTTTTAAGATTCTTACTAGTCAGATATATTCTTGGGCGGTGAATAGGGGGTGTTGAGTCCAGTTCCCTGAGCAAGGAGTAGGTCTTGTCTATTACATATTGGGTTTATGGAACGGTATCTGAGCTAATTTGAAACCCTTGTTTTATGCATCACCCCACCTCACCTTTCCCGTTAGGCAGCCGTAGTGTGTTTTCTAACCGTGTGACTCTGTTCTGTTTTGTAATTCAGTTCAAGGGTAGCGGTTTTTACATTCCCTCTATAAGTGATATCTTATGATAAGTGTCTTTTTCTGTGTGACTTATTACACTTAGAATCGTCGTACCTAAATCCACTCATCATGCTGCTAGTAGCCTTATGACGTTGATTTCATGGCTGAGTGATATTCCATTGTACATAAGGACCACAACTTCTTTATCCATTTTTCTCTTTCCTGGGATATTTAAGGTGTAACGAAGTGGAGGTTCTTGTCAACAGAGCAGCCCTAAACTTTGGGGTGCTTGTGTCTTGCTGATTTTTAGTTTTCCCAATTTATACGCCCATGAGTGGAAGTGCCCTATGCTCTCTAAGCTGAGTTTTGTAGATGTTTCAGGACACACCGTACACTTCTCCAGAGTGGCTGTTGGCAATTTACATCCCGCCCATCAGCGTAGCAAGGCTCCCGTTTCTCCGTGGCCTGTCCTGCATTTCTGGTTTTGACACTTTATTCAGCATGGCCCTTTTGACCGATGGGAAGCGAGACTTCTTTGTAGCGCTGATTTGCCTTTCCAGGTTGCTTGGTTCGCCAAAAAGGGCGTATGCGTTTTTTCCTGAATATATTCAGGAAAAAACGGATATGCCCTTTTTGGCCAAGGGCATCATTGTCGAGGTTTTGCCGCTTTTCCTGTGCTTTAAAGGCGATTCGAATCTGCCTCCTGAAATCTGTTTCCTGCAATTCTGCCTTGCTTTCAAATCCTCTTTGTTGCCTTCCCTCAATATATTTGTAGACGAGAGTTATCATTTATAAGTCTGCAGGTTTGTGAATTGCAGTGCCCCTGAGCTCCATTTTTCAAATCGCTCTCTTGGGAGCTGGCCGCAAAAGCGCAGGATTGCTTCAGGCCCTATTCTGCTTCCGGGCGGCAGACTGAGCCTGTGGTTAATTCTTCTTCCTGATGGGAAAATAGAGTGACCTGTGCCTGTCCCAACACCTAGAGCTAGTCTCTCATTGGTTCCCCCTCTTCCCGTTCATCCTCAGGAAAAATTGCCACCTGTATGGAACAGGAGGTTAAAGGTGCTGATTCTCCAAGAAGGGAGATTGCTAGTAAAGCGGCTGGAATGGCGAACCCGAGCACAAGGAGATGAGAAATGAGGTGCGTTTTAGAAACCTTTCCCGATCACTCGGTGGACCATCTTCTGGGTTTCTCATGCATGTTTTCGATGTAGGAAGATGCCCTTGAACCTGGAGATTTGGGACCCATGGGATGGTTACCACGCAGTATTACTTTAAAGCGTCTGCGTTTGTTCACCCAACCTCACCAAACATCTCAGCCTCAAGAGTGTCCACCCTTATGTCTCAATCAGCTGCAGGTCTAGATATGGTCAATCCAGGTGGCATCACCGCCCCTGAACGAATTTTGTGAGAATTTCTCTCTCTTTCACTGTCTTTGTTTCACATGGTTTTTAAAATTAATTGAGTTTTATAATGGGGTTTAGCTGCTTTTCACTGCTGTGTTTATGCAGCTTTACACCCACTTGACTCACTTACAGGGAGATATCAATACATAGGTTTTAAGATTCTTACTAGTCAGATATATTCTTGGGCGGTGAATAGGGGGTGTTGAGTCCAGTTCCCTGAGCAAGGAGTAGGTCTTGTCTATTACATATTGGGTTTATGGAACGGTATCTGAGCTAATTTGAAACCCTTGTTTTATGCATCACCCCACCTCACCTTTCCCGTTAGGCAGCCATAGTGTGTTTTCTAACCGTGTGACTCTGTTCTGTTTTGTAATTCAGTTCAAGGGTAGCGGTTTTTACATTCCCTCTATAAGTGATATCTTATGATAAGTGTCTTTTTCTGTGTGACTTATTACACTTAGAATCGTCGTACCTAAATCCACTCATCATGCTGCTAGTAGCCTTATGACGTTGATTTCATGGCTGAGTGATATTCCATTGTACATAAGGACCACAACTTCTTTATCCATTTTTCTCTTTCCTGGGATATTTAAGGTGTAACGAAGTGGAGGTACTTGTCAACAGAGCAGCCCTAAACTTTGGGGTGCTTGTGTCTTGCTGATTTTTAGTTTTCCCAATTTATACGCCCATGAGTGGAAGTGCCCTATGCTCTCTAAGCTGAGTTTTGTAGATGTTTCAGGACACACCGTACACTTCTCCAGAGTGGCTGTTGGCAATTTACATCCCGCCCATCAGCGTAGCAAGGCTCCCGTTTCTCCGTGGCCTGTCCTGCATTTCTGGTTTTGACACTTTATTCAGCATGGCCCTTTTGACCGATGGGAAGCGAGACTTCTTTGTAGCGCTGATTTGCCTTTCCAGGTTGCTTGGTTCGCCAAAAAGGGCGTATGCGTTTTTTCCTGAATATATTCAGGAAAAAACGGATATGCCCTTTTTGGCCAAGGGCATCATTGTCGAGGTTTTGCCGCTTTTCCTGTGCTTTAAAGGCGATTCGAATCTGCCTCCTGAAATCTGTTTCCTGCAATTCTGCCTTGCTTTCAAATCCTCTTTGTTGCCTTCCCTCAATATATTTGTAGATGAGAGTTATCATTTATAAGTCTGCAGGTTTGTGAATTGCAGTGCCCCTGAGCTCCATTTTTCAACTCGCTCTCTTGGGAGCTGGCCGCAAAAGCGCAGGATTGCTTTAGGCCCTATTCTGCTTCCGGGCGGCAGACTGAGCCTGTGGTTAATTCTTCTTCCTGATGGGAAAATAGAGTGACCTGTGCCTGTCCCAACACCTAGAGCTAGTCTCTCATTGGTTCCCCGTCTTCCCGTTCATACTCAGTTCAAATTGCCACCTGTATGGAACAGGAGGTTAAAGGTGCTGATTCTCCAAGGAGGGAGATTACTAGTAAAGCGGCTGGAATGGCGAACCCGAGCACAAGGGGATGAGAAATGAGGTGCGTTTTAGAAACCTTTCCCGATCACTCGGTGGACCATCTTCTGGGTTTCTCATGCATGTTTTCGATGTAGGCAGATGCCCTTGAACCTGGAGATTTGGGACCCATGGGATGGGTACCACGCAGTATTACTTTAAAGCGTCTGCGTTTGCTCACCCAACCTCACCAAATCTCTCAGCCCCAAGAGTGTCCACCCTTATGTCTCAATCAGCTGCAGGTCTAGATATGGTCAATCCAGGTGGCATCACAGCCCCTGAACGTATTTTGTAAGATTTCTCTCTCTTTCACTGTCTTTGTTTCACGGGTTTTTAAAATTAATTGAGTTTTATAATGGGGTTTAGCTGCTTTTCACTGCTGTGTTTATGCAGCTTTACACCCACTTGACTCACTTACAGAGAGATATCAATACATAGGTTTTAAGATTCTTACTAGTCAGATATATTCTTGGGCGGTGAATAGGGGGTGTTGAGTCCAGTTCCCTGAGCAAGGAGTAGGTCTTGTTTATTACATATTAGGTTTATGGAACGGTATCTGAGCTAATTTGAAACCCTTGTTTTATGCATCACCCCACCTCACCTTTCCCGTTAGGCAGCCGTAGTGTGTTTTCTAACCGTGTGACTCTGTTCTGTTTTGTAATGCAGTTCAAGGGTAGCGGTTTTTACATTCCCTCTATAAGTGATATCTTATGATAAGTGTCTTTTTCTGTGTGACTTATTTCACTTAGAATCGTCGTACCTAAATCCACTCATCATGCTGCTACTAGCCTTATGACGTTGATTTCATGGCTGAGTGATATTCCATTGTACATAAGGACCACAACTTCTTTATCCATTTTTCTCTTTCCTGGGATATTTAAGGTGTAACGAAGTGGAGGTTCTTGTCAACAGAGCAGCACTAAACTTTGGGGTGCTTGTGTCTTGCTGATTTTTAGTTTTCCCAATTTATACGCCCATGAGTGGAAGTGCCCTATGCTCTCTAAGCTGAGTTTTGTAAATGTTTCAGGACACACCGTACACTTCTCCAGAGTGGCTGTTGGCAATTTACATCCCGCCCATCAGCATAGCAAGGCTCCCGTTTCTCCGTGGCCTGTCCTGCATTTCTGGTTTTGACACTTTATTCAGCATGGCCCTTTTGACCGATGGGAAGCGAGACTTCTTTGTAACGCTGATTTGCCTTTCCAGGTTGCTTGGTTGGCCAAAAAGGGCGTATGCGTTTTTTCCTGAATATATTCAGGAAAAAACGCATACGCCCTTTTTGGCCAAGGGCATCATTGTCGAGGTTTTGCCGCTTTTCCTGTGCTTTAAAGGCGATTCGAATCTGCCTCCTGAAATCTGTTTCCTGCAATTCTGCCTTGCTTTCAAATCCTCTTTGTTGCCTTCCCTCAATATATTTGTAGACGAGAGTTATCATTTATAAGTCTGCAGGTTTGTGAATTGCAGTGCCCCTGAGCTCCATTTTTCAACTCGCTCTCTTGGGAGCTGGCCGCAAAAGCGCAAGGTTTTCTTTAGGCCCTATTCTGCTTCCGGGCGGCAGACTGAGCCTGTGGTTAATTCTTCTTCCTGATGGGAAAATAGAGTGACCTGTGCCTGTCCCAACACCTAGAGCTAGTCTCTCATTGGTTCCCCCTCTTCCCGTTCATCCTCAGGACAAATTGCCACCTGTATGGAACAGGAGGTTAAAGGTGCTGATTCTCCAAGGAGGGAGATTACTAGTAAAGCGGCTGGAATGGCGAACTCGAGCACAAGGAGGTGAGAAATGAGGTGCGTTTTAGAAACCTTTCCCGATCACTCGATGTACAATCTTCTGGGTTTCTCATGCATGTTTTCGATGTAGGAAGATGCCCTTGAACCTGGAGATTTGGGACCCATGGGATGGGTACCACGCAGTATTACTTTAAAGCGTCTGCGTTTGCTCACCCAACCTCACCAAACCTCTCAGCCCCAAGAGTGTCCACCCTTATGTCTCAATCAGCTGCAGGCCTAGATATGGTCAATCCAGGTGGCATCACAGCCCCTGAACGAATTTTGTGAGAATTTCTCTCTCTTTCACTGTCTTTGTTTCACGGGTTTTTAAAATTAATTGAGTTTTATAATGGGGTTTAGCTGCTTTTCACTGCTGTGTTTATGCAGCTTTACACCCACTTGACTCACTTACAGAAAGATATCAATACATAGGTTTTACGATTCTTACTAGTCAGATATATTCTTGGGCGGTGAATAGGGGGTGTTGAGTCCAGTTCCCTGAGCAAGGAGTAGGTCTTGTCTATTACATATTGGGTTTATGGAACGGTATCTGAGCTAATTTGAAACCCTTGTTTTCTGCATCACCCCACCTCACCTTTCCCGTTAGGCAGCCGTAGTGTGTTTTCTAACCGTGTGACTCTGTTCTGATTTGTAATTCAGTTCAAGCGTAGCGGTTTTTACATTCCCTCTATAAGTGATATCTTATGATAAGTGTCTTTTTCTGTGTGACTTATTTCACTTAGAATCGTCGTACCTAAATCCACTCATCATGCTGCTACTAGCCTTATGACTTTGATTTCATGGCTGAGTGATATTCCATTGTACATAAGGACCACAACTTCTTTATCCATTTTTCCCTTTCCTGGGATATTTAAGGTGTAACGAAGTGGAGGTTCTTGTCAACAGAGCAGCCCTACACTTTGGGGTGCTTGTGTCTTGCTGATTTTTAGTTTTCCCAATTTATACGCCCATGAGTGGAAGTGCCCTATGCTCTCTAAGCTGAGTTTTGTAAATGTTCCAGGACACACCGTACACTTCTCCAGAGTGGCTGTTGGCAATTTACGTCCCGCCCATCAGCGTAGTAAGGCTCCCGTTTCTCCGTGGCCTGTCCTGCATTTCTGGTTTTGACACTTTATTCAGCATGGCCCTTTTGACCGATGGGAAGCGAGACTTCTTTGTAGCGCTGATTTGCCTTTCCAGGTTGCTTGGTTGGCCAAAAAGGGCGTATGCGTTTTTTCCTGAATATATTCAGGAAAAAACGCATACGCCCTTTTTGGCCAAGGGCATCATTGTCGAGGTTTTGCCGCTTTTCCTGTGCTTTAAAGTCGATTCGAATCTGCCTTCTGAAATCTGTTTCCTGCAATTCTGCCTTGCTTTCAAATCCTCTTTGTTGCCTTCCCTCAATATATTTGTAGACGAGAGTTATCATTTATAAGTCTGCAGGTTTGTGAATTGCAGTGCCCCTGAGCTCCATTTTTCAACTCGCTCTCTTGGGAGCTGGCCGCAAAAGCGCAGGATTGCTTTAGGCCCTATTCTGCTTCCGGGCGGCAGACTGAGCCTGTGGTTAATTCTTCTTCCTGATGGGAAAATAGAGTGACCTGTGCCTGTCCCAACACCTAGAGCTAGTCTCTCATTGGTTCCCCCTCTTCCCGTTCATCCTCAGTTCAAATTGCAACCTGTATGGAACAGGAGGTTAAAGGTGCTGATTCTCCAAGGAGGGAGATTGCTAGTAAAGCGGCTGGAATGGCGAACTCGAGCACAAGGAGATGAGAAATGAGGTGCGTTTTAGAAACCTTTCCCGATCACTCGGTGGACCATCTTCTGGGTTACTCATGCATGTTTTCGATGTAGGCAGATGCCCTTGAACCTGGAGATTTGGGACCCATGGGATGGGTACCACGCAGTATTACTTTAAAGCGTCTGCGTTTGCTCACCCAACCTCACCAAACCTCTCAGCCCCAAGAGTGTCCACCCTTATGTCTCAATCAGCTGCAGGCCTAGATATGGTCAATCCAGGTGGCATCACAGCCCCTGTACGAATTTTGTAAGAATTTCTCTCTCTTTCACTGTCTTTGTTTCACGGGTTTTTAAAATTAATTGAGTTTTATAATGGGGTTTAGCTGCTTTTCACTGCTGTGTTTATGCAGCTTTACACCCACTTGACTCACTTACAGGGAGATATGAATACATAGGTTTTAAGATTCTTACTAGTCAGATATATTCTTGGGCGGTGAAAAGGGGGTGTTGATTCCAGTTCCCTGAGCAAGGAGTAGGTCTTGTCTATTACATATTGGGTTTATGCAACGGTATCTGAGCTAATTTGAAACCCTTGTTTTATGCATCACCCCACCTCACCTTTCCCGTTAGGCAGCCGTAGTGTGTTTTCTAACCGTGTGACTCTGTTCTGTTTTGTAATGCAGTTCAAGGGTAGCGGTTTTTACATTCCCTCTATAAGTGATATCTTATGATAAGTGTTTTCTTCTGTGTGACTTATTTCACTTAGAATCGTCGTACCTAAATCCACTCATCATGCTGCTACTAGCCTTATGACGTTGATTTCATGGCTGAGTGATATTCCATTGTACATAAGGACCACAACTTCTTTATCCATTTTTCCCTTTCCTGGGATATTTAAGGTGTAACGAAGTGGAGGTTCTTGTCAACAGAGCAGCCCTAAACTTTGGGGTGCTTGTGTCTTGCTGATTTTTAGTTTTCCCAATTTATACGCCTATGAGTGGAAGTGCCCTATGCTCTCTAAGCTGAGTTTTGTAAATGTTTCAGGACACACCGTACACTTCTCCAGAGTGGCTGTTGGCAATTTACATCCCGCCCATCAGCGTAGCAAGGCTCCCGTTTCTCCGTGGCCTGTCCTGCATTTCTGGTTTTGAAACTTTATTCAGCATGGCCCTTTTGACCGACGGGAAGCGAGACTTCTTTGTAGCGCTGATTTGCCTTTCCAGGTTGCTTGGTTGGCCAAAAAGGGCGTATGCGTTTTTTCCTGAATATATTCAGGAAAAAACGCATACGCCCTTTTTGGCCAAGGGCATCATTGTCGAGGTTTTGCCGCTTTTCCTGTGCTTTAAAGGCGATTCGAATCTGCCTCCTGAAATCTGTTTCCTGCAATTCTGCCTTGCTTTCAAATCCTCTTTGTTGCCTTCCCTCAATATATTTGTAGACGAGAGTTATCATTTATAAGTCTGCAGGTTTGTGAATTGCAGTGCCCCTGAGCTCCATTTTTCAACTCGCTCTCTTGGGAGCTGGCCGCAAAAGCGCAAGGTTTTCTTTAGGCCCTATTCTGCTTCCGGGCGGCAGACTGAGCCTGTGGTTAATTCTTCTTCCTGATGGGAAAATAGAGTGACCTGTGCCTGTCCCAACACCTAGAGCTAGTCTCTCATTGGTTCCCCCTCTTCCCGTTCATCCTCAGGACAAATTGCCACCTGTATGGAACAGGAGGTTAAAGGTGCTGATTCTCCAAGGAGGGAGATTACTAGTAAAGCGGCTGGAATGGCGAACCCGAGCACAAGGAGATGAGAAATGAGGTGCGTTTTAGAAACCTTTCCCCATCACTCGATGTACAATCTTCTGGGTTTCTCATGCATGTTTTCGATGTAGGAAGATGCCCTTGAACCTGGAGATTTGGGACCCATGGGATGGGTCCCACGCAGTATTACTTTAAAGCGTCTGCGTTTGCTCACCCAACCTCACCAAACCTCTCAGCCCCAAGAGTGTCCACCCTTATGTCTCAATCAGCTGCAGGTCTAGATATGGTCAATCCAGGTGGCATCACAGCCCCTGAACGAATTTTGTGAGAATTTCTCTCTCTTTCACTGTCTTTGTTTCACGGGTTTTTAAAATTAATTGAGTTTTATAATGGGGTTTAGCTGCTTTTCACTGCTGTGTTTATGCAGCTTTACACCCACTTGACTCACTTACAGAAAGATATCAATACATAGGTTTTACGATTCTTACTAGTCAGATATATTCTTGGGCGGTGAATAGGGGGTGTTGAGTCCAGTTCCCTGAGCAAGGAGTAGGTCTTGTCTATTACATATTGGGTTTATGGAACGGTATCTGAGCTAATTTGAAACCCTTGTTTTCTGCATCACCCCACCTCACCTTTCCCGTTAGGCAGCCGTAGTGTGTTTTCTAACCGTGTGACTCTGTTCTGATTTGTAATTCAGTTCAAGCGTAGTGGTTTTTACATTCCCTCTATAAGTGATATCTTATGATAAGTGTCTTTTTCTGTGTGACTTATTTCACTTAGAATCGTCGTACCTAAATCCACTCATCATGCTGCTACTAGCCTTATGACTTTGATTTCATGGCTGAGTGATATTCCATTGTACATAAGGACCACAACTTCTTTATCCATTTTTCCCTTTCCTGGGATATTTAAGGTGTAACGAAGTGGAGGTTCTTGTCAACAGAGCAGCCCTACACTTTGGGGTGCTTGTGTCTTGCTGATTTTTAGTTTTCCCAATTTATACGCCCATGAGTGGAAGTGCCCTATGCTCTCTAAGCTGAGTTTTGTAGATGTTTCAGGACACACCGTACACTTCTCCAGAGTGGCTGTTGGCAATTTACATCCCGCCCATCAGCGTAGCAAGGCTCCCGTTTCTCCGTGGCCTGTCCTGCATTTCTGGTTTTGACACTTTATTCAGCATGGCCCTTTTGACCGATGGGAAGCGAGACTTCTTTGTAGCGCTGATTTGCCTTTCCAGGTTGCTTGGTTGGCCAAAAAGGGCGTATGCGTTTTTTCCTGAATATATTCAGGAAAAAACGCATACGCCCTTTTTGGCCAAGGGCATCATTGTCGAGGTTTTGCCGCTTTTCCTGTGCTTTAAAGTCGATTCGAATCTGCCTCCTGAAATCTGTTTCCTGCAATTCTGCCTTGCTTTCAAATCCTCTTTGTTGCCTTCCCTCAATATATTTGTAGACGAGAGTTATCATTTATAAGTCTGCAGGTTTGTGAATTGCAGTGCCCCTGAGCTCCATTTTTCAACTCGCTCTCTTGGGAGCTGGCCGCAAAAGCGCAGGATTGCTTTAGGCCCTATTCTGCTTCCGGGCGGCAGACTGAGCCTGTGGTTAATTCTTCTTCCTGATGGGAAAATAGAGTGACCTGTGCCTGTCCCAACACCTAGAGCTAGTCTCTCATTGGTTCCCCCTCTTCCCGTTCATCCTCAGTTCAAATTGCAACCTGTATGGAACAGGAGGTTAAAGGTGCTGATTCTCCAAGGAGGGAGATTGCTAGTAAAGCGGCTGGAATGGCGAACCCGAGCACAAGGGGATGAGAAATGAGGTGCGTTTTAGAAACCTTTCCCGATCACTCGGTGGACCATCTTCTGGGTTTCTCATGCATGTTTTCGATGTAGGCAGATGCCCTTGAACCTGGAGATTTGGGACCCATGGGATGGGTACCACGCAGTATTACTTTAAAGCGTCTGCGTTTGCTCACCCAACCTCACCAAACCTCTCAGCCCCAAGAGTGTCCACCCTTATGTCTCAATCAGCTGCAGGTCTAGATATGGTCAATCCAGGTGGCATCACAGCCCCTGAACGAATTTTGTAAGAATTTCTCTCTCTTTCACTGTCTTTGTTTCACGGGTTTTTAAAGTTAATTGAGTTTTATAATGGGGTTTAGCTGCTTTTCACTGCTGTGTTTATGCAGCTTTACACCCACTTGACTCACTTACAGAGAGATATCAATACATAGGTTTTATGATTCTTACTAGTCAGATATATTCTTGGGCGGTGAATAGGGGGTGTTGAGTCCAGTTCCCTGAGCAAGGAGTAGGTCTTGTCTATTACATATTGGGTTTATGGAACGGTATCTGAGCTAATTTGAAACCCTTGTTTTATGCATCACCCCACCTCACCTTTCCCGTTAGGCAGCCATAGTGTGTTTTCTAACCGTGTGACTCTGTTCTGTTTTGTAATTCAGTTCAAGGGTAGCGGTTTTTACATTCCCTCTATAAGTGATATCTTATGATAAGTGTCTTTTTCTGTGTGACTTATTTCACTTAGAATCGTCGTACCTAAATCCACTCATCATGCTGCTACTAGCCTTATGACGTTGATTTCATGGCTGAGTGATATTCCATTGTACATAAGGACCACAACTTCTTTATCCATTTTTCTCTTTCCTGGGATATTTAAGGTGTAACGAAGTGGAGGTTCTTGTCAACAGAGCAGCCCTAAACTTTGGGGTGCTTGTGTCTTGCTGATTTTTAGTTTTCCCAATTTATACGCCCATGAGTGGAAGTGCCCTATGCTCTCTAAGCTGAGTTTTGTAAATGTTCCAGGACACACCGTACACTTCTCCAGAGTGGCTGTTGGCAATTTACGTCCCGCCCATCAGCGTAGCAAGGCTCCCGTTTCTCCGTGGCCTGTCCTGCATTTCTGGTTTTGACACTTTATTCAGCATGGCCCTTTTGACCGATGGGAAGCGAGACTTCTTTGTAGCGCTGATTTGCCTTTCCAGGTTGCTTGGTTGGCCAAAAAGGGCGTATGCGTTTTTTCCTGAATATATTCAGGAAAAAACGCATACGCCCTTTTTGGCCAAGGGCATCATTGTCGAGGTTTTGCCGCTTTTCCTGTGCTTTAAAGGCGATTCGAATCTGCCTCCTGAAATCTGTTTCCTGCAATTCTGCCTTGCTTTCAAATCCTCTTTGTTGCCTTCCCTCAATATATTTGTAGACGAGAGTTATCATTTATAAGTCTGCAGGTTTGTGAATTGCAGTGCCCCTGAGCTCCATTTTTCAACTCGCTCTCTTGGGAGCTGGCCGCAAAAGCGCAAGGTTTTCTTTAGGCCCTATTCTGCTTCCGGGCGGCAGACTGAGCCTGTGGTTAATTCTTCTTCCTGATGGGAAAATAGAGTGACCTGTGCCTGTCCCAACACCTAGAGCTAGTCTCTCATTGGTTCCCCCTCTTCCCGTTCATCCTCAGGACAAATTGCCACCTGTATGGAACAGGAGGTTAAAGGTGCTGATTCTCCAAGGAGGGAGATTACTAGTAAAGCGGCTGGAATGGCGAACCCGAGCACAAGGAGATGAGAAATGAGGTGCGTTTTAGAAACCTTTCCCGATCACTCGATGTACAATCTTCTGGGTTTCTCATGCATGTTTTCGATGTAGGAAGATGCCCTTGAACCTGGAGATTTGGGACCCATGGGATGGGTACCACGCAGTATTACTTTAAAGCGTCTGCGTTTGCTCACCCAACCTCACCAAACCTCTCAGCCCCAAGAGTGTCCACCCTTATGTCTCAATCAGCTGCAGGTCTAGATATGGTCAATCCAGGTGGCATCACAGCCCCTGAACGAATTTTGTGAGAATTTCTCTCTCTTTCACTGTCTTTGTTTCACGGGTTTTTAAAATTAATTGAGTTTTATAATGGGGTTTAGCTGCTTTTCACTGCTGTGTTTATGCAGCTTTACACCCACTTGACTCACTTACAGAGAGATATCAATACATAGGTTTTACGATTCTTACTAGTCAGATATATTCTTGGGCGGTGAATAGGGGGTGTTGAGTCCAGTTCCCTGAGCAAGGAGTAGGTCTTGTCTATTACATATTGGGTTTATGGAACGGTATCTGAGCTAATTTGAAACCCTTGTTTTCTGCATCACCCCACCTCACCTTTCCCGTTAGGCAGCCATAGTGTGTTTTCTAACCGTGTGACTCTGTTCTGATTTGTAATTCAGTTCAAGGGTAGTGGTTTTTACATTCCCTCTATAAGTGATATCTTATGATAAGTGTCTTTTTCTGTGTGACTTATTTCACTTAGAATCGTCGTACCTAAATCCACTCATCATGCTGCTACTAGCCTTATGACTTTGATTTCATGGCTGAGTGATATTCCATTGTACATAAGGACCACAACTTCTTTATCCATTTTTCCCTTTCCTGGGATATTTAAGGTGTAACGAAGTGGAGGTTCTTGTCAACAGAGCAGCCCTACACTTTGGGGTGCTTGTGTCTTGCTGATTTTTAGTTTTCCCAATTTATACGCCCATGAGTGGAAGTGCCCTATGCTCTCTAAGCTGAGTTTTGTAGATGTTTCAGGACACACCGTACACTTCTCCAGAGTGGCTGTTGGCAATTTACATCCCGCCCATCAGCGTAGCAAGGCTCCCGTTTCTCCGTGGCCTGTCCTGCATTTCTGGTTTTGACACTTTATTCAGCATGGCCCTTTTGACCGATGGGAAGCGAGACTTCTTTGTAGCGCTGATTTGCCTTTCCAGGTTGCTTGGTTGGCCAAAAAGGGCGTATGCGTTTTTTCCTGAATATATTCAGGAAAAAACGCATACACCCTTTTTGGCCAAGGGCATCATTGTCGAGGTTTTGCCGCTTTTCCTGTGCTTTAAAGTCGATTCGAATCTGCCTCCTGAAATCTGTTTCCTGCAATTCTGCCTTGCTTTCAAATCCTCTTTGTTGCCTTCCCTCAATATATTTGTAGACGAGAGTTATCATTTATAAGTCTGCAGGTTTGTGAATTGCAGTGCCCCTGAGCTCCATTTTTCAACTCGCTCTCTTGGCAGCTGGCCGCAAAAGCGCAGGATTGCTTTAGGCCCTATTCTGCTTCCGGGCGGCAGACTGAGCCTGTGGTTAATTCTTCTTCCTGATGGGAAAATAGAGTGACCTGTGCCTGTCCCAACACCTAGAGCTAGTCTCTCATTGGTTCCCCCTCTTCCCGTTCATCCTCAGTTCAAATTGCAACCTGTATGGAACAGGAGGTTAAAGGTGCTGATTCTCCAAGGAGGGAGATTGCTAGTAAAGCGGCTGGAATGGCGAACCCGAGCACAAGGGGATGAGAAATGAGGTGCGTTTTAGAAACCTTTCCCGATCACTCGGTGGACCATCTTCTGGGTTTCTCATGCATGTTTTCGATGTAGGCAGATGCCCTTGAACCTGGAGATTTGGGACCCATGGGATGGGTACCACGCAGTATTACTTTAAAGCGTCTGCGTTTGCTCACCCAACCTCACCAAACCTCTCAGCCCCAAGAGTGTCCACCCTTATGTCTCAATCAGCTGCAGGTCTAGATATGGTCAATCCAGGTGGCATCACAGCCCCTGAACGAATTTTGTAAGAATTTCTCTCTCTTTCACTGTCTTTGTTTCACGGGTTTTTAAAGTTAATTGAGTTTTATAATGGGGTTTAGCTGCTTTTCACTGCTGTGTTTATGCAGCTTTACACCCACTTGACTCACTTACAGAGAGATATCAATACATAGGTTTTATGATTCTTACTAGTCAGATATATTCTTGGGCGGTGAATAGGGGGTGTTGAGTCCAGTTCCCTGAGCAAGGAGTAGGTCTTGTCTATTACATATTGGGTTTATGGAACGGTATCTGAGCTAATTTGAAACCCTTGTTTTATGCATCACCCCACCTCACCTTTCCCGTTAGGCAGCCATAGTGTGTTTTCTAACCGTGTGACTCTGTTCTGTTTTGTAATTCAGTTCAAGGGTAGCGGTTTTTACATTCCCTCTATAAGTGATATCTTATGATAAGTGTCTTTTTCTGTGTGACTTATTTCACTTAGAATCGTCGTACCTAAATCCACTCATCATGCTGCTACTAGCCTTATGACGTTGATTTCATGGCTGAGTGATATTCCATTGTACATAAGGACCACAACTTCTTTATCCATTTTTCTCTTTCCTGGGATATTTAAGGTGTAACGAAGTGGAGGTTCTTGTCAACAGAGCAGCCCTAAACTTTGGGGTGCTTGTGTCTTGCTGATTTTTAGTTTTCCCAATTTATACGCCCATGAGTGGAAGTGCCCTATGCTCTCTAAGCTGAGTTTTGTAAATGTTCCAGGACACACCGTACACTTCTCCAGAGTGGCTGTTGGCAATTTACGTCCCGCCCATCAGCGTAGCAAGGCTCCCGTTTCTCCGTGGCCTGTCCTGCATTTCTGGTTTTGACACTTTATTCAGCATGGCCCTTTTGACCGATGGGAAGCGAGACTTCTTTGTAGCGCTGATTTGCCTTTCCAGGTTGCTTGGTTGGCCAAAAAGGGCGTATGCGTTTTTTCCTGAATATATTCAGGAAAAAACGCATACGCCCTTTTTGGCCAAGGGCATCATTGTCGAGGTTTTGCCGCTTTTCCTGTGCTTTAAAGGCGATTCGAATCTGCCTCCTGAAATCTGTTTCCTGCAATTCTGCCTTGCTTTCAAATCCTCTTTGTTGCCTTCCCTCAATATATTTGTAGACGAGAGTTATCATTTATAAGTCTGCAGGTTTGTGAATTGCAGTGCCCCTGAGCTCCATTTTTCAACTCGCTCTCTTGGGAGCTGGCCGCAAAAGCGCAAGGTTTTCTTTAGGCCCTATTCTGCTTCCGGGCGGCAGACTGAGCCTGTGGTTAATTCTTCTTCCTGATGGGAAAATAGAGTGACCTGTGCCTGTCCCAACACCTAGAGCTAGTCTCTCATTGGTTCCCCCTCTTCCCGTTCATCCTCAGGACAAATTGCCACCTGTATGGAACAGGAGGTTAAAGGTGCTGATTCTCCAAGGAGGGAGATTACTAGTAAAGCGGCTGGAATGGCGAACCCGAGCACAAGGAGATGAGAAATGAGGTGCGTTTTAGAAACCTTTCCCGATCACTCGATGTACAATCTTCTGGGTTTCTCATGCATGTTTTCGATGTAGGAAGATGCCCTTGAACCTGGAGATTTGGGACCCATGGGATGGGTACCACGCAGTATTACTTTAAAGCGTCTGCGTTTGCTCACCCAACCTCACCAAACCTCTCAGCCCCAAGAGTGTCCACCCTTATGTCTCAATCAGCTGCAGGTCTAGATATGGTCAATCCAGGTGGCATCACAGCCCCTGAACGAATTTTGTGAGAATTTCTCTCTCTTTCACTGTCTTTGTTTCACGGGTTTTTAAAATTAATTGAGTTTTATAATGGGGTTTAGCTGCTTTTCACTGCTGTGTTTATGCAGCTTTACACCCACTTGACTCACTTACAGAGAGATATCAATACATAGGTTTTACGATTCTTACTAGTCAGATATATTCTTGGGCGGTGAATAGGGGGTGTTGAGTCCAGTTCCCTGAGCAAGGAGTAGGTCTTGTCTATTACATATTGGGTTTATGGAACGGTATCTGAGCTAATTTGAAACCCTTGTTTTCTGCATCACCCCACCTCACCTTTCCCGTTAGGCAGCCGTAGTGTGTTTTCTAACCGTGTGACTCTGTTCTGATTTGTAATTCAGTTCAAGGGTAGTGGTTTTTACATTCCCTCTATAAGTGATATCTTATGATAAGTGTCTTTTTCTGTGTGACTTATTTCACTTAGAATCGTCGTACCTAAATCCACTCATCATGCTGCTACTAGCCTTATGACTTTGATTTCATGGCTGAGTGATATTCCATTGTACATAAGGACCACAACTTCTTTATCCATTTTTCCCTTTCCTGGGATATTTAAGGTGTAACGAAGTGGAGGTTCTTGTCAACAGAGCAGCCCTACACTTTGGGGTGCTTGTGTCTTGCTGATTTTTAGTTTTCCCAATTTATACGCCCATGAGTGGAAGTGCCCTATGCTCTCTAAGCTGAGTTTTGTAGATGTTTCAGGACACACCGTACACTTCTCCAGAGTGGCTGTTGGCAATTTACATCCCGCCCATCAGCGTAGCAAGGCTCCCGTTTCTCCGTGGCCTGTCCTGCATTTCTGGTTTTGACACTTTATTCAGCATGGCCCTTTTGACCGATGGGAAGCGAGACTTCTTTGTCGCGCTGATTTGCCTTTCCATGTTGCTTGGTTGGCCAAAAAGGGCGTATGCGTTTTTTCCTGAATATATTCAGGAAAAAACGCATACGCCCTTTTTGGCCAAGGGCATCATTGTCGAGGTTTTGCCGCTTTTCCTGTGCTTTAAAGTCGATTCGAATCTGCCTCCTGAAATCTGTTTCCTGCAATTCTGCCTTGCTTTCAAATCCTCTTTGTTGCCTTCCCTCAATATATTTGTAGACGAGAGTTATCATTTATAAGTCTGCAGGTTTGTGAATTGCAGTGCCCCTGAGCTCCATTTTTCAACTCGCTCTCTTGGGAGCTGGCCGCAAAAGCGCAGGATTGCTTTAGGCCCTATTCTGCTTCCGGGCGGCAGACTGAGCCTGTGGTTAATTCTTCTTCCTGATGGGAAAATAGAGTGACCTGTGCCTGTCCCAACACCTAGAGCTAGTCTCTCATTGGTTCCCCCTCTTCCCGTTCATCCTCAGTTCAAATTGCAACCTGTATGGAACAGGAGGTTAAAGGTGCTGATTCTCCAAGGAGGGAGATTGCTAGTAAAGCGGCTGGAATGGCGAACCCGAGCACAAGGGGATGAGAAATGAGGTGCGTTTTAGAAACCTTTCCCGATCACTCGGTGGACCATCTTCTGGGTTTCTCATGCATGTTTTCGATGTAGGCAGATGCCCTTGAACCTGGAGATTTGGGACCCATGGGATGGGTACCACGCAGTATTACTTTAAAGCGTCTGCGTTTGCTCACCCAACCTCACCAAACCTCTCAGCCCCAAGAGTGTCCACCCTTATGTCTCAATCAGCTGCAGGTCTAGATATGGTCAATCCAGGTGGCATCACAGCCCCTGAACGAATTTTGTAAGAATTTCTCTCTCTTTCACTGTCTTTGTTTCACGGATTTTTAAAGTTAATTGAGTTTTATAATGGGGTTTAGCTGCTTTTCACTGCTGTGTTTATGCAGCTTTACACCCACTTGACTCACTTACAGAGAGATATCAATACATAGGTTTTATGATTCTTACTAGTCAGATATATTCTTGGGCGGTGAATAGGGGGTGTTGAGTCCAGTTCCCTGAGCAAGGAGTAGGTCTTGTCTATTACATATTGGGTTTATGGAACGGTATCTGAGCTAATTTGAAACCCTTGTTTTATGCATCACCCCACCTCACCTTTCCCGTTAGGCAGCCATAGTGTGTTTTCTAACCGTGTGACTCTGTTCTGTTTTGTAATTCAGTTCAAGGGTAGCGGTTTTTACATTCCCTCTATAAGTGATATCTTATGATAAGTGTCTTTTTCTGTGTGACTTATTTCACTTAGAATCGTCGTACCTAAATCCACTCATCATGCTGCTACTAGCCTTATGACGTTGATTTCATGGCTGAGTGATATTCCATTGTACATAAGGACCACAACTTCTTTATCCATTTTTCTCTTTCCTGGGATATTTAAGGTGTAACGAAGTGGAGGTTCTTGTCAACAGAGCAGCCCTAAACTTTGGGGTGCTTGTGTCTTGCTGATTTTTAGTTTTCCCAATTTATACGCCCATGAGTGGAAGTGCCCTATGCTCTCTAAGCTGAGTTTTGTAAATGTTTCAGGACACACCGTACACTTCTCCAGAGTGGCTGTTGGCAATTTACATACCGCCCATCAGCGTAGCAAGGCTCCCGTTTCTCCGTGGCCTGTCCTGCATTTCTGGTTTTGACACTTTATTCAGCATGGCCCTTTTGACCGATGGGAAGCGAGACTTCTTTGTAGCGCTGATTTGCCTTTCCAGGTTGCTTGGTTGGCCAAAAAGGGCGTATGCGTTTTTTCCTGAATATATTCAGGAAAAAACGCATACGCCCTTTTTGGCCAAGGGCATCATTGTCGAGGTTTTGCCGCTTTTCCTGTGCTTTAAAGGCGATTCGAATCTGCCTCCTGAAATCTGTTTCCTGCAATTCTGCCTTGCTTTCAAATCCTCTCTGTTGCCTTCCCTCAATATATTTGTAGACGAGAGTTATCATTTATAAGTCTGCAGGTTTGTGAATTGCAGTGCCCCTGAGCTCCATTTTTCAACTCGCTCTCTTGGGAGCTGGCCGCAAAAGCGCAAGGTTTTCTTTAGGCCCTATTCTGCTTCCGGGCGGCAGACTGAGCCTGTGGTTAATTCTTCTTCCTGATGGGAAAATAGAGTGACCTGTGCCTGTCCCAACACCTAGAGCTAGTCTCTCATTGGTTCCCCCTCTTCCCGTTCATCCTCAGGACAAATTGCCACCTGTATGGAACAGGAGGTTAAAGGTGCTGATTCTCCAAGGAGGGAGATTACTAGTAAAGCGGCTGGAATGGCGAACCCGAGCACAAGGAGATGAGAAATGAGGTGCGTTTTAGAAACCTTTCCCGATCACTCGATGTACAATCTTCTGGGTTTCTCATGCATGTTTTCGATGTAGGAAGATGCCCTTGAACCTGGAGATTTGGGACCCATGGGATGGGTACCACGCAGTATTACTTTAAAGCGTCTGCGTTTGCTCACCCAACCTCACCAAACCTCTCAGCCCCAAGAGTGTCCACCCTTATGTCTCAATCAGCTGCAGGTCTAGATATGGTCAATCCAGGTGGCATCACAGCCCCTGAACGAATTTTGTGAGAATTTCTCTCTCTTTCACTGTCTTTGTTTCACGGGTTTTTAAAATTAATTGAGTTTTATAATGGGGTTTAGCTGCTTTTCACTGCTGTGTTTATGCAGCTTTACACCCACTTGACTCACTTACAGAGAGATATCAATACATAGGTTTTACGATTCTTACTAGTCAGATATATTCTTGGGCGGTGAATAGGGGGTGTTGAGTCCAGTTCCCTGAGCAAGGAGTAGGTCTTGTCTATTACATATTGGGTTTATGGAACGGTATCTGAGCTAATTTGAAACCCTTGTTTTCTGCATCACCCCACCTCACCTTTCCCGTTAGGCAGCCGTAGTGTGTTTTCTAACCGTGTGACTCTGTTCTGATTTGTAATTCAGTTCAAGGGTAGTGGTTTTTACATTCCCTCTATAAGTGATATCTTATGATAAGTGTCTTTTTCTGTGTGACTTATTTCACTTAGAATCGTCGTACCTAAATCCACTCATCATGCTGCTACTAGCCTTATGACTTTGATTTCATGGCTGAGTGATATTCCATTGTACATAAGGACCACAACTTCTTTATCCATTTTTCCCTTTCCTGGGATATTTAAGGTGTAACGAAGTGGAGGTTCTTGTCAACAGAGCAGCGCTAAACTTTGGGGTGCTTGTGTCTTGCTGATTTTTAGTTTTCCCAATTTATACGCCCATGAGTGGAAGTGCCCTATGCTCTCTAAGCTGAGTTTTGTAGATGTTTCAGGACACACCGTACACTTCTCCAGAGTGGCTGTTGGCAATTTACATCCCGCCCATCAGCGTAGCAAGGCTCCCGTTTCTCCGTGGCCTGTCCTGCATTTCTGGTTTTGACACTTTATTCAGCATGGCCCTTTTGACCGATGGGAAGCGAGACTTCTTTGTAGCGCTGATTTGCCTTTCCAGGTTGCTTGGTTGGCCAAAAAGGGCGTATGCGTTTTTTCCTGAATATATTCAGGAAAAAACGCATACGCCCTTTTTGGCCAAGGGCATCATTGTCGAGGTTTTGCCGCTTTTCCTGTGCTTTAAAGGCGATTCGAATCTGCCTCCTGAAATCTGTTTCCTGCAATTCTGCCTTGCTTTCAAATCCTCTTTGTTGCCTTCCCTCAATATATTTGTAGACGAGAGTTATCATTTATAAGTCTGCATGTTTGTGAATTGCAGTGCCCCTGAGCTCCATTTTTCAACTCGCTCTCTTGGGAGCTGGCCGCAAAAGTGCAGGATTGCTTTAGGCCCTATTCTGCTTCCGGGCGGCAAACTGAGCCTGTGGTTAATTCTTCTTCCTGATGGGAAAATAGAGTGACCTGTGCCTGTCCCAACACCTAGAGCTAGTCTCTCATTGGTTCCCCCTCTTCCCGTTCATCCTCAGGACAAATTGCCACCTGTATGGAACAGGAGGTTAAAGGTGCTGATTCTCCAAGGAGGGAGATTGCTAGTAAAGCGGCTGGAATGGCGAACTCGAGCACAAGGAGATGAGAAATGAGGTGCGTTTTAGAAACCTTTCCCGATCACTCGGTGGACCATCTTCTGGGTTACTCATGCATGTTTTCGATGTAGGCAGATGCCCTTGAACCTGGAGATTTGGGACCCATGGGATGGGTACCACGCAGTATTACTTTAAAGCGTCTGCGTTTGCTCACCCAACCTCACCAAACCTCTCAGCCCCAAGAGTGTCCACCCTTATGTCTCAATCAGCTGCAGGCCTAGATATGGTCAATCCAGGTGGCATCACAGCCCCTGTACGAATTTTGTAAGAATTTCTCTCTCTTTCACTGTCTTTGTTTCACGGGTTTTTAAAATTAATTGAGTTTTATAATGGGGTTTAGCTGCTTTTCACTGCTGTGTTTATGCAGCTTTACACCCACTTGACTCACTTACAGGGAGATATGAATACATAGGTTTTAAGATTCTTACTAGTCAGATATATTCTTGGGCGGTGAATAGGGGGTGTTGATTCCAGTTCCCTGAGCAAGGAGTAGGTCTTGTCTATTACATATTGGGTTTATGCAACGGTATCTGAGCTAATTTGAAACCCTTGTTTTATGCATCACCCCACCTCACCTTTCCCGTTAGGCAGCCGTAGTGTGTTTTCTAACCGTGTGACTCTGTTCTGTTTTGTAATGCAGTTCAAGGGTAGCGGTTTTTACATTCCCTCTATAAGTGATATCTTATGATAAGTGTCTTCTTCTGTGTGACTTATTTCACTTAGAATCGTCGTACCTAAATCCACTCATCATGCTGCTACTAGCCTTATGACTTTGATTTCATGGCTGAGTGATATTCCATTGTACATAAGGACCACAACTTCTTTATCCATTTTTCCCTTTCCTGGGATATTTAAGGTGTAACGAAGTGGAGGTTCTTGTCAACAGAGCAGCCCTACACTTTGGGGTGCTTGTGTCTTGCTGATTTTTAGTTTTCCCAATTTATACGCCCATGAGTGGAAGTGCCCTATGCTCTCTAAGCTGAGTTTTGTAGATGTTTCAGGACACACCGTACACTTCTCCAGAGTGGCTGTTGGCAATTTACATCCCGCCCATCAGCGTAGCAAGGCTCCCGTTTCTCCGTGGCCTGTCCTGCATTTCTGGTTTTGACACTTTATTCAGCATGGCCCTTTTGACCGATGGGAAGCGAGACTTCTTTGTCGCGCTGATTTGCCTTTCCATGTTGCTTGGTTGGCCAAAAAGGGCGTATGCGTTTTTTCCTGAATATATTCAGGAAAAAACGCATACGCCCTTTTTGGCCAAGGGCATCATTGTCGAGGTTTTGCCGCTTTTCCTGTGCTTTAAAGTCGATTCGAATCTGCCTCCTGAAATCTGTTTCCTGCAATTCTGCCTTGCTTTCAAATCCTCTTTGTTGCCTTCCCTCAATATATTTGTAGACGAGAGTTATCATTTATAAGTCTGCAGGTTTGTGAATTGCAGTGCCCCTGAGCTCCATTTTTCAACTCGCTCTCTTGGGAGCTGGCCGCAAAAGCGCAGGATTGCTTTAGGCCCTATTCTGCTTCCGGGCGGCAGACTGAGCCTGTGGTTAATTCTTCTTCCTGATGGGAAAATAGAGTGACCTGTGCCTGTCCCAACACCTAGAGCTAGTCTCTCATTGGTTCCCCCTCTTCCCGTTCATCCTCAGTTCAAATTGCAACCTGTATGGAACAGGAGGTTAAAGGTGCTGATTCTCCAAGGAGGGAGATTGCTAGTAAAGCGGCTGGAATGGCGAACCCGAGCACAAGGGGATGAGAAATGAGGTGCGTTTTAGAAACCTTTCCCGATCACTCGGTGGACCATCTTCTGGGTTTCTCATGCATGTTTTCGATGTAGGCAGATGCCCTTGAACCTGGAGATTTGGGACCCATGGGATGGGTACCACGCAGTATTACTTTAAAGCGTCTGCGTTTGCTCACCCAACCTCACCAAACCTCTCAGCCCCAAGAGTGTCCACCCTTATGTCTCAATCAGCTGCAGGTCTAGATATGGTCAATCCAGGTGGCATCACAGCCCCTGAACGAATTTTGTAAGAATTTCTCTCTCTTTCACTGTCTTTGTTTCACGGGTTTTTAAAGTTAATTGAGTTTTATAATGGGGTTTAGCTGCTTTTCACTGCTGTGTTTATGCAGCTTTACACCCACTTGACTCACTTACAGAGAGATATCAATACATAGGTTTTATGATTCTTACTAGTCAGATATATTCTTGGGCGGTGAATAGGGGGTGTTGAGTCCAGTTCCCTGAGCAAGGAGTAGGTCTTGTCTATTACATATTGGGTTTATGGAACGGTATCTGAGCTAATTTGAAACCCTTGTTTTATGCATCACCCCACCTCACCTTTCCCGTTAGGCAGCCGTAGTGTGTTTTCTAACCGTGTGACTCTGTTCTGTTTTGTAATTCAGTTCAAGGGTAGCGGTTTTTACATTCCCTCTATAAGTGATATCTTATGATAAGTGTCTTTTTCTGTGTGACTTATTTGACTTAGAATCGTCGTACCTAAATCCACTCATCATGCTGCTACTAGCCTTATGACGTTGATTTCATGGCTGAGTGATATTCCATTGTACATAAGGACCACAACTTCTTTATCCATTTTTCTCTTTCCTGGGATATTTAAGGTGTAACGAAGTGGAGGTTCTTGTCAACAGAGCAGCCCTAAACTTTGGGGTGCTTGTGTCTTGCTGATTTTTAGTTTTCCCAATTTATACGCCCATGAGTGGAAGTGCCCTATGCTCTCTAAGCTGAGTTTTGTAAATGTTCCAGGACACACCGTACACTTCTCCAGAGTGGCTGTTGGCAATTTACGTCCCGCCCATCAGCGTAGCAAGGCTCCCGTTTCTCCGTGGCCTGTCCTGCATTTCTGGTTTTGACACTTTATTCAGCATGGCCCTTTTGACCGATGGGAAGCGAGACTTCTTTGTAGCGCTGATTTGCCTTTCCAGGTTGCTTGGTTGGCCAAAAAGGGCGTATGCGTTTTTTCCTGAATATATTCAGGAAAAAACGCATACGCCCTTTTTGGCCAAGGGCATCATTGTCGAGGTTTTGCCGCTTTTCCTGTGCTTTAAAGGCGATTCGAATCTGCCTCCTGAAATCTGTTTCCTGCAATTCTGCCTTGCTTTCAAATCCTCTTTGTTGCCTTCCCTCAATATATTTGTAGACGAGAGTTATCATTTATAAGTCTGCAGGTTTGTGAATTGCAGTGCCCCTGAGCTCCATTTTTCAACTCGCTCTCTTGGGAGCTGGCCGCAAAAGCGCAAGGTTTTCTTTAGGCCCTATTCTGCTTCCGGGCGGCAGACTGAGCCTGTGGTTAATTCTTCTTCCTGATGGGAAAATAGAGTGACCTGTGCCTGTCCCAACACCTAGAGCTAGTCTCTCATTGGTTCCCCCTCTTCCCGTTCATCCTCAGGACAAATTGCCACCTGTATGGAACAGGAGGTTAAAGGTGCTGATTCTCCAAGGAGGGAGATTACTAGTAAAGCGGCTGGAATGGCGAACCCGAGCACAAGGAGATGAGAAATGAGGTGCGTTTTAGAAACCTTTCCCGATCACTCGATGTACAATCTTCTGGGTTTCTCATGCATGTTTTCGATGTAGGAAGATGCCCTTGAACCTGGAGATTTGGGACCCATGGGATGGGTACCACGCAGTATTACTTTAAAGCGTCTGCGTTTGCTCACCCAACCTCACCAAACCTCTCAGCCCCAAGAGTGTCCACCCTTATGTCTCAATCAGCTGCAGGTCTAGATATGGTCAATCCAGGTGGCATCACAGCCCCTGAACGAATTTTGTGAGAATTTCTCTCTCTTTCACTGTCTTTGTTTCACGGGTTTTTAAAATTAATTGAGTTTTATAATGGGGTTTAGCTGCTTTTCACTGCTGTGTTTATGCAGCTTTACACCCACTTGACTCACTTACAGAGAGATATCAATACATAGGTTTTACGATTCTTACTAGTCAGATATATTCTTGGGCGGTGAATAGGGGGTGTTGAGTCCAGTTCCCTGAGCAAGGAGTAGGTCTTGTCTATTACATATTGGGTTTATGGAACGGTATCTGAGCTAATTTGAAACCCTTGTTTTCTGCATCACCCCACCTCACCTTTCCCGTTAGGCAGCCGTAGTGTGTTTTCTAACCGTGTGACTCTGTTCTGATTTGTAATTCAGTTCAAGGGTAGTGGTTTTTACATTCCCTCTATAAGTGATATCTTATGATAAGTGTCTTTTTCTGTGTGACTTATTTCACTTAGAATCGTCGTACCTAAATCCACTCATCATGCTGCTACTAGCCTTATGACTTTGATTTCATGGCTGAGTGATATTCCATTGTACATAAGGACCACAACTTCTTTATCCATTTTTCCCTTTCCTGGGATATTTAAGGTGTAACGAAGTGGAGGTTCTTGTCAACAGAGCAGCGCTAAACTTTGGGGTGCTTGTGTCTTGCTGATTTTTAGTTTTCCCAATTTATACGCCCATGAGTGGAAGTGCCCTATGCTCTCTAAGCTGAGTTTTGTAGATGTTTCAGGACACACCGTACACTTCTCCAGAGTGGCTGTTGGCAATTTACATCCCGCCCATCAGCGTAGCAAGGCTCCCGTTTCTCCGTGGCCTGTCCTGCATTTCTGGTTTTGACACTTTATTCAGCATGGCCCTTTTGACCGATGGGAAGCGAGACTTCTTTGTAGCGCTGATTTGCCTTTCCAGGTTGCTTGGTTGGCCAAAAAGGGCGTATGCGTTTTTTCCTGAATATATTCAGGAAAAAACGCATACGCCCTTTTTGGCCAAGGGCATCATTGTCGAGGTTTTGCCGCTTTTCCTGTGCTTTAAAGGCGATTCAAATCTGCCTCCTGAAATCTGTTTCCTGCAATTCTGCCTTGCTTTCAAATCCTCTTTGTTGCCTTCCCTCAATATATTTGTAGACGAGAGTTATCATTTATAAGTCTGCATGTTTGTGAATTGCAGTGCCCCTGAGCTCCATTTTTCAACTCGCTCTCTTGGGAGCTGGCCGCAAAAGTGCAGGATTGCTTTAGGCCCTATTCTGCTTCCGGGCGGCAAACTGAGCCTGTGGTTAATTCTTCTTCCTGATGGGAAAATAGAGTGACCTGTGCCTGTCCCAACACCTAGAGCTAGTCTCTCATTGGTTCCCCCTCTTCCCGTTCATCCTCAGGACAAATTGCCACCTGTATGGAACAGGAGGTTAAAGGTGCTGATTCTCCAAGGAGGGAGATTGCTAGTAAAGCGGCTGGAATGGCGAACTCGAGCACAAGGAGATGAGAAATGAGGTGCGTTTTAGAAACCTTTCCCGATCACTCGGTGGACCATCTTCTGGGTTACTCATGCATGTTTTCGATGTAGGCAGATGCCCTTGAACCTGGAGATTTGGGACCCATGGGATGGGTACCACGCAGTATTACTTTAAAGCGTCTGCGTTTGCTCACCCAACCTCACCAAACCTCTCAGCCCCAAGAGTGTCCACCCTTATGTCTCAATCAGCTGCAGGCCTAGATATGGTCAATCCAGGTGGCATCACAGCCCCTGTACGAATTTTGTAAGAATTTCTCTCTCTTTCACTGTCTTTGTTTCACGGGTTTTTAAAATTAATTGAGTTTTATAATGGGGTTTAGCTGCTTTTCACTGCTGTGTTTATGCAGCTTTACACCCACTTGACTCACTTACAGGGAGATATGAATACATAGGTTTTAAGATTCTTACTAGTCAGATATATTCTTGGGCGGTGAATAGGGGGTGTTGATTCCAGTTCCCTGAGCAAGGAGTAGGTCTTGTCTATTACATATTGGGTTTATGCAACGGTATCTGAGCTAATTTGAAACCCTTGTTTTATGCATCACCCCACCTCACCTTTCCCGTTAGGCAGCCGTAGTGTGTTTTCTAACCGTGTGACTCTGTTCTGTTTTGTAATGCAGTTCAAGGGTAGCGGTTTTTACATTCCCTCTATAAGTGATATCTTATGATAAGTGTCTTCTTCTGTGTGACTTATTTCACTTAGAATCGTCGTACCTAAATCCACTCATCATGCTGCTACTAGCCTTATGACGTTGATTTCATGGCTGAGTGATATTCCATTGTACATAAGGACCACAACTTCTTTATCCATTTTTCCCTTTCCTGGGATATTTAAGGTGTAACGAAGTGGAGGTTCTTGTCAACAGAGCAGCCCTAAACTTTGGGGTGCTTGTGTCTTGCTGATTTTTAGTTTTCCCAATTTATACGCCCATGAGTGGAAGTGCCCTATGCTCTCTAAGCTGAGTTTTGTAAATGTTCCAGGACACACCGTACACTTCTCCAGAGTGGCTGTTGGCAATTTACATCCCGCCCATCAGCATAGCAAGGCTCCCGTTTCTCCGTGGCCTGTCCTGCATTTCTGGTTTTGAAACTTTATTCAGCATGGCCCTTTTGACCGATGGGAAGCGAGACTTCTTTGTAGCGCTGATTTGCCTTTCCAGGTTGCTTGGTTGGCCAAAAAGGGCGTATGCGTTTTTTCCTGAATATATTCAGGAAAAAACGCATACGCCCTTTTTGGCCAAGGGCATCATTGTCGAGGTATTGCCGCTTTTCCTGTGCTTTAAAGGCGATTCGAATCTGCCTCCTGAAATCTGTTTCCTGCAATTCTGCCTTGCTTTCAAATCCTCTTTGTTGCCTTCCCTCAATATATTTGTAGACGAGAGTTATCATTTATAAGTCTGCAGGTTTGTGAATTGCAGTGCCCCTGAGCTCCATTTTTCAACTCGCTCTCTTGGGAGCTGGCCGCAAAAGCGCAAGGTTTTCTTTAGGCCCTATTCTGCTTCCGGGCGGCAGACTGAGCCTGTGGTTAATTCTTCTTCCTGATGGGAAAATAGAGTGACCTGTGCCTGTCCCAACACCTAGAGCTAGTCTCTCATTGGTTCCCCCTCTTCCCGTTCATCCTCAGGACAAATTGCCACCTGTATGGAACAGGAGGTTAAAGGTGCTGATTCTCCAAGGAGGGAGATTGCTAGTAAAGCGGCTGGAATGGCGAACCCGAGCACAAGGAGATGAGAAATGAGGTGCGTTTTAGAAACCTTTCCCCATCACTCGATGTACAATCTTCTGGGTTTCTCATGCATGTTTTCGATGTAGGCAGATGCCCTTGAACCTGGAGATTTGGGACCCATGGGATGGGTCCCACGCAGTATTACTTTAAAGCGTCTGCGTTTGCTCACCCAACCTCACCAAACCTCTCAGCCCCAAGAGTGTCCACCCTTATGTCTCAATCAGCTGCAGGTCTAGATATGGTCAATCCAGGTGGCATCACAGCCCCTGAACGAATTTTGTGAGAATTTCTCTCTCTTTCACTGTCTTTGTTTCACGGGTTTTTAAAATTAATTGAGTTTTATAATGGGGTTTAGCTGCTTTTCACTGCTGTGTTTATGCAGCTTTACACCCACTTGACTCACTTACAGAAAGATATCAATACATAGGTTTTACGATTCTTACTAGTCAGATATATTCTTGGGCGGTGAATAGGGGGTGTTGAGTCCAGTTCCCTGAGCAAGGAGTAGGTCTTGTCTATTACATATTGGGTTTATGGAACGGTATCTGAGCTAATTTGAAACCCTTGTTTTCTGCATCACCCCACCTCACCTTTCCCGTTAGGCAGCCGTAGTGTGTTTTCTAACCGTGTGACTCTGTTCTGATTTGTAATTCAGTTCAAGCGTAGTGGTTTTTACATTCCCTCTATAAGTGATATCTTATGATAAGTGTCTTTTTCTGTGTGACTTATTTCACTTAGAATCGTCGTACCTAAATCCACTCATCATGCTGCTACTAGCCTTATGACTTTGATTTCATGGCTGAGTGATATTCCATTGTACATAAGGACCACAACTTCTTTATCCATTTTTCCCTTTCCTGGGATATTTAAGGTGTAACGAAGTGGAGGTTCTTGTCAACAGAGCAGCCCTACACTTTGGGGTGCTTGTGTCTTGCTGATTTTTAGTTTTCCCAATTTATACGCCCATGAGTGGAAGTGCCCTATGCTCTCTAAGCTGAGTTTTGTAGATGTTTCAGGACACACCGTACACTTCTCCAGAGTGGCTGTTGGCAATTTACATCCCGCCCATCAGCGTAGCAAGGCTCCCGTTTCTCCGTGGCCTGTCCTGCATTTCTGGTTTTGACACTTTATTCAGCATGGCCCTTTTGACCGATGGGAAGCGAGACTTCTTTGTAGCGCTGATTTGCCTTTCCAGGTTGCTTGGTTGGCCAAAAAGGGCGTATGCGTTTTTTCCTGAATATATTCAGGAAAAAACGCATACGCCCTTTTTGGCCAAGGGCATCATTGTCGAGGTTTTGCCGCTTTTCCTGTGCTTTAAAGTCGATTCGAATCTGCCTCCTGAAATCTGTTTCCTGCAATTCTGCCTTGCTTTCAAATCCTCTTTGTTGCCTTCCCTCAATATATTTGTAGACGAGAGTTATCATTTATAAGTCTGCAGGTTTGTGAATTGCAGTGCCCCTGAGCTCCATTTTTCAACTCGCTCTCTTGGGAGCTGGCCGCAAAAGCGCAGGATTGCTTTAGGCCCTATTCTGCTTCCGGGCGGCAGACTGAGCCTGTGGTTAATTCTTCTTCCTGATGGGAAAATAGAGTGACCTGTGCCTGTCCCAACACCTAGAGCTAGTCTCTCATTGGTTCCCCCTCTTCCCGTTCATCCTCAGTTCAAATTGCAACCTGTATGGAACAGGAGGTTAAAGGTGCTGATTCTCCAAGGAGGGAGATTGCTAGTAAAGCGGCTGGAATGGCGAACCCGAGCACAAGGGGATGAGAAATGAGGTGCGTTTTAGAAACCTTTCCCGATCACTCGGTGGACCATCTTCTGGGTTTCTCATGCATGTTTTCGATGTAGGCAGATGCCCTTGAACCTGGAGATTTGGGACCCATGGGATGGGTACCACGCAGTATTACTTTAAAGCGTCTGCGTTTGCTCACCCAAGCTCACCAAACCTCTCAGCCCCAAGAGTGTCCACCCTCATGTCTCAATCAGCTGCAGGCCTAGATATGGTCAATCCAGGTGGCATCACAGCCCCTGAACGAATTTTGTAAGAATTTCTCTCTCTTTCACTGTCTTTGTTTCACGGGTTTTTAAAGTTAATTGAGTTTTATAATGGGGTTTAGCTGCTTTTCACTGCTGTGTTTATGCAGCTTTACACCCACTTGACTCACTTACAGAGAGATATCAATACATAGGTTTTATGATTCTTACTAGTCAGATATATTCTTGGGCGGTGAATAGGGGGTGTTGAGTCCAGTTCCCTGAGCAAGGAGTAGGTCTTGTCTATTACATATTGGGTTTATGGAACGGTATCTGAGCTAATTTGAAACCCTTGTTTTATGCATCACCCCACCTCACCTTTCCCGTTAGGCAGCCATAGTGTGTTTTCTAACCGTGTGACTCTGTTCTGTTTTGTAATTCAGTTCAAGGGTAGCGGTTTTTACATTCCCTCTATAAGTGATATCTTATGATAAGTGTCTTTTTCTGTGTGACTTATTTGACTTAGAATCGTCGTACCTAAATCCACTCATCATGCTGCTACTAGCCTTATGACGTTGATTTCATGGCTGAGTGATATTCCATTGTACATAAGGACCACAACTTCTTTATCCATTTTTCTCTTTCCTGGGATATTTAAGGTGTAACGAAGTGGAGGTTCTTGTCAACAGAGCAGCCCTAAACTTTGGGGTGCTTGTGTCTTGCTGATTTTTAGTTTTCCCAATTTATACGCCCATGAGTGGAAGTGCCCTATGCTCTCTAAGCTGAGTTTTGTAAATGTTCCAGGACACACCGTACACTTCTCCAGAGTGGCTGTTGGCAATTTACGTCCCGCCCATCAGCGTAGCAAGGCTCCCGTTTCTCCGTGGCCTGTCCTGCATTTCTGGTTTTGACACTTTATTCAGCATGGCCCTTTTGACCGATGGGAAGCGAGACTTCTTTGTAGCGCTGATTTGCCTTTCCAGGTTGCTTGGTTGGCCAAAAAAGGCGTATGCGTTTTTTCCTGAATATATTCAGGAAAAAACGCATACGCCCTTTTTGGCCAAGGGCATCATTGTCGAGGTTTTGCCGCTTTTCCTGTGCTTTAAAGGCGATTCGAATCTGCCTCCTGAAATCTGTTTCCTGCAATTCTGCCTTGCTTTCAAATCCTCTTTGTTGCCTTCCCTCAATATATTTGTAGACGAGAGTTATCATTTATAAGTCTGCAGGTTTGTGAATTGCAGTGCCCCTGAGCTCCATTTTTCAACTCGCTCTCTTGGGAGCTGGCCGCAAAAGCGCAAGGTTTTCTTTAGGCCCTATTCTGCTTCCGGGCGGCAGACTGAGCCTGTGGTTAATTCTTCTTCCTGATGGGAAAATAGAGTGACCTGTGCCTGTCCCAACACCTAGAGCTAGTCTCTCATTGGTTCCCCCTCTTCCCGTTCATCCTCAGGACAAATTGCCACCTGTATGGAACAGGAGGTTAAAGGTGCTGATTCTCCAAGGAGGGAGATTACTAGTAAAGCGGCTGGAATGGCGAACCCGAGCACAAGGAGATGAGAAATGAGGTGCGTTTTAGAAACCTTTCCCGATCACTCGATGTACAATCTTCTGGGTTTCTCATGCATGTTTTCGATGTAGGAAGATGCCCTTGAACCTGGAGATTTGGGACCCATGGGATGGGTACCACGCAGTATTACTTTAAAGCGTCTGCGTTTGCTCACCCAACCTCACCAAACCTCTCAGCCCCAAGAGTGTCCACCCTTATGTCTCAATCAGCTGCAGGTCTAGATATGGTCAATCCAGGTGGCATCACAGCCCCTGAACGAATTTTGTGAGAATTTCTCTCTCTTTCACTGTCTTTGTTTCACGGGTTTTTAAAATTAATTGAGTTTTATAATGGGGTTTAGCTGCTTTTCACTGCTGTGTTTATGCAGCTTTACACCCACTTGACTCACTTACAGAGAGATATCAATACATAGGTTTTACGATTCTTACTAGTCAGATATATTCTTGGGCGGTGAATAGGGGGTGTTGAGTCCAGTTCCCTGAGCAAGGAGTAGGTCTTGTCTATTACATATTGGGTTTATGGAACGGTATCTGAGCTAATTTGAAACCCTTGTTTTCTGCATCACCCCACCTCACCTTTCCCGTTAGGCAGCCGTAGTGTGTTTTCTAACCGTGTGACTCTGTTCTGATTTGTAATTCAGTTCAAGGGTAGTGGTTTTTACATTCCCTCTATAAGTGATATCTTATGATAAGTGTCTTTTTCTGTGTGACTTATTTCACTTAGAATCGTCGTACCTAAATCCACTCATCATGCTGCTACTAGCCTTATGACTTTGATTTCATGGCTGAGTGATATTCCATTGTACATAAGGACCACAACTTCTTTATCCATTTTTCCCTTTCCTGGGATATTTAAGGTGTAACGAAGTGGAGGTTCTTGTCAACAGAGCAGCCCTACACTTTGGGGTGCTTGTGTCTTGCTGATTTTTAGTTTTCCCAATTTATACGCCCATGAGTGGAAGTGCCCTATGCTCTCTAAGCTGAGTTTTGTAGATGTTTCAGGACACACCGTACACTTCTCCAGAGTGGCTGTTGGCAATTTACATCCCGCCCATCAGCGTAGCAAGGCTCCCGTTTCTCCGTGGCCTGTCCTGCATTTCTGGTTTTGACACTTTATTCAGCATGGCCCTTTTGACCGATGGGAAGCGAGACTTCTTTGTAGCGCTGATTTGCCTTTCCAGGTTGCTTGGTTGCCCAAAAAGGGCGTATGCGTTTTTTCCTGAATATATTCAGGAAAAAACGCATACGCCCTTTTTGGCCAAGGGCATCATTGTCGAGGTTTTGCCGCTTTTCCTGTGCTTTAAAGTCGATTCGAATCTGCCTCCTGAAATCTGTTTCCTGCAATTCTGCCTTGCTTTCAAATCCTCTTTGTTGCCTTCCCTCAATATATTTGTAGACGAGAGTTATCATTTATAAGTCTGCAGGTTTGTGAATTGCAGTGCCCCTGAGCTCCATTTTTCAACTCGCTCTCTTGGGAGCTGGCCGCAAAAGCGCAGGATTGCTTTAGGCCCTATTCTGCTTCCGGGCGGCAGACTGAGCCTGTGGTTAATTCTTCTTCCTGATGGGAAAATAGAGTGACCTGTGCCTGTCCCAACACCTAGAGCTAGTCTCTCATTGGTTCCCCCTCTTCCCGTTCATCCTCAGTTCAAATTGCAACCTGTATGGAACAGGAGGTTAAAGGTGCTGATTCTCCAAGGAGGGAGATTGCTAGTAAAGCGGCTGGAATGGCGAACCCGAGCACAAGGGGATGAGAAATGAGGTGCGTTTTAGAAACCTTTCCCGATCACTCGGTGGACCATCTTCTGGGTTTCTCATGCATGTTTTCGATGTAGGCAGATGCCCTTGAACCTGGAGATTTGGGACCCATGGGATGGGTACCACGCAGTATTACTTTAAAGCGTCTGCGTTTGCTCACCCAAGCTCACCAAACCTCTCAGCCCCAAGAGTGTCCACCCTTATGTCTCAATCAGCTGCAGGCCTAGATATGGTCAATCCAGGTGGCATCACAGCCCCTGAACGAATTTTGTAAGAATTTCTCTCTCTTTCACTGTCTTTGTTTCACGGGTTTTTAAAGTTAATTGAGTTTTATAATGGGGTTTAGCTGCTTTTCACTGCTGTGTTTATGCAGCTTTACACCCACTTGACTCACTTACAGAGAGATATCAATACATAGGTTTTATGATTCTTACTAGTCAGATATATTCTTGGGCGGTGAATAGGGGGTGTTGAGTCCAGTTCCCTGAGCAAGGAGTAGGTCTTGTCTATTACATATTGGGTTTATGGAACGGTATCTGAGCTAATTTGAAACCCTTGTTTTATGCATCACCCCACCTCACCTTTCCCGTTAGGCAGCCATAGTGTGTTTTCTAACCGTGTGACTCTGTTCTGTTTTGTAATTCAGTTCAAGGGTAGCGGTTTTTACATTCCCTCTATAAGTGATATCTTATGATAAGTGTCTTTTTCTGTGTGACTTATTTCACTTAGAATCGTCGTACCTAAATCCACTCATCATGCTGCTACTAGCCTTATGACGTTGATTTCATGGCTGAGTGATATTCCATTGTACATAAGGACCACAACTTCTTTATCCATTTTTCTCTTTCCTGGGATATTTAAGGTGTAACGAAGTGGAGGTTCTTGTCAACAGAGCAGCCCTAAACTTTGGGGTGCTTGTGTCTTGCTGATTTTTAGTTTTCCCAATTTATACGCCCATGAGTGGAAGTGCCCTATGCTCTCTAAGCTGAGTTTTGTAAATGTTCCAGGACACACCGTACACTTCTCCAGAGTGGCTGTTGGCAATTTACGTCCCGCCCATCAGCGTAGCAAGGCTCCCGTTTCTCCGTGGCCTGTCCTGCATTTCTGGTTTTGACACTTTATTCAGCATGGCCCTTTTGACCGATGGGAAGCGAGACTTCTTTGTAGCGCTGATTTGCCTTTCCAGGTTGCTTGGTTGGCCAAAAAGGGCGTATGCGTTTTTTCCTGAATATATTCAGGAAAAAACGCATACGCCCTTTTTGGCCAAGGGCATCATTGTCGAGGTTTTGCCGCTTTTCCTGTGCTTTAAAGGCGATTCAAATCTGCCTCCTGAAATCTGTTTCCTGCAATTCTGCCTTGCTTTCAAATCCTCTTTGTTGCCTTCCCTCAATATATTTGTAGACGAGAGTTATCATTTATAAGTCTGCAGGTTTGTGAATTGCAGTGCCCCTGAGCTCCATTTTTCAACTCGCTCTCTTGGGAGCTGGCCGCAAAAGCGCAAGGTTTTCTTTAGGCCCTATTCTGCTTCCGGGCGGCAGACTGAGCCTGTGGTTAATTCTTCTTCCTGATGGGAAAATAGAGTGACCTGTGCCTGTCCCAACACCTAGAGCTAGTCTCTCATTGGTTCCCCCTCTTCCCGTTCATCCTCAGGACAAATTGCCACCTGTATGGAACAGGAGGTTAAAGGTGCTGATTCTCCAAGGAGGGAGATTACTAGTAAAGCGGCTGGAATGGCGAACCCGAGCACAAGGAGATGAGAAATGAGGTGCGTTTTAGAAAACTTTCCCGATCACTCGATGTACAATCTTCTGGGTTTCTCATGCATGTTTTCGATGTAGGAAGATGCCCTTGAACCTGGAGATTTGGGACCCATGGGATGGGTACCACGCAGTATTACTTTAAAGCGTCTGCGTTTGCTCACCCAACCTCACCAAACCTCTCAGCCCCAAGAGTGTCCACCCTTATGTCTCAATCAGCTGCAGGTCTAGATATGGTCAATCCAGGTGGCATCACAGCCCCTGAACGAATTTTGTGAGAATTTCTCTCTCTTTCACTGTCTTTGTTTCACGGGTTTTTAAAATTAATTGAGTTTTATAATGGGGTTTAGCTGCTTTTCACTGCTGTGTTTATGCAGCTTTACACCCACTTGACTCACTTACAGAGAGATATCAATACATAGGTTTTACGATTCTTACTAGTCAGATATATTCTTGGGCGGTGAATAGGGGGTGTTGAGTCCAGTTCCCTGAGCAAGGAGTAGGTCTTGTCTATTACATATTGGGTTTATGGAACGGTATCTGAGCTAATTTGAAACCCTTGTTTTCTGCATCACCCCACCTCACCTTTCCCGTTAGGCAGCCGTAGTGTGTTTTCTAACCGTGTGACTCTGTTCTGATTTGTAATTCAGTTCAAGGGTAGTGGTTTTTACATTCCCTCTATAAGTGATATCTTATGATAAGTGTCTTTTTCTGTGTGACTTATTTCACTTAGAATCGTCGTACCTAAATCCACTCATCATGCTGCTACTAGCCTTATGACTTTGATTTCATGGCTGAGTGATATTCCATTGTACATAAGGACCACAACTTCTTTATCCATTTTTCCCTTTCCTGGGATATTTAAGGTGTAACGAAGTGGAGGTTCTTGTCAACAGAGCAGCCCTACACTTTGGGGTGCTTGTGTCTTGCTGATTTTTAGTTTTCCCAATTTATACGCCCATGAGTGGAAGTGCCCTATGCTCTCTAAGCTGAGTTTTGTAGATGTTTCAGGACACACCGTACACTTCTCCAGAGTGGCTGTTGGCAATTTACATCCCGCCCATCAGCGTAGCAAGGCTCCCGTTTCTCCGTGGCCTGTCCTGCATTTCTGGTTTTGACACTTTATTCAGCATGGCCCTTTTGACCGATGGGAAGCGAGACTTCTTTGTAGCGCTGATTTGCCTTTCCAGGTTGCTTGGTTGCCCAAAAAGGGCGTATGCGTTTTTTCCTGAATATATTCAGGAAAAAACGCATACGCCCTTTTTGGCCAAGGGCATCATTGTCGAGGTTTTGCCGCTTTTCCTGTGCTTTAAAGTCGATTCGAATCTGCCTCCTGAAATCTGTTTCCTGCAATTCTGCCTTGCTTTCAAATCCTCTTTGTTGCCTTCCCTCAATATATTTGTAGACGAGAGTTATCATTTATAAGTCTGCAGGTTTGTGAATTGCAGTGCCCCTGAGCTCCATTTTTCAACTCGCTCTCTTGGGAGCTGGCCGCAAAAGCGCAGGATTGCTTTAGGCCCTATTCTGCTTCCGGGCGGCAGACTGAGCCTGTGGTTAATTCTTCTTCCTGATGGGAAAATAGAGTGACCTGTGCCTGTCCCAACACCTAGAGCTAGTCTCTCATTGGTTCCCCCTCTTCCCGTTCATCCTCAGTTCAAATTGCAACCTGTATGGAACAGGAGGTTAAAGGTGCTGATTCTCCAAGGAGGGAGATTGCTAGTAAAGCGGCTGGAATGGCGAACCCGAGCACAAGGGGATGAGAAATGAGGTGCGTTTTAGAAACCTTTCCCGATCACTCGGTGGACCATCTTCTGGGTTTCTCATGCATGTTTTCGATGTAGGCAGATGCCCTTGAACCTGGAGATTTGGGACCCATGGGATGGGTACCACGCAGTATTACTTTAAAGCGTCTGCGTTTGCTCACCCAACCTCACCAAACCTCTCAGCCCCAAGAGTGTCCACCCTTATGTCTCAATCAGCTGCAGGTCTAGATATGGTCAATCCAGGTGGCATCACAGCCCCTGAACGAATTTTGTAAGAATTTCTCTCTCTTTCACTGTCTTTGTTTCACGGGTTTTTAAAGTTAATTGAGTTTTATAATGGGGTTTAGCTGCTTTTCACTGCTGTGTTTATGCAGCTTTACACCCACTTGACTCACTTACAGAGAGATATCAATACATAGGTTTTATGATTCTTACTAGTCAGATATATTCTTGGGCGGTGAATAGGGGGTGTTGAGTCCAGTTCCCTGAGCAAGGAGTAGGTCTTGTCTATTACATATTGGGTTTATGGAACGGTATCTGAGCTAATTTGAAACCCTTGTTTTATGCATCACCCCACCTCACCTTTCCCGTTAGGCAGCCATAGTGTGTTTTCTAACCGTGTGACTCTGTTCTGTTTTGTAATTCAGTTCAAGGGTAGCGGTTTTTACATTCCCTCTATAAGTGATATCTTATGATAAGTGTCTTTTTCTGTGTGACTTATTTCACTTAGAATCGTCGTACCTAAATCCACTCATCATGCTGCTACTAGCCTTATGACGTTGATTTCATGGCTGAGTGATATTCCATTGTACATAAGGACCACAACTTCTTTATCCATTTTTCTCTTTCCTGGGATATTTAAGGTGTAACGAAGTGGAGGTTCTTGTCAACAGAGCAGCCCTAAACTTTGGGGTGCTTGTGTCTTGCTGATTTTTAGTTTTCCCAATTTATACGCCCATGAGTGGAAGTGCCCTATGCTCTCTAAGCTGAGTTTTGTAAATGTTCCAGGACACACCGTACACTTCTCCAGAGTGGCTGTTGGCAATTTACGTCCCGCCCATCAGCGTAGCAAGGCTCCCGTTTCTCCGTGGCCTGTCCTGCATTTCTGGTTTTGACACTTTATTCAGCATGGCCCTTTTGACCGATGGGAAGCGAGACTTCTTTGTAGCGCTGATTTGCCTTTCCAGGTTGCTTGGTTGGCCAAAAAGGGCGTATGCGTTTTTTCCTGAATATATTCAGGAAAAAACGCATACGCCCTTTTTGGCCAAGGGCATCATTGTCGAGGTTTTGCCGCTTTTCCTGTGCTTTAAAGGCGATTCGAATCTGCCTCCTGAAATCTGTTTCCTGCAATTCTGCCTTGCTTTCAAATCCTCTTTGTTGCCTTCCCTCAATATATTTGTAGACGAGAGTTATCATTTATAAGTCTGCAGGTTTGTGAATTGCAGTGCCCCTGAGCTCCATTTTTCAACTCGCTCTCTTGGGAGCTGGCCGCAAAAGCGCAAGGTTTTCTTTAGGCCCTATTCTGCTTCCGGGCGGCAGACTGAGCCTGTGGTTAATTCTTCTTCCTGATGGGAAAATAGAGTGACCTGTGCCTGTCCCAACACCTAGAGCTAGTCTCTCATTGGTTCCCCCTCTTCCCGTTCATCCTCAGGACAAATTGCCACCTGTATGGAACAGGAGGTTAAAGGTGCTGATTCTCCAAGGAGGGAGATTACTAGTAAAGCGGCTGGAATGGCGAACCCGAGCACAAGGAGATGAGAAATGAGGTGCGTTTTAGAAACCTTTCCCGATCACTCGATGTACAATCTTCTGGGTTTCTCATGCATGTTTTCGATGTAGGAAGATGCCCTTGAACCTGGAGATTTGGGACCCATGGGATGGGTACCACGCAGTATTACTTTAAAGCGTCTGCGTTTGCTCACCCAACCTCACCAAACCTCTCAGCCCCAAGAGTGTCCACCCTTATGTCTCAATCAGCTGCAGGTCTAGATATGGTCAATCCAGGTGGCATCACAGCCCCTGAACGAATTTTGTGAGAATTTCTCTCTCTTTCACTGTCTTTGTTTCACGGGTTTTTAAAATTAATTGAGTTTTATAATGGGGTTTAGCTGCTTTTCACTGCTGTGTTTATGCAGCTTTACACCCACTTGACTCACTTACAGAGAGATATCAATACATAGGTTTTACGATTCTTACTAGTCAGATATATTCTTGGGCGGTGAATAGGGGGTGTTGAGTCCAGTTCCCTGAGCAAGGAGTAGGTCTTGTCTATTACATATTGGGTTTATGGAACGGTATCTGAGCTAATTTGAAACCCTTGTTTTCTGCATCACCCCACCTCACCTTTCCCGTTAGGCAGCCGTAGTGTGTTTTCTAACCGTGTGACTCTGTTCTGATTTGTAATTCAGTTCAAGGGTAGTGGTTTTTACATTCCCTCTATAAGTGATATCTTATGATAAGTGTCTTTTTCTGTGTGACTTATTTCACTTAGAATCGTCGTACCTAAATCCACTCATCATGCTGCTACTAGCCTTATGACTTTGATTTCATGGCTGAGTGATATTCCATTGTACATAAGGACCACAACTTCTTTATCCATTTTTCCCTTTCCTGGGATATTTAAGGTGTAACGAAGTGGAGGTTCTTGTCAACAGAGCAGCCCTACACTTTGGGGTGCTTGTGTCTTGCTGATTTTTAGTTTTCCCAATTTATACGCCCATGAGTGGAAGTGCCCTATGCTCTCTAAGCTGAGTTTTGTAGATGTTTCAGGACACACCGTACACTTCTCCAGAGTGGCTGTTGGCAATTTACATCCCGCCCATCAGCGTAGCAAGGCTCCCGTTTCTCCGTGGCCTGTCCTGCATTTCTGGTTTTGACACTTTATTCAGCATGGCCCTTTTGACCGATGGGAAGCGAGACTTCTTTGTAGCGCTGATTTGCCTTTCCATGTTGCTTGGTTGGCCAAAAAGGGCGTATGCGTTTTTTCCTGAATATATTCAGGAAAAAACGCATACGCCCTTTTTGGCCAAGGGCATCATTGTCGAGGTTTTGCCGCTTTTCCTGTGCTTTAAAGTCGATTCGAATCTGCCTCCTGAAATCTGTTTCCTGCAATTCTGCCTTGCTTTCAAATCCTCTTTGTTGCCTTCCCTCAATATATTTGTAGACGAGAGTTATCATTTATAAGTCTGCAGGTTTGTGAATTGCAGTGCCCCTGAGCTCCATTTTTCAACTCGCTCTCTTGGGAGCTGGCCGCAAAAGCGCAGGATTGCTTTAGGCCCTATTCTGCTTCCGGGCGGCAGACTGAGCCTGTGGTTAATTCTTCTTCCTGATGGGAAAATAGAGTGACCTGTGCCTGTCCCAACACCTAGAGCTAGTCTCTCATTGGTTCCCCCTCTTCCCGTTCATCCTCAGTTCAAATTGCAACCTGTATGGAACAGGAGGTTAAAGGTGCTGATTCTCCAAGGAGGGAGATTGCTAGTAAAGCGGCTGGAATGGCGAACCCGAGCACAAGGGGATGAGAAATGAGGTGCGTTTTAGAAACCTTTCCCGATCACTCGGTGGACCATCTTCTGGGTTTCTCATGCATGTTTTCGATGTAGGCAGATGCCCTTGAACCTGGAGATTTGGGACCCATGGGATGGGTACCACGCAGTATTACTTTAAAGCGTCTGCGTTTGCTCACCCAACCTCACCAAACCTCTCAGCCCCAAGAGTGTCCACCCTTATGTCTCAATCAGCTGCAGGTCTAGATATGGTCAATCCAGGTGGCATCACAGCCCCTGAACGAATTTTGTAAGAATTTCTCTCTCTTTCACTGTCTTTGTTTCACGGGTTTTTAAAGTTAATTGAGTTTTATAATGGGGTTTAGCTGCTTTTCACTGCTGTGTTTATGCAGCTTTACACCCACTTGACTCACTTACAGAGAGATATCAATACATAGGTTTTATGATTCTTACTAGTCAGATATATTCTTGGGCGGTGAATAGGGGGTGTTGAGTCCAGTTCCCTGAGCAAGGAGTAGGTCTTGTCTATTACATATTGGGTTTATGGAACGGTATCTGAGCTAATTTGAAACCCTTGTTTTATGCATCACCCCACCTCACCTTTCCCGTTAGGCAGCCATAGTGTGTTTTCTAACCGTGTGACTCTGTTCTGTTTTGTAATTCAGTTCAAGGGTAGCGGTTTTTACATTCCCTCTATAAGTGATATCTTATGATAAGTGTCTTTTTCTGTGTGACTTATTTCACTTAGAATCGTCGTACCTAAATCCACTCATCATGCTGCTACTAGCCTTATGACGTTGATTTCATGGCTGAGTGATATTCCATTGTACATAAGGACCACAACTTCTTTATCCATTTTTCTCTTTCCTGGGATATTTAAGGTGTAACGAAGTGGAGGTTCTTGTCAACAGAGCAGCCCTAAACTTTGGGGTGCTTGTGTCTTGCTGATTTTTAGTTTTCCCAATTTATACGCCCATGAGTGGAAGTGCCCTATGCTCTCTAAGCTGAGTTTTGTAAATGTTCCAGGACACACCGTACACTTCTCCAGAGTGGCTGTTGGCAATTTACGTCCCGCCCATCAGCGTAGCAAGGCTCCCGTTTCTCCGTGGCCTGTCCTGCATTTCTGGTTTTGACACTTTATTCAGCATGGCCCTTTTGACCGATGGGAAGCGAGACTTCTTTGTAGCGCTGATTTGCCTTTCCAGGTTGCTTGGTTGGCCAAAAAGGGCGTATGCGTTTTTTCCTGAATATATTCAGGAAAAAACGCATACGCCCTTTTTGGCCAAGGGCATCATTGTCGAGGTTTTGCCGCTTTTCCTGTGCTTTAAAGGCGATTCGAATCTGCCTCCTGAAATCTGTTTCCTGCAATTCTGCCTTGCTTTCAAATCCTCTTTGTTGCCTTCCCTCAATATATTTGTAGACGAGAGTTATCATTTATAAGTCTGCAGGTTTGTGAATTGCAGTGCCCCTGAGCTCCATTTTTCAACTCGCTCTCTTGGGAGCTGGCCGCAAAAGCGCAGGATTGCTTTAGGCCCTATTCTGCTTCCGGGCGGCAGACTGAGCCTGTGGTTAATTCTTCTTCCTGATGGGAAAATAGAGTGACCTGTGCCTGTCCCAACACCTAGAGCTAGTCTCTCATTGGTTCCCCCTCTTCCCGTTCATCCTCAGTTCAAATTGCAACCTGTATGGAACAGGAGGTTAAAGGTGCTGATTCTCCAAGGAGGGAGATTGCTAGTAAAGCGGCTGGAATGGCGAACCCGAGCACAAGGGGATGAGAAATGAGGTGCGTTTTAGAAACCTTTCCCGATCACTCGGTGGACCATCTTCTGGGTTTCTCATGCATGTTTTCGATGTAGGCAGATGCCCTTGAACCTGGAGATTTGGGACCCATGGGATGGGTACCACGCAGTATTACTTTAAAGCGTCTGCGTTTGCTCACCCAACCTCACCAAACCTCTCAGCCCCAAGAGTGTCCACCCTTATGTCTCAATCAGCTGCAGGTCTAGATATGGTCAATCCAGGTGGCATCACAGCCCCTGAACGAATTTTGTAAGAATTTCTCTCTCTTTCACTGTCTTTGTTTCACGGGTTTTTAAAATTAATTGGGTTTTGTAATGGTGTTTAGCTGCTTTTCACTGCTGTGTTTATGCAGCTTTACACCCACTTGACTCACTTACAGAGAGATATGAATACATAGGTTTTAAGATTCTTACTAGTCAGATATATTCTTGGGCGGTGAATAGGGGGTGTTGAGTCCAGTTCCCTGAGCAAGGAGTAGGTCTTGTCTATTACATATTGGGTTTATGGAACGGTATCTGAGCTAATTTGAAACCCTTGTTTTAAGCATCACCCCTCCTCACCTTTCCCGTTAGGCAGCCGTAGTGTGTTTTCTAACCGTGTGACTCTGTTCTGTTTTGTAATGCAGTTCAAGGGTAGCGGTTTTTACATTCCCTCTATAAGTGATATCTTATGATAAGTGTCTTTTTCTGTGTGACTTATTTCACTTAGAATCGTCGTACCTAAATCCACTCATCATGCTGCTACTAGCCTTATGACGTTGATTTCATGGCTGAGTGATATTCCATTGTACATAAGGACCACAAATTCTTTATCCATTTTTCCCTTTCCTGGGATATTTAAGGTGTAACGAAGTGGAGGTTCTTGTCAACAGAGCAGCCCTACACTTTGGGGTGCTTGTGTCTTGCTGATTTTTAGTTTTCCCAATTTATACGCCCATGAGTGGAAGTGCCCTACGCTCTCTAAGCTGAGTTTTGTAGATGTTTCAGGACACACCGTACACTTCTCCAGAGTGGCTGTTGGCAATTTACATCCCGCCCATCAGCGTAGCAAGGCTGCCGTTTCTCCGTGGCCTGTCCTGCATTTCTGGTTTTCACACTTTATTCAGCATGGCCCTTTTGACCGATGGGAAGCGAGACTTCTTTGTAGCGCTGATTTGCCTTTCCAGGTTGCTTGGTTGGCCAAAAAGGGCGTATGCGTTTTTTCCTGAATATATTCAGGAAAAAACGCATACGCCCTTTTTGGCCAAGGGCATCATTGTCGAGGTTTTGCCGCTTTTCCTGTGCTTTAAAGGCGATTCGAATCTGCCTCCTGAAATCTGTTTCCTGCAATTCTGCCTTGCTTTCAAATCCTCTTTGTTGCCTTCCCTCAATATATTTGTAGACGAGACTTATCATTTATAAGTCTGCAGGTTTGTGAATTGCAGTGCCCCTGAGCTCCATTTTTCAACTCGCTCTCTTGGGAGCTGGCCGCAAAAGCGCAGGATTGCTTTAGGCCCTATTCTGCTTCCGGGCGGCAGACTGAGCCTGTGGTTAATTCTTCTTCCTGATGGGAAAATAGAGTGACCTGTGCCTGTCCCAACACCTAGAGCTAGTCTCTCATTGGTTCCCCCTCTTCCCGTTCATCCTCAGGACAAATTGCCACCTGTATGGAACAGGAGGTTAAAGGTGCTGATTCTCCAAGGAGGGAGATTGCTAGTAAAGCGGCTGGAATGGCGAACTCGAGCACAAGGAGATGAGAAATGAGGTGCGTTTTAGAAACCTTTCCCGATCACTCGGTGGACCATCTTCTGGGTTTCTCATGCATGTTTTCGATGTAGGAAGATGCCCTTGAACCTGGAGATTTGGGACCCATGGGATGGGTACCACGCAGTATTACTTTAAAGCGTCTGCGTTTGCTCACCCAACCTCACCAAACCTCTCAGCCCCAAGAGTGTCCACCCTTATGTCTCAATCAGCTGCAGGTCTAGATATGGTCAATCCAGGTGGCATCACAGCCCCTGAACGAATTTTGTAAGAATTTCTCTCTCTTTCACTGTCTTTGTTTCACGGGTTTTTAAAGTTAATTGAGTTTTATAATGGGATTTAGCTGCTTTTCACTGCTGTGTTTATGCAGCTTTACACCCACTTGACTCACTTACAGAGAGATATCAATACATAGGTTTTATGATTCTTACTAGTCAGATATATTCTTGGGCGGTGAATAGGGGGTGTTGAGTCCAGTTCCCTGAGCAAGGAGTAGGTCTTGTCTATTACATATTGGGTTTATGGAACGGTATCTGAGCTAATTTGAAACCCTTGTTTTATGCATCACCCCACCTCACCTTTCCCGTTAGGCAGCCATAGTGTGTTTTCTAACCGTGTGACTCTGTTCTGTTTTGTAATTCAGTTCAAGGGTAGCGGTTTTTACATTCCCTCTATAAGTGATATCTTATGATAAGTGTCTTTTTCTGTGTGACTTATTTCACTTAGAATCGTCGTACCTAAATCCACTCATCATGCTGCTACTAGCCTTATGACGTTGATTTCATGGCTGAGTGATATTCCATTGTACATAAGGACCACAACTTCTTTATCCATTTTTCTCTTTCCTGGGATATTTAAGGTGTAACGAAGTGGAGGTTCTTGTCAACAGAGCAGCCCTAAACTTTGGGGTGCTTGTGTCTTGCTGATTTTTAGTTTTCCCAATTTATACGCCCATGAGTGGAAGTGCCCTATGCTCTCTAAGCTGAGTTTTGTAAATGTTCCAGGACACACCGTACACTTCTCCAGAGTGGCTGTTGGCAATTTACGTCCCGCCCATCAGCGTAGCAAGGCTCCCGTTTCTCCGTGGCCTGTCCTGCATTTCTGGTTTTGACACTTTATTCAGCATGGCCCTTTTGACCGATGGGAAGCGAGACTTCTTTGTAGCGCTGATTTGCCTTTCCAGGTTGCTTGGTTGGCCAAAAAGGGCGTATGCGTTTTTTCCTGAATATATTCAGGAAAAAACGCATACGCCCTTTTTGGCCAAGGGCATCATTGTCGAGGTTTTGCCGCTTTTCCTGTGCTTTAAAGTCGATTCGAATCTGCCTCCTGAAATCTGTTTCCTGCAATTCTGCCTTGCTTTCAAATCCTCTTTGTTGCCTTCCCTCAATATATTTGTAGACGAGAGTTATCATTTATAAGTCTGCAGGTTTGTGAATTGCAGTGCCCCTGAGCTCCATTTTTCAACTCGCTCTCTTGGGAGCTGGCCGCAAAAGCGCAGGATTGCTTTAGGCCCTATTCTGCTTCCGGGCGGCAGACTGAGCCTGTGGTTAATTCTTCTTCCTGATGGGAAAATAGAGTGACCTGTGCCTGTCCCAACACCTAGAGCTAGTCTCTCATTGGTTCCCCCTCTTCCCGTTCATCCTCAGTTCAAATTGCCACCTGTATGGAACAGGAGGTTAAAGGTGCTGATTCTCCAAGGAGGGAGATTGCTAGTAAAGCGGCTGGAATGGCGAACCCGAGCACAAGGGGATGAGAAATGAGGTGCGTTTTAGAAACCTTTCCCGATCACTCGGTGGACCATCTTCTGGGTTTCTCATGCATGTTTTCGATGTAGGCAGATGCCCTTGAACCTGGAGATTTGGGACCCATGGGATGGGTACCACGCAGTATTACTTTAAAGCGTCTGCGTTTGCTCACCCAACCTCACCAAACCTCTCAGCCCCAAGAGTGTCCACCCTTATGTCTCAATCAGCTGCAGGTCTAGATATGGTCAATCCAGGTGGCATCACAGCCCCTGAACGAATTTTGTAAGAATTTCTCTCTCTTTCACTGTCTTTGTTTCACGGGTTTTTAAAATTAATTGGGTTTTGTAATGGTGTTTAGCTGCTTTTCACTGCTGTGTTTATGCAGCTTTACACCCACTTGACTCACTTACAGAGAGATATGAATACATAGGTTTTAAGATTCTTACTAGTCAGATATATTCTTGGGCGGTGAATAGGGGTTGTTGAGTCCAGTTCCCTGAGCAAGGAGTAGGTCTTGTCTATTACATATTGGGTTTATGGAACGGTATCTGAGCTAATTTGAAACCCTTGTTTTAAGCATCACCCCTCCTCACCTTTCCCGTTAGGCAGCCGTAGTGTGTTTTCTAACCGTGTGACTCTGTTCTGTTTTGTAATGCAGTTCAAGGGTAGCGGTTTTTACATTCCCTCTATAAGTGATATCTTATGATAAGTGTCTTTTTCTGTGTGACTTATTTCACTTAGAATCGTCGTACCTAAATCCACTCATCATGCTGCTACTAGCCTTATGACGTTGATTTCATGGCTGAGTGATATTCCATTGTACATAAGGACCACAAATTCTTTATCCATTTTTCCCTTTCCTGGGATATTTAAGGTGTAACGAAGTGGAGGTTCTTGTCAACAGAGCAGCCCTACACTTTGGGGTGCTTGTGTCTTGCTGATTTTTAGTTTTCCCAATTTATACGCCCATGAGTGGAAGTGCCCTACGCTCTCTAAGCTGAGTTTTGTAGATGTTTCAGGACACACCGTACACTTCTCCAGAGTGGCTGTTGGCAATTTACATCCCGCCCATCAGCGTAGCAAGGCTGCCGTTTCTCCGTGGCCTGTCCTGCATTTCTGGTTTTCACACTTTATTCAGCATGGCCCTTTTGACCGATGGGAAGCGAGACTTCTTTGTAGCGCTGATTTGCCTTTCCAGGTTGCTTGGTTGGCCAAAAAGGGCGTATGCGTTTTTTCCTGAATATATTCAGGAAAAAACGCATACGCCCTTTTTGGCCAAGGGCATCATTGTCGAGGTTTTGCCGCTTTTCCTGTGCTTTAAAGGCGATTCGAATCTGCCTCCTGAAATCTGTTTCCTGCAATTCTGCCTTGCTTTCAAATCCTCTTTGTTGCCTTCCCTCAATATATTTGTAGACGAGAGTTATCATTTATAAGTCTGCAGGTTTGTGAATTGCAGTGCCCCTGAGCTCCATTTTTCAACTCGCTCTCTTGGGAGCTGGCCGCAAAAGCGCAGGATTGCTTTAGGCCCTATTCTGCTTCCGGGCGGCAGACTGAGCCTGTGGTTAATTCTTCTTCCTGATGGGAAAATAGAGTGACCTGTGCCTGTCCCAACACCTAGAGCTAGTCTCTCATTGGTTCCCCCTCTTCCCGTTCATCCTCAGTTCAAATTGCCACCTGTATGGAACAGGAGGTTAAAGGTGCTGATTCTCCAAGGAGGGAGATTGCTAGTAAAGCGGCTAGAATGGCGAACTCGAGCACAAGGAGATGAGAAATGAGGTGCGTTTTAGAAACCTTTCCCGATCACTCGGTGGACCATCTTCTGGGTTTCTCATGCATGTTTTCGATGTAGGAAGATGCCCTTGAACCTGGAGATTTGGGACCCATGGGATGGGTACCACACAGTATTACTTTAAAGCGTCTGCGTTTGCTCACCCAACCTCACCAAACCTCTCAGCCCCAAGAGTGTCCACCCTTATGTCTCAATCAGCTGCAGGCCTAGATATGGTCAATCCAGGTGGCATCACAGCCCCTGAACGAATTTTGTAAGAATTTCTCTCTCTTTCACTGTCTTTGTTTCACGGGTTTTTAAAATTAATTGAGTTTTATAATGGGGTTTAGCTGCTTTTCACTGCTGTGTTTATGCAGCTTTACACCCACTTGACTCACTTACAGAGAGATATCAATACATAGGTTTTAAGATTCTTACTAGTCAGATATATTCTTGGGCGGTGAATAGGGGGTGTTGAGTCCAGTTCCCTGAGCAAGGAGTAGGTCTTGTCTATTACATATTGGGTTTATGGAACGGTATCTGAGCTAATTTGAAACCCTTGTTTTATGCATCACCCCACCTCACCTTTCCCATTAGGCAGCCGTAGTGTGTTTTCTAACCGTGTGACTCTGTTCTGTTTTGTAATGCAGTTCAAGGGTAGCGGTTTTTACATTCCCTCTATAAGTGATATCTTATGATAAGTGTCTTTTTCTGTGTGACTTATTTCATTTAGAATCGTCGTACCTAAATCCACTCATCATGCTGCTACTAGCCTTATGACGTTGATTTCATGGCTGAGTGATATTCCATTGTACATAAGGACCACAACTTCTTTATCCATTTTTCTCTTTCCTGGGATATTTAAGGTGTAACGAAGTGGAGGTTCTTGTCAACAGAGCAGCCCTAAACTTTGGGGTGCTTGTGTCTTGCTGATTTTTAGTTTTCCCAATTTATACGCCCATGAGTGGAAGTGCCCTATGCTCTCTAAGCTGAGTTTTGTAAATGTTTCAGGACACACCGTACACTTCTCCAGAGTGGCTGTTGGCAATTTACATCCCGCCCATCAGCGTAGCAAGGCTCCCGTTTCTCCGTGGCCTGTCCTGCATTTCTGGTTTTGACACTTTATTCAGCATGGCCCTTTTGACCGATGGGAAGCGAGACTTCTTTGTAGCGCTGATTTGCCTTTCCAGGTTGCTTGGTTGGCCAAAAAGGGCGTATGCGTTTTTTCCTGAATATATTCAGGAAAAAACGCATACGCCCTTTTTGGCCAAGGGCATCATTGTCGAGGTTTTGCCGCTTTTCCTGTGCTTTAAAGGCGATTCGAATCTGCCTCCTGAAATCTGTTTCCTGCAATTCTGCCTTGCTTTCAAATCCTCTTTGTTGCCTTCCCTCAATATATTTGTAGACGAGAGTTATCATTTATAAGTCTGCAGGTTTGTGAATTGCAGTGCCCCTGAGCTCCATTTTTCAACTCGCTCTCTTGGGAGCTGGCCGCAAAAGCGCAGGATTGCTTTAGGCCCTATTCTGCTTCCGGGCGGCAGACTGAGCCTGTGGTTAAGTCTTCTTCCTGATGGGAAAATAGAGTGACCTGTGCCTGTCCCAACACCTAGAGCTAGTCTCTCATTGGTTCCCCGTCTTCCCGTTCATCCTCAGTTCAAATTGCCACCTGTATGGAACAGGAGGTTAAAGGTGCTGATTCTCCAAGGAGGGAGATTGCTAGTAAAGCGGCTGGAATGGCGAACCCGAGCACAAGGAGATGAGAAAGGAGGTGCGTTTTAGAAACCTTTCCCGATCACTCGGTGGACCATCTTCTGGGTTTCTCATGCATGTTTTCGATGTAGGAAGATGCCCTTGAACCTGGAGATTTGGGACCCATGGGATGGGTACCACGCAGTATTACTTTAAAGCGTCTGCGTTTGCTCACCCAACCTCACCAAACCTCTCAGCCCCAAGAGTGTCCACCCTTATGTCTCAATCAGCCTCGGGTCTAGATATGGTCAATCCAGGTGGCATCACAGCCCCTGAACGAATTTTGTAAGAATTTCTCTCTGTTTCACTGTCTTTGTTTCACGGGTTTTTAAAATTAATTGAGTTTTATAATGGGGTTTAGCTGCTTTTCACTGCTGTGTTTATGCAGCTTTACACCCACTTGACTCACTTACAGAGAGATATAAATACATAGGTTTTAAGATTCTTACTAGTCAGATATATTCCTGGGCGGTGAATAGGGGGTGTTGAGTCCAGTTCCCTGAGCAAGGAGTAGGTCTTGTCTATTATGTATTGGGTTTATGGAACGGTATCTGAGCTAATTTGAAACCCTTGTTTTAGGCATCACCCCACCTCACCTTTCCCGTTAGGCAGCCATAGTGTCTTTTCTAACCGTGTGACTCTGTTCTGTTTTGTAATTCAGTTCAAGGGTAGCGGTTTTTACATTCCCTCTATAAGTGATATCTTATGATAAGTGTCTTTTTCTGTGTGACTTATTTGACTTAGAATCGTCGTACCTAAATCCACTCATCATGCTGCTACTAGCCTTATGACGTTGATTTCATGGCTGAGTGATATTCCTTTGTACATAAGGAGCACAACTTCTTTATCCATTTTTCTCTTTCCTGGGATATTTAAGGTGTAACGAAGTGGAGGTTCTTGTCAACAGAGCAGCCCTAAACTTTGGGGTGCTTGTGTCTTGCTGATTTTTAGTTTTCCCATTTTATACGCCCATGAGTGGAAGTGCCCTATGCTCTCTAAGCTGAGTTTTGTAAATGTTTCAGGACACACCGTACACTTCTCCAGAGTGGCTGTTGGCAATTTACATCCCGCCCATCAGCGTAGCAAGGCTCCCGTTTCTCCGTGGCCTGTCCTGCATTTCTGGTTTTGACACTTTATTCAGCATGGCCCTTTTGACCGATGGGAAGCGAGACTTCTTTGTAGCGCTGATTTGCCTTTCCAGGTTGCTTGGTTGGCCAAAAAGGGCGTATGCGTTTTGTCCTGAATATATTCAGGAAAAAACGCATACGCCCTTTTTGGCCAAGGGCATCATTGTCGAGGTTTTGCCGCTTTTCCTGTGCTTTAAAGGCGATTCGAATCTGCCTCCTGAAATCTGTTTCCTGCAATTCTGCCTTGCTTTCAAATCCTCGTTGTTGCCTTCCCTCAATATATTTGTAGACGAGAGTTATCATTTATACGTCTGCAGGTTTGTGAATTGCAGTGCCCCTGAGCTCCATTTTTCAACTCGCTCTCTTGGGAGCTGGCCGCAAAAGCGCAGGATTGCTTTAGGCCCTATTCTGCTTCCGGGCGGCAGACTGAGCCTGTGGTTAAGTCTTCTTCCTGATGGGAAAATAGAGTGACCTGTGCCTGTCCCAACACCTAGAGCTAGTCTCTCATTGGTTCCCCCTCTTCCCGTTCATCCTCAGTTCAAATTGCCACCTGTATGGAACAGGAGGTTAAAGGTGCTGATTCTCCAAGGAGGGAGATTGCTAGTAAAGCGGCTGGAATGGCGAACCCGAGCACAAGGAGATGAGAAAGGAGGTGCGTTTTAGAAACCTTTCCCGATCACTCGGTGGACCATCTTCTGGGTTTCTCAAGCATGTTTTCGATGTAGGCAGATGCCCTTGAACCTGGAGATTTGGGACCCATGGGATGGGTACCACGCAGTATTACTTTAAAGCGTCTGCGTTTGCTCACCCAACCTCACCAAACCTCTCAGCCCCAAGAGTGTCCACCCTTATGTCTCAATCAGCCTCGGGTCTAGATATGGTCAATCCAGGTGGCATCACAGCCCCTGAACGAATTTTGTAATAATTTCTCTCTCTTTCACTGTCTTTGTTTCACGGGTTTTTAAAATTAATTGAGTTTTATAATGGGGTTTAGCTGCTTTTCACTGCTGTGTTTATGCAGCTTTACACCCACTTGACTCACTTACAGAGAGATATCAATACATAGGTTTTAAGTTTCTTACTAGTCAGATATATTCTTGGGCGGTGAATAGGGGGTGTTGAGTCCAGTTCACTGAGCAAGTAGTAGGTCTTGTCTATTACATATTGGGTTTATGGAACGGTATCTGAGCTAATTTGAAACCCTTGTTTTATGCATCACCCCACCTCACCTTTCCCGTTAGGCAGCCATAGTGTGTTTTCTAAACGTGTGACTCTGTTCTGTTTTGTAATTCAGTTCAAGGGTAGCGGTTTTTACATTCCCTCTATAAGTGATATCTTATGATAAGTGTCTTTTTCTGTGTGACTTATTTCACTTAGAATCGTCGTACCTAAATCCACTCATCATGCTGCTATTAGCCTTATGACGTTGATTTCATGGCTGAGTGATATTCCATTGTACATAAGGACCACAACTTCTTTATCCATTTTTCTCTTTCCTGGGATATTTAAGGTGTAACGAAGTGGAGGTTCTTGTCAACAGAGCAGCCCTAAACTTTGGGGTGCTTGTGTCTTGCTGATTTTTAGTTTTCCCATTTTATACGCCCATGAGTGGAAGTGCCCTATGCTCTCTAAGCTGAGTTTTGTAAATGTTTCAGGACACACCGTACACTTCTCCAGAGTGGCTGTTGGCAATTTACATCCCGCCCATCAGCGTAGCAAGGCTCCCGTTTCTCCGTGGCCTGTCCTGCATTTCTGGTTTTGACACTTTATTCAGCATGGCCCTTTTGACCGATGGGAAGCGAGACTTCTTTGTAGCGCTGATTTGCCTTTCCAGGTTGCTTGGTTGGCCAAAAAGGGCGTATGCGTTTTGTCCTGAATATATTCAGGAAAAAACGCATACGCCCTTTTTGGCCAAGGGCATCATTGTCGAGGTTTTGCCGCTTTTCCTGTGCTTTAAAGGCGATTCGAATCTGCCTCCTGAAATCTGTTTCCTGCAATTCTGCCTTGCTTTCAAATCCTCTTTGTTGCCTTCCCTCAATATATTTGTAGACGAGAGTTATCATTTATAAGTCTGCAGGTTTGTGAATTGCAGTGCCCCTGAGCTCCATTTTTCAACTCGCTCTCTTGGGAGCTGGCCGCAAAAGCGCAGGATTGCTTTAGGCCCTATTCTGCTTCCGGGCGGCAGACTGAGCCTGTGGTTAAGTCTTCTTCCTGATGGGAAACTAGAGTGACCTGTGCCTGTCCCAACACCTAGAGCTAGTCTCTCATTGGTTCCCCGTCTTCCCGTTCATCCTCAGTTCAAATTGCCACCTGTATGGAACAGGAGGTTAAAGGTGCTGATTCTCCAAGGAGGGAGATTGCTAGTAAAGCGGCTGGAATGGCGAACCCGAGCACAAGGAGATGAGAAAGGAGGTGCGTTTTAGAAACCTTTCCCGATCACTCGGTGGACCATCGTCTGGGTTTCTCATGCATGTTTTCGATGTAGGAAGATGCCCTTGAACCTGGAGATTTGGGACCCATGGGATGGGTACCACGCAGTATTACTTTAAAGCATCTGCGTTTGCTCACCCAACCTCACCAAACCTCTCAGCCCCAAGAGTGTCCACCCTTATGTCTCAATCAGCCTCGGGTCTAGATATGGTCAATCCAGGTGGCATCACAGCCCCTGAACGAATTTTGTAAGAATTTCTCTCTGTTTCACTGTCTTTGTTTCACGGGTTTTTAAAATTAATTGAGTTTTATAATGGGGTTTAGCTGCTTTTCACTGCTGTGTTTATGCAGCTTTACACCCACTTGACTCACTTACAGAGAGATATCAATACATAGGTTTTAAGATTCTTACTAGTCAGATATATTCCTGGGCGGTGAATAGGGGGTGTTGAGTCCAGTTCCCTGAGCAAGGAGTAGGTCTTGTCTATTACATATTGGGTTTATGGAACGGTATCTGATCTAATTTGAAACCCTTGTTTTATGCATCACCCCACCTCACCTTTCCCGATAAGCAGCCATAGTGTGTTTTCTAAAGTGTGCCTCTGTTCTGTTTTGTAATTCAGTTCAAGGGTAGCGATTTTTACATTCCCTCTACAAGTGATATCTTACGATAAGTGTCTTTTTCTGTGTGACTTATTTCACTTAGAATCGTCGTACCTAAATCCACTCATCATGCTGCTACTAGCCTTATGACGTTGATTTCATGGCTGAGTGATATTCCATTGTACATAAGGACCACAACTTCTTTATCCATTTTTCTCTTTCCTGGGATATTTAAGGTGTAACGAAGTGGAGGTTCTTGTCAACAGAGCAGCCCTAAACTTTGGGGTGCCTGTGTCTTGCTGATTTTTAGTTTTCCCAATTTATACGCCCATGAGTGGAAGTGCCCTATGCTCTCTAAGCTGAGTTTTGTAGATGTTTCAGGACACACCGTAAACTTCTCCAGAGTGGCTGTTGGCAATTTACATCCTGCCCATCAGCGTAGCAAGGCTCCCGTTTCTCCATGGCCTGTCCTGCATTTCTGGTTTTGAAACTTTATTCAGCATGGCCCTTTTGACCGACGGGAAGCGAGCCTTCTTTGTAGCGCTGATTTGCCTTTCCAGGTTGCTTGGTTGGCAAAAAAGGGCGTATGCGTTTTTTCCTGAATATATTCAGGAAAAAACGCATACGCCCTTTTTGGCCAAGGGCATCATTGTCGAGGTTTTGCCGCTTTTCCTGTGCTTTAAAGGCGATTCGAATCTGCCTCCTGAAATCTGTTTCCTGCAATTCTGCCTTGCTTTCAAATCCTCTTTGTTGCCTTCCCTCAATATATTTGTAGACGAGAGTTATCATTTATAAGTCTGCAGGTTTGTGAATTGCAGTGACCCTGAGCTCCATTTTTCAACTCGCTCTCTTGGGAGCTGGCCGCAAAAGCGCAGGATTGCTTTAGGCCCTATTCTGCTTCCGGGCGGCAGAATGAGCCTGTGGTTAATTCTTCTTCCTGATGGGAAAATAGAGTGACCTGTGCCTGTCCCAACACATAGAGCTAGTCTCTCATTGGTTCCCCCTCTTCCCGTACATCCTCAGGACAAATTGCAACCTGTATGGAACAGGAGGTTAAAGGTGCTGATTCTCCAAGGAGGGAGATTGCTAGTAAAGCGGCTGGAATGGCGAACCCAAGCACAAGGAGATGAGAAATGAGGTGCGTTTTAGAAACCTTTCCCGATCACTCGGTGTACCATCTTCTGGGTTTCTCATGCATGTTTTCGATGTAGGAAGATACCCTTGAACCTGGAGATTTGGGACCCTTGGGTTGGGTACCACGCAGTATTACTGTAAAGGGTCTGCGTTTGCTCACCCAACCTCACCAAAACTCTCAGCCCCAAGAGTGTCCACCCTTATGTCTCAATCAGCTGCGGGTCTAGATATGGTCTATCCAGGTGTCATCACAGCCCCTGAACGAATTTTGTAATAATTTCTCTCTCTTTCACTGTCTTTGTTTCACGGTTTTTTAAAATTAATTGATTTTTATAATGGGGTTTAGCTGCTTTTCACTGCTGTGTTTATGCAGCTTTACACCCACTTGACTCACTTACAGAGAGATATCAATACATAGGTTTTAAGTTTCTTACTAGTCAGATATATTCTTGGGCGGTGAATAGGGGGTGTTGAGTCCAGTTCACTGAGCAAGTAGTAGGTCTTGTCTATTACATATTGGGTTTATGGAACGGTATCTGAGCTAATTTGAAACCCTTGTTTTATGCATCACCCCACCTCACCTTTCCCGTTAGGCAGCCATAGTGTGTTTTCTAAACGTGTGACTCTGTTCTGTTTTGTAATTCAGTTCAAGGGTAGCGGTTTTTACATTCCCTCTATAAGTGATATCTTATGATAAGTGTCTTTTTCTGTGTGACTTATTTCACTTAGAATCGTCGTACCTAAATCCACTCATCATGCTGCTATTAGCCTTATGACGTTGATTTCATGGCTGAGTGATATTCCATTGTACATAAGGACCACAACTTCTTTATCCATTTTTCTCTTTCCTGGGATATTTAAGGTGTAACGAAGTGGAGGTTCTTGTCAACAGAGCAGCCCTAAACTTTGGGGTGCTTGTGTCTTGCTGATTTTTAGTTTTCCCATTTTATACGCCCATGAGTGGAAGTGCCCTATGCTCTCTAAGCTGAGTTTTGTAAATGTTTCAGGACACACCGTACACTTCTCCAGAGTGGCTGTTGGCAATTTACATCCCGCCCATCAGCGTAGCAAGGCTCCCGTTTCTCCGTGGCCTGTCCTGCATTTCTGGTTTTGACACTTTATTCAGCATGGCCCTTTTGACCGATGGGAAGCGAGACTTCTTTGTAGCGCTGATTTGCCTTTCCAGGTTGCTTGGTTGGCCAAAAAGGGCGTATGCGTTTTGTCCTGAATATATTCAGGAAAAAACGCATACGCCCTTTTTGGCCAAGGGCATCATTGTCGAGGTTTTGCCGCTTTTCCTGTGCTTTAAAGGCGATTCGAATCTGCCTCCTGAAATCTGTTTCCTGCAATTCTGCCTTGCTTTCAAATCCTCTTTGTTGCCTTCCCTCAATATATTTGTAGACGAGAGTTATCATTTATAAGTCTGCAGGTTTGTGAATTGCAGTGCCCCTGAGCTCCATTTTTCAACTCGCTCTCTTGGGAGCTGGCCGCAAAAGCGCAGGATTGCTTTAGGCCCTATTCTGCTTCCGGGCGGCAGACTGAGCCTGTGGTTAAGTCTTCTTCCTGATGGGAAAATAGAGTGACCTGTGCCTGTCCCAACACCTAGAGCTAGTCTCTCATTGGTTCCCCGTCTTCCCGTTCATCCTCAGTTCAAATTGCCACCTGTATGGAACAGGAGGTTAAAGGTGCTGATTCTCCAAGGAGGGAGATTGCTAGTAAAGCGGCTGGAATGGCGAACCCGAGCACAAGGAGATGAGAAAGGAGGTGCGTTTTAGAAACCTTTCCCGATCACTCGGTGGACCATCTTCTGGGTTTCTCATGCATGTTTTCGATGTAGGAAGATGCCCTTGAACCTGGAGATTTGGGACCCATGGGATGGGTACCACGCAGTATTACTTTAAAGCGTCTGCGTTTGCTCACCCAACCTCACCAAACCTCTCAGCCCCAAGAGTGTCCACCCTTATGTCTCAATCAGCCTCGGGTCTAGATATGGTCAATCCAGGTGGCATCACAGCCCCTGAACGAATTTTGTAAGAATTTCTCTCTGTTTCACTGTCTTTGTTTCACGGGTTTTTAAAATTAATTGAGTTTTATAATGGGGTTTAGCTGCTTTTCACTGCTGTGTTTATGCAGCTTTACACCCACTTGACTCACTTACAGAGAGATATCAATACATAGGTTTTAAGATTCTTACTAGTCAGATATATTCCTGGGCGGTGAATAGTGGGTGTTGAGTCCAGTTCCCTGAGCAAGGAGTAGGTCTTGTCTATTATGTATTGGGTTTATGGAACGGTATCTGAGCTAATTTGAAACCCTTGTTTTAGGCATCACCCCACCTCACCTTTCCCGTTAGGCAGCCATAGTGTGTTTTCTAACCGTGTGACTCTGTTCTGTTTTGTAATTCAGTTCAAGGGTAGCGGTTTTTACATTCCCTCTATAAGTGATATCTTATGATAAGTGTCTTTTTCTGTGTGACTTATTTGACTTAGAATCGTCGTACCTAAATCCACTCATCATGCTGCTACTAGCCTTATGACGTTGATTTCATGGCTGAGTGATATTCCTTTGTACATAAGGACCACAACTTCTTTATCCATTTTTCTCTTTCCTGGGATATTTAAGGTGTAACGAAGTGGAGGTTCTTGTCAACAGAGCAGCCCTAAACTTTGGGGTGCTTGTGTCTTGCTGATTTTTAGTTTTCCCATTTTATACGCCCATGAGTGGAAGTGCCCTATGCTCTCTAAACTGAGTTTTGTAAATGTTTCAGGACACACCGTACACTTCTCCAGAGTGGCTGTTGGCAATTTACATCCCGCCCATCAGCGTAGCAAGGCTCCCGTTTCTCCGTGGCCTGTCCTGCATTTCTGGTTTTGACACTTTATTCAGCATGGCCCTTTTGACCGATGGGAAGCGAGACTTCTTTGTAGCGCTGATTTGCCTTTCCAGGTTGCTTGGTTGGCCAAAAAGGGCGTATGCGTTTTGTCCTGAATATATTCAGGAAAAAACGCATACGCCCTTTTTGGCCAAGGGCATCATTGTCGAGGTTTTGCCGCTTTTCCTGTGCTTTAAAGGCGATTCGAATCTGCCTCCTGAAATCTGTTTCCTGCAATTCTGCCTTGCTTTCAAATCCTCGTTGTTGCCTTCCCTCAATATATTTGTAGACGAGAGTTATCATTTATACGTCTGCAGGTTTGTGAATTGCAGTGCCCCTGAGCTCCATTTTTCAACTCGCTCTCTTGGGAGCTGGCCGCAAAAGCGCAGGATTGCTTTAGGCCCTATTCTGCTTCCGGGCGGCAGACTGAGCCTGTGCTTAATTCTTCTTCCTGATGGGAAAATAGAGTGACCTGTGCCTGTCCCAACACCTAGAGCTAGTCTCTCATTGGTTCCCCGTCTTCCCGTTCATCCTCAGTTCAAATTGCCACCTGTATGGAACAGGAGGTTAAAGGTGCTGATTCTCCAAGGAGGGAGATTGCTAGTAAAGCGGCTGGAATGGCGAACCCGAGCACAAGGAGATGAGAAAGGAGGTGCGTTTTAGAAACCTTTCCCGATCACTCGGTGGACCATCTTCTGGGTTTCTCAAGCATGTTTTCGATGTAGGAAGATGCCCTTGAGCCTGGAGATTTGGGACCCATGGGATGGGTACCACGCAGTATTACTTTAAAGCGTCTGCGTTTGCTCACCCAACCTCACCAAACCTCTCAGCCCCAAGAGTGTCCACCCTTATGTCTCAATCAGCCTCGGGTCTAGATATGGTCAATCCAGGTGGCATCACAGCCCCTGAACGAATTTTGTAAGAATTTCTCTCTGTTTCACTGTCTTTGTTTCACGGGTTTTTAAAATTAATTGAGTTTTATAATGGGGTTTAGCTGCTTTTCACTGCTGTGTTTATGCAGCTTTACACCCACTTGACTCACTTACAGAGAGATATCAATACATAGGTTTTAAGATTCTTACTAGTCAGATATATTCCTGGGCGGTGAATAGGGGGTGTTGAGTCCAGTTCCCTGAGCAAGGAGTAGGTCTTGTCTATTACGTATTGGGTTTATGGAACGGTATCTGAGCTAATTTGAAACCCTTGTTTTAGGCATCACCCCACCTCACCTTTCCCGTTAGGCAGCCATAGTGTCTTTTCTAACCGTGTGACTCTGTTCTGTTTTGTAATTCAGTTCAAGGGTAGCGGTTTTTACATTCCCTCTATAAGTGATATCTTATGATAAGTGTCTTTTTCTGTGTGACTTATTTGACTTAGAATCGTCGTACCTAAATCCACTCATCATGCTGCTACTAGCCTTATGACGTTGATTTCATGGCTGAGTGATATTCCTTTGTACATAAGGAGCACAACTTCTTTATCCATTTTTCTCTTTCCTGGGATATTTAAGGTGTAACGAAGTGGAGGTTCTTGTCAACAGAGCAGCCCTAAACTTTGGGGTGCTTGTGTCTTGCTGATTTTTAGTTTTCCCATTTTATACGCCCATGAGTGGAAGTGCCCTATGCTCTCTAAGCTGAGTTTTGTAAATGTTTCAGGACACACCGTACACTTCTCCAGAGTGGCTGTTGGCAATTTACATCCCGCCCATCAGCGTAGCAAGGCTCCCGTTTCTCCGTGGCCTGTCCTGCATTTCTGGTTTTGACACTTTATTCAGCATGGCCCTTTTGACCGATGGGAAGCGAGACTTCTTTGTAGCGCTGATTTGCCTTTCCAGGTTGCTTGGTTGGCCAAAAAGGGCGTATGCGTTTTGTCCTGAATATATTCAGGAAAAAACGCATACGCCCTTTTTGGCCAAGGGCATCATTGTCGAGGTTTTGCCGCTTTTCCTGTGCTTTAAAGGCGATTCGAATCTGCCTCCTGAAATCTGTTTCCTGCAATTCTGCCTTGCTTTCAAATCCTCTTTGTTGCCTTCCCTCAATATATTTGTAGACGAGAGTTATCATTTATAAGTCTGCAGGTTTGTGAATTGCAGTGCCCCTGAGCTCCATTTTTCAACTCGCTCTCTTGGGAGCTGGCCGCAAAAGCGCAGGATTGCTTTAGGCCCTATTCTGCTTCCGGGCGGCAGACTGAGCCTGTGGTTAATTCTTCTTCCTGATGGGAAAATAGAGTGACCTGTGCCTGTCCCAACACCTAGAGCTAGTCTCTCATTGGTTCCCCGTCTTCCCGTTCATCCTCAGTTCAAATTGCCACCTGTATGGAACAGGAGGTTAAAGGTGCTGATTCTCCAAGGAGGGAGATTGCTAGTAAAGCGGCTGGAATGGCGAACCCGAGCACAAGGAGATGAGAAAGGAGGTGCGTTTTAGAAACCTTTCCCGATCACTCGGTGGACCATCTTCTGGGTTTCTCATGCATGTTTTCGATGTAGGAAGATGCCCTTGAACCTGGAGATTTGGGACCCATGGGATGGGTACCACGCAGTATTACTTTAAAGCGTCTGCGTTTGCTCACCCAACCTCACCAAACCTCTCAGCCCCAAGAGTGTCCACCCTTATGTCTCAATCAGCCTCGGGTCTAGATATGGTCAATCCAGGTGGCATCACAGCCCCTGAACGAATTTTGTAAGAATTTCTCTCTGTTTCACTGTCTTTGTTTCACGGGTTTTTAAAATTAATTGAGTTTTATAATGAGGTTTAGCTGCTTTTCACTGCTGTGTTTATGCAGCTTTACACCCACTTGACTCACTTACAGAGAGATATCAATACATAGGTTTTAAGATTCTTACTAGTCAGATATATTCCTGGGCGGTGAATAGGGGGTGTTGAGTCCAGTTCCCTGAGCAAGGAGTAGGTCTTGTCTATTACGTATTGGGTTTATGGAACGGTATCTGAGCTAATTTGAAACCCTTGTTTTATGCATCACCCCACCTCACCTTTCCCGTTAGGCAGCCATAGTGTCTTTTCTAACCGTGTGACTCTGTTCTGTTTTGTAATTCAGTTCAAGGGTAGCGGTTTTTACATTCCCTCTATAAGTGATATCTTATGATAAGTGTCTTTTTCTGTGTGACTTATTTCACTTAGAATCGTCGTACCTAAATGCACTCATCATGCTGCTACTAGCCTTATGACGTTGATTTCATGGCTGAGTGATATTCCATTGTACATAAGGAGCACAACTTCTTTATCCATTTTTATCTTTCCTGGGATATTTAAGGTGTAACGAAGTGGAGGTTCTTGTCAACAGAGCAGCCCTAAACTTTGGGGTGCTTGTGTCCTGCTGATTTTTAGTTTTCCCAATTTATACGCCCATGAGTGGAAGTGCCCTATGCTCTCTAAGCTGAGTTTTGTAAATGTTTCAGGACACACCGTACACTTCTCCAGAGTGGCTGTTGGCAATTTACATCCCGCCCATCAGTGTAGCAAGGCTCCCGTTTCTCCGTGGCCTGTCCTGCATTTCTGGTTTTGACACTTTATTCAGCATGGCCCTTTTGACCGATGGGAAGCGAGACTTCTTTGTAGCGCTGATTTGCCTTTCCAGGTTGCTTGGTTGGCCAAAAAGGGCGTATGCGTTTTTTCCTGAATATATTCAGGAAAAAACGCATACGCCCTTTTTGGCCAAGGGCATCATTGTCGAGGTTTTGCCGCTTTTCCTGTGCTTTAAAGGCGATTCGAATCTGCCTCCTGAAATCTGTTTCCTGCAATTCTGCCTTGATTTCAAATCCTCGTTGTTGCCTTCCCTCAATACATTTGTAGACGAGAGTTATCATTTATACGTCTGCAGGTTTGTGAATTGCAGTGCCCCTGAGCTCCATTTTTCAACTCGCTCTCTTGGGAGCTGGCCGCAAAAGCGCAGGATTGCTTTAGGCCCTATTCTGCTTCCGGGCGGCAGACTGAGCCTGTGGTTAATTCTTCTTCCTGATGGGAAAATAGAGTGACCTGTGCCTGTCCCAACACCTAGAGCTAGTCTCTCATTGGTTCCCCCTCTTCCCGTTCATCCTCAGGACAAATTGCAACCTGTATGGAACAGGAGGTTAAAGGTGCTGATTCTCCAAGGAGGGAGATTGCTAGTAAAGCGGCTGGAATGGCGAACCCGAGCACAAGGAGATGAGAAATGAGGTGCGTTTTAGAAACCTTTCCCGATCACTCGGTGGACCATCTTCTGGGTTACTCATGCATGTTTTCGATGTAGGCAGATGCCCTTGAACCTGGAGATTTGGGACCCATGGGATGGGTACCACGCAGTATTACTTTAAAGCGTCTGCGTTTGCTCACCCAACCTCACCAAACCTCTCAGCCCCAAGAGTGTCCACCCTTATGTCTCAATCAGCTGCGGGTCTAGATATGGTCTATCCAGGTGTCATCACAGCCCCTGAACGAATTTTTTAATAATTTCTCTCTCTTTCACTGTCTTTGTTTCACGGGTTTTTAAAATTAATTGATTTTTATAATGGGGTTTAGCTGCTTTTCACTGCTGTGTTTATGCAGCTTTACACCCACTTGACTCACTTACAGAGAGATATCAATACATAGGTTTTAAGTTTCTTACTAGTCAGATATATTCTTGGGCAGTGAATAGGGGGTGTTGAGTCCAGTTCACTGAGCAAGTAGTAGGTCTTGTCTATTACATATTGGGTTTATGGAACGGTATCTGAGCTAATTTGAAACCCTTGTTTTATGCATCACCCCACCTCACCTTTCCCGTTAGGCAGCCATAGTGTGTTTTCTAAACGTGTGACTCTGTTCTGTTTTGTAATTCAGTTCAAGGGTAGCGGTTTTTACATTCCCTCTATAAGTGATATCTTATGATAAGTGTCTTTTTCTGTGTGACTTATTTCACTTAGAATCGTCGTACCTAAATCCACTCATCATGCTGCTATTAGCCTTATGACGTTGATTTCATGGCTGAGTGATATTCCATTGTACATAAGGACCACAACTTCTTTATCCATTTTTCTCTTTCCTGGGATATTTAAGGTGTAACGAAGTGGAGGTTCTTGTCAACAGAGCAGCCCTAAACTTTGGGGTGCTTGTGTCTTGCTGATTTTTAGTTTTCCCATTTTATACGCCCATGAGTGGAAGTGCCCTATGCTCTCTAAGCTGAGTTTTGTAAATGTTTCAGGACACACCGTACACTTCTCCAGAGTGGCTGTTGGCAATTTACATCCCGCCCATCAGCGTAGCAAGGCTCCCGTTTCTCCGTGGCCTGTCCTGCATTTCTGGTTTTGACACTTTATTCAGCATGGCCCTTTTGACCGATGGGAAGCGAGACTTCTTTGTAGCGCTGATTTGCCTTTCCAGGTTGCTTGGTTGGCCAAAAAGGGCGTATGCGTTTTGTCCTGAATATATTCAGGAAAAAACGCATACGCCCTTTTTGGCCAAGGGCATCATTGTCGAGGTTTTGCCGCTTTTCCTGTGCTTTAAAGGCGATTCGAATCTGCCTCCTGAAATCTGTTTCCTGCAATTCTGCCTTGCTTTCAAATCCTCTTTGTTGCCTTCCCTCAATATATTTGTAGACGAGAGTTATCATTTATAAGTCTGCAGGTTTGTGAATTGCAGTGCCCCTGAGCTCCATTTTTCAACTCGCTCTCTTGGGAGCTGGCCGCAAAAGCGCAGGATTGCTTTAGGCCCTATTCTGCTTCCGGGCGGCAGACTGAGCCTGTGGTTAAGTCTTCTTCTTGATGGGAAAATAGAGTGACCTGTGCCTGTCCCAACACCTAGAGCTAGTCTCTCATTGGTTCCCCGTCTTCCCGTTCATCCTCAGTTCAAATTGCCACCTGTATGGAACAGGAGGTTAAAGGTGCTGATTCTCCAAGGAGGGAGATTGCTAGTAAAGCGGCTGGAATGGCGAACCCGAGCACAAGGAGATGAGAAAGGAGGTGCGTTTTAGAAACCTTTCCCGATCACTCGGTGGACCATCTTCTGGGTTTCTCAAGCATGTTTTCGATGTAGGAAGATGCCCTTGAGCCTGGAGATTTGGGACCCATGGGATGGGTACCACGCAGTATTACTTTAAAGCGTCTGCGTTTGCTCACCCAACCTCACCAAACCTCTCAGCCCCAAGAGTGTCCACCCTTATGTCTCAATCAGCCTCGGGTCTAGATATGGTCAATCCAGGTGGCATCACAGCCCCTGAACGAATTTTGTAAGAATTTCTCTCTGTTTCACTGTCTTTGTTTCACGGGTTTTTAAAATTAATTGAGTTTTATAATGGGGTTTAGCTGCTTTTCACTGCTGTGTTTATGCAGCTTTACACCCACTTGACTCACTTACAGAGAGATATCAATACATAGGTTTTTAGATTCTTACTAGTCAGATATATTCCTGGGCGGTGAATAGGGGGTGTTGAGTCCAGTTCCCTGAGCAAGGAGTAGGTCTTGTCTATTATGTATTGGGTTTATGGAACGGTATCTGAGCTAATTTGAAACCCTTGTTTTAGGCATCACCCCACCTCACCTTTCCCGTTAGGCAGCCATAGTGTGTTTTCTAACCGTGTGACTCTGTTCTGTTTTGTAATTCAGTTCAAGGGTAGCGGTTTTTACATTCCCTCTATAAGTGATATCTTATGATAAGTGTCTTTTTCTGTGTGACTTATTTGACTTAGAATCGTCGTACCTAAATCCACTCATCATGCTGCTACTAGCCTTATGACGTTGATTTCATGGCTGAGTGATATTCCATTGTACATAAGGAGCACAACTTCTTTATCCATTTTTATCTTTCCTGGGATATTTAAGGTGTAACGAAGTGGAGGTTCTTGTCAACAGAGCAGCCCTAAACTTTGGGGTGCTTGTGTCCTGCTGATTTTTAGTTTTCCCAATTTATACGCCCATGAGTGGAAGTGCCCTATGCTCTCTAAGCTGAGTTTTGTAAATGTTTCAGGACACACCGTACACTTCTCCAGAGTGGCTGTTGGCAATTTACATCCCGCCCATCAGTGTAGCAAGGCTCCCGTTTCTCCGTGGCCTGTCCTGCATTTCTGGTTTTGACACTTTATTCAGCATGGCCCTTTTGACCGATGGGAAGCGAGACTTCTTTGTAGCGCTGATTTGCCTTTCCAGGTTGCTTGGTTGGCCAAAAAGGGCGTATGCGTTTTTTCCTGAATATATTCAGGAAAAAACGCATACGCCCTTTTTGGCCAAGGGCATCATTGTCGAGGTTTTGCCGCTTTTCCTGTGCTTTAAAGGCGATTCGAATCTGCCTCCTGAAATCTGTTTCCTGCAATTCTGCCTTGCTTTCAAATCCTCGTTGTTGCCTTCCCTCAATACATTTGTAGACGAGAGTTATCATTTATACGTCTGCAGGTTTGTGAATTGCAGTGCCCCTGAGCTCCATTTTTCAACTCGCTCTCTTGGGAGCTGGCCGCAAAAGCGCAGGATTGCTTTAGGCCCTATTCTGCTTCCGGGCGGCAGACTGAGCCTGTGGTTAATTCTTCTTCCTGATGGGAAAATAGAGTGACCTGTGCCTGTCCCAACACCTAGAGCTAGTCTCTCATTGGTTCCCCCTCTTCCCGTTCATCCTCAGGACAAATTGCAACCTGTATGGAACAGGAGGTTAAAGGTGCTGATTCTCCAAGGAGGGAGATTGCTAGTAAAGCGGCTGGAATGGCGAACCCGAGCACAAGGAGATGAGAAATGAGGTGCGTTTTAGAAACCTTTCCCGATCACTCGGTGGACCATCTTCTGGGTTTCTCATGCATGTTTTCGATGTAGGCAGATGCCCTTGAACCTGGAGATTTGGGACCCATGGGATGGGTACCACGCAGTATTACTTTAAAGCGTCTGCGTTTGCTCACCCAACCTCACCAAACCTCTCAGCCCCAAGAGTGTCCACCCTTATGTCTCAATCAGCTGCGGGTCTAGATATGGTCTATCCAGGTGTCATCACAGCCCCTGAACGAATTTTTTAATAATTTCTCTCTCTTTCACTGTCTTTGTTTCACGGGTTTTTAAAATTAATTGATTTTTATAATGGGGTTTAGCTGCTTTTCACTGCTGTGTTTATGCAGCTTTACACCCACTTGACTCACTTACAGAGAGATATCAATACATAGGTTTTAAGTTTCTTACTAGTCAGATATATTCTTGGGCGGTGAATAGGGGGTGTTGAGTCCAGTTCACTGAGCAAGTAGTAGGTCTTGTCTATTACATATTGGGTTTATGGAACGGTATCTGAGCTAATTTGAAACCCTTGTTTTATGCATCACCCCACCTCACCTTTCCCGTTAGGCAGCCATAGTGTGTTTTCTAAACGTGTGACTCTGTTCTGTTTTGTAATTCAGTTCAAGGGTAGCGGTTTTTACATTCCCTCTATAAGTGATATCTTATGATAAGTGTCTTTTTCTGTGTGACTTATTTCACTTAGAATCGTCGTACCTAAATCGACTCATCATGCTGCTATTAGCCTTATGTCGTTGATTTCATGGCTGAGTGATATTCCATTGTACATAAGGACCACAACTTCTTTATCCATTTTTCTCTTTCCTGGGATATTTAAGGTGTAACGAAGTGGAGGTTCTTGTCAACAGAGCAGCCCTAAACTTTGGGGTGCTTGTGTCTTGCTGATTTTTAGTTTTCCCATTTTATACGCCCATGAGTGGAAGTGCCCTATGCTCTCTAAGCTGAGTTTTGTAAATGTTTCAGGACACACCGTACACTTCTCCAGAGTGGCTGTTGGCAATTTACATCCCGCCCATCAGCGTAGCAAGGCTCCCGTTTCTCCGTGGCCTGTCCTGCATTTCTGGTTTTGACACTTTATTCAGCATGGCCCTTTTGACCGATGGGAAGCGAGACTTCTTTGTAGCGCTGATTTGCCTTTCCAGGTTGCTTGGTTGGCCAAAAAGGGCGTATGCGTTTTGTCCTGAATATATTCAGGAAAAAACGCATACGCCCTTTTTGGCCAAGGGCATCATTGTCGAGGTTTTGCCGCTTTTCCTGTGCTTTAAAGGCGATTCGAATCTGCCTCCTGAAATCTGTTTCCTGCAATTCTGCCTTGCTTTCAAATCCTCTTTGTTGCCTTCCCTCAATATATTTGTAGACGAGAGTTATCATTTATAAGTCTGCAGGTTTGTGAATTGCAGTGCCCCTGAGCTCCATTTTTCAACTCGCTCTCTTGGGAGCTGGCCGCAAAAGCGCAGGATTGCTTTAGGCCCTATTCTGCTTCCGGGCGGCAGACTGAGCCTGTGGTTAAGTCTTCTTCCTGATGGGAAAATAGAGTGACCTGTGCCTGTCCCAACACCTAGAGCTAGTCTCTCATTGGTTCCCCGTCTTCCCGTTCATCCTCAGTTCAAATTGCCACCTGTATGGAACAGGAGGTTAAAGGTGCTGATTCTCCAAGGAGGGAGATTGCTAGTAAAGCGGCTGGAATGGCGAACCCGAGCACAAGGAGATGAGAAAGGAGGTGCGTTTTAGAAACCTTTCCCGATCACTCGGTGGACCATCTTCTGGGTTTCTCATGCATGTTTTCGATGTAGGAAGATGCCCTTGAACCTGGAGATTTGGGACCCATGGGATGGGTACCACGCAGTATTACTTTAAAGCGTCTGCGTTTGCTCACCCAACCTCACCAAACCTCTCAGCCCCAAGAGTGTCCACCCTTATGTCTCAATCAGCCTCGGGTCTAGATATGGTCAATCCAGGTGGCATCACAGCCCCTGAACGAATTTTGTAAGAATTTCTCTCTGTTTCACTGTCTTTGTTTCACGGGTTTTTAAAATTAATTGAGTTTTATAATGGGGTTTAGCTGCTTTTCACTGCTGTGTTTATGCAGCTTTACACCCACTTGACTCACTTACAGAGAGATATCAATACATAGGTTTTAAGATTCTTACTAGTCAGATATATTCCTGGGCGGTGAATAGGGGGTGTTGAGTCCAGTTCCGTGAGCAAGGAGTAGGTCTTGTCTATTATGTATTGGGTTTATGGAACGGTATCTGAGCTAATTTGAAACCCTTGTTTTAGGCATCACCCCACCTCACCTTTCCCGTTAGGCAGCCATAGTGTGTTTTCTAACCCTGTGACTCTGTTCTGTTTTGTAATTCAGTTCAAGGGTAGCGGTTTTTACATTCCCTCTATAAGTGATATCTTATGATAAGTGTCTTTTTCTGTGTGACTTATTTGACTTAGAATCGTCGTACCTAAATCCACTCATCATGCTGCTACTAGCCTTATGACGTTGATTTCATGGCTGAGTGATATTCCTTTGTACATAAGGACCACAACTTCTTTATCCATTTTTCTCTTTCCTGGGATATTTAAGGTGTAACGAAGTGGAGGTTCTTGTCAACAGAGCAGCCCTAAACTTTGGGGTGCTTGTGTCTTGCTGATTTTTAGTTTTCCCATTTTATACGCCCATGAGTGGAAGTGCCCTATGCTCTCTAAACTGAGTTTTGTAAATGTTTCAGGACACACCGTACACTTCTCCAGAGTGGCTGTTGGCAATTTACATCCCGCCCATCAGCGTAGCAAGGCTCCCGTTTCTCCGTGGCCTGTCCTGCATTTCTGGTTTTGACACTTTATTCAGCATGGCCCTTTTGACCGATGGGAAGCGAGACTTCTTTGTAGCGCTGATTTGCCTTTCCAGGTTGCTTGGTTGGCCAAAAAGGGCGTATGCGTTTTTTCCTGAATATATTCAGGAAAAAACGCATACGCCCTTTTTGGCCAAGGGCATCATTGTCGAGGTTTTGCCGCTTTTCCTGTGCTTTAAAGGCGATTCGAATCTGCCTCCTGAAATCTGTTTCCTGCAATTCTGCCTTGCTTTCAAATCCTCGTTGTTGCCTTCCCTCAATATATTTGTAGACGAGAGTTATCATTTATACGTCTGCAGGTTTGTGAATTGCAGTGCCCCTGAGCTCCATTTTTCAACTCGCTCTCTTGGTAGCTGGCCGCAAAAGCGCAGGATTGCTTTAGGCCCTATTCTGCTTCCGGGCGGCAGACTGATCCTGTGCTTAATTCTTCTTCCTGATGGGAAAATAGAGTGACCTGTGCCTGTCCCAACACCTAGAGCTAGTCTCTCATTGGTTCCCCGTCTTCCCGTTCATCCTCAGTTCAAATTGCCACCTGTATGGAACAGGAGGTTAAAGGTGCTGATTCTCCAAGGAGGGAGATTGCTAGTAAAGCGGCTGGAATGGCAAACCCGAGCACAAGGAGATGAGAAAGGAGGTGCGTTTTAGAAACCTTTCCCGATCACTCGGTGGACCATCTTCTGGGTTTCTCAAGCATGTTTTCGATGTAGGAAGATGCCCTTGAGCCTGGAGATTTGGGACCCATGGGATGGGTACCACGCAGTATTACTTTAAAGCGTCTGCGTTTGCTCACCCAACCTCACCAAACCTCTCAGCCCCAAGAGTGTCCACCCTTATGTCTCAATCAGCCTCGGGTCTAGATATGGTCAATCCAGGTGGCATCACAGCCCCTGAACGAATTTTGTAAGAATTTCTCTCTGTTTCACTGTCTTTGTTTCACGGGTTTTTAAAATTAATTGAGTTTTATAATGGGGTTTAGCTGCTTTTCACTGCTGTGTTTATGCAGCTTTACACCCACTTGACTCACTTACAGAGAGATATCAATACATAGGTTTTAAGATTCTTACTAGTCAGATATATTCCTGGGCGGTGAATAGGGGGTGTTGAGTCCAGTTCCCTGAGCAAGGAGTAGGTCTTGTCTATTACGTATTGGGTTTATGGAACGGTATCTGAGCTAATTTGAAACCCTTGTTTTAGGCATCACCCCACCTCACCTTTCCCGTTAGGCAGCCATAGTGTCTTTTCTAACCGTGTGACTCTGTTCTGTTTTGTAATTCAGTTCAAGGGTAGCGGTTTTTACATTCCCTCTATAAGTGATATCTTATGATAAGTGTCTTTTTCTGTGTGACTTATTTGACTTAGAATTGTCGTACCTAAATCCACTCATCATGCTGCTACTAGCCTTATGACGTTGATTTCATGGCTGAGTGATATTCCTTTGTACATAAGGAGCACAACTTCTTTATCCATTTTTCTCTTTCCTGGGATATTTAAGGTGTAACGAAGTGGAGGTTCTTGTCAACAGAGCAGCCCTAAACTTTGGGGTGCTTGTGTCTTGCTGATTTTTAGTTTTCCCATTTTATACGCCCATGAGTGGAAGTGCCCTATGCTCTCTAAGCTGAGTTTTGTAAATGTTTCAGGACACACCGTACACTTCTCCAGAGTGGCTGTTGGCAATTTACATCCCGCCCATCAGCGTAGCAAGGCTCCCGTTTCTCTGTGGCCTGTCCTGCATTTCTGGTTTTGACACTTTATTCAGCATGGCCCTTTTGACCGATGGGAAGCGAGACTTCTTTGTAGCGCTGATTTGCCTTTCCAGGTTGCTTGGTTGGCCAAAAAGGGCGTATGCGTTTTGTCCTGAATATATTCAGGAAAAAACGCATACGCCCTTTTTGGCCAAGGGCATCATTGTCGAGGTTTTGCCGCTTTTCCTGTGCTTTAAAGGCGATTCGAATCTGCCTCCTGAAATCTGTTTCCTGCAATTCTGCCTTGCTTTCAAATCCTCTTTGTTGCCTTCCCTCAATATATTTGTAGACGAGAGTTATCATTTATAAGTCTGCAGGTTTGTGAATTGCAGTGCCCCTGAGCTCCATTTTTCAACTCGCTCTCTTGGGAGCTGGCCGCAAAAGCGCAGGATTGCTTTAGGCCCTATTCTGCTTCCGGGCGGCAGACTGAGCCTGTGGTTAAGTCTTCTTCCTGATGGGAAAATAGAGTGACCTGTGCCTGTCCCAACACCTAGAGCTAGTCTCTCATTGGTTCCCCGTCTTCCCGTTCATCCTCAGTTCAAATTGCCACCTGTATGGAACAGGAGGTTAAAGGTGCTGATTCTCCAAGGAGGGAGATTGCTAGTAAAGCGGCTGGAATGGCGAACCCGAGCACAAGGAGATGAGAAAGGAGGTGCGTTTTAGAAACCTTTCCCGATCACTCGGTGGACCATCTTCTGGGTTTCTCATGCATGTTTTCGATGTAGGAAGATGCCCTTGAACCTGGAGATTTGGGACCCATGGGATGGGTACCACGCAGTATTACTTTAAAGCGTCTGCGTTTGCTCACCCAACCTCACCAAACCTCTCAGCCCCAAGAGTGTCCACCCTTATGTCTCAATCAGCCTCGGGTCTAGATATGGTCAATCCAGGTGGCATCACAGCCCCTGAACGAATTTTGTAAGAATTTCTCTCTGTTTCACTGTCTTTGTTTCACGGGTTTTTAAAATTAATCGAGTTTTATAATGGGGTTTAGCTGCTTTTCACTGCTGTGTTTATGCAGCTTTACACCCACTTGACTCACTTACAGAGAGATATCAATACATAGGTTTTAAGATTCTTACTAGTCAGATATATTCCTGGGCGGTGAATAGGGGGTGTTGAGTCCAGTTCCCTGAGCAAGGAGTAGGTCTTGTCTATTACGTATTGGGTTTATGGAACGGTATCTGAGCTAATTTGAAACCCTTGTTTTATGCATCACCCCACCTCACCTTTCCCGTTAGGCAGCCATAGTGTCTTTTCTAACCGTGTGACTCTGTTCTGTTTTGTAATTCAGTTCAAGGGTAGCGGTTTTTACATTCCCTCTATAAGTGATATCTTATGATAAGTGTCTTTTTCTGTGTGACTTATTTCACTTAGAATCGTCGTACCTAAATCCACTCATCATGCTGCTACTAGCCTTATGACGTTGATTTCATGGCTGAGTGATATTCCATTGTACATAAGGAGCACAACTTCTTTATCCATTTTTATCTTTCCTGGGATATTTAAGGTGTAACGAAGTGGAGGTTCTTGTCAACAGAGCAGCCCTAAACTTTGGGGTGCTTGTGTCTTGCTGATTTTTGGTTTTCCCAATTTATACGCCCATGAGTGGAAGTGCCCTATGCTCTCTAAGCTGAGTTTTGTAAATGTTTCAGGACACACCGTACACTTCTCCAGAGTGGCTGTTGGCAATTTACATCCCGCCCATCAGTGTAGCAAGGCTCCCGTTTCTCCGTGGCCTGTCCTGCATTTCTGGTTTTGACACTTTATTCAGCATGGCCCTTTTGACCGATGGGAAGCGAGACTTCTTTGTAGCGCTGATTTGCCTTTCCAGGTTGCTTGGTTGGCCAAAAAGGGCGTATGCGTTTTTTCCTGAATATATTCAGGAAAAAACGCATACGCCCTTTTTGGCCAAGGGCATCATTGTCGAGGTTTTGCCGCTTTTCCTGTGCTTTAAAGGCGATTCGAATCTGCCTCCTGAAATCTGTTTCCTGCAATTCTGCCTTGCTTTCAAATCCTCGTTGTTGCCTTCCCTCAATACATTTGTAGACGAGAGTTATCATTTATACGTCTGCAGGTTTGTGAATTGCAGTGCCCCTGAGCTCCATTTTTCAACTCGCTCTCTTGGGAGCTGGCCGCAAAAGCGCAGGATTGCTTTAGGCCCTATTCTGCTTCCGGGCGGCAGACTGAGCCTGTGGTTAATTCTTCTTCCTGATGGGAAAATAGAGTGACCTGTGCCTGTCCCAACACCTAGAGCTAGTCTCTCATTGGTTCCCCCTCTTCCCGTTCATCCTCAGGACAAATTGCAACCTGTATGGAACAGGAGGTTAAAGGTGCTGATTCTCCAAGGAGGGAGATTGCTAGTAAAGCGGCTGGAATGGCGAACCCGAGCACAAGGAGATGAGAAATGAGGTGCGTTTTAGAAACCTTTCCCGATCACTCGGTGGACCATCTTCTGGGTTTCTCATGCATGTTTTCGATGTAGGCAGATGCCCTTGAACCTGGAGATTTGGGACCCATGGGATGGGTACCACGCAGTATTACTTTAAAGCGTCTGCGTTTGCTCACCCAACCTCACCAAACCTCTCAGCCCCAAGAGTGTCCACCCTTATGTCTCAATCAGCTGCGGGTCTAGATATGGTCAATCCAGGTGGCATCACAGCCCCTGAACGAATTTTGTAAGAATTTCTCTCTATTTCACTGTCTTTGTTTCACGGGTTTTTGAAATTAATTGAGTTTTATAATGGGGTTTAGCTGCTTTTCACTGCTGTGTTTATGCAGCTTTACACCCACTTGACTCACTTACAGAGAGATATCAATACATAGGTGTTGAGATTCTTACTAGTCAGATATATTCTTGGGCGGTGAATAGGGGGTGTTGAGTCCAGTTCCCTGAGCAAGGAGTAGGTCTTGTCTATTACGTATTGGGTTTATGGAACGGTATCTGAGCTAATTTGAAACCCTTGTTTTATGCATCACCCCACCTCACCTTTCCCGTTAGGCAGCCATAGTGTCTTTTCTAACCGTGTGACTCTGTTCTGTTTTGTAATTCAGTTCAAGGGTAGCGGTTTTTACATTCCCTCTATAAGTGATATCTTATGATAAGTGTCTTTTTCTGTGTGACTTATTTCACTTAGAATCGTCGTACCTAAATCCACTCATCATGCTGCTACTAGCCTTATGACGTTGATTTCATGGCTGAGTGATATTCCATTGTACATAAGGAGCACAACTTCTTTATCCATTTTTCTCTTTCCTGGGATATTTAAGGTGTAACGAAGTGGAGGTTCTTGTCAACAGAGCAGCCCTAAACTTTGGGGTGCTTGTGTCTTGCTGATTTTTAGTTTTCCCAATTTATACGCCCATGAGTGGAAGTGCCCTATGCTCTCTAAGCTGAGTTTTGTAAATGTTTCAGGACACACCGTACACTTCTCCTGAGTGGCTGTTGGCAATTTACATCCCGCCCATCAGCGTAGCAAGGCTCCCGTTTCTCCGTGGCCTGTCCTGCATTTCTGGTTTTGACACTTTATTCAGCATGGCCCTTTTGACCGATGGGAAGCGAGACTTCTTTGTAGCGCTGATTTGCCTTTCCAGGTTGCTTGGTTGGCCAAAAAGGGCATATGCGTTTTTTCCTGAATATATTCAGGAAAAAACGCATACGCCCTTTTTGGCCAAGGGCATCATTGTCGAGGTTTTGCCGCTTTTCCTGTGCTTTAAAGGCGATTCGAATCTGCCTCCTGAAATCTGTTTCCTGCAATTCTGCCTTGCTTTCAAATCCTCTTTGTTGCCTTCCCTCAATATATTTGTAGACGAGAGTTATCATTTATAAGTCTGCAGGTTTGTGAATTGCAGTGCCCCTGAGCTCCATTTTTCAACTCGCTCTCTTGGGAGCTGGCCGCAAAAGCGCAGGATTGCTTTAGGCCCTATTCTGCTTCCGGGCGGCAGACTGAGCCTGTGGTTAAGTCTTCTTCCTGATGGGAAACTAGAGTGACCTGTGCCTGTCCCAACACCTAGAGCTAGTCTCTCATTGGTTCCCCGTCTTCCCGTTCATCCTCAGTTCAAATTGCCACCTGTATGGAACAGGAGGTTAAAGGTGCTGATTCTCCAAGGAGGGAGATTGCTAGTAAAGCCGCTGGAATGGCGAACCCGAGCACAAGGAGATGAGAAATGAGGTGCGTTTTAGAAACCTTTCCCGATCACTCGGTGGACCATCTTCTGGGTTTCTCATGGATGTTTTCGATGTAGGCAGATGCCCTTGAACCTGGAGATTTGGGACCCATGGGATGGGTACCACGCAGTATTACTTTAAAGCGTCTGCGTTTGCTCACCCAACCTCACCAAACCTCTCAGCCCTAAGAGTGTCCACCCTTATGTCTCAATCAGCTGCGGGTCTAGACATGGTCAATCCAGGTGGCATCACAGCCCCTGAACGAATTTTGTAAGAATTTCTCTCTCTTTCACTGTCTTTGTTTCACGGGTTTTTGAAATTAATTGAGTTTTATAATGGGGTTTAGCTGCTTTTCACTGCTGTGTTTATGCAGCTTTACACCCACTTGACTCACTTACAGAGAGATATCAATACATAGGTGTTGAGATTCTTACTAGTCAGATATATTCTTGGGCGGTGAATAGGGGGTGTTGAGTCCAGTTCCCTGAGCAAGGAGTAGGTCTTGTCTATTACGTATTGGGTTTATGGAACGGTATCTGAGCTAATTTGAAACCCTTGTTTTATGCATCACCCCACCTCACCTTTCCCGTTAGGCAGCCATAGTGTCTTTTCTAACCGTGTGACTCTGTTCTGTTTTGTAATTCAGTTCAAGGGTAGCGGTTTTTACATTCCCTCTATAAGTGATATCTTATGATAAGTGTCTTTTTCTGTGTGACTTATTTCACTTAGAATCGTCGTACCTAAATCCACTCATCATGCTGCTACTAGCCTTATGACGTTGATTTCATGGCTGAGTGATATTCCATTGTACATAAGGAGCACAACTTCTTTATCCATTTTTCTCTTTCCTGGGATATTTAAGGTGTAACGAAGTGGAGGTTCTTGTCAACAGAGCAGCCCTAAACTTTGGGGTGCTTGTGTCTTGCTGATTTTTAGTTTTCCCAATTTATACGCCCATGAGTGGAAGTGCCCTATGCTCTCTAAGCTGAGTTTTGTAAATGTTTCAGGACACACCGTACACTTCTCCTGAGTGGCTGTTGGCAATTTACATCCCGCCCATCAGCGTAGCAAGGCTCCCGTTTCTCCGTGGCCTGTCCTGCATTTCTGGTTTTGACACTTTATTCAGCATGGCCCTTTTGACCGATGGGAAGCGAGACTTCTTTGTAGCGCTGATTTGCCTTTCCAGGTTGCTTGATTGGCCAAAAAGGGCGTATGCGTTTTTTCCTGAATATATTCAGGAAAAAACGCATACGCCCTTTTTGGCCAAGGGCATCATTGTCGAGGTTTTGCCGCTTTTCCTGTGCTTTAAAGGCGATTCGAATCTGCCTCCTGAAATCTGTTTCCTGCAATTCTGCCTTGCTTTCAAATCCTCTTTGTTGCCTTCCCTCAATATATTTGTAGACGAGAGTTATCATTTATAAGTCTGCAAGTTTGTGAATTGCAGTGCCCCTGAGCTCCATTTTTCAACTCGCTCTCTTGGGAGCTGGCCGCAAAAGCGCAGGATTGCTTTAGGCCCTATTCTGCTTCCGGGCGGCAGACTGAGCCTGTGGTTAAGTCTTCTTCCTGATGGGAAACTAGAGTGACCTGTGCCTGTCCCAACACCTAGAGCTAGTCTCTCATTGGTTCCCCGTCTTCCCGTTCATCCTCAGTTCAAATTGCCACCTGTATGGAACAGGAGGTTAAAGGTGCTGATTCTCCAAGGAGGGAGATTGCTAGTAAAGCCGCTGGAATGGCGAACCCGAGCACAAGGAGATGAGAAATGAGGTGCGTTTTAGAAACCTTTCCCGATCACTCGGTGGACCATCTTCTGGGTTTCTCATGCATGTTTTCGATGTAGGCAGATGCCCTTGAACCTGGAGATTTGGGACCCATGGGATGGGTACCACGCAGTATTACTTTAAAGCGTCTGCGTTTGCTCACCCAACCTCACCAAACCTCTCAGCCCTAACAGTGTCCACCCTTATGTCTCAATCAGCTGCGGGTCTAGACATGGTCAATCCAGGTGGCATCACAGCCCCTGAACGAATTTTGTAAGAATTTCTCTCTCTTTCACTGTCTTTGTTTCACGGGTTTTTAAAATTATTTGAGTTTTATAATGGGGTTTAGCTGCTTTTCACTGCTGTGTTTATGCAGCTTTACACCCACTTGACTCACTTACAGAGAGATATCAATACATAGGTTTTAAGATTCTTACTAGTCAGATATATTACTTGGCGGTGAATAGGGGGTGTTGAGTCCAGTTCCCTGAGCAAGGAGTAGGTCTTGTCTATTACGTATTGGGTTTATGGAACGGTATCTGAGCTAATTTGAAACCCTTGTTTTATGCATCACCCCACCTCACCTTTCCCGTTAGGCAGCCATAGTGTCTTTTCTAACCGTGTGACTCTGTTCTGTTTTGTAATTCAGTTCAAGGGTAGCGGTTTTTACATTCCCTCTATAAGTGATATCTTATGATAAGTGTCTTTTTCTGTGTGACTTATTTCACTTAGAATCGTCGTACCTAAATCCACTCATCATGCTGCTACTAGCCTTATGACGTTGATTTCATGGCTGAGTGATATTCCATTGTACATAAGGAGCACAACTTCTTTATCCATTTTTATCTTTCCTGGGATATTTAAGGTGTAACGAAGTGGAGGTTCTTGTCAACAGAGCAGCCCTAAACTTTGGGGTGCTTGTGTCTTGCTGATTTTTAGTTTTCCCATTTTATACGCCCATGAGTGGAAGTGCCCTATGCTCTCTAAGCTGAGTTTTGTAAATGTTTCAGGACACACCGTACACTTCTCCAGAGTGGCTGTTGGCAATTTACATCCCGCCCATCAGCGTAGCAAGGCTCCCGTTTCTCCGTGGCCTGTCCTGCATTTCTGGTTTTGACACTTTATTCAGCATGGCCCTTTTGACCGATGGGAAGCGAGACTTCTTTGTAGCGCTGATTTGCCTTTCCAGGTTGCTTGGTTGGCCAAAAAGGGCGTATGCGTTTTGTCCTGAATATATTCAGGAAAAAACGCATACGCCCTTTTTGGCCAAGGGCATCATTGTCGAGGTTTTGCCGCTTTTCCTGTGCTTTAAAGGCGATTCGAATCTGCCTCCTGAAATCTGTTTCCTGCAATTCTGCCTTGCTTTCAAATCCTCTTTGTTGCCTTCCCTCAATATATTTGTAGACGAGAGTTATCATTTATAAGTCTGCAGGTTTGTGAATTGCAGTGCCCCTGAGCTCCATTTTTCAACTCGCTCTCTTGGGAGCTGGCCGCAAAAGCGCAGGATTGCTTTAGGCCCTATTCTGCTTCCGGGCGGCAGACTGAGCCTGTGGTTAAGTCTTCTTCCTGATGGGAAAATAGAGTGACCTGTGCCTGTCCCAACACCTAGAGCTAGTCTCTCATTGGTTCCCCGTCTTCCCGTTCATCCTCAGTTCAAATTGCCACCTGTATGGAACAGGAGGTTAAAGGTGCTGATTCTCCAAGGAGGGAGATTGCTAGTAAAGCGGCTGGAATGGCGAACCCGAGCACAAGGAGATGAGAAAGGAGGTGCGTTTTAGAAACCTTTCCCGATCACTCGGTGGACCATCTTCTGGGTTTCTCATGCATGTTTTCGATGTAGGAAGATGCCCTTGAACCTGGAGATTTGGGACCCATGGGATGGGTACCACGCAGTATTACTTTAAAGCGTCTGCGTTTGCTCACCCAACCTCACCAAACCTCTCAGCCCCAAGAGTGTCCACCCTTATGTCTCAATCAGCCTCGGGTCTAGATATGGTCAATCCAGGTGGCATCACAGCCCCTGAACGAATTTTGTAAGAATTTCTCTCTGTTTCACTGTCTTTGTTTCACGGGTTTTTAAAATTAATCGAGTTTTATAATGGGGTTTAGCTGCTTTTCACTGCTGTGTTTATGCAGCTTTACACCCACTTGACTCACTTACAGAGAGATATCAATACATAGGTTTTAAGATTCTTACTAGTCAGATATATTCCTGGGCGGTGAATAGGGGGTGTTGAGTCCAGTTCCCTGAGCAAGGAGTAGGTCTTGTCTATTACGTATTGGGTTTATGGAACGGTATCTGAGCTAATTTGAAACCCTTGTTTTATGCATCACCCCACCTCACCTTTCCCGTTAGGCAGCCATAGTGTCTTTTCTAACCGTGTGACTCTGTTCTGTTTTGTAATTCAGTTCAAGGGTAGCGGTTTTTACATTCCCTCTATAAGTGATATCTTATGATAAGTGTCTTTTTCTGTGTGACTTATTTCACTTAGAATCGTCGTACCTAAATGCACTCTTCATGCTGCTACTAGCCTTATGACGTTGATTTCATGGCTGAGTGATATTCCATTGTACATAAGGAGCACAACTTCTTTATCCATTTTTATCTTTCCTGGGATATTTAAGGTGTAACGAAGTGGAGGTTCTTGTCAACAGAGCAGCCCTAAACTTTGGGGTGCTTGTGTCTTGCTGATTTTTGGTTTTCCCAATTTATACGCCCATGAGTGGAAGTGCCCTATGCTCTCTAAGCTGAGTTTTGTAAATGTTTCAGGACACACCGTACACTTCTCCAGAGTGGCTGTTGGCAATTTACATCCCGCCCATCAGTGTAGCAAGGCTCCCGTTTCTCCGTGGCCTGTCCTGCATTTCTGGTTTTGACACTTTATTCAGCATGGCCCTTTTGACCGATGGGAAGCGAAACTTCTTTGTAGCGCTGATTTGCCTTTCCAGGTTGCTTGGTTGGCCAAAAAGGGCGTATGCGTTTTTTCCTGAATATATTCAGGAAAAAACGCATACGCCCTTTTTGGCCAAGGGCATCATTGTCGAGGTTTTGCCGCTTTTCCTGTGCTTTAAAGGCGATTCGAATCTGCCTCCTGAAATCTGTTTCCTGCAATTCTGCCTTGCTTTCAAATCCTCGTTGTTGCCTTCCCTCAATACATTTGTAGACGAGAGTTATCATTTATACGTCTGCAGGTTTGTGAATTGCAGTGCCCCTGAGCTCCATTTTTCAACTCGCTCTCTTGGGAGCTGGCCGCAAAAGCGCAGGATTGCTTTAGGCCCTATTCTGCTTCCGGGCGGCAGACTGAGCCTGTGGTTAATTCTTCTTCCTGATGGGAAAATAGAGTGACCTGTGCCTGTCCCAACACCTAGAGCTAGTCTCTCATTGGTTCCCCCTCTTCCCGTTCATCCTCAGGACAAATTGCAACCTGTATGGAACAGGAGGTTAAAGGTGCTGATTCTCCAAGGAGGGAGATTGCTAGTAAAGCGGCTGGAATGGCGAACCCGAGCACAAGGAGATGAGAAATGAGGTGCGTTTTAGAAACCTTTCCCGATCACTCGGTGGACCATCTTCTGGGTTTCTCATGCATGTTTTCGATGTAGGCAGATGCCCTTGAACCTGGAGATTTGGGACCCATGGGATGGGTACCACGCAGTATTACTTTAAAGCGTCTGCGTTTGCTCACCCAACCTCACCAAACCTCTCAGCCACAAGAGTGTCCACCCTTATGTCTCAATCAGCTGCGGGTCTAGATATGGTCAATCCAGGTGGCATCACAGCCCCTGAACGAATTTTGTAAGAATTTCTCTCTATTTCACTGTCTTTGTTTCACGGGTTTTTGAAATTAATTGAGTTTTATAATGGGGTTTAGCTGCTTTTCACTGCTGTGTTTATGCAGCTTTACACCCACTTGACTCACTTACAGAGAGATATCAATACATAGGTGTTGAGATTCTTACTAGTCAGATATATTCTTGGGCGGTGAATAGGGGGTGTTGAGTCCAGTTCCCTGAGCAAGGAGTAGGTCTTGTCTATTACGTATTGGGTTTATGGAACGGTATCTGAGCTAATTTGAAACCCTTGTTTTATGCATCACCCCACCTCACCTTTCCCGTTAGGCAGCCATAGTGTCTTTTCTAACCGTGTGACTCTGTTCTGTTTTGTAATTCAGTTCAAGGGTAGCGGTTTTTACATTCCCTCTATAAGTGATATCTTATGATAAGTGTCTTTTTCTGTGTGACTTATTTCACTTAGAATCGTCGTACCTAAATCCACTCATCATGCTGCTACTAGCCTTATGACGTTGATTTCATGGCTGAGTGATATTCCATTGTACATAAGGAGCACAACTTCTTTATCCATTTTTCTCTTTCCTGGGATATTTAAGGTGTAGCGAAGTGGAGGTTCTTGTCAACAGAGCAGCCCTAAACTTTGGGGTGCTTGTGTCTTGCTGATTTTTAGTTTTCCCAATTTATACGCCCATGAGTGGAAGTGCCCTATGCTCTCTAAGCTGAGTTTTGTAAATGTTTCAGGACACACCGTACACTTCTCCTGAGTGGCTGTTGGCAATTTACATCCCGCCCATCAGCGTAGCAAGGCTCCCGTTTCTCCGTGGCCTGTCCTGCATTTCTGGTTTTGACACTTTATTCAGCATGGCCCTTTTGACCGATGGGAAGCGAGACTTCTTTGTAGCGCTGATTTGCCTTTCCAGGTTGCTTGGTTGGCCAAAAAGGGCGTATGCGTTTTTTCCTGAATATATTCAGGAAAAAACGCATACGCCCTTTTTGGCCAAGGGCATCATTGTCGAGGTTTTGCCGCTTTTCCTGTGCTTTAAAGGCGATTCGAATCTGCCTCCTGAAATCTGTTTCCTGCAATTCTGCCTTGCTTTCAAATCCTCTTTGTTGCCTTCCCTCAATATATTTGTAGACGAGAGTTATCATTTATAAGTCTGCAGGTTTGTGAATTGCAGTGCCCCTGAGCTCCATTTTTCAACTCGCTCTCTTGGGAGCTGGCCGCAAAAGCGCAGGATTGCTTTAGGCCCTATTCTGGTTCCGGGCGGCAGACTGAGCCTGTGGTTAAGTCTTCTTCCTGATGGGAAACTAGAGTGACCTGTGCCTGTCCCAACACCTAGAGCTAGTCTCTCATTGGTTCCCCGTCTTCCCGTTCATCCTCAGTTCAAATTGCCACCTGTATGGAACAGGAGGTTAAAGGTGCTGATTCTCCAAGGAGGGAGATTGCTAGTAAAGCCGCTGGAATGGCGAACCCGAGCACAAGGAGATGAGAAATGAGGTGCGTTTTAGAAACCTTTCCCGATCACTCGGTGGACCATCTTCTGGGTTTCTCATGGATGTTTTCGATGTAGGCAGATGCCCTTGAACCTGGAGATTTGGGACCCATGGGATGGGTACCACGCAGTATTACTTTAAAGCGTCTGCGTTTGCTCACCCAACCTCACCAAACCTCTCAGCCCTAAGAGTGTCCACCCTTATGTCTCAAACAGCTGCGGGTCTAGACATGGTCAATCCAGGTGGCATCACAGCCCCTGAACGAATTTTGTAAGAATTTCTCTCTCTTTCACTGTCTTTGTTTCACGGGTTTTTGAAATTAATTGAGTTTTATAATGGGGTTTAGCTGCTTTTCACTGCTGTGTTTTTGCAGCTTTACACCCACTTGACTCACTTACAGAGAGATATCAATACATAGGTTTTAAGATTCTTACTAGTCAGATATATTCTTGGGCGGTGAATAGGGGGTGTTGAGTCCAGTTCCCTGAACAAGGAGTAGGTCTTGTCTATTACGTATTGGGTTTATGGAACGGTATCTGAGCTAATTTGAAACCCTTGTTTTATGCATCACCCCACCTCACCTTTCCCGTTAGGCAGCCATAGTGTCTTTTCTAACCGTGTGACTCTGTTCTGTTTTGTAATTCAGTTCAAGGGTAGCGGTTTTTACATTCCCTCTATAAGTGATATCTTATGATAAGTGTCTTTTTCTGTGTGACTTATTTCACTTAGAATCGTCGTACCTAAATCCACTCATCATGCTGCTACTAGCCTTATGACGTTGATTTCATGGCTGAGTGATATTCCATTGTACATAAGGAGCACAACTTCTTTATCCATTTTTCTCTTTCCTGGGATATTTAAGGTGTAACGAAGTGGAGGTTCTTGTCAACAGAGCAGCCCTAAACTTTGGGGTGCTTGTGTCTTGCTGATTTTTAGTTTTCCCAATTTATACGCCCATGAGTGGAAGTGCCCTATGCTCTCTAAGCTGAGTTTTGTAAATGTTTCAGGACACACCGTACACTTCTCCTGAGTGGCTGTTGGCAATTTACATCCCGCCCATCAGCGTAGCAAGGCTCCCGTTTCTCCGTGGCCTGTCCTGCATTTCTGGTTTTGACACTTTATTCAGCATGGCCCTTTTGACCGATGGGAAGCGAGACTTCTTTGTAGCGCTGATTTGCCTTTCCAGGTTGCTTGATTGGCCAAAAAGGGCGTATGCGTTTTTTCCTGAATATATTCAGGAAAAAACGCATACGCCCTTTTTGGCCAAGGGCATCATTGTCGAGGTTTTGCCGCTTTTCCTGTGCTTTAAAGGCGATTCGAATCTGCCTCCTGAAATCTGTTTCCTGCAATTCTGCCTTGCTTTCAAATCCTCTTTGTTGCCTTCCCTCAATATATTTGTAGACGAGAGTTATCATTTATAAGTCTGCAAGTTTGTGAATTGCAGTGCCCCTGAGCTCCATTTTTCAACTCGCTCTCTTGGGAGCTGGCCGCAAAAGCGCAGGATTGCTTTAGGCCCTATTCTGCTTCCGGGCGGCAGACTGAGCCTGTGGTTAAGTCTTCTTCCTGATGGGAAACTAGAGTGACCTGTGCCTGTCCCAACACCTAGAGCTAGTCTCTCATTGGTTCCCCGTCTTCCCGTTCATCCTCAGTTCAAATTGCCACCTGTATGGAACAGGAGGTTAAAGGTGCTGATTCTCCAAGGAGGGAGATTGCTAGTAAAGCCGCTGGAATGGCGAACCCGAGCACAAGGAGATGAGAAATGAGGTGCGTTTTAGAAACCTTTCCCGATCACTCGGTGGACCATCTTCTGGGTTTCTCATGCATGTTTTCGATGTAGGCAGATGCCCTTGAACCTGGAGATTTGGGACCCATGGGATGGGTACCACGCAGTATTACTTTAAAGCGTCTGCGTTTGCTCACCCAACCTCACCAAACCTCTCAGCCCTAACAGTGTCCACCCTTATGTCTCAATCAGCTGCGGGTCTAGACATGGTCAATCCAGGTGGCATCACAGCCCCTGAACGAATTTTGTAAGAATTTCTCTCTCTTTCACTGTCTTTGTTTCACGGGTTTTTAAAATTATTTGAGTTTTATAATGGGGTTTAGCTGCTTTTCACTGCTGTGTTTATGCAGCTTTACACCCACTTGACTCACTTACAGAGAGATATCAATACATAGGTTTTAAGATTCTTACTAGTCAGATATATTACTTGGCGGTGAATAGGGGGTGTTGAGTCCAGTTCCCTGAGCAAGGAGTAGGTCTTGTCTATTACGTATTGGGTTTATGGAACGGTATCTGAGCTAATTTGAAACCCTTGTTTTATGCATCACCCCACCTCACCTTTCCCGTTAGGCAGCCATAGTGTCTTTTCTAACCGTGTGACTCTGTTCTGTTTTGTAATTCAGTTCAAGGGTAGCGGTTTTTACATTCCCTCTATAAGTGATATCTTATGATAAGTGTCTTTTTCTGTGTGACTTATTTCACTTAGAATCGTCGTACCTAAATCCACTCATCATGCTGCTACTAGCCTTATGACGTTGATTTCATGGCTGAGTGATATTCCATTGTACATAAGGAGCACAACTTCTTTATCCATTTTTATCTTTCCTGGGATATTTAAGGTGTAACGAAGTGGAGGTTCTTGTCAACAGAGCAGCCCTAAACTTTGGGGTGCTTGTGTCTTGCTGATTTTTAGTTTTCCCAATTTATACGCCCATGAGTGGAAGTGCCCTATGCTCTCTAAGCTGAGTTTTGTAAATGTTTCAGGACACACCGTACACTTCTCCAGAGTGGCTGTTGGCAATTTACATCCCGCCCATCAGCGTAGCAAGGCTCCCGTTTCTCCGTGGCCTGTCCTGCATTTCTGGTTTTGACACTTTATTCAGCATGGCCCTTTTGACCGATGGGAAGCGAGACTTCTTTGTAGCGCTGATTTGCCTTTCCAGGTTGCTTGGTTGGCCAAAAAGGGCTTATGCGTTTTTTCCTGAATATATTCAGGAAAAAACGCATACGCCCTTTTTGGCCAAGGGCATCATTGTCGAGGTTTTGCCGCTTTTCCTGTGCTTTAAAGGCGATTCGAATCTGCCTCCTGAAATCTGTTTCCTGCAATTCTGCCTTGCTTTCAAATCCTCTTTGTTGCCTTCCCTCAATATATTTGTAGACGAGAGTTATCATTTATAAGTCTGCAGGTTTGTGAATTGCAGTGCCCCTGAGCTCCATTTTTCAACTCGCTCTCTTGGGAGCAGGCCGCAAAAGCGCAGGATTGCTTTAGGCCCTATTCTGCTTCCGGGCGGCAGACTGAGCCTGTGGTTAAGTCTTCTTCCTGATGGGAAACTAGAGTGACCTGTGCCTGTCCCAACACCTAGAGCTAGTCTCTCATTGGTTCCCCGTCTTCCCGTTCATCCTCAGTTCAAATTGCCACCTGTATGGAACAGGAGGTTAAAGGTGCTGATTCTCCAAGGAGGGAGATTGCTAGTAAAGCCGCTGGAATGGCGAACCCGAGCACAAGGAGATGAGAAATGAGGTGCGTTTTAGAAACCTTTCCCGATCACTCGGTGGACCATCTTCTGGGTTTCTCATGCATGTTTTCGATGTAGGCAGATGCCCTTGAACCTGGAGATTTGGGACCCATGGGATGGGTACCACGCAGTATTACTTTAAAGCGTCTGTGTTTGCTCACCCAACCTCACCAAACCTCTCAGCCCTAAGAGTGTCCACCCTTATGTCTCAATCAGCTGCGGGTCTAGACATGGTCAATCCAGGTGGCATCACAGCCCCTGAACGAATTTTGTAAGAATTTCTCTCTCTTTCACTGTCTTTGTTTCACGGGTTTTTAAAATTATTTGAGTTTTATAATGGGGTTTAGCTGCTTTTCACTGCTGTGTTTATGCAGCTTTACACCCACTTGACTCCCTTACAGAGAGATATCAATACATAGGTTTTAAGATTCTTACTAATCAGATATATTCTTGGACGGTGAATAGGGGGTGTTGAGTGAAGTTCCCTGAGCAAGGAGTAGGTCTTGTCTATTACGTATTGGGTTTATGGAACGGTATCTGAGCTAATTTGAAACCCTTGTTTTATGCATCACCCCACCTCACCTTTCCCGTTAGGCAGCCATAGTGTGTTTTCTAACCGTGTGACTCTGTTCTGTTTTGTAATTCAGTTCAAGGGTAGCGGTTTTTACATTCCCTCTATAAGTGATATCTTATGATAAGTGTCTTTTTCTGTGTGACTTATTTCACTTAGAATCGTCGTACCTAAATGCACTCATCATGCTGCTACTAGACTTATGACGTTGATTTCATGGCTGAGTGATATTCCATTGTACGTAAGGAGCACAACTTCTTTATCCATTTTTCTCTTTCCTGGGATATATAAGGTGTAACGAAGTGGAGGTTCTTGTCAACAGAGCAGCCCTAAACTTTGGGGTGCTTGTGTCTTGCTGATTTTTAGTTTTCCCAATTCATACGCCCATGAGTGGAAGTGCCCTATGCTCTCTAAGCTGAGTTTTGTAAATGTTTCAGGACACACCGTACACTTCTCCAGAGTAGCTGTTGGCAATTTACATCCCGCCCATCAGCGTAGCAAGGCTCCCGTTTCTCCGTGGCCTGTCCTGCATTTGTGGTTTTGACACTTTATACAGCATGGCCCTTTTGACCGATGGGAAGCGAGACTTCTTTGTAGCGCTGATTTGCCTTTCCAGGTTGCTTGGTTGGCCAAAAAGGGCGTATGCGTTTTTTCCTGAATATATTCAGGAAAAACGCATACGCCCTTTTTGGCCAAGGGCATCATTGTCGAGGTTTTGCCGCTTTTCCTGTGCTTTAAAGGCGATTCGAATCTGCCTCCTGAAATCTGTTTCCTGCAATTCTGCCTTGCTTTCAAATCCTCTTTGTTGCCTTCCCTCAATATATTTGTAGACGAGAGTTATCATTTATAAGTCTGCAGGTTTGTGAATTGCAGTGCCCCTGAGCTCCATTTTTCAACTCGCTCTCTTGGGAGCTGGCCGCAAAAGCGCAGGATTGCTTTAGGCCCTATTCTGCTTCCGGGCGGCAGACTGAGCCTGTGGTTAATTCTTCTTCCTGATGGGAAAATAGAGTGACCTGTGCCTGTCCCAACACCTAGAGCTAGTCTCTCATTGGTTCCCCGTCTTCCCGTTCATCCTCAGTTCAAATTGCCACCTGTATGGAACAGGAGGTTAAAGGTGCTGATTCTCCAAGGAGGGAGATTGCTAGTAAAGCGGCTGGAATGGCGAACCCGAGCACAAGGAGATGAGAAATGAGGTGCGTTTTAGAAACCTTTCCCGATCACTCGGTGGACCATCTTCTGGGTTTCTCATGCATGTTTTCGATGTAGGCAGATGCCCTTGAACCTGGAGTTTTGGGACCCATGGGCTGGGTACCACGCAGTATTACTTTAAAGCGTCTGTGTTTGCTCACCCAACCTCACCAAACCTCTCAGCCCTAAGAGTGTCCACCCTTATGTCTCAATCAGCTGCGGGTCTAGACATGGTCAATCCAGGTGGCATCACAGCCCCTGAACGAATTTTGTAAGAATTTCTCTCTCTTTCACTGTCTTTGTTTCACGGGTTTTTAAAATTATTTGAGTTTTATAATGGGGTTTAGCTGCTTTTCACTGCTGTGTTTATGCAGCTTTACACCCACTTGACTCACTTACAGAGAGATATCAATACATAGGTTTTAAGATTCTTACTAGTCAGATATATTCTTGGGCGGTGAATAGGGGGTGTTGAGTCCAGTTCCCTGAGCAAGGAGTAGGTCTTGTCTATTACGTATTGGGTTTATGGAACGGTATCTGAGCTAATTTGAAACCCTTGTTTTAGGCATCACCCCACCTCACCTTTCCCGTTAGGCAGCCATAGTGTGTTTTCTAACCGTGTGACTCTGTTCTGTTTTGTAATTCAGTTCAAGGGTAACGGTTTTTACATTCCCTCTATAAGTGATATCTTATGATAAGTGTCTTTTTCTGTGTGACTTATTTCACTTAGAATCGTCGTACCTAAATGCACTCATCATGCTGCTACTAGCCTTATGACGTTGATTTCATGGCTTAGTGATATTCCATTGTACGTAAGGAGCACAACTTCTTTATCCATTTTTCTCTTTCCTGGGATATTTAAGGTGTAACGAAGTGGAGGTTCTTGTCAACAGAGCAGCGCTAAACTTTGGGGTGCTTGTGTCTTGCTGATTTTTAGTTTTCCCAATTCATACGCCCATGAGTGGAAGTGCCCTATGCTCTCTAAGCTGAGTTTTGTAAATGTTTCAGGACACACCGTACACTTCTCCAGAGTGGCTGTTGGCAATTTACATCCCGCCCATCAGCGTAGCAAGGCTCCCGTTTCTCCGTGGCCTGTCCTGCATTTCTGGTTTTGACACTTTATTCAGCATGGCCCTTTTGACCGATGGGAAGCAAGACTTCTTTGTAGCGCTGATTTGCCTTTCCAGGTTGCTTGGTTGGCCAAAAAGGGCGTATGCGTTTTTTCCTGAATATATTCAGGAAAAAACGCATACGCCCTTTTTGGCCAAGGGCATCATTGTCGAGGTTTTGCCGCTTTTCCTGTGTTTTAAAGGCGATTCGAATCTGCCTCCTGAAATCTGTTTCCTGCAATTCTGCCTTGCTTTCAAATCCTCTTTGTTGCCTTCCCTCAATATATTTGTAGACGAGAGTTATCATTTATAAGTCTGCAGGTTTGTGAATTGCAGTGCCCCTGAGCTCCATTTTTCAACTCGCTCTCTTGGGAGCAGGCCGCAAAAGCGCAGGATTGCTTTAGGCCCTATTCTGCTTCCGGGCGGCAGACTGAGCCTGTGGTTAAGTCTTCTTCCTGATGGGAAACTAGAGTGACCTGTGCCTGTCCCAACACCTAGAGCTAGTCTCTCATTGGTTCCCCGTCTTCCCGTTCATCCTCAGTTCAAATTGCCACCTGTATGGAACAGGAGGTTAAAGGTGCTGATTCTCCAAGGAGGGAGATTGCTAGTAAAGCGGCTGGAATGGCGAACCCGAGCACAAGGAGATGAGAAATGAGGTGCGTTTTAGAAACCTTTCCCGATCACTCAGTGGACCATCTTCTGGGTTTCTCATGCATGTTTTCGATGTAGGCAGATGCCCTTGAACCTGGAGATTTGGGACCCATGGGATGGGTACCACGCAGTATTACTTTAAAGCGTCTGTGTTTGCTCACCCAACCTCACCAAATTTCTCAGCCCTAAGAGTGTCCACCCTTATGTCTCAATCAGCTGCGGGTCTAGACATGGTCAATCCAGGTGGCATCACAGCCCCTGAACGAATTTTGTAAGAATTTCTCTCTCTTTCACTGTCTTTGTTTCACGGGTTTTTAAAATTATTTGAGTTTTATAATGGGGTTTAGCTGCTTTTCACTGCTGTGTTTATGCAGCTTTACACCCACTTGACTCCCTTACAGAGAGATATCAATACATAGGTTTTAAGATTCTTACTAATCAGATATATTCTTGGGCGGTGAATAGGGGGTGTTGAGTGAAGTTCCCTGAGCAAGGAGTAGGTCTTGTCTATTACGTATTGGGTTTATGGAACGGTATCTGAGCTAATTTGAAACCCTTGTTTTATGCATCACCCCACCTCACCTTTCCCGTTAGGCAGCCATAGTGTGTTTTCTAACCGTGTGACTCTGTTCTGTTTTGTAATTCAGTTCAAGGGTAGCGGTTTTTACATTCCCTCTATAAGTGATATCTTATGATAAGTGTCTTTTTCTGTGTGACTTATTTCACTTAGAATCGTCGTACCTAAATGCACTCATCATGCTGCTACTAGACTTATGACGTTGATTTCATGGCTGAGTGATATTCCATTGTACGTAAGGAGCACAACTTCTTTATCCATTTTTCTCTTTCCTGGGATATATAAGGTGTAACGAAGTGGAGGTTCTTGTCAACAGAGCAGCCCTAAACTTTGGGGTGCTTGTGTCTTGCTGATTTTTAGTTTTCCCAATTCATACGCCCATGAGTGGAAGTGCCCTATGCTCTCTAAGCTGAGTTTTGTAAATGTTTCAGGACACACCGTACACTTCTCCAGAGTGGCTGTTGGCAATTTACATCCCGCCCATCAGCGTAGCAAGGCTCCCGTTTCTCCGTGGCCTGTCCTGCATTTCTGGTTTTGACACTTTATACAGCATGGCCCTTTTGACCGATGGGAAGCGAGACTTCTTTGTAGCGCTGATTTGCCTTTCCAGGTTGCTTGGTTGGCCAAAAAGGGCGTATGCGTTTTTTCCTGAATATATTCAGGAAAAACGCATACGCCCTTTTTGGCCAAGGGCATCATTGTCGAGGTTTTGCCGCTTTTCCTGTGCTTTAAAGGCGATTCGAATCTGCCTCCTGAAATCTGTTTCCTGCAATTCTGCCTTGCTTTCAAATCCTCTTTGTTGCCTTCCCTCAATATATTTGTAGACGAGAGTTATCATTTATAAGTCTGCAGGTTTGTGAATTGCAGTGCCCCTGAGCTCCATTTTTCAACTCGCTCTCTTGGGAGCAGGCCGCAAAAGCGCAGGATTGCTTTAGGCCCTATTCTGCTTCCGGGCGGCAGACTGAGCCTGTGGTTAAGTCTTCTTCCTGATGGGAAACTAGAGTGACCTGTGCCTGTCCCAACACCTAGAGCTAGTCTCTCATTGGTTCCCCGTCTTCCCGTTCATCCTCAGTTCAAATTGCCACCTGTATGGAACAGGAGGTTAAAGGTGCTGATTCTCCAAGGAGGGAGATTGCTAGTAAAGCGGCTGGAATGGCGAACCCGAGCACAAGGAGATGAGAAATGAGGTGCGTTTTAGAAACCTTTCCCGATCACTCAGTGGACCATCTTCTGGGTTTCTCATGCATGTTTTCGATGTAGGCAGATGCCCTTGAACCTGGAGATTTGGGACCCATGGGATGGGTACCACGCAGTATTACTTTAAAGCGTCTGTGTTTGCTCACCCAACCTCACCAAACCTCTCAGCCCTAAGAGTGTCCACCCTTATGTCTCAATCAGCTGCGGGTCTAGACATGGTCAATCCAGGTGGCATCACAGCCCCTGAACGAATTTTGTAAGAATTTCTCTCTCTTTCACTGTCTTTGTTTCACGGGTTTTTAAAATTATTTGAGTTTTATAATGGGGTTTAGCTGCTTTTCACTGCTGTGTTTATGCAGCTTTACACCCACTTGACTCCCTTACAGAGAGATATCAATACATAGGTTTTAAGATTCTTACTAATCAGATATATTCTTGGGCGGTGAATAGGGGGTGTTGAGTGAAGTTCCCTGAGCAAGGAGTAGGTCTTGTCTATTACGTATTGGGTTTATGGAACGGTATCTGAGCTAATTTGAAACCCTTGTTTTATGCATCACCCCACCTCACCTTTCCCGTTAGGCAGCCATAGTGTGTTTTCTAACCGTGTGACTCTGTTCTGTTTTGTAATTCAGTTCAAGGGTAGCGGTTTTTACATTCCCTCTATAAGTGATATCTTATGATAAGTGTCTTTTTCTGTGTGACTTATTTCACTTAGAATCGTCGTACCTAAATGCACTCATCATGCTGCTACTAGACTTATGACGTTGATTTCATGGCTGAGTGATATTCCATTGTACGTAAGGAGCACAACTTCTTTATCCATTTTTCTCTTTCCTGGGATATATAAGGTGTAACGAAGTGGAGGTTCTTGTCAACAGAGCAGCCCTAAACTTTGGGGTGCTTGTGTCTTGCTGATTTTTAGTTTTCCCAATTCATACGCCCATGAGTGGAAGTGCCCTATGCTCTCTAAGCTGAGTTTTGTAAATGTTTCAGGACACACCGTACACTTCTCCAGAGTGGCTGTTGGCAATTTACATCCCGCCCATCAGCGTAGCAAGGCTCCCGTTTCTCCGTGGCCTGTCCTGCATTTCTGGTTTTGACACTTTATACAGCATGGCCCTTTTGACCGATGGGAAGCGAGACTTCTTTGTAGCGCTGATTTGCCTTTCCAGGTTGCTTGGTTGGCCAAAAAGGGCGTATGCGTTTTTTCCTGAATATATTCAGGAAAAACGCATACGCCCTTTTTGGCCAAGGGCATCATTGTCGAGGTTTTGCCGCTTTTCCTGTGCTTTAAAGGCGATTCGAATCTGCCTCCTGAAATCTGTTTCCTGCAATTCTGCCTTGCTTTCAAATCCTCTTTGTTGCCTTCCCTCAATATATTTGTAGACGAGAGTTATCATTTATAAGTCTGCAAGTTTGTGAATTGCAGTGCCCCTGAGCTCCATTTTTCAACTCGCTCTCTTGGGAGCTGGCCGCAAAAGCGCAGGATTGCTTTAGGCCCTATTCTGCTTCCGGGCGGCAGACTGAGCCTGTGGTTAAGTCTTCTTCCTGATGGGAAACTAGAGTGACCTGTGCCTGTCCCAACACCTAGAGCTAGTCTCTCATTGGTTCCCCGTCTTCCCGTTCATCCTCAGTTCAAATTGCCACCTGTATGGAACAGGAGGTTAAAGGTGCTGATTCTCCAAGGAGGGAGATTGCTAGTAAAGCCGCTGGAATGGCGAACCCGAGCACAAGGAGATGAGAAATGAGGTGCGTTTTAGAAACCTTTCCCGATCACTCGGTGGACCATCTTCTGGGTTTCTCATGCATGTTTTCGATGTAGGCAGATGCCCTTGAACCTGGAGATTTGGGACCCATGGGATGGGTACCACGCAGTATTACTTTAAAGCGTCTGCGTTTGCTCACCCAACCTCACCAAACCTCTCAGCCCTAAGAGTGTCCACCCTTATGTCTCAATCAGCTGCGGGTCTAGACATGGTCAATCCAGGTGGCATCACAGCCCCTGAACGAATTTTGTAAGAATTTCTCTCTCTTTCACTGTCTTTGTTTCACGGGTTTTTAAAATTATTTGAGTTTTATAATGGGGTTTAGCTGCTTTTCACTGCTGTGTTTATGCAGCTTTACACCCACTTGACTCACTTACAGAGAGATATCAATACATAGGTTTTAAGATTCTTACTAGTCAGATATATTCTTGGGCGGTGAATAGGGGGTGTTGAGTCCAGTTCCCTGAGCAAGGAGTAGGTCTTGTCTATTACGTATTGGGTTTATGGAACGGTATCTGAGCTAATTTGAAACCCTTGTTTTAGGCATCACCCCACCTCACCTTTCCCGTTAGGCAGCCATAGTGTGTTTTCTAACCGTGTGACTCTGTTCTGTTTTGTAATTCAGTTCAAGGGTAGCGGTTTTTACATTCCCTCTATAAGTGATATCTTATGATAAGTGTCTTTTTCTGTGTGACTTATTTCACTTAGAATCGTCGTACCTAAATCCACTCATCCTGCTGCTACTAGCCTTATGACGTTGATTTCATGGCTGAGTGATATTCCATTGTACGTAAGGAGCACAACTTCTTTATCCATTTTTCTCTTTCCTGGGATATTTAAGGTGTAACGAAGTGGAGGTTCTTGTCAACAGAGCAGCCCTAAACTTTGGGGTGCTTGTGTCTTGCTGATTTTTAGTTTTCCCAATTCATACGCCCATGAGTGGAAGTGCCCTATGCTCTCTAAGCTGAGTTTTGTAAATGTTTCAGGACACACCGTACACTTCTCCAGAGTGGCTGTTGGCAATTTACATCCCGCCCATCAGCGTAGCAAGGCTCCCGTTTCTCCGTGGCCTGTCCTGCATTTCTGGTTTTGACACTTTATTCAGCATGGCCCTTTTGACCGATGGGAAGCGAGACTTCTTTGTAGCGCTGATTTGCCTTTCCAGGTTGCTTGGTTGGCCAAAAAGGGCGTATGCGTTTTTTCCTGAATATATTCAGGAAAAAACGCATACGCCCTTTTTGGCCAAGGGCATCATTGTCGAGGTTTTGCCGCTTTTCCTGTGCTTTAAAGGCGATTCGAATCTGCCTCCTGAAATCTGTTTCCTGCAATTCTGCCTTGCTTTCAAATCCTCTTTGTTGCCTTCCCTCAATATATTTGTAGACGAGAGTTATCATTTATAAGTCTGCAGGTTTGTGAATTGCAGTGCCCCTGAGCTCCATTTTTCAACTCGCTCTCTTGGGAGCTGGCCGCAAAAGCGCAGGATTGCTTTAGGCCCTATTCTGCTTCCGGGCGGCAGACTGAGCCTGTGGTTAAGTCTTCTTCCTGATGGGAAACTAGAGTGACCTGTGCCTGTCCCAACACCTAGAGCTAGTCTCTCATTGGTTCCCCGTCTTCCCGTTCATCCTCAGTTCAAATTGCCACCTGTATGGAACAGGAGGTTAACGGTGCTGATTCTCCAAGGAGGGAGATTGCTAGTAAAGCGGCTGGAATGGCGAACCCGAGCACAAGGAGATGAGAAATGAGGTGTGTTTTAGAAACCTTTCCCGATCACTCGGTGGACCATTTTCTGGGTTTCTCATGCATGTTTTCGATGTAGGAAGATGCCCTTGAACCTGGAGATTTGGGACCCATGGGATGGGTACCACGCAGTATTACTTTAAAGCGTCTGCGTTTGCTCACCCAACCTCACCAAACCTCTCAGCCCTAAGAGTGTCCACCCTTATGTCTCAATCAGCTGCGGGTCTAGACATGGTCAATCCAGGTGGCATCACAGCCCCTGAACGAATTTTGTAAGAATTTCTCTCTCTTTCACTGTCTTTGTTTCACGGGTTTTTAAAATTATTTGAGTTTTATAATGGGGTTTAGCTGCTTTTCACTGCTGTGTTTATGCAGCTTTACACCCACTTGACTCACTTACAGAGAGATATCAATACATAGGTTTTAAAATTCTTACTAGTCAGATATATTCTTGGGCGGTGAATAGGGGGTGTTGAGTCCAGTTCCCTGAGCAAGGAGTAGGTCTTGTCTATTACGTATTGGGTTTATGGAACGGTATCTGAGCTAATTTGAAACCCTTGTTTTAGGCATCACCCCACCTCACCTTTCCCGTTAGGCAGCCATAGTGTGTTTTCTAACCGTGTGACTCTGTTCTGTTTTGTAATTCAGTTCAAGGGTAGCGGTTTTTACATTCCCTCTATAAGTGATATCTTATGATAAGTGTCTTTTTCTGTGTGACTTATTTCACTTAGAATCGTCGTACCTAAATGCACTCATCATGCTGCTACTAGCCTTATGACGTTGATTTCATGGCTGAGTGATATTCCATTGTACGTAAGGAGCACAACTTCTTTATCCATTTTTCTCTTTCCTGGGATATTTAAGTTGTAACGAAGTGGAGGTTCTTGTCAACAGAGCAGCCCTAAACTTTGGGGTGCTTGTGTCTTGCTGATTTTTAGTTTTCCCAATTCATACGCCCATGAATGGAAGTGCCCTATGCTCTCTAAGCTGAGTATTGTAAATGTTTCAGGACACACCGTACACTTCTCCAGAGTGGCTGTTGGCAATTTACATCCCGCCCATCAGCGTAGCAAGGCTCCCGTTTCTCCGTGGCCTGTCCTGCATTTCTGGTGTTGACACTTTATTCAGCATGGCCCTTTTGACCGATGGGAAGCGAGACTTCTTTGTAGCGCTGATTTGCCTTTCCAGGTTGCTTGGTTGGCCAAAAAGTGCGTATGCGTTTTTTCCTGAATATATTCAGGAAAAAACGCATACGCCCTTTTTGGCCAAGGGCATCATTGTCGAGGTTTTGCCGCTTTTCCTGTGCTTTAAAGGCGATTCGAATCTGCCTCCTGAAATCTGTTTCCTGCAATTCTGCCTTGCTTTCAAATCCTCTTTGTTGCCTTCCCTCAATATATTTGTAGACGAGAGTTATCATTTATAAGTCTGCAGGTTTGTGAATTGCAGTGCCCCTGAGCTCCATTTTTCAACTCGCTCTCTTGGGAGCTGGCCGCAAAAGCGCAGGATTGCTTTAGGCCCTATTCTGCTTCCGGGCGGCAGACTGAGCCTGTGGTTAAGTCTTCTTCCTGATGGGAAAATAGAGTGACCTGTGCCTGTCCCAACACCTAGAGCTAGTCTCTCATTGGTTCCCCATCTTCCCGTTCATCCTCAGTTCAAATTGCCACCTGTATGGAACAGGAGGTTAAAGGTGCTGATTCTCCACGGAGGGAGATTGCTAGTAAAGCGGCTGGAATGGCGAACCCGAGCACAAGGAGATGAGAAATGAGGTGCGTTTTAGAAACCTTTCCCGATCACTCGGTGGACCATCTTCTGGGTTTCTCATGCATGTTTTCGATGTAGGCAGATGCCCTTGAACCTGGAGATTTGGGACCCATGGGATGGGTACCACGCAGTATTACTTTAAAGCGTCTGCGTTTGCTCACCCAACCTCACCAAACCTCTCAGCCCTAAGAGTGTCCACCCTTATGTCTCAATCAGCTGCGGGTCTAGACATGGTCAATCCAGGTGGCATCACAGCCCCTGAACGAATTTTGTAAGAATTTCTCTCTCTTTCACTGTCTTTGTTTCACGGGTTTTTAAAATTATTTGAGTTTTATAATGGGGTTTAGCTGCTTTTCACTGCTGTGTTTATGCAGCTTTACACCCACTTGACTCACTTACAGAGAGATATCAATACATAGGTTTTAAGATTCTTACTAGTCAGATATATTCTTGGGCGGTGAATAGGGGGTGTTGAGTCCAGTTCCCTGAGCAAGGAGTAGGTCTTGTCTATTACGTATTGGGTTTATGGAATGGTATCTGAGCTAATTTGAAACCCTTGTTTTAGGCATCACCCCACCTCACCTTTCCCGTTAGGCAGCCATAGTGTGTTTTCTAACCGTGTGACTCTGTTCTGTTTTGTAATTCAGTTCAAGGGTAGCGGTTTTTACATTCCCTCTATAAGTGATATCTTATGATAAGTGTCTTTTTCTGTGTGACTTATTTCACTTAGAATCGTCGTACCTAAATCCACTCATCCTGCTGCTACTAGCCTTATGACGTTGATTTCATGGCTGAGTGATATTCCATTGTACGTAAGGAGCACAACTTCTTTATCCATTTTTCTCTTTCCTGGGATATTTAAGGTGTAACGAAGTGGAGGTTCTTGTCAACAGAGCAGCCCTAAACTTTGGGGTGCTTGTGTCTTGCTGATTTTTAGTTTTCCCAATTCATACGCCCATGAGTGGAAGTGCCCTATGCTCTCTAAGCTGAGTTTTGTAAATGTTTCAGGACACACCGTACACTTCTCCAGAGTGGCTGTTGGCAATTTACATCCCGCCCATCAGCGTAGCAAGGCTCCCGTTTCTCCGTGGCCTGTCCTGCATTTCTGGTTTTGACACTTTATTCAGCATGGCCCTTTTGACCGATGGGAAGCGAGACTTCTTTGTAGCGCTGATTTGCCTTTCCAGGTTGCTTGGTTGGCCAAAAAGGGCGTATGCGTTTTTTCCTGAATATATTCAGGAAAAAACGCATACGCCCTTTTTGGCCAAGGGCATCATTGTCGAGGTTTTGCCGCTTTTCCTGTGCTTTAAAGGCGATTCGAATCTGCCTCCTGAAATCTGTTTCCTGCAATTCTGCCTTGCTTTCAAATCCTGTTTGTTGCCTTCCCTCAATATATTTGTAGACGAGAGTTATCATTTATAAGTCTGCAGGTTTGTGAATTGCAGTGCCCCTGAGCTCCATTTTTCAACTCGCTCTCTTGGGAGCTGGCCGCAAAAGCGCAGGATTGCTTTAGGCCCTATTCTGCTTCCGGGCGGCAGACTGAGCCTGTGGTTAAGTCTTCTTCCTGATGGGAAACTAGAGTGACCTGTGCCTGTCCCAACACCTAGAGCTAGTCTCTCATTGGTTCCCCGTCTTCCCGTTCATCCTCAGTTCAAATTGCCACCTGTATGGAACAGGAGGTTAACGGTGCTGATTCTCCAAGGAGGGAGATTGCTAGTAAAGCGGCTGGAATGGCGAACCCGAGCACAAGGAGATGAGAAATGAGGTGTGTTTTAGAAACCTTTCCCGATCACTCGGTGGACCATTTTCTGGGTTTCTCATGCATGTTTTCGATATAGGAAGATGCCCTTGAACCTGGAGATTTGGGACCCATGGGATGGGTACCACGCAGTATTACTTTAAAGCGTCTGCGTTTGCTCACCCAACCTCACCAAACTCCTCAGCCCTAAGAGTGTCCACCCTTATGTCTCAATCAGCTGCGGGTCTAGACATGGTCAATCCAGGTGGCATCACAGCCCCTGAACGAATTTTGTAAGAATTTCTCTCTCTTTCACTGTCTTTGTTTCACGGGTTTTTAAAATTATTTGAGTTTTATAATGGGGTTTAGCTGCTTTTAACTGCTGTGTTTAGGCAGCTTTACACCCACTTGACTCACTTACAGAGAGATATCAATACATAGGTTTTAAGATTCTTACTAGTCAGATATATTCTTGGGCGGTGAATATGGGGTGTTGAGTCCAGTTCCCTGAGCAAGGAGTAGGTCTTGTCTATTACGTATTGGGTTTATGGAACGGTATCTGAGCTAATTTGAAACCCTTGTTTTAGGCATCACCCCACCTCACCTTTCCCGTTAGGCAGCCATAGTGTGTTTTCTAACCGTGTGACTCTGTTCTGTTTTGTAATTCAGTTCAAGGGTAGCGGTTTTTACATTCCCTCTATAAGTGATATCTTATGATAAGTGTCTTTTTCTGTGTGACTTATTTCACTTAGAATCGTCGTACCTTAATCCACTCATCATGCTGCTACTAGCCTTATGACGTTGATTTCATGGCTGAGTGATATTCCATTGTACATAAGGAGCACAACTTCTTTATCCATTTTTCTCTTTCCTGGGATATTTAAGGTGTAACGAAGTGGAGGTTCTTGTCAACAGAGCAGCCCTAAACTTTGGGGTGCTTGTGTCTTGCTGATTTTTAGTTTTCCCAATTCATACGCCCATGAGTGGAAGTGCCCTATGCTCTCTAAGCTGAGTTTTGTAAATGTTTCAGGACACACCGTACACTTCTCCAGAGTGGCTGTTGGCAATTTACATCCCGCCCATCAGCGTAGCAAGGCTCCCGTTTCTCCGTGGCCTGTCCTGCATTTCTGGTTTTGATACTTTATTCAGCATGGCCCTTTTGACCGATGGGAAGCGAGACTTCTTTGTAGCGCTGATTTGCCTTTCCAGGTTGCTTGGTTGGCCAAAAAGGGCGTATGCGTTTTTACCTGAATATATTCAGGAAAAAACGCATACGCCCTTTTTGGCCAAGGGCATCATTGTCGAGGTTTTGCCGCTTTTCCTGTGCTTTAAAGGCGATTCGAATCTGCCTCCTGAAATCTGTTTCCTGCAATTCTGCCTTGCTTTCAAATCCTCTTTGTTGCCTTCCCTCAATATATTTGTAGACGAGAGTTATCATTTATAAGTCTGCAGGTTTGTGAATTGCAGTGCCCCTGAGCTCCATTTTTCAACTCACTCTCTTGGGAGCTGGCCGCAAAAGCGCAGGATTGCTTTAGGCCCTATTCTGCTTCCGGGCGGCAGACTGAGCCTCTGGTTAATTCTTCTTCCTGATGGGAAAATAGAGTGACCTGTGCCTGTCCCAACACCTAGAGCTAGTCTCTCATTGGTTCCCCGTCTTCCCGTTCATCCTCAGTTCAAATTGCCACCTGTATGGAACAGGAGGTTAAAGGTGCTGATTCTCCAAGGAGGGAGATTGCTAGTAAAGCGGCTGGAATGGCGAACCCGAGCACAAGTAGATGAGAAATGAGGTGCGTTTTAGAAACCTTTCCCGATCACTCGGTGGACCATCTTCTGGGTTTCTCATGCATGTTTTCGATGTAGGAAGATGCCCTTGAACCTGGAGATTTGGGACCCATGGGATGGGTACCACGCAGTATTACTTTAAAGCGTCTGCGTTTGCTCACCCAACCTCACCAAACCTCTCAGCCCTAAGAGTGTCCACCCTTATGTCTCAATCAGCTGCGGGTCTAGACATGGTCAATCCAGGTGGCATCACAGCCCCTGAACGAATTTTGTAAGAATTTCTCTCTCTTTCACTGTCTTTGTTTCACGGGTTTTTAAAATTAATTGAGTTTTATAATGGGGTTTAGCTGCTTTTCACTGCTGTGTTTATGCAGCTTTACACCCACTTGACTCACTTACAGAGAGGTATCAATACATAGGTTTTAAGATTCTTACTAGTCAGATATATTCTTGGGCGGTGAATAGAGGGTGTTGAGTCCAGTCCCCTGAGCAAGGAGTAGGTCTTGTCTATTACGTATTGGGTTTATGGAACGGTATCTGAGCTAATTTGAAACCCTTGTTTTATGCATCACCCCACCTCACCTTTCCCGTTAGGCAGCCATAGTGTCTTTTCTAACCGTGTGACTCTGTTCTGTTTTGTAATTCAGTTCAAGGGTAGCGGTTTTTACATTCCCTCTATAAGTGATATCTTATGATAAGTGTCTTTTTCTGCGTGACTTATTTGACTTAGAATCGTCGTACCTAAATCCACTCATCATGCTGCTACTAGCCTTATGACGTTGATTTCATGGCTGAGTGATATTCCATTGTACGTAAGGAGCACAACTTCTTTATCCATTTTTCTCTTTCCTGGGATATTTAAGGTGTAACGAAGTGGAGGTTCTTGTCAACAGAGCAGCCCTAAACTTTGGGGTGCTTGTGTCTTGCTGATTTTTAGTTTTCCCAATGTATACGCCCATGAGTGGAAGTGCCCTATGCTCTCTAAGCTGAGTTTTGTAAATGTTTCAGGACACACCGTACACTTCTCCAGAGTGGCTGTTGGCAATTTACATCCCGCCCATCAGCGTAGCAAGGCTCCCGTTTCTCCGTGGCCTGTCCTGCATTTCTGGTTTTGACACTTTATTCAGCATGGCCCTTTTGACCGTTGGGAAGCGAGACTTCTTTGTAGCGCTGATTTGCCTTTCCAGGTTGCTTGGTTGGCCAAAAAGGGCGTATGCGTTTTTTCCTGAATATATTCAGGAAAAAACGCATACGCCCTTTTTGGCCAAGGGCATCATTGTCGAGGTTTTGCCGCTTTTCCTGTGCTTTAAAGGCGATTCGAATCTGCCTGCTGAAATCTGTTTCCTGCAATTCTGCCTTGCTTTCAAATCCTCTTTGTTGCCTTCCCTCAATATATTTGTAGACGAGAGTTATCATTTATAAGTCTGCAGGTTTGTGAATTGCAGTGCCCCTGAGCTCCATTTTTCAACTCGCTCTCTTGGGAGCTGGCCGCAAAAGCGCAGGATTGCTTTAGGCACTATTCTGCTTCCGGGCGGCAGACTGAGCCTCTGGTTAATTCTTCTTCCTGATGGGAAAATAGAGTGACCTGTGCCTGTCCCAACACCTAGAGCTAGTCTCTCATTGGTTCCCCGTCTTCCCGTTCATCCTCAGTTCAAATTGCCACCTGTATGGAACAGGAGGTTAAAGGTGCTGATTCTCCAAGGAGGGAGATTGCTAGTAAAGCGGCTGGAATGGCGAACCCGAGCACAAGGAGATGAGAAATGAGGTGCGTTTTAGAAACCTTTCCCGATCACTCGGTGGACCATCTTCTGGGTTTCTCATGCATGTTTTCGATGTAGGCAGATGCCCTTGAACCTGGAGATTTGGGACCCTTGGGATGGGTACCACGCAGTATTACTTTAAAGCGTCTGCGTTTGCTCACCCAACCTCACCAAACCTCTCAGCCCTAAGAGTGTCCACCCTTATGTCTCAATCAGCTGCGGGTCTAGACATGGTCAATCCAGGTGGCATCACAGCCCCTGAACGAATTTTGTAAGAATTTCTCTCTCTTTCACTGTCTTTGTTTCACGGGTTTTTAAAATTATTTGAGTTTTATAATGGGGTTTAGCTGCTTTTCACTGCTGTGTTTATGCAGCTTTACACCCACTTGACTCACTTACAGAGAGATATCAATACATAGGTTTTAAGATTCTTACTAGTCAGATATATTCTTGGGCGGTGAATAGGGGGTGTTGAGTCCAGTTCCCTGAGCAAGGAGTAGGTCTTGTCTATTACGTATTGGGTTTATGGAACGGTATCTGAGCTAATTTGAAACCCTTGTTTTAGGCATCACCCCACCTCACCTTTCCCGTTAGGCAGCCATAGTGTGTTTTCTAACCGTGTGACTCTGTTCTGTTTTGTAATTCAGTTCAAGGGTAGCGGTTTTTACATTCCCTCTATAAGTGATATCTTATGATAAGTGTCTTTTTCTGTGTGACTTATTTCACTTAGAATCGTCGTACCTAAATCCACTCATCATGCTGCTACTAGCCTTATGACGTTGATTTCATGGCTGAGTGATATTCCATTGTACGTAAGGAGCACAACTTCTTTATCCTTTTTTCTCTTTCTTGGGATATTTAAGGTGTAACGAAGTGGAGGTTCTTGTCAACAGAGCAGCCCTAAACTTTGGGGTGCTTGTGTCTTGCTGATTTTTAGTTTTCCCAATTCATACGCCCATGAGTGGAAGTGCCCTATGCTCTCTAAGCTGAGTTTTGTAAATGTTTCAGGACACACCGTACACTTCTCCAGAGTGGCTGTTGGCAATTTACATCCCGCCCATCAGCGTAGCAAGGCTCCCGTTTCTCCGTGGCCTGTCCTGCATTTCTGGTTTTGACACTTTATTCAGCATGGCCCTTTTGACCGATGGGAAGTGAGACTTCTTTGTAGCGCTGATTTGCCTTTCCAGGTTGCTTGGTTGGCCAAAAAGGGCGTATGCGTTTTTTCCTGAATATATTCAGGAAAAAACGCATACGCCCTTTTTGGCCAAGGGCATCATTGTCGAGGTTTTGCCGCTTTTCCTGTGCTTTAAAGGCGATTCGAATCTGCCTGCTGAAATCTGTTTCCTGCAATTCTGCCTTGCTTTCAAATCCTCTTTGTTGCCTTCCCTCAATATATTTGTAGACGAGAGTTATCATTTATAAGTCTGCAGGTTTGTGAATTGCAGTGCCCCTGAGCTCCATTTTTCAACTCGCTCTCTTGGGAGCTGGCCACAAAAGCGCAGGATTGCTTTAGGCCCTATTCTGCTTCCGGGCGGCAGACTCAGCCTGTGGTTAATTCTTCTTCCTGATGGGAAACTAGAGTGACCTGTGCCTGTCCCAACACCTAGAGCTAGTCTCTCATTGGTTCCCCGTCTTCCCGTTCATCCTCAGTTCAAATTGCAACCTGTATGGACCTGGAGGTTAAAGGTGCTGATTCTCCAAGGAGGGAGATTGCTAGTAAAGCGGCTGGAATGGCGAACCCGAGCACAAGGAGATGAGAAATGAGGTGCGTTTTAGAAACCTTTCCCGATCACTCGGTGGACCATCTTCTGGGTTTCTCATGCATGTTTTCGATGTAGGAAGATGCCCTTGAACCTGGAGATTTGGGACCCATGGGATGGGTACCACGCAGTATTACTTTAAAGCGTCTGCGTTTGCTCATCCAACCTCACCAAACCTCTCAGCCCTAAGAGTGTCCACCCTTATGTCTCAATCAGCTGCGGGTCTAGACATGGTCAATCCAGGTGGCATCACAGCCCCTGAACGAATTTTGTAAGAATTTCTCTCTCTTTCACTGTCTTTGTTTCACGGGTTTTTAAAATTAATTGAGTTTTATAATGGGGTTTAGCTGCTTTTCACTGCTGTGTTTATGCAGCTTTACACCCACTTGACTCACTTACAGAGAGATATCAATACATAGGTTTTAAGATTCTTACTAGTCAGATATATTCTTGGGCGGTGAATAGGGGGTGTTGAGTCCAGTTCCCTGAGCAAGGAGTAGGTCTTGTCTATTACGTATTGGGTTTATGGAACGGTATCTGAGCTAATTTGAAACCCTTGTTTTATGCATCACCCCACCTCACCTTTCCCGTTAGGCAGCCATAGTGTCTTTTCTAACCGTGTGACACTGTTCTGTTTTGTAATTCAGTTCAAGGGTAGCGGTTTTTACATTCCCTCTATAAGTGATATCTTATGATAAGTGTCTTTTTCTGTGTGACTTATTTGACTTAGAATCGTCGTACCTAAATCCACTCATCATGCTGCTACTAGCCTTATGAGGTTGATTTCATGGCTGAGTGATATTCCATTGTACATAAGGAGCACAACTTCTTTATCCATTTTTCTCTTTCCTGGGATATTTAAGGTGTAACGAAGTGGAGGTTCTTGTCAACAGAGCAGCCCTAAACTTTGGGGTGCTTGTGTCTTGCTGATTTTTAGTTTTCCCAATTTATACGCCCATGAGTGGAAGTGCCCTATGCTCTCTAAGCTGAGTTTTGTAAATGTTTCAGGACACACCGTACTCTTCTCCAGAGTGGCTGTTGGCAATTTACATCCCGCCCATCAGCGTAGCAAGGCTCCCGTTTCTCCGTGGCCTGTCCTGCATTTCTGGTTTTGACACTTTATACAGCATGGCCCTTTTGACCGATGGGAAGCGAGACTTCTTTGTAGCGCTGATTTGCCTTTCCAGGTTGCTTGGTTGGCCAAAAAGGGCGTATGCGTTTTTTCCTGAATATATTCAGGAAAAAACGCATACGCCCTTTTTGGCCAAGGGCATCAATGTCGAGGTTTTGCCGCTTTTCCTGTGCTTTAAAGGCGATTCGAATCTGCCTGCTGAAATCTGTTTCCTGCAATTCTGCCTTGCTTTCAAATCCTCTTTGTTGCCTTCCCTCAATATATTTGTAGACGAGAGTTATCATTTATAAGTCTGCAGGTTTGTGAATTGCAGTGCCCCTGAGCTCCATTTTTCAACTCGCTCTCTTGGGAGCTGGCCGCAAAAGCGCAGGATTGCTTTAGGCCCTATTCTGCTTCCGGGCGGCAGACTGAGCCTCTGGTTAATTCTTCTTCCTGATGGGAAACTAGAGTGACCTGTGCCTGTCCCAACACCTAGAGCTAGTCTCTCATTGGTTCCCCGTCTTCCCGTTCATCCTCAGTTCAAATTGCAACCTGTATGGAACAGGAGGTTAAAGGTGCTGATTCTCCAAGGAGGGAGATTGCTAGTAAAGCGGCTGGAATGGCGAACCCGAGCACAAGGAGATGAGAAATGAGGTGCGTTTTAGAAACCTTTCCCGATCACTCGGTGGACCATCTTCTGGGTTTCTCATGCATGTTTTCGATGTAGGCAGATGCCCTTGAACCTGGAGATTTGGGACCCATGGGATGGGTACCACGCAGTATTACTTTAAAGTGTCTGCGTTTGCTCACCCAACCTCACCAAACCTCTCAGCCCTAAGAGTGTCCACCCTTATGTCTCAATCAGCTGCGGGTCTAGACATGGTCAATCCAGGTGGCATCACAGCCCCTGAACGAATTTTGTAAGAATTTCTCTCTCTTTCACTGTCTTTGTTTCACGGGTTTTTAAAATTATTTGAGTTTTATAATGGGGTTTAGCTGCTTTTCACTGCTGTGTTTATGCAGCTTTACACCCACTTGACTCACTTACAGAGAGATATCAATACATAGGTTTTAAGATTCTTACTAGTCAGATATATTTTTGGGCGGTGAATAGGGGGTGTTGAGTCCAGTTCCCTGAGCAAGGAGTAGGTCTTGTCTATTACGTATTGGGTTTATGGAACGGTATCTGAGCTAATTTGAAACCCTTGTTTTATGCATCACCCCACCTCACGTTTCCCGTTAGGCAGCCATAGTGTCTTTTCTAACCGTGTGACTCTGTTCTGTTTTGTAATTCAGTTCAAGGGTAGCGGTTTTTACATTCCCTCTATAGGTGATATCTTATGATAAGTGTCTTTTTCTGCGTGACTTATTTCACTTAGAATCGTCGTACCTAAATCCACTCATCATGCTGCTACTAGCCTTATGACGTTGATTTCATGGCTGAGTGATATTCCATTGTACATAAGGAGCACAACTTCTTTATCCATTTTTCTCTTTCCTGGGATATTTAAGGTGTAACGAAGTGGAGGTTCTTGTCAACAGAGCAGCCCTAAACTTTGGGGTGCTTGTGTCTTGCTGATTTTTAGTTTTCCCAGTTTATACGCCCATGAGTGGAAGTGCCCTATGCTCTCTAAGCTGAGTTTTGTAAATGTTTCAGGACACACCGTACACTTCTCCAGAGTGGCTGTTGGCAATTTACATCCCGCCCATCAGCGTAGCAAGGCTCCCGTTTCTCCGTGGCCTTTCCTGCATTTCTGGTTTTGACACTTTATTCAGCATGGCCCTTTTGACCGATGGGAAGCGAGACTTCTTTGTAGCGCTGATTTGCCTTTCCAGGTTGCTTGGTTGGCCAAAAAGGGTGTATGTGTTTTTTCCTGAATATATTCAGGAAAAAACGCATACGCCCTTTTTGGCCAAGGGCATCATTGTCGAGATTTTGCCGCTTTTCCTGTGCTTTAAAGGCGATTCGAATCTGCCTGCTGAAATCTGTTTCCTGCAATTCTGCCTTGCTTTCAAATCCTCTTTGTTGCCTTCCCTCAATATATTTGTAGACGAGAGTTATCATTTATAAGTCTGCAGGTTTGTGAATTGCAGTGCCCCTGAGCTCCATTTTTCAACTCGCTCTCTTGGGAGCTGGCCGCAAAAGCGCAGGATTGCTTTAGGCACTATTCTGCTTCCGGGCGGCAGACTGAGCCTCTGGTTAATTCTTCTTCCTGATGGGAAAATAGAGTGACCTGTGCCTGTCCCAACACCTAGAGCTAGTCTCTCATTGGTTCCCCGTCTTCCCGTTCATCCTCAGTTCAAATTGCCACCTGTATGGAACAGGAGGTTAAAGGTGCTGATTCTCCAAGGAGGGAGATTGCTAGTAAAGCGGCTGGAATGGCGAACCCGAGCACAAGGAGATGAGAAATGAGGTGCTTTTTAGAAACCTTTCCCGATCACTCGGTGGACCATCTTCTGGGTTTCTCATGCATGTTTTCGATGTAGGAAGATGCCCTTGAACCTGGAGATTTGGGACCCATGGGATGGGTACCACGCAGTATTACTTTAAAGCGTCTGCGTTTGCTCACCCAACCTCACCAAACCTCTCAGCCCTAAGAGTGTCCACCCTTATGTCTCAATCAGCTGCGGGTCTAGACATGGTCAATCCAGGTGGCATCACAGCCCCTGAACAAATTTTGTAAGAATTTCTCTCTCTTTCACTGTCTTTGTTTCACGGGTTTTTAAAATTATTTGAGTTTTATAATGGGGTTTAGCTGCTTTTCACTGCTGTGTTTATGCAGCTTTACACCCACTTGACTCACTTACAGAGAGATATCAATACATAGGTTTTAAGATTCTTACTAGTCAGATATATTCTTGGGCGGTGAATAGGGGGTGTTGAGTCCAGTTCCCTGAGCAAGGAGTAGGTCTTGTCTATTACGTATTGGGTTTATGGAACGGTATCTGAGCTAATTTGAAACCCTTGTTTTATGCATCACCCCACCTCACCTTTCCCGTTAGGCAGCCATAGTGTCTTTTCTAACCGTGTGACCCTGTTCTGTTTTGTAATTCAGTTCAAGGATAGCGGTTTTTACATTCCCTCTATAAGTGATATCTTATGATAAGTGTCTTTTTCTGTGTGACTTATTTGACTTAGAATCGTCGTACCTAAATCCACTCATCATGCTGCTACTAGCCTTATGACGTTGATTTCATGGCTGAGTGATATTCCATTGTACATAAGGAGCACAACTTCTTTATCCATTTTTCTCTTTCCTGGGATATTTAAGGTGTAACGAAGTGGAGGTTCTTGTCAACAGAGCAGCCCTAAACTTTGGGGTGCTTGTGTCTTGCTGATTTTTAGTTTTCCCAATGTATACGCCCATGAGTGGAAGTGCCCTATGCTCTCTAAGCTGAGTTTTGTAAATGTTTCAGGACACACCGTACACTTCTCCAGAGTGGCTGTTGGCAATTTACATCCCGCCCATCAGCGTAGCAAGGCTCCCGTTTCTCCGTGGCCTGTCCTGCATTTCTGGTTTTGACACTTTATTCAGCATGGCCCTTTTGACCGATGGGAAGCGAGACTTCTTTGTAGCACTGATTTGCCTTTCCAGGTTGCTTGGTTGGCCAAAAAGGGCGTATGCGTTTTTTCCTGAATATATTCAGGAAAAAACGCATACGCCCTTTTTGGCCAAGGGCATCATTGTCGAGGTTTTGCCGCTTTTCCTGTGCTTTAAAGGCGATTCGAATCTGCCTGCTGAAATCTGTTTCCTGCAATTCTGCCTTGCTTTCAAATCCTCTTTGTTGCCTTCCCTCAATATATTTGTAGACGAGAGTTATCATTTATAAGTCTGCAGGTTTGTGAATTGCAGTGCCCCTGAGCTCCATTTTTCAACTCGCTCTCTTGGGAGCTGGCCGCAAAAGCGCAGGATTGCTTTAGGCACTATTCTGCTTCCGGGCGGCAGACTGAGCCTCTGGTTAATTCTTCTTCCTGATGGGAAAATAGAGTGACCTGTGCCTGTCCCAACACCTAGAGCTAGTCTCTCATTGGTTCCCCGTCTTCCCGTTCATCCTCAGTTCAAATTGCCACCTGTATGGAACAGGAGGTTAAAGGTGCTGATTCTCCAAGGAGGGAGATTGCTAGTAAAGCGGCTGGAATGGCGAACCCGAGCACAAGGAGATGAGAAATGAGGTGCGTTTTAGAAACCTTTCCCGATCACTCGGTGGACCATCTTCTGGGTTTCTCATGCATGTTTTCGATGTAGGCAGATGCCCTTGAACCTGGAGATTTGGGACCCATGGGATGGGTACCACGCAGTATTACTTTAAAGCGTCTGCGTTTGCTCACCCAACCTCACCAAACCTCTCAGCCCTAAGAGTGTCCACCCTTATGTCTCAATCAGCTGCGGGTCTAGACATGGTCAATCCAGGTGGCATCACAGCCCCTGAACGAATTTTGTAAGAATTTCTCTCTCTTTCACTGTCTTTGTTTCACGGGTTTTTAAAATTATTTGAGTTTTATAATGGGGTTTAGCTGCTTTTCACTGCTGTGTTTATGCAGCTTTACACCCACTTGACTCACTTACAGAGAGATATCAATACATAGGTTTTAAGATTCTTACTAGTCAGATATATTCTTGGGCGATGAATAGGGGGTGTTGAGTCCAGTTCCCTGAGCAAGGAGTAGGTCTTGTCTATTACGTATTGGGTTTATGGAACGGTATCTGAGCTAATTTGAAACCCTTGTTTTATGCATCACCCCACCTCACCTTTCCCGTTAGGCAGCCATAGTGTCTTTTCTAACCGTGTGACCCTGTTCTGTTTTGTAATTCAGTTCAAGGGTAGCGGTTTTTACATTCCCTCTATAAGTGATATCTTATGATAAGTGTCTTTTTCTGCGTGACTTATTTGACTTAGAATCGTCGTACCTAAATCCACTCATCATGCTGCTACTAGCCTTATGACGTTGATTTCATGGCTGAGTGATATTCCATTGTACATAAGGAGTACAACTTCTTTATCCATTTTTCCCTTTCCTGGGATATTTAAGGTGTAACGAAGTGGAGGTTCTTGTCAACAGAGCAGCCCTAAACTTTGGGGTGCTTGTGTCTTGCTGATTTTTAGTTTTCCCAATGTATACGCTCATGAGTGGAAGTGCCCTATGCTCTCTAAGCTGAGTTTTGTAAATGTTTCAGGACACACCGTACACTTCTCCAGAGTGGCTGTTGGCAATTTACATCCCGCCCATCAGCGTAGCAAGGCTCCCGTTTCTCCGTGGCCTGTCCTGCATTTCTGGTTTTGACACTTTATTCAGCATGGCCCTTTTGACCGATGGGAAGCGAGACTTCTTTGTAGCGCTGATTTGCCTTTCCAGGTTGCTTGGTTGGCCAAAAAGGGCGTATGCGTTTTTTCCTGAATATATTCAGGAAAAAACGCATACGCCCTTTTTGGCCAAGGGCATCATTGTCGAGGTTTTGCCGCTTTTCCTGTGCTTTAAAGGCGATTCGAATCTGCCTCCTGAAATCTGTTTCCTGCAATTCTGCCTTGCTTTCAAATCCTCTTTGTTGCCTTCCCTCAATATATTTGTAGACGAGAGTTATCATTTATAAGTCTGCAGGTTTGTGAATTGCAGTGCCCCTGAGCTCCATTTTTCAACTCGCTCTCTTGGGAGCTGGCCGCAAAAGCGCAGGATTGCTTTAGGCCCTATTCTGCTTCCGGGCGGCAGTCTCAGCCTGTGGTTAATTCTTCTTCCTGATGGGAAACTAGAGTGACCTGTGCCTGTCCCAACACCTAGAGCTAGTCTCTCATTGGTTCCCCATCTTCCCGTTCATCCTCAGTTCAAATTGCCACCTGTATGGAACAGGAGGTTAAAGGTGCTGATTCTCCAAGGAGGGAGATTGCTAGTAAAGCGGCTGGAATGGCGAACCCGAGCACAAGGAGATGAGAAATGAGGTGCGTTTTAGAAACCTTTCCCGATCACTCGGTGGACCATCTTCTGGGTTTCTCATGCATGTTTTCGATGTAGGAAGATGCCCTTGAACCTGGAGATTTGGGACCCATGGGATGGGTACCACGCAGTGTTACTTTAAAGCGTCTGCGTTTGCTCACCCAACCTCACCAAACCTCTCAGCCCTAAGAGTGTCCACCCTTATGTCTCAATCAGCTGCGGGTCTAGACATGGTCAATCCAGGTGGCATCACAGCCCCTGAACGAATTTTGTAAGAATTTCTCTCTCTTTCACTGTCTTTGTTTCACGGGTTTTTAAAATTAATTGAGTTTTATAATGGGGTTTAGCTGCTTTTCACTGCTGTGTTTATGCAGCTTTTCACCCACTTGACTCACTTACAGAGAGGTATCAATACATAGGTTTTAAGATTCTTACTAGTCAGATATATTCTTGGGCGGTGAATAGAGGGTGTTGAGTCCAGTTCCCTGAGCAAGGAGTAGGTCTTGTCTATTACGTATTGGGTTTATGGAACGGTATCTGAGCTAATTTGAAACCCTTGTTTTATGCATCACCCCACCTCACCTTTCCCGTTAGGCAGCCATAGTGTGTTTTCTAACCGTGTGACTCTGTTCTGTTTTGTAATTTAGTTCAAGGGTAGCGGTTTTTACATTCCCTCTATAAGTGATATCTTATGATAAGTGTCTTTTTCTGCGTGACTTATTTGACTTAGAATCGTCGTACCTAAATCCACTCATCATGCTGCTACTAGCCTTATGACGTTGATTTCATGGCTGAGTGATATTCCATTGTACGTAAGGAGCACAACTTCTTTATCCATTTTTCTCTTTCCTGGGATATTTAAGGTGTAACGAAGTGGAGGTTCTTGTCAACAGAGCAGCCCTAAACTTTGGGGTGCTTGTGTCTTGCTGATTTTTAGTTTTCCCAATTCATACGCCCATGAGTGGAAGTGCCCTATGCTCTCTAAGCTGAGTTTTGTAAATGTTTCAGGACACACCGTACACTTCTCCAGAGTGGCTGTTGGCAATTTACATCCCGCCCATCAGCGTAGCAAGGCTCCCGTTTCTCCGTGGCCTGTCCTGCATTTCTGGTTTTGACACTTTATTCAGCATGGCCCTTTTGACCGATGGGAAGCGAGACTTTTTTGTAGCGCTGATTTGCCTTTCCAGGTTGCTTGGTTGGCCAAAAAGGGCGTATGCGTTTTTTCCTGAATATATTCAGGAAAAAACGCATACGCCCTTTTTGGCCAAGGGCATCATTGTCGAGGTTTTGCCGCTTTTCCTGTGCTTTAAAGGCGATTCGAATCTGCCTCCTGAAATCTGTTTCCTGCAATTCTGCCTTGCTTTCAAATCCTCTTTGTTGCCTTCCCTCAATATATTTGTAGACGAGAGTTATCATTTATAAGTCTGCAGGTTTGTGAATTGCAGTGCCCCTGAGCTCCATTTTTCAACTCGCTCTCTTGGGAGCTGGCCGCAAAAGCGCAGGATTGCTTTAGGCCCTATTCTGCTTCCGGGCGGCAGACTGAGCCTGTGGTTAATTCTTCTTCCTGATGGGAAACTAGAGTGACCTGTGCCTGTCCCAACACCTAGAGCTAGTCTCTCATTGGTTCCCCGTCTTCCCGTTCATCCTCAGTTCAAATTGCCACCTGTATGGAACAGGAGGTTAAAGGTGCTGATTCTCCAAGGAGGGAGATTGCTAGTAAAGCGGCTGGAATGGCGAACCCGAGCACAAGGAGATGAGAAATGAGGTGCGTTTTAGAAACCTTTCCCGATCACTCGGTGGACCATCTTCTGGGTTTCTCATGCATGTTTTCGATGTAGGCAGATGCCCTTGAACCTGGAGTTTTGGGACCCATGGGATGGGTACCACGCAGTATTACTTTAAAGCGTCTGCGTTTGCTCACCCAACCTCACCAAACCTCTCAGCCCTAAGAGTGTCCACCCTTATGTCTCAATCAGCTGCGGGTCTAGACATGGTCAATCCAGGTGGCATCACAGCCCCTGAACGAATTTTGTAAGAATTTCTCTCTCTTTCACTGTCTTTGTTTCACGGGTTTTTAAAATTATTTGAGTTTTATAATGGGGTTTAGCTGCTTTTCACTGCTGTGTTTATGCAGCTTTACACCCACTTGACTCACTTACAGAGAGATATCAATACATAGGTTTTAAGATTCTTACTAGTCAGATATATTCTTGGGCGGTGAATAGGGGGTGTTGAGTCCAGTTCCCTGAGCAAGGAGTAGGTCTTGTCTATTACGTATTGGGTTTATGGAACGGTATCTGAGCTAATTTGAAACCCTTGTTTTAGGCATCACCCCACCTCACCTTTCCCGTTAGGCAGCCATAGTGTGTTTTCTAACCGTGTGACTCTGTTCTGTTTTGTAATTCAGTTCAAGGGTAGCGGTTTTTACATTCCCTCTATAAGTGATATCTTATGATAAGTGTCTTTTTCTGTGTGACTTATTTCACTTAGAATCGTCGTACCTAAATGCACTCATCATGCTGCTACTAGCCTTATGACGTTGATTTCATGGCTGAGTGATATTCCATTGTACGTAAGGAGCACAACTTCTTTATCCATTTTTCTCTTTCCTGGGATATTTAAGGTGTAACGAAGTGGAGGTTCTTGTCAACAGAGCAGCCCTAAACTTTGGGGTGCTTGTGTCTTGCTGATTTTTAGTTTTCCCAATTCATACGCCCATGAGTGGAAGTGCCCTATGCTCTCTAAGCTGAGTTTTGTAAATGTTTCAGGACACACCGTACACTTCTCCAGAGTGGCTGTTGACAATTTACATCCCGCCCATCAGCGTAGCAAGGCTCCCGTTTCTCCGTGGCCTGTCCTGCATTTCTGGTTTTGACACTTTATTCAGCATGGCCCTTTTGACCGATGGGAAGCGAGACTTCTTTGTAGCGCTGATTTGCCTTTCCAGGTTGCTTGGTTGGCCAAAAAGGGCGTATGCGTTTTTTCCTGAATATATTCAGGAAAAAACGCATACGCCCTTTTTGGCCAAGGGCATCATTGTCGAGGTTTTGCCGCTTTTCCTGTGCTTTAAAGGCGATTCGAATCTGCCTCCTGAAATCTGTTTCCTGCAATTCTGCCTTACTTTCAAATCCTCTTTGTTGCCTTCCCTCAATATATTTGTAGACGAGAGTTATCATTTATAAGTCTGCAGGTTTGTGAATTGCAGTGCCCCTGAGCTCCATTTTTCAACTCGCTCTCTTGGGAGCTGGCCGCAAAAGCGCAGGATTGCTTTAGGCCCTATTCTGCTTCCGGGCGGCAGACTGAGCCTGTGGTTAATTCTTCTTCCTGATGGGAAAATAGAGTGACCTGTGCCTGTCCCAACACCTAGAGCTAGTCTCTCATTGGTTCCCCCTCTTCCCGTTCATCCTCAGGACAAATTGCAACCTGTATGGAACAGGAGGTTAAAGGTGCTGATTCTCCAAGGAGGGAGATTGCTAGTAAAGCCGCTGGAATGGCGAACCCGAGCACAAGGAGATGAGAAATGAGGTGCGTTTTAGAAACCTTTCCCGATCACTCGGTGGACCATCTTCTGGGTTTCTCATGCATGTTTTCGATGTAGGCAGATGCCCTTGAACCTGGAGATTTGGGACCCATGGGATGGGTACCACGCAGTATTACTTTAAAGCGTCTGCGTTTGCTCACCCAACCTCACCAAACCTCTCAGCCCTAAGAGTGTCCACCCTTATGTCTCAATCAGCTGCGGGTCTAGACATGGTCAATCCAGGTGGCATCACAGCCCCTGAACGAATTTTGTAAGAATTTCTCTCTCTTTCACTGTCTTTGTTTCACGGGTTTTTAAAATTAATTGAGTTTTATAATGGGGTTTAGCTGCTTTTCACTGCTGTGTTTATGCAGCTTTACACCCACTTGACTCACTTACAGAGAGATATCAATACATAGGTTTTAAAATTCTTACTAGTCAGATATATTCTTGGGCGGTGAATAGGGGGTGTTGAGTCCAGTTCCCTGAGCAAGGAGTAGGTCTTGTCTATTACGTATTGGGTTTATGGAACGGTATCTGAGCTAATTTGAAACCCTTGTTTTATGCATCACCCCACCTCACCTTTCCCGTTAGGCAGCCATAGTGTGTTTTCTAACCGTGTGACTCTGTTCTGTTTTGTAATTTAGTTCAAGGGTAGCGGTTTTTACATTCCCTCTATAAGTGATATCTTATGATAAGTGTCTTTTTCTGCGTGACTTATTTGACTTAGAATCGTCGTACCTAAATCCACTCATCATGCTGCTACTAGCCTTATGACGTTGATTTCATGGCTGAGTGATATTCCATTGTACGTAAGGAGCACAACTTCTTTATCCATTTTTCTCTTTCCTGGGATATTTAAGGTGTAACGAAGTGGAGGTTCTTGTCAACAGAGCAGCCCTAAACTTTGGGGTGCTTGTGTCTTGCTGATTTTTAGTTTTCCCAATTCATACGCCCATGAGTGGAAGTGCCCTATGCTCTCTAAGCTGAGTTTTGTAAATGTTTCAGGACACACCGTACACTTCTCCAGAGTGGCTGTTGGCAATTTACATCCCGCCCATCAGCGTAGCAAGGCTCCCGTTTCTCCGTGGCCTGTCCTGCATTTCTGGTTTTGACACTTTATTCAGCATGGCCCTTTTGACCGATGGGAAGCGAGACTTTTTTGTAGCGCTGATTTGCCTTTCCAGGTTGCTTGGTTGGCCAAAAAGGGCGTATGCGTTTTTTCCTGAATATATTCAGGAAAAAACGCATACGCCCTTTTTGGCCAAGGGCATCATTGTCGAGGTTTTGCCGCTTTTCCTGTGCTTTAAAGGCGATTCGAATCTGCCTCCTGAAATCTGTTTCCTGCAATTCTGCCTTGCTTTCAAATCCTCTTTGTTGCCTTCCCTCAATATATTTGTAGACGAGAGTTATCATTTATAAGTCTGCAGGTTTGTGAATTGCAGTGCCCCTGAGCTCCATTTTTCAACTCGCTCTCTTGGGAGCTGGCCGCAAAAGCGCAGGATTGCTTTAGGCCCTATTCTGCTTCCGGGCGGCAGACTGAGCCTGTGGTTAATTCTTCTTCCTGATGGGAAACTAGAGTGACCTGTGCCTGTCCCAACACCTAGAGCTAGTCTCTCATTGGTTCCCCGTCTTCCCGTTCATCCTCAGTTCAAATTGCCACCTGTATGGAACAGGAGGTTAAAGGTGCTGATTCTCCAAGGAGGGAGATTGCTAGTAAAGCGGCTGGAATGGCGAACCCGAGCACAAGGAGATGAGAAATGAGGTGCGTTTTAGAAACCTTTCCCGATCACTCGGTGGACCATCTTCTGGGTTTCTCATGCATGTTTTCGATGTAGGCAGATGCCCTTGAACCTGGAGTTTTGGGACCCATGGGATGGGTACCACGCAGTATTACTTTAAAGCGTCTGCGTTTGCTCACCCAACCTCACCAAACCTCTCAGCCCTAAGAGTGTCCACCCTTATGTCTCAATCAGCTGCGGGTCTAGACATGGTCAATCCAGGTGGCATCACAGCCCCTGAACGAATTTTGTAAGAATTTCTCTCTCTTTCACTGTCTTTGTTTCACGGGTTTTTAAAATTATTTGAGTTTTATAATGGGGTTTAGCTGCTTTTCACTGCTGTGTTTATGCAGCTTTACACCCACTTGACTCACTTACAGAGAGATATCAATACATAGGTTTTAAGATTCTTACTAGTCAGATATATTCTTGGGCGGTGAATAGGGGGTGTTGAGTCCAGTTCCCTGAGCAAGGAGTAGGTCTTGTCTATTACGTATTGGGTTTATGGAACGGTATCTGAGCTAATTTGAAACCCTTGTTTTAGGCATCACCCCACCTCACCTTTCCCGTTAGGCAGCCATAGTGTGTTTTCTAACCGTGTGACTCTGTTCTGTTTTGTAATTCAGTTCAAGGGTAGCGGTTTTTACATTCCCTCTATAAGTGATATCTTATGATAAGTGTCTTTTTCTGTGTGACTTATTTCACTTAGAATCGTCGTACCTAAATACACTCATCATGCTGCTACTAGCCTTATGACGTTGATTTCATGGCTGAGTGATATTCCATTGTACGTAAGGAGCACAACTTCTTTATCCATTTTTCTCTTTCCTGGGATATTTAAGGTGTAACGAAGTGGAGGTTCTTGTCAACAGAGCAGCCCTAAACTTTGGGGTGCTTGTGTCTTGCTGATTTTTAGTTTTCCCAATTCATACGCCCATGAGTGGAAGTGCCCTATGCTCTCTAAGCTGAGTTTTGTAAATGTTTCAGGACACACCGTACACTTCTCCAGAGTGGCTGTTGGCAATTTACATCCCGCCCATCAGCGTAGCAAGGCTCCCGTTTCTCCGTGGCCTGTCCTGCATTTCTGGTTTTGACACTTTATTCAGCATGGCCCTTTTGACCGATGGGAAGCGAGACTTCTTTGTAGCGCTGATTTGCCTTTCCAGGTTGCTTGGTTGGCCAAAAAGGGCGTATGCGTTTTTTCCTGAATATATTCAGGAAAAAACGCATACGCCCTTTTTGGCCAAGGGCATCATTGTCGAGGTTTTGCCGCTTTTCCTGTGCTTTAAAGGCGATTCGAATCTGCCTCCTGAAATCTGTTTCCTGCAATTCTGCCTTACTTTCAAATCCTCTTTGTTGCCTTCCCTCAATATATTTGTAGACGAGAGTTATCATTTATAAGTCTGCAGGTTTGTGAATTGCAGTGCCCCTGAGCTCCATTTTTCAACTCGCTCTCTTGGGAGCTGGCCGCAAAAGCGCAGGATTGCTTTAGGCCCTATTCTGCTTCCGGGCGGCAGACTGAGCCTGTGGTTAATTCTTCTTCCTGATGGGAAAATAGAGTGACCTGTGCCTGTCCCAACACCTAGAGCTAGTCTCTCATTGGTTCCCCCTCTTCCCGTTCATCCTCAGGACAAATTGCAACCTGTATGGAACAGGAGGTTAAAGGTGCTGATTCTCCAAGGAGGGAGATTGCTAGTAAAGCCGCTGGAATGGCGAACCCGAGCACAAGGAGATGAGAAATGAGGTGCGTTTTAGAAACCTTTCCCGATCACTCGGTGGACCATCTTCTGGGTTTCTCATGCATGTTTTCGATGTAGGCAGATGCCCTTGAACCTGGAGATTTGGGACCCATGGGATGGGTACCACACAGTATTACTTTAAAGCGTCTGCGTTTGCTCACCCAACCTCACCAAACCTCTCAGCCCTAAGAGTGTCCACCCTTATGTCTCAATCAGCTGCGGGTCTAGACATGGTCAATCCAGGTGGCATCACAGCCCCTGAACGAATTTTGTAAGAATTTCTCTCTCTTTCACTGTCTTTGTTTCACGGGTTTTTAAAATTAATTGAGTTTTATAATGGGGTTTAGCTGCTTTTCACTGCTGTGTTTATGCAGCTTTACACCCACTTGACTCACTTACAGAGAGATATCAATACATAGGTTTTAAAATTCTTACTAGTCAGATATATTCTTGGGCGGTGAATAGGGGGTGTTGAGTCCAGTTCCCTGAGCAAGGAGTAGGTCTTGTCTATTACGTATTGGGTTTATGGAACGGTATCTGAGCTAATTTGAAACCCTTGTTTTAGGCATCACCCCACCTCACCTTTCCCGTTAGGCAGCCATAGTGTGTTTTCTAACCGTGTGACTCTGTTCTGTTTTGTAATTCAGTTCAAGGGTAGCGGTTTTTACATTCCCTCTATAAGTGATATCTTATGATAAGTGTCTTTTTCTGTGTGACTTATTTCACTTAGAATCGTCGTACCTAAATCCACTCATCATGCTGCTACTAGCCTTATGACGTTGATTTCATGGCTGAGTGATATTCCATTGTACGTAAGGAGCACAACTTCTTTATCCATTTTTCTCTTTCCTGGGATATTTAAGGTGTAACGAAGTGGAGGTTCTTGTCAACAGAGCAGCCCTAAACTTTGGGATGCTTGTGTCTTGCTGATTTTTAGTTTTCCCAATTCATACGCCCATGAGTGGAAGTGCCCTATGCTCTCTAAGCTGAGTTTTGTAAATGTTTCAGGACACACCGTACACTTCTCCAGAGTGGCTGTTGGCAATTTACATCCCGCCCATCAGCGTAGCAAGGCTCCCGTTTCTCCGTGGCCTGTCCTGCATTTCTGGTTTTGACACTTTATTCAGCATGGCCCTTTTGACCGATGGGAAGCGAGACTTCTTTGTAGCGCTGATTTGCCTTTCCAGGTTGCTTGGTTGGCCAAAAAGGGCGTATGCGTTTTTTCCTGAATATATTCAGGAAAAAACGCATACGCCCTTTTTGGCCAAGGGCATCATTGTCGAGGTTTTGCCGCTTTTCCTGTGCTTTAAAGGCGATTCGAATCTGCCTCCTGAAATCTGTTTCCTGCAATTCTGCCTTGCTTTCAAATCCTCTTTGTTGCCTTCCCTCAATATATTTGTAGACGAGAGTTATCATTTATAAGTCTGCAGGTTTGTGAATTGCAGTGCCCCTGAGCTCCATTTTTCAACTCGCTCTCTTGGGAGCTGGCCGCAAAAGCGCAGGATTGCTTTAGGCCCTATTCTGCTTCCGGGCGGCAGACTGAGCCTGTGGTTAATTCTTCTTCCTGATGGGAAACTAGAGTGACCTGTGCCTGTCCCAACACCTAGAGCTAGTCTCTCATTGGTTCCCCGTCTTCCCGTTCATCCTCAGTTCAAATTGCCACCTGTATGGAACAGGAGGTTAAAGGTGCTGATTCTCCAAGGAGGGAGATTGCTAGTAAAGCGGCTGGAATGGCGAACCCGAGCACAAGGAGATGAGAAATGAGGTGTGTTTTAGAAACCTTTCCCGATCACTCGGTGGACCATCTTCTGGGTTTCTCATGCATGTTTTCGATGTAGGAAGATGCCCTTGAACCTGGAGATTTGGGACCCATGGGATGGGTACCACGCAGTATTACTTTAAAGCGTCTGCGTTTGCTCACCCAACCTCACCAAACCTCTCAGCCCTAAGAGTGTCCACCCTTATGTCTCAATCAGCTGCGGGTCTAGACATGGTCAATCCAGGTGGCATCACAGCCCCTGAACGAATTTTGTAAGAATTTCTCTCTCTTTCACTGTCTTTGTTTCACGGGTTTTTAAAATTATTTGAGTTTTATAATGGGGTTTAGCTGCTTTTCACTGCTGTGTTTATGCAGCTTTACACCCACTTGACTCACTTACAGAGAGATATCAATACATAGGTTTTAAGATTCTTACTAGTCAGATATATTCTTGGGCGGTGAATAGGGGGTGTTGAGTCCAGTTCCCTGAGCAAGGAGTAGGTCTTGTCTATTACGTATTGGGTTTATGGAACGGTATCTGAGCTAATTTGAAACCCTTGTTTCATGCATCACCCCACCTCACCTTTCCCGTTAGGCAGCCATAGTGTCTTTTCTAACCGTGTGACCCTGTTCTGTTTTGTAATTCAGTTCAAGGGTAGCGGTTTTTACATTCCCTCTATAAGTGATATCTTATGATAAGTGTCTTTTTCTGCGTGACTTATTTGACTTAGAATCGTCGTACCTAAACCCACTCATCATGCTGCTACTAGCCTTATGACGTTGATTTCATGGCTGAGTGATATTCCATTGTACATAAGGAGCACAACTTCTTTATCCATTTTTCTCTTTCCTGGGATATTTAAGGTGTAACGAAGTGGAGGTTCTTGTCAACAGAGCAGCCCTAAACTTTGGGGTGCTTGTGTCTTGCTGATTTTTAGTTTTCCCAATGTATACGCCCATGAGTGGAAGTGCCCTATGCTCTCTAAGCTGAGTTTTGTAAATGTTTCAGGACACACCGTACACTTCTCCAGAGTGGCTGTTGGCAATTTACATCCCGCCCATCAGCGTAGCAAGGCTCCCGTTTCTCCGTGGCCTGTCCTGCATTTCTGGTTTTGACACTTTATTCAGCATGGCCCTTTTGACCGATGGGAAGCGAGACTTCTTTGTAGCGCTGATTTGCCTTTCCAGGTTGCTTGGTTGGACAAAAAGGGCGTATGCGTTTTTTCCTGAATATATTCAGGAAAAAACGCATACGCCCTTTTTGGCCAAGGGCATCATTGTCGAGGTTTTGCCGCTTTTCCTGTGCTTTAAAGGCGATTCGAATCTGCCTGCTGAAATCTGTTTCCTGCAATTCTGCCTTGCTTTCAAATCCTCTTTGTTGCCTTCCCTCAATATATTTGTAGACGAGAGTTATCATTTATAAGTCTGCAGGTTTGTGAATTGCAGTGCCCCTGAGCTCCATTTTTCAACTCGCTCTCTTGGGAGCTGGCCGCAAAAGCGCAGGATTGCTTTAGGCACTATTCTGCTTCCGGGCGGCAGACTGAGCCTCTGGTTAATTCTTCTTCCTGATGGGAAAATAGAGTGACCTGTGCCTGTCCCAACACCTAGAGCTAGTCTCTCATTGGTTCCCCGTCTTCCCGTTCATCCTCAGTTCAAATTGCCACCTGTATGGAACAGGAGGTTAAAGGTGCTGATTCTCCAAGGAGGGAGATTGCTAGTAAAGCGGCTGGAATGGCGAACCCGAGCACAAGGAGATGAGAAATGAGGTGCGTTTTAGAAACCTTTCCCGATCACTCGGTGGACCATCTTCTGGGTTTCTCATGCATGTTTTCGATGTAGGCAGATGCCCTTGAACCTGGAGATTTGGGACCCATGGGATGGGTACCACGCAGTATTACTTTAAAGCGTCTGCGTTTGCTCACCCAACCTCACCAAACCTCTCAGCCCTAAGAGTGTCCACCCTTATGTCTCAATCAGCTGCGGGTCTAGACATGGTCAATCCAGGTGGCATCACAGCCCCTGAACGAATTTTGTAAGAATTTCTCTCTCTTTCACTGTCTTTGTTTCACGGGTTTTTAAAATTAATTGAGTTTTATAATGGGGTTTAGCTGCTTTTCACTGCTGTGTTTATGCAGCTTTACACCCACTTGACTCACTTACAGAGAGATATCAATACATAGGTTTTAAGATTCTTACTAGTCAGATATATTCTTGGGCGGTGAATAGGGGGTGTTGAGTCCAGTTCCCTGAGCAAGGAGTGGTCTTGTCTATTACATATTGGGTTTATGGAACGGTATCTGAGCTAATTTGAAACCCTTGTTTTATGCATCACCCCACCTCACCTTTCCCGTTAGGCAGCCATAGTGTGTTTTCTAACCTTGTGACTCTGTTCTGTTTTGTAATTCAGTTCAAGGGTAGCGGTTTTTACATTCCCTCTATAAGTGATATCTTATGATAAGTGTCTTTTTCTGTGTGACTTATTTCACTTAGAATCGTCGTACCTAAATGCACTCATCATGCTGCTACTAGCCTTATGACGTTGATTTCATGGCTGAGTGATATTCCATTGTACATAAGGAGCACAACTTCTTTATCCATTTTTCTCTTTCCTGGGATATTTAAGGTGTAACGAAGTGGAGGTTCTTGTCAACAGAGCAGCCCTAAACTTTGGGGTGCTTGTGTCTTGCTGATTTTTAGTTTTCCCAATTTATACGCCATGAGTGGAAGTGCCCTATGCTCTCTAAGCTGAGTTTTGTAAATGTTTCAGGACACACCGTACACTTCTCCAGAGTGGCTGTTGGCAATTTACATCCCGCCCATCAGCGTAGCAAGGCTCCCGTTTCTCCGTGGCCTGTCCTGCATTTCTGGTTTTGACACTTTATTCAGCATGGCCCTTTTGACCGATGGGAAGCGAGACTTCTTTGTAGCGCTGATTTGCCTTTCCAGGTTGCTTGGTTGGCCAAAAAGGGCGTATGCGTTTTTTCCTGAATATATTCAGGAAAAAACGCATACGCCCTTTTTGGCCAAGGGCATCATTGTCGAGGTTTTGCCGCTTTTCCTGTGCTTTAAAGGCGATTCGAATCTACCTCCTGAAATCTGTTTCCTGCAATTCTGCCTTGCTTTCAAATCCTCTTTGTTGCCTTCCCTCAATATATTTGTAGACGAGAGTTATCATTTATAAGTCTGCAGGTTTGTGAATTGCAGTGCCCCTGAGCTCCATTTTTCAACTCGCTTTCTTGGGAGCTGGCCGCAAAAGCGCAGGATTGCTTTAGGCACTATTCTGCTTCCGGGCGGCAGACTGAGCCTCTGGTTAATTCTTCTTCCTGATGGGAAAATAGAGTGACCTGTGCCTGTCCCAACACCTAGAGCTAGTCTCTCATTGGTTCCCCCTCTTCCCGTTGATCCTCAGGACAAATTGCCACCTGTATGGAACAGGAGGTTAAAGGTGCTGATTCTCCAAGGAGGGAGATTGCTAGTAAAGCGGCTGGAATGGCGAACCCGAGCACAAGGAGATGAGAAATGAGGTGCGTTTTAGAAACCTTTCCCGATCACTCGGTGGACCATCTTCTGGGTTTCTCATGCATGTTTTCGATGTAGGAAGATGCCCTTGAACCTGGAGATTTGGGACCCATGGGATGGGTACCACGCAGTATTACTTTAAAGCGTCTGCGTTTGCTCACCCAACCTCACCAAACCTCTCAGCCCTAAGAGTGTCCACCCTTATGTCTCAATCAGCTGCGGGTCTAGACATGGTCAATCCAGGTGGCATCACAGCCCCTGAACGAATTTTGTAAGAATTTCTCTCTCTTTCACTGTCTTTGTTTCACGGGTTTTTAAAATTAATTGAGTTTTATAATGGGGTTTAGCTGCTTTTCACTGCTGTGTTTATGCAGCTTTACACCCACTTGACTCACTTACAGAGAGATATCAATACATAGGTTTTAAAATTCTTAATAGTCAGATATATTCTTGGGCGGTGAATAGGGGGTGTTGAGTCCAGTTCCCTGAGCAAGGAGTAGGTCTTGTCTATTACGTATTGGGTTTATGGAACGGTATCTGAGCTAATTTGAAACCCTTGTTTTAGGCATCACCCCACCTCACCTTTCCCGTTAGGCAGCCATAGTGTGTTTTCTAACCGTGTGACTCTGTTCTGTTTTGTAATTCAGTTCAAGGGTAGCGGTTTTTACATTCCCTCTATAAGTGATATCTTATGATAAGTGTCTTTTTCTGTGTGACTTATTTCACTTAGAATCGTCGTACCTAAATCCACTCATCATGCTGCTACTAGCCTTATGACGTTGATTTCATGGCTGAGTGATATTCCATTGTACGTAAGGAGCACAACTTCTTTATCCATTTTTCTCTTTCCTGGGATATTTAAGGTGTAACGAAGTGGAGGTTCTTGTCAACAGAGCAGCCCTAAACTTTGGGGTGCTTGTGTCTTGCTGATTTTTAGTTTTCCCAATTCATACGCCCATGAGTGGAAGTGCCCTATGCTCTCTAAGCTGAGTTTTGTAAATGTTTCAGGACACACCGTACACTTCTCCAGAGTGGCTGTTGGCAATTTACATCCCGCCCATCAGCGTAGCAAGGCTCCCGTTTCTCCGTGGCCTGTCCTGCATTTCTGGTTTTGACACTTTATTCAGCATGGCCCTTTTGACCGATGGGAAGCGAGACTTCTTTGTAGCGCTGATTTGCCTTTCCAGGTTGCTTGGTTGGCCAAAAAGGGCGTATGCGTTTTTTCCTGAATATATTCAGGAAAAAACGCATACGCCCTTTTTGGCCAAGGGCATCATTGTCGAGGTTTTGCCGCTTTTCCTGTGCTTTAAAGGCGATTCGAATCTGCCTCCTGAAATCTGTTTCCTGCAATTCTGCCTTGCTTTCAAATCCTCTTTGTTGCCTTCCCTCAATATATTTGTAGACGAGAGTTATCATTTATAAGTCTGCAGGTTTGTGAATTGCAGTGCCCCTGAGCTCCATTTTTCAACTCGCTCTCTTGGGAGCTGGCCGCAAAAGCGCAGGATTGCTTTAGGCCCTATTCTGCTTCCGGGCGGCAGACTGAGCCTGTGGTTAATTCTTCTTCCTGATGGGAAACTAGAGTGACCTGTGCCTGTCCCAACACCTAGAGCTAGTCTCTCATTGGTTCCCCGTCTTCCCGTTCATCCTCAGTTCAAATTGCCACCTGTATGGAACAGGAGGTTAAAGGTGCTGATTCTCCAAGGAGGGAGATTGCTAGTAAAGCGGCTGAAATGGCGAACCCGAGCACAAGGAGATGAGAAATGAGGTGTGTTTTAGAAACCTTTCCCGATCACTCGGTGGACCATCTTCTGGGTTTCTCATGCATGTTTTCGATGTAGGAAGATGCCCTTGAACCTGGAGATTTGGGACCCATGGGATGGGTACCACGCAGTATTACTTTAAAGCGTCTGCGTTTGCTCACCCAACCTCACCAAACCTCTCAGCCCTAAGAGTGTCCACCCTTATGTCTCAATCAGCTGCGTGTCTAGACATGGTCAATCCAGGTGGCATCACAGCCCCTGAACGAATTTTGTAAGAATTTCTCTCTCTTTCACTGTCTTTGTTTCACGGGTTTTTAAAATTATTTGAGTTTTATAATGGGGTTTAGCTGCTTTTCACTGCTGTGTTTATGCAGCTTTACACCCACTTGACTCACTTACAGAGAGATATCAATACATAGGTTTTAAGATTCTTACTAGTCAGATATATTCTTGGGCGGTGAATAGGGGGTGTTGAGTCCAGTTCCCTGAGCAAGGAGTAGGTCTTGTCTATTACGTATTGGGTTTATGGAACGGTATCTGAGCTAATTTGAAACCCTTGTTTTATGCATCACCCCACCTCACCTTTCCCGTTAGGCAGCCATAGTGTCTTTTCTAACCGTGTGACCCTGTTCTGTTTTGTAATTCAGTTCAAGGGTAGCGGTTTTTACATTCCCTCTATAAGTGATATCTTATGATAAGTGTCTTTTTCTGCGTGACTTATTTGACTTAGAATCGTCGTACCTAAATCCACTCATCATGCTGCTACTAGCCTTATGACGTTGATTTCATGGCTGAGTGATATTCCATTGTACATAAGGAGCACAACTTCTTTATCCATTTTTCTCTTTCCTGGGATATTTAAGGTGTAACGAAGTGGAGGTTCTTGTCAACAGAGCAGCCCTAAACTTTGGGGTGCTTGTGTCTTGCTGATTTTTAGTTTTCCCAATGTATACGCCCATGAGTGGAAGTGCCCTATGCTCTCTAAGCTGAGTTTTGTAAATGTTTCAGGACACACCGTACACTTCTCCAGAGTGGCTGTTGGCAATTTACATCCCGCCCATCAGCGTAGCAAGGCTCCCGTTTCTCCGTGGCCTGTCCTGCATTTCTGGTTTTGACACTTTATTCAGCATGGCCCTTTTGACCGATGGGAAGCGAGACTTCTTTGTAGCGCTGATTTGCCTTTCCAGGTTGCTTGGTTGGACAAAAAGGGCGTATGCGTTTTTTCCTGAATATATTCAGGAAAAAACGCATACGCCCTTTTTGGCCAAGGGCATCATTGTCGAGGTTTTGCCGCTTTTCCTGTGCTTTAAAGGCGATTCGAATCTGCCTGCTGAAATCTGTTTCCTGCAATTCTGCCTTGCTTTCAAATCCTCTTTGTTGCCTTCCCTCAATATATTTGTAGACGAGAGTTATCATTTATAAGTCTGCAGGTTTGTGAATTGCAGTGCCCCTGAGCTCCATTTTTCAACTCGCTCTCTTGGGAGCTGGCCGCAAAAGCGCAGGATTGCTTTAGGCACTATTCTGCTTCCGGGCGGCAGACTGAGCCTCTGGTTAATTCTTCTTCCTGATGGGAAAATAGAGTGACCTGTGCCTGTCCCAACACCTAGAGCTAGTCTCTCATTGGTTCCCCGTCTTCCCGTTCATCCTCAGTTCAAATTGCCACCTGTATGGAACAGGAGGTTAAAGGTGCTGATTCTCCAAGGAGGGAGATTGCTAGTAAAGCGGCTGGAATGGCGAACCCGAGCACAAGGAGATGAGAAATGAGGTGCGTTTTAGAAACCTTTCCCGATCACTCGGTGGACCATCTTCTGGGTTTCTCATGCATGTTTTCGATGTAGGCAGATGCCCTTGAACCTGGAGATTTGGGACCCATGGGATGGGTACCACGCAGTATTACTTTAAAGCGTCTGCGTTTGCTCACCCAACCTCACCAAACCTCTCAGCCCTAAGAGTGTCCACCCTTATGTCTCAATCAGCTGCGGGTCTAGACATGGTCAATCCAGGTGGCATCACAGCCCCTGAACGAATTTTGTAAGAATTTCTCTCTCTTTCACTGTCTTTGTTTCACGGGTTTTTAAAATTATTTGAGTTTTATAATGGGGTTTAGCTGCTTTTCACTGCTGTGTTTATGCAGGTTTACACCCACTTGACTCACTTACAGATAGATATCAATACATAGGTTTTAAGATTCTTACTAGTCAGATATATTCTTGGGCGGTGAATAGGGGGTGTTGAGTCCAGTTCCCTGAGCAAGGAGTAGGTCTTGTCTATTACATATTGGGTTTATGGAACGGTATCTGAGCTAATTTGAAACCCTTGTTTTAGGCATCACCCCACCTCACCTTTCCCGTTAGGCAGCCATAGTGTCTTTTCTAACCGTGTGACTCTGTTCTGTTTTGTAATTTAGTTCAAGGGTAGCGGTTTTTACATTCCCTCTATAAGTGATATCTTATGATAAGTGTCTTTTTCTGCGTGACTTATTTGACTTAGAATCGTCGTACCTAAATCCACTCATCATGCTGCTACTAGCCTTATGACGTTGATTTCATGGCTGAGTGATATTCCATTGTACGTAAGGAGCACAACTTCTTTATCCATTTTTCTATTTCCTGGGATATTTAAGGTGTAACGAAGTGGGGGTTCTTGTCAACAGAGCAGCCCTAAACTTTGGGGTGCTTGTGTCTTGCTGATTTTTAGTTTTCCCAATGTATACGCCCATGAGTGGAAGTGCCCTATGCTCTCTAAGCTGAGTTTTGTAAATGTTTCAGGACACACCGTACACTTCTCCAGAGTGGCTGTTGGCAATTTACATCCCGCCCATCAGCGTAGCAAGGCTCCCGTTTCTCCGTGGCCTGTCCTGCATTTCTGGTTTTGACACTTTATTCAGCATGGCCCTTTTGACCGATGGGAAGCGAGACTTCTTTGTAGCGCTGATTTGCCTTTCCAGGTTGCTTGGTTGGCCAAAAAGGGCGTATGCGTTTTTTCCTGAATATATTCAGGAAAAAACGCATACGCCCTTTTTGGCCAAGGGCATCATTGTCGAGGTTTTGCCGCTTTTCCTGTGCTTTAAAGGCGATTCGAATCTGCCTCCTGAAATCTGTTTCCTGCAATTCTGCCTTGCTTTCAAATCCTCTTTGTTGCCTTCCCTCAATATATTTGTAGACGAGAGTTTTCATTTATAAGTCTGCAGGTTTGTGAATTGCAGTGCCCCTGAGCTCCATTTTTCAACTCGCTCTCTTGGGAGCTGGCCGCAAAAGCGCAGGATTGCTTTAGGCACTATTCTGCTTCCGGGCGGCAGACTGAGCCTCTGGTTAATTCTTCTTCCTGATGGGAAAATAGAGTGACCTGTGCCTGTCCCAACACCTAGAGCTAGTCTCTCATTGGTTCCCCGTCTTCCCGTTCATCCTCAGTTCAAATTGCCACCTGTATGGAACAGGAGGTTAAAGGTGCTGATTCTCCAAGGAGGGAGATTGCTAGTAAAGCGGCTGGAATGGCGAACCCGAGCACAAGGAGATGAGAAATGAGGTGCGTTTTAGAAACCTTTCCCGATCACTCGGTGGACCATCTTCTGGGTTTCTCATGCATGTTTTCGATGTAGGCAGATGCCCTTGAACCTGGAGATTTGGGACCCATGGGATGGGTACCACGCAGTATTACTTTAAAGCGTCTGCGTTTGCTCACCCAACCTCACCAAACCTCTCAGCCCTAAGAGTGTCCACCCTTATGTCTCAATCAGCTGCGGGTCTAGACATGGTCAATCCAGGTGGCATCACAGCCCCTGAACGAATTTTGTAAGAATTTCTCTCTCTTTCACTGTCTTTGTTTCACGGGTTTTTAAAATTATTTGAGTTTTATAATGGGGTTTAGCTGCTTTTCACTGCTGTGTTTATGCAGGTTTACACCCACTTGACTCACTTACAGAGAGATATCAATACATAGGTTTTAAGATTCTTACTAGTCAGATATATTCTTGGGCGGTGAATAGGGGGTGTTGAGTCCAGTTCCCTGAGCAAGGAGTAGGTCTTGTCTATTACATATTGGGTTTATGGAACGGTATCTGAGCTAATTTGAAACCCTTGTTTTAGGCATCACCCCACCTCACCTTTCCCGTTAGGCAGCCATAGTGTCTTTTCTAACCGTGTGACTCTGTTCTGTTTTGTAATTTAGTTCAAGGGTAGCGGTTTTTACATTCCCTCTATAAGTGATATCTTATGATAAGTGTCTTTTTCTGCGTGACTTATTTGACTTAGAATCGTCGTACCTAAATCCACTCATCATGCTGCTACTAGCCTTATGACGTTGATTTCATGGCTGAGTGATATTCCATTGTACGTAAGGAGCACAACTTCTTTATCCATTTTTCTCTTTCCTGGGATATTTAAGGTGTAACGAAGTGGAGGTTCTTGTCAACAGAGCAGCCCTAAACTTTGGGGTGCTTGTGTCTTGCTGATTTTTAGTTTTCCCAATGTATACGCCCATGAGTGGAAGTGCCCTATGCTCTCTAAGCTGAGTTTTGTAAATGTTTCAGGACACACCGTACACTTCTCCAGAGTGGCTGTTGGCAATTTACATCCCGCCCATCAGCGTAGCAAGGCTCCCGTTTCTCCGTGGCCTGTCCTGCATTTCTGGTTTTGACACTTTATTCAGCATGGCCCTTTTGACCGATGGGAAGCGAGACTTCTTTGTAGCGCTGATTTGCCTTTCCAGGTTGCTTGGTTGGACAAAAAGGGCGTATGCGTTTTTTCCTGAATATATTCAGGAAAAAACGCATACGCCCTTTTTGGCCAAGGGCATCATTGTCGAGGTTTTGCCGCTTTTCCTGTGCTTTAAAGGCGATTCGAATCTGCCTCCTGAAATCTGTTTCCTGCAATTCTGCCTTGCTTTCAAATCCTCTTTGTTGCCTTCCCTCAATATATTTGTAGACGAGAGTTTTCATTTATAAGTCTGCAGGTTTGTGAATTGCAGTGCCCCTGAGCTCCATTTTTCAACTCGCTCTCTTGGGAGCTGGCCGCAAAAGCGCAGGATTGCTTTAGGCACTATTCTGCTTCCGGGCGGCAGACTGAGCCTCTGGTTAATTCTTCTTCCTGATGGGAAAATAGAGTGACCTGTGCCTGTCCCAACACCTAGAGCTAGTCTCTCATTGGTTCCCCCTCTTCCCGTTGATCCTCAGGACAAATTGCCACCTGTATGGAACAGGAGGTTAAAGGTGCTGATTCTCCAAGGAGGGAGATTGCTAGTAAAGCGGCTGGAATGGCGAACCCGAGCACAAGGAGATGAGAAATGAGGTGCGTTTTAGAAACCTTTCCCGATCACTCGGTGGACCATCTTCTGGGTTTCTCATGCATGTTTTCGATGTAGGAAGATGCCCTTGAACCTGGAGATTTGGGACCCATGGGATGGGTACCACGCAGTATTACTTTAAAGCGTCTGCGTTTGCTCACCCAACCTCACCAAACCTCTCAGCCCTAAGAGTGTCCACCCTTATGTCTCAATCAGCTGCGGGTCTAGACATGGTCAATCCAGGTGGCATCACAGCGCCTGAACGAATTTTGTAAGAATTTCTCTCTCTTTCACTGTCTTTGTTTCACGGGTTTTTAAAATTAATTGAGTTTTATAATGGGGTTTAGCTGCTTTTCACTGCTGTGTTTATGCAGCTTTACACCCACTTGACTCACTTACAGAGAGATATCAATACATAGGTTTTAAGATTCTTACTAGTCAGATATATTCTTGGGCGGTGAATAGGGGGTGTTGAGTCCAGTTCCCTGAGCAAGGAGTGGTCTTGTCTATTACATATTGGGTTTATGGAACGGTATCTGAGCTAATTTGAAACCCTTGTTTTATGCATCACCCCACCTCACCTTTCCCGTTAGGCAGCCATAGTGTGTTTTCTAACCTTGTGACTCTGTTCTGTTTTGTAATTCAGTTCAAGGGTAGCGGTTTTTACATTCCCTCTATAAGTGATATCTTATGATAAGTGTCTTTTTCTGTGTGACTTATTTCACTTAGAATCGTCGTACCTAAATGCACTCATCATGCTGCTACTAGCCTTATGACGTTGATTTCATGGCTGAGTGATATTCCATTGTACATAAGGAGCACAACTTCTTTATCCATTTTTCTCTTTCCTGGGATATTTAAGGTGTAACGAAGTGGAGGTTCTTGTCAACAGAGCAGCCCTAAACTTTGGGGTGCTTGTGTCTTGCTGATTTTTAGTTTTCCCAATTTATACGCCATGAGTGGAAGTGCCCTATGCTCTCTAAGCTGAGTTTTGTAAATGTTTCAGGACACACCGTACACTTCTCCAGAGTGGCTGTTGGCAATTTACATCCCGCCCATCAGCGTAGCAAGGCTCCCGTTTCTCCGTGGCCTGTCCTGCATTTCTGGTTTTGACACTTTATTCAGCATGGCCCTTTTGACCGATGGGAAGCGAGACTTCTTTGTAGCGCTGATTTGCCTTTCCAGGTTGCTTGGTTGGCCAAAAAGGGCGTATGCGTTTTTTCCTGAATATATTCAGGAAAAAACGCATACGCCCTTTTTGGCCAAGGGCATCATTGTCGAGGTTTTGCCGCTTTTCCTGTGCTTTAAAGGCGATTCGAATCTACCTCCTGAAATCTGTTTCCTGCAATTCTGCCTTGCTTTCAAATCCTCTTCGTTGCCTTCCCTGAATATATTTGTGGACGAGAGTTATCATTTATAACTCTGCAGTTTTGTGAATTGCAGTGCCCCTGAGCTCCATTTTTCAACTCGCTTTCTTGGGAGCTGGCCGCAAAAGCGCAGGATTGCTTCAGGCCCTATTTGGGTTGCGGGCGGCAGGATGAGCCTGTGGTTAATTCTTCTTCCTGATGGGAAAATAGAGTGACCTGTGCCTGTCCCAACACCTAGAGCTAGTCTCCCATTGGTTCCCCCTCTTCCCGTTCATCCTCAGGACAAATTGCAACCTGTACGGAACAGGAGGTTAAAGCTGCTGATTCTCCAAGGAGGGAGATTGCTAGTAAAGCGGCTGGAATGGCGAACCCGAGCACCATCAGACGAGAAATGAGGTGTGTTTTAGCAACCTTTCCCGATCACACGGTGTACCATCTTCTGGGTTTCTCATGCATGATTTCGATGTAGGAAGATGCCCTTCAACCTGGAGATTTGGGACCCATGGGATGGGTACCACGCAGTATTACTTTAAAGGGTCTGCGTTTGCTCACCCAACCTCACCAAACCTCTCAGCCCCAAGAGTGTCCACCCTTATGTCGCAATCAGCTGTGGGTCTAGATATGGTCAATCCAGGTGGCATCACATCCCCTGAACGAATTTTGTAAGAATTTCTCTCTCTTTCACTGTCTTTGTTTCACGGTTTTTTAAAAGTTATTGATTTTTATAATCGGGTTTAGCTGCTTTTCACTGCTGTCTTTATGCCGCTTTAAACCCACTTGACTCACTTACAGAGAGTTATCAATACATAGGTTTTAAGATTCTTACTAGTCAGATATATTCTTGGGCGGTGAATAGGGGGTGTTGAGTCCAGTTCCCTGAGCAAGGAGTAGGTCTTGTCTATTACATATTGGGTTTATGGAACGGTATCTGAGCTAATTTGAAACCCTTGTTTTAGGCATCACCCCACCTCACCTTTCGCGTTAAGCAGCTATAGTGTGTTTTCTAAACGTGTGACTCTGTTCTGTTTTGTAATTCAGTTCAAGTGTAGCGGTTTTTACATTCCCTCTATAAGTGATATCTTATGGCAAGTGTCTTTTTCTGTGTGACTTATTTCACTTAGAATCGTCGTACCTAAATCCACTCATCATGCTGCTACGAGCCTTATGACGTTGATTTCATGGCTGAGTGATATTCCTTTGTACATAAGGACCACAACTTCTTTATCCATTTTTCTCTTTCCTGGGATATTTAAGGTGTAACGAAGTGGAGGTTCTTGTCAACAGAGCAGCCCTAAACTTTGGGGTGTCTGTGTCTTGCTGATTTTTAGTTTTCCCAATGTATACGCCCATGAGTGGAAGTGCCCTATGCTCTCTAAGCTGTGTTTTTTAGATGTTTCAGGACACACCGTACACTTCTCCAGAGTGGCTGTTGGCAATTTACATCCCACCCATCAGCGTAGCAAGGCTCCCGTTTCTCCATGGCCTGTCCTGCATTTCTGGTTTTGACCCTTTATTCAGCATGGCCCTTTTGACCGATGCGAAGCGAGACTTCTTTGTAGCGCTGATTTGCCTTTCCAGGTTGCTTGGTTGGCCAAAAAGGGCGTATGCGTTTTTTCCTGAATATATTCAGGAAAAAACGCATACGCCCTTTTTGGCCAAGGGCATCATTGTCGAGGTTTTGCCACTTTTCCTGTGCTTTCAAGGCGATTCGAATCAGCCTCCTGAAATCTGTTTCCTGCAAATCTGCCTTGCTTTCAAATCCTCTTCGTTGCCTTCCCTGAATATATTTGTGGACGAGAGTTATCATTTATAACTCTGCAGGTTTGTGAATTGCAGTGCCCCTGAGCTCCATTTTTCAACTCGCTTTCTTGGGAGCTGGCCGCAAAAGCGCAGGATTGCTTCAGGTCCTATTCGGGTTCCGGGCGGCAGGCTGAGCCTGTGGTTAATTCTTTTTCCTGATTAGAAAATAGAGTGACCTGTGCCTGTCCCAACACCTAGAGCTAGTTTCCCATTGGTTCCCCCTCTTCCCGTTCATCCTCAGGACAAATTGCAACCTGTACGGAACAGGAGGTTAAAGCTGCTGATTCTCCAAGGAGGGAGATTGCTAGTAAAGTGGCTGGAATGGCGAACCCGAGCACCATCAGACGAGAAATGAGGTGTTTTAGCAACCTTTCCCGATCACACGGTGTACCATCTTCTGGGTTTCTCATGCATGCTTTCGATGTAGGAAGATGCCCTTGAACCTGGAGATTTGGGACCCATGGGATGGGTACCACGCAGTATTAATTTAAAGGGTCTGCGTTTGCTCACCCAAGCTCACCAAACCTCTCAGCCCCAAGAGTGTCCACCCTTATGTCGCAATCAGCTGTGGGTCTAGATATGGTCAATCCAGGTGGCATCACAGCCCCTGAACGAATTTTGTAAGAATTTCTCTCTCTTTCACTGTCTTTGTTTCACAGGTTTTTAAAAGTTTTTGATTTTTATAATGGGGTTTAGCTGCTTTTCACTGCTATCTTTATGCCGCTTTACACGCACTTGACTCACTTACAGAGAGATATCAATACATAGGTTTTAAGTTTCTTACTAGTCAGATATATTCTTGGGCGGTGAATAGGGGGTGTTGAGTCCAGTTCACTGAGCAAGGAGTAGGTCTTGTCTATTACATATTGGGTTTATGGAAAGGTATCTGAGCTAATTTGAAACCCTTGTTTTAGGCATCACCCCACCTCACCTTTCCCGTTAAGCAGCTATAGTGTGTTTTCTAAACGTGTGACTCTGTTCTGTTTTGTAATTCAGTTCAAGTGTAGCGGTTTTTACATTCCCTCTATAAGTGATATCTTATGGCAAGTGTCTTTTTCTGTGTGACTTATTTCACTTAGAATCGACGTACCTAAATCCACTCATCATGCTGCTACTAGCCTTATGACGTTGATTTCATGGCTGAGTGATATTCCTTTGTACATAAGGACCACAACTTCTTTATCCATTTTTCTCTTTCCTGGGATATTTAAGGTGTAACGAAGTGGAGGTTCTTGTCAACAGAGCAGCCCTAAACTTTAGGGTGCCTGTGTCTTGCTGATTTTTAGTTTTCCCAATGTATACGCCCATGAGTGGAAGTGCCCTATGCTCTCTAAGCTGTGTTTTTTAGATGTTTCAGGACACACCGTACACTTCTCCAGAGTGGCTGTTGGCAATTTACATCCCGCCCATCAGCGTAGCAAGGCTCCCGTTTCTCCATGGCCTTTCCTGCATTTCTGGTTTTGACCCTTTATTTAGCATGGCCCTTTTGACCAATGCGAAGCGAGACTTTTTTATAGCGCTGATTTGCCTTTCCAGGTTGCTTGGTTGGCGAAAAAGGGCGTATGCGTTTTTTCCTGAATATATTCAGGAAAAAACGCATACGCCCTTTTTGGCCAAGGGCATCATTGTCGAGGTTTTGCCGCTTTTCCTGTGCTTTACAGGCGATTCGAATCTACCTCCTGAAATCTGTTTCCTGCAATTCTGCCTTGCTTTCAAATCCTCTTCGTTGCCTTCCCTGAATATATTTGTGGACGAGAGTTATCATTTATAACTCTGCAGGTTTGTGAATTGCAGTGCCCCTGAGCTCCATTTTTCAACTCGCTTTCTTGGGAGCTGGCCGCAAAAGCGCAGGATTGCTTCAGGCCCTATTCGGGTTCCGGGCGGCAGGATGAGCCTGTGGTTAATTCTTCTTCCTGATGGGAAAATAGAGTGACCTGTGCCTGTCCCAACACCTAGAGCTAGTCTCCCATTGGTTCCCCCTCTTCCCGTTCATCCTCAGGACAAATTGCAACCTGTACGGAACAGGAGGTTAAAGCTGCTGATTCTCCAAGGAGGGAGATTGCTAGTAAAGCGGCTGGAATGGCGAACCCGAGCACCATCAGATGAGAAATGAGGTGCGTTTTAGCAACCTTTCCGGATCACACGGTGTACCATCTTCTGGGTTTCTCATGCATGTTTTCGATGTAGGAAGATGCCCTTGAACCTGGAGATTTGGGACCCATGGGATGGGTACCACGCAGTATGACTTTAAAGGGTCTGCGTTTGCTCACCCAACCTCACCAAACCTCTCAGCCCGAAGAGTGTCCACCCTTATGTCGCAATCAGCTGTGGGTCTAGATATGGTCAATCCAGGTGGCATCACAGCCCCTGAACGAATTTTGTAAGAATTTCTCTCTCTTTCACTGTCTTTGTTTCACGGGTTTTTAAAAGTTATTGATTTTTATAATCGGGTTTAGCTGCTTTTCACTGCTGTCTTTATGCCGCTTTAAACCCACTTGACTCACTTACAGAGAGTTATCAATACATAGGTTTTAAGATTCTTACTAGTCAGATATATTCTTGGGCGGTGAATAGGGGGTGTTGAGTCCAGTTCCCTGAGCAAGGAGTAGGTCTTGTCTATTACATATTGGGTTTATGGAACGGTATCTGAGCTAATTTGAAACCCTTGTTTTAGGCATCACTCCACCTCACCTTTCCCGTTAAGCAGCTATAGTGTGTTTTCTAAACGTGTGACTCTGTTCTGTTTTGTAATTCAGTTCAAGTGTAGCGGTTTTTACATTCCCTCTATAAGTGATATCTTATGGCAAGTGTCTTTTTCTGTGTGACTTATTTCACTTAGAATCGTCATACCTAAATCCACTCATCATGCTGTTACTAGCCTTATGACGTTGATTTCATGGCTGAGTGATATTCCTTTGTACATAAGGACCACAACTTCTTTATCCATATTTCTCTTTCCTGGGATATTTAAGGTGTAACGAAGTGGAGTTTCTTGTCAACAGAGCAGCCCTAAACTTTGGGGTGCCTGTGTCTTGCTGATTTTTAGTTTTCCCAATGTATACGCCCATGAGTGGAAGTGCCCTATGCTCTCTAAGCTGTGTTTTTTAGATGTTTCAGGACACACCGTACACTTCTCCAGAGTGGCTGTTGGCAATTTACATCCCGCCCATCAGCGTAGCAAGGCTCCCGTTTCTCCATGGCCTGTCCTGCATTTCTGGTTTTGACCCTTTATTCAGCATGGCCCTTTTGACCGATGCGAAGCGAGACTTCTTTGTAGCGCTGATTTGCCTTTCCAGGTTGCTTGGTTGGCCAAAAAGGGCGTATGCGTTTTTTCCTGAATATATTCAGGAAAAAACGCATACGCCCTTTTTGGCCAAGGGCATCATTGTCGAGGTTTTGCCGCTTTTCCTGTGCTTTAAAGGCGATTCGAATCTACCTCCTGAAATCTGTTTCCTGCAATTCTGCCTTGCTTTCAAATCCTCTTCGTTGCCTTCCCTGAATATATTTGTGGACGAGAGTTATCATTTATAACTCTGCAGGTTTGTGAATTGCAGTGCCCCTGAGCTCCATTTTTCAACTCGCTTTCTTGGGAGCTGGCCGCAAAAGCGCAGGATTGCTTCAGGCCCTATTCGGGTTCCTTGCGGCAGGATGAGCCTGTGGTTAATTCTTCTTCCTGATGGGAAAATAGAGTGACCTGTGCCTTTCCCAACACCTAGAGCTAGTCTCCCATTGGTTCCCCCTCTTCCCGTTCATCCTCAGGACAAACTGCAACCTGTACGGAACAGGAGGTTAAAGCTGCTGATTCTCCAAGGAGGGAGATTGCTAGTAAAGCGGCTGGAATGGCGAACCCGAGCACCATCAGACGAGAAATGAGGTGCGTTTTAGCAACCTTTCCCGATCACACGGTGTACCATATTCTGGGTTTCTCATGCATGTTTTCGATGTAGGAAGATGCCCTTGAACCTGGAGATTTGGGACCTATGGGATGGGTACCACGCAGTATGACTTTAAAGGGTCTGCGTTTGCTCACCCAAGCTCACCAAACCTCTCAGCCCCAAGAGTGTCCACCCTTATGTCGCAATCAGCTGTGGGTCTAGATATGGTCAATCCAGGTGGCACCACAGCCCCTGAACGAATTTTGTAAGAATTTCTCTCTCTTTCACTGTCTTTGTTTCACAGGTTTTTAAAAGTTTTTGATTTTTATAATGGGGTTTAGCTGCTTTTCACTGCTATCTTTATGCCGCTTTACACGCACTTGACTCACTTACAGAGAGATATCAATACATAGGTTTTAAGTTTCTTACTAGTCAGATATATTCTTGGGCGGTGAATAGGGGGTGTTGAGTCCAGTTCACTGAGCAAGGAGTAGGTCTTGTCTATTACATATTGGGTTTATGGAAAGGTATCTGAGCTAATTTGAAACCCTTGTTTTAGGCATCACCCCACCTCACCTTTCCCGTTAAGCAGCTATAGTGTGTTTTCTAAACGTGTGACTCTGTTCTGTTTTGTAATTCAGTTCAAGTGTAGCGGTTTTTACATTCCCTCTATAAGTGATATCTTATGGCAAGTGTCTTTTTCTGTGTGACTTATTTCACTTAGAATCGACGTACCTAAATCCACTCATCATGCTGCTACTAGCCTTATGACGTTGATTTCATGGCTGAGTGATATTCCTTTGTACATAAGGAGCACAACTTCTTTATCCATTTTTCTCTTTCCTGGGATATTTAAGGTGTAACGAAGTGGAGGTTCTTGTCAACAGAGCAGCCCTAAACTTTAGGGTGCCTGTGTCTTGCTGATTTTTAGTTTTCCCAATGTATACGCCCATGAGTGGAAGTGCCCTATGCTCTCTAAGCTGTGTTTTTTAGATGTTTCAGGACACACCGTACACTTCTCCAGAGTGGCTGTTGGCAATTTACATCCCGCCCATCAGCGTAGCAAGGCTCCCGTTTCTCCATGGCCTGTCCTGCATTTCTGGTTTTGACCCTTTATTTAGCATGGCCCTTTTGACCAATGCGAAGCGAGACTTCTTTATAGCGCTGATTTGCCTTTCCAGGTTGCTTGGTTGGCGAAAAAGGGCGTATGCGTTTTTTCCTGAATATATTCAGGAAAAAACGCATACGCCCTTTTTGGCCAAGGGCATCATTGTCGAGGTTTTGCCGCTTTTCCTGTGCTTTACAGGCGATTCGAATCTACCTCCTGAAATCTGTTTCCTGCAATTCTGCCTTGCTTTCAAATCCTCTTCGTTGCCTTCCCTGAATATATTTGTGGACGAGAGTTATCATTTATAACTCTGCAGGTTTGTGAATTGCAGTGCCCCTGAGCTCCATTTTTCAACTCGCTTTCTTGGGAGCTGGCCGCAAAAGCGCAGGATTGCTTCAGGCCCTATTCGGGTTCCGGGCGGCAGGATGAGCCTGTGGTTAATTCTTCTTCCTGATGGGAAAATAGAGTGACCTGTGCCTGTCCCAACACCTAGAGCTAGTCTCCCATTGGTTCCCCCTCTTCCCGTTCATCCTCAGGACAAATTGCAACCTGTACGGAACAGGAGGTTAAAGCTGCTGATTCTCCAAGGAGGGAGATTGCTAGTAAAGCGGCTGGAATGGCGAACCCGAGCACCATCAGACGAGAAATGAGGTGCGTTTTAGCAACCTTTCCGGATCACACGGTGTACCATCTTCTGGGTTTCTCATGCATGTTTTCGATGTAGGAAGATGCCCTTGAACCTGGAGATTTGGGACCCATGGGATGGGTACCACGAAGTATGACTTTAAAGGGTCTGCGTTTGCTCACCCAACCTCACCAAACCTCTCAGCCCGAAGAGTGTCCACCCTTATGTCGCAATCAGCTGTGGGTCTAGATATGGTCAATCCAGGTGGCATCACAGCCCCTGAACGAATTTTGTAAGAATTTCTCTCTCTTTCACTGTCTTTGTTTCACGGGTTTTTAAAAGTTATTGATTTTTATAATCGGGTTTAGCTGCTTTTCACTGCTGTCTTTATGCCGCTTTAAACCCACTTGACTCACTTACAGAGAGTTATCAATACATAGGTTTTAAGATTCTTACTAGTCAGATATATTCTTGGGCGGTGAATAGGGGGTGTTGAGTCCAGTTCCCTGAGCAAGGAGTAGGTCTTGTCTATTACATATTGGGTTTATGGAACGGTATCTGAGCTAATTTGAAACCCTTGTTTTAGGCATCACTCCACCTCACCTTTCCCGTTAAGCAGCTATAGTGTGTTTTCTAAACGTGTGACTCTGTTCTGTTTTGTAATTCAGTTCAAGTGTAGCGGTTTTTACATTCCCTCTATAAGTGATATCTTATGGCAAGTGTCTTTTTCTGTGTGACTTATTTCACTTAGAATCGTCATACCTAAATCCACTCATCATGCTGTTACTAGCCTTATGACGTTGATTTCATGGCTGAGTGATATTCCTTTGTACATAAGGACCACAACTTCTTTATCCATATTTCTCTTTCCTGGGATATTTAAGGTGTAACGAAGTGGAGTTTCTTGTCAACAGAGCAGCCCTAAACTTTGGGGTGCCTGTGTCTTGCTGATTTTTAGTTTTCCCAATGTATACGCCCATGAGTGGAAGTGCCCTATGCTCTCTAAGCTGTGTTTTTTAGATGTTTCAGGACACACCGTACACTTCTCCAGAGTGGCTGTTGGCAATTTACATCCCGCCCATCAGCGTAGCAAGGCTCCCGTTTCTCCATGGCCTGTCCTGCATTTCTGGTTTTGACCCTTTATTCAGCATGGCCCTTTTGACCGATGCGAAGCGAGACTTCTTTGTAGCGCTGATTTGCCTTTCCAGGTTGCTTGGTTGGCCAAAAAGGGCGTATGCGTTTTTTCCTGAATATATTCAGGAAAAAACGCATACGCCCTTTTTGGCCAAGGGCATCATTGTCGAGGTTTTGCCGCTTTTCCTGTGCTTTAAAGGCGATTCGAATCTACCTCCTGAAATCTGTTTCCTGCAATTCTGCCTTGCTTTCAAATCCTCTTCGTTGCCTTCCCTGAATATATTTGTGGACGAGAGTTATCATTTATAACTCTGCAGGTTTGTGAATTGCAGTGCCCCTGAGCTCCATTTTTCAACTCGCTTTCTTGGGAGCTGGCCGCAAAAGCGCAGGATTGCTTCAGGCCCTATTCGGGTTCCGGGCGGCAGGATGAGCCTGTGGTTAATTCTTCTTCCTGATGGGAAAATAGAGTGACCTGTGCCTGTCCCAACACCTAGAGCTAGTCTCCCATTGGTTCCCCCTCTTCCCGTTCATCCTCAGGACAAACTGCAACCTGTACGGAACAGGAGGTTAAAGCTGCTGATTCTCCAAGGAGGGAGATTGCTAGTAAAGCGGCTGGAATGGCGAACCCGAGCACCATCAGACGAGAAATGAAGTGCGTTTTAGCAACCTTTCCCGATCACACGGTGTACCATCTTCTGGGTTTCTCATGCATGTTTTCGATGTAGGAAGATGCCCTTGAACCTGGAGATTTGGGACCCATGGGATGGGTACCACGCAGTATGACTTTAAAGGGTCTGCGTTTGCTCACCCAACCTCACCAAACCTCTCAGCCCCAAGAGTGTCCACCCTTATGTCGCAATCAGCTGTGGGTCTAGATATGGTCAATCCAGGTGGCATCACAGCCCCTGAACGAATTTTGTCAGAATTTCTCTCTCTTTCACTGTCTTTGTTTCACGGGTTTTTAAAAGTTTTTGATTTTTATAATGGGGTTTAGCTGCTTTTCACTGCTGTCTTTATGCCGCTTTAAACCCACTTGACTCACTTACAGAGAGTTATCAATACATAGGTTTTAAGATTCTTACTAGTCAGACATATTCTTGGGCGGTGAATAGGGGGTGTTGAGTCCAGTTCACTAAGCAATGAGTAGGTCTTGTCTATTACATATTGGGTTTATGGAACGTTATCTGAGCTAAATTGAAACCCTTGTTTTAGGCATCACCCCACCTCACCTTTCCCGTTAAGCAGCTATAGTGTGTTTTCTAAACGTGTGACTCTGTTCTGTTTTGTAATTCAGTTCCAGTGTAGCGGTTTTTCCATTCCCTCTATAAGTGATATCTTATGGCAAGTGTCTTTTTCTGTGTGACTCATTTCACTTAGAATCGTCGTACCTAAATCCACTTATCATGCTGCTACTAGCCTTATGACGTTGATTCCATGGCTGAGTGATATTCCTTTGTACATAAGGATCACAACTTCTTTATCCATTTTTCTCTTTCCTGGGATATTTCAGGTGTAACGAAGTGGAGGTTCTTGTCAACAGAGCAGCCCTAAACTTTGGGGTGCCTGTGCCTTGCTGATTTTTAGTTTTCCCAATGTATACGCCCATGAGTGGAAGTGCCCTATGCTCTCTAAGCTGTGTTTTTTAGATGTTTCAGGACACACCGTACACTTCTCCAGATTGGCTGTTGGCAATTTACATCCCGCCCATCAGCGTAGCAAGGCTCCCGTTTCTCCATGGCCTGTCCTGCATTTCTGGTTTTGACCCTTTATTCAGCATGGCCCTTTTGACCGATGCGAAGCGAGACTTCTTGGTAGCGCTGATTTACCTTTCCAGGTTGCTTGGTTGGCCAAAAAGCGCGTATGCGTGTTTTCCTGAATATATTCAGGAAAACACGCATACGCCCTTTTTGGCCAAGGGCATCATTGTCGAGGTTTTGCCGCTTTTCCTGTGCTTTAAAGGCGATTCGAATCTACCTCCTGAAATCTGTTTCCTGAAATTCTGCCTTGCTTTCAAATCCTCTTCGTTGCCTTCCCTGAATATATTTGTGACGAGAGTTATCCTTTATAACTCTGCAGGTTTGTGAATTGCAGTGCCTCTGAGCTCCATTTTTCAACTCGCTTTCTTGGGAGCTGGCCGCAAAAGCGCAGGATTGCTTCAGGCCCTATTCGGGTTCCGGGCGGCCGGCTGAGCCTGTGGTTAATTCTTCTTCCTGATGGGAAAATAGAGTGACCTGTGCCTGTCCCAACACCTAGAGCTAGTCTCCCATTGGTTCCCCCTCTGCCGGTTCATCCTCAGGACAAATTGCAACCTGTACGGAACAGGAGGTTAAAGCTGCTGATTCTCCAAGGAGGGAGATTGCTAGTAAAGCGGCTGGAATGGCGAACCCGAGCACAAGCAGATGAGAAATGAGGTGCGTTTTAGCAACCTTTCCCGATCACACGGTGTACCATCTTCTGGGTTTCTCATGCATGTTTTCGATGTAGGAAGATGCCCTTGAACCTGGAGATTTGGGACCCATGGGATGGGTACCACGCAATATTACTTTAAAGGGTCTGCGTTTGCTCACCCAACCTCACCAAACCTCTCAGCCCCAAGAGTGTCCACCCTTATGTCGCAATCAGCTGTGGGTCTAGATATGGTCAATCCAGGTGGCATCACACACCTGAACGAATTTTGTCAGAATTTCTCTCTCTTTCACTGTCTTTGTTTCACGGGTTTTTAAAAGTTATTGATTTTTATAATGGGGTTTAGCTGCTTTTCACTGCTGTCTTTATGCCGCTTTACACGCACTTGACTCACAGAGAGATATCAGTACATAGGTTTTAAGATTCTTTCTAGTCAGATATATTCTTGGGCGGTGAATAGGGGGTGTTGAGTCCAGTTCACTGAGCAAGGAGTAGGTCTTGTCTATAACATATTGGGTTTATGGAACGGTATCTGAGCTCATTTGAAACCCTTGTTTTAGGCATCACCCCACCTCACCTTTCCCGTTAAGCAGCTATAGTGTGTTTTCTAAACTTGTGATTCTGTTCTGTTTTGTAATTCAGTTCAAGGGTAGCGGTTTTTCCATTCCCTCTATAAGTGATATCTTATGACAAGTGTCTTTTTCTGTGTGACTTATTTCACTTACAATCGTCGTACCTAGATCCACTCATCATGCTGCTACTAGCCTTATGACGTTGATTTCATGGCTGAGTGATATTCCATTGTACATAAGTACCACAACTTATTTATCCATTTTTCTCTTTCCTGGGATATTTAAGATTTACTGAAGTGTAGGTTCTTGTAAACAGAGCAGCCCTAAACTTTGGGGTGCCCGTGCCTTGTTGATTTTTAGATTTTCCATTGTATATACCTATGATTGGAAGTGCCCTATGCTCTCTAGCTGTGTTTTTTAGTTGTTTCAGGAAACACCATACCCGAGTGACCATTGGCAGTTTTCATCCCTCCCATCAGCATAACAAGGCTCCCTTTTCTCCCTGGCCTGTCCTGCCTGCATGTCTTGTTTTTACACTTTTTTAGGATGGCCCTTTTGAACTATGGGAAGTAAGACTTCTTTGTAGTGCTGATTTTCCTTTCCGGGTTGCTTGGTTGGCCAAAAAGGGCGTATGCGTTTTTCCTAAATATATTCAGGAAAAAATGCATACGCCCTTTTTGGCCAGGTGCATCATTTTCGACGTTTTCCCGCTTTTCATGTGCTTTAAAAACGATTCGTATCTTCCTTCTGATATCTGTTTCCTGCAATTCTGCCTTGCTTTTAAGTACTGTTCGTTGCCACCCCTTAGTATATTTTTGGATGAGAGTTATAATTTATAACCCTGCAAGTTTGTGAATTACAGTGCCCCTGAGCTACATTTTTCAAATGGCTTTTTTGGGAGCTGGCTGCAAAACCGCAGGATTGCTTCAGGCACTATTCTGGTTCCATGGGGCAGGCTGAGCCTGTCGTTAATTCTTCTTCCTGATGGGAAATTAGAGTGACATGTGCCTGTCCCAATACCTAGAGCTAGTCTCTCATGGGTTCCCCCTCATCCCATTCATCCTCAGGACAAACTGCAACCTGTATGAAACAATAGGTTAAAGGTACTGATTCTCTACGTGGGGAGACTGTTAGTATAGCAGCTGGATGGGGGGAACCCGAGCACCGGGAGATGTGAAATGAGGTGCATTTTAGAAACCTTTCCAGATCACACGGTGTATCATCATCTGGGTTTCCCATGCATGTTTTCGCTGTAGGATGATTCCCTTGAACCTGGAGATTTGCAACAAATGGAATGGGTACCACGCAGTATTACTTTAAAGTGTCTTCGTTTGCTCACCCAATCTCACCAATCCTCTCAGCCCCAACAGTTTCCAGCCTTATGTCTAGTCCAGCTGTGTGTCTAGATATGGTCAATCCAGGTTGCTTCAAATCCCCTTAACGATCTCTGTAAGAATTTCTCTCTCTTTTAATGTCTTTGTGGTTTTTTATTTTTTTTTGAAATTTAGTTTTATACTGGGGTTTAGCTGATTTTCACTGCTGTGTTTATACCATTTTACACCCACTTGATTCACTTACAGAGAGATATCAATATATAGGTTTTAAGATTCCTACTTAGTCAGATATATTTTTTGTGCGTTGAAAAGGGGGTTTGGAGTCCAGTTCACTGAGCAAGGAATAGGGCTTGTCTGTTACATATGTGGTTTATGGAACGCTATCTGTGCTAATTTCAAACCCTTGTTTTATGCCTCACCCCACCTCACCTTTCCGTTAAGCAGCCATGGTGTGTTCTCTAAATGTGTGGCTCTATTCTGTTTTGTAGTGCATGTCCTGTGAAGCGATTTTTACATTCCCTCTATAAGTGATTTCTTATGATAAGTGTCTTTTTCTGTGTGACTTATTTCACTTCTAAACTTCGTACGTAAATCCAGTCAGCATGCTGCTACTAGCCTTATAACATTTTTTACATGGCTGAGTGATATTCCATTGTACATAAGTACCACAACTTCTTTATCCATTTTTCTCTTTCCTGGGATATTTAAGGTGTACCGAATTGGAGTTTCTTGTCAACAGAGCAGCCCTAAACTTTGGGGTGCCCGTGTCTTGTTTATTTTTAGATTTCCCAATTTATATGCCCATGAGTGTAAGTGCCCTATGCTCTCTAGCTCTGTTTTTTAGATGTTTTAGGAAACACCATACACTTCTACAGAGTGGCCTTTGGCAGTTTACATCCCCCCCATCAGCCTAACAAGGCTCCCTTTTCTCCATGGCCTGTCCTGCATTTCTGGTTTTTACACTTTTTTCAGCATGGTCCCCTTTGACCGATGGGAAGTGAGACTTCTTTGTATTGCTGATTTGCATTTCCGGCTTGCTTGGAGAGTCATAATTTATAATTCTGCAGATTTGTGAATTGAAGTTTCCTGAGCTTCATTTGTCAACTCGCTTTTTTGGGAGCTGGCCACAAAACCGGTGGTGTGCTTCTGCCCCTACTGTGTTTTCGGGCGGCAGGCTAAGCCTTTGCTTAATTCTTCTTCCTGATTGGAAATTAGAGTGAATTTTGCCTGTCCGAACATCTAGGGCTTGTCTCTCATTGTTTCTCCTCCTTCCCCTTCATCCTGTGGACAAATTCCCAACTCTGTGCAACAGGACATAGAAGGTGCTGACATCCTCAAGTGGGGAGATTGTTAGGAAAGAGGCTGGTGGGGTGAACTCGACCACCATGAGATTGAGAGATGAGGTGCCTTTTCCAAAATCTTCCTGATCCAACCGTGTACCATCTTCTGGGTGTCACAGGCATGTTTTAGCTCTAGGAAAGTTCCCATGTATGTAAGGAGAACACCAGGGATTTTTCCAAATCAGTGTCTCCCCGAACCCCAATCTGGCGAATTTTTAAGCCACTGGTACATTTATGTTCATTAAGGGACTTGGGCCGTAAGCAGAGTCCGAAATTTAGGTGAGTGAAGTCTTCAGGGTCAGAAATGCTCGCCATCGGCCTCCTTTATGTTCCTTTTTATCTGTAGTTGATACATGATGTCGATATAGATATCTATTGTTTTTCAGATTATTTCCCCTTAGGGGTTATTACAAAATATTGAGTATAGTTCCCTGTGCTATACAGTAGTTCCTTGTTGATGATATATTTTATACATAGAAGTGTGTATATGTTAATCCGAAACTGTTAATTTATCTCTCCTCCCACCTTTACCCTTTGGTAATAAAATATATAAGATTTTATACTTCGCAGAAATCCAGGAGCTGAAAGAGAGGTATCATTTTCAATAGAAAATCATTCAAAATAAGATTAAACCTTCAGCCAAGATTAGTAGATCCACATCCTTGGAAAGAAATCACTGCATTTCTCTAATGTTGACCTGACAAATACGACAAACCCCTCCACTGAACTTGCTTATAATAAAGTGATGGAAATATCAAGTGGAAGTGTTAGAAACATCTTATATTACACGAGCCTTATACACTGCTCTATGTTAATAACAGTTTGGCTCACGCATCTATTCTTTGAAGTTACAATGTTCTCAAATTCTGTTACTGATCCTGCAGAGTGGGCCCAAACAAGGGTCCCCCTGCCCAGTGTCATTGGAGCCAAAAGATCGGACTGAGTTTGCTTCAGAAGCAAAGGTAAACTTTATATTTTGATCAGAGAATGGAGAGGTGAGAGTGTGCGCTCCCCCGCAGGCTGTGGGCCGGGCTGCTGTGTAGGGATCCCGTCAGCGTCAGCGGGAGGGACGGGGCGGAGCTCTCGAGGGCCGGGTTGGCTGGAGCTCAGGCTCTATGTGGCGGAGTCTGCACGGGGCCCGGAGAGCTGAGGTGTCGGCCCAGCCATCTTGCACTAGGAAATCGGGTCTGAAGTGCCGGGTGTGGGACCTCTGCCTGCGGAAACCTAGGAACAAGTGAAATTAGAAAAAGCACAAAGGAAAAAAAGGTTAGACTTTATTTTATTGCCCAGATTCTATTTTTATCTCCCAGGAATTTTTAATGGGCTTTGCCGGTGACAAACCCCTCCTCTGCCTCTTGTCCCATTCCACATTCTTGGGGCGCTGAGGGTGCAGACACCTCTTCTGTAAATGCTTCGTGCTGAGTTGGGTGTCCTCATACCCGGGGGGAGGGGCAGGACTTCTCCCCAGCAGCCTCCAGGTGAGGTTGATTGTCCCCAGGCCTCCTCCCTCACTGCTCGTCTGCCTGAGCACCAGCGTTGGAAGTTTTATAGATTCTAATGACCTTTAAGGGTCCAGGAAAGAGATGCGCAGGGACGCTGGGGGGGCCGGTTTTACCCTGCTCCACATTGGTTCGGCCCCCTTAGGCTGACGGTTTCTGCCAGCCTAGATGCTCTGACCAGTAGTCTGTGCTTTCTTCAGTTAGGCCACTGAATTAATGTACAAACAGCACCAGGTGTCAGAGCCCTGCCTGCTCAACTCCCAGACAGTCCAGGGCCGGTGGTGATCCAGGACCATGACGGCCACTCAGTCAACGGCCTTTTGAAGTAGCCAGGAGTCCAGCTGGTCTCATTGGTCGCCGTCACCGTGGTGTCTGTAGGCTTTTCTATGGTGGCAGCGTTATTTACGGGTCCCCTGCCAAGTTTATTAGCTCCGCTCTGGGTGCAGTAAGTCCTGCAAGCAATAGTCTGTTCTTTTGGGGCACACTCTTGTGGTTTTCTGAGAGAAGCTCCAGGTCAAGTGATGGTCACACGAGTCGTCATGGGGACCCATTGCCCCAGGTTGTCTCTCTGGAGGTTGGAGTTGGAGGGCCTCCTCACTCGAGGTCATTGTGACCACGGAGCGATCCCTGTAACTTCAGGGCATGGTGGGTGGTTAGGAACACCAAGTGGCGTCCTTTTCCCTTAGGAGAGAGCTGGCCTTGCGGGCTGCTCATTTCCAGGTTTTTAGATACCCCCAGTATCCTGGTCGGATGGGGTGGCTGGCCAATGCCTGGAGGGCATTCTTGCGTTTTTCCATTTCAAGTGGTCCCAGTTTTTGCACTAATACTCCAAGGGCGATTCGCCTTCGACCAGGAATGTAAAGGTCAAAGGGTTTAGCTAAATTAGGGAGGTCCATGGCAAGGGTCTGAATTGACTGTTCTTTCCTTTCTTGAAAGGCCGCTTCTGGATTCTATTCAAAAGGATCATCATCTTTTCCTTTCAGTGTTTCATATAGAGGCCCAGGTATTAGACTGTAGTTAGGGATCCAGATGCAGCAAACCCCGGTCTCCCCAGGAACCCCTAAGCTGTCTTCTAGTTTTAGGAAGGGTGAGGCTGCAAATGGCTTCTTCCCTTTCCTGGGATGGGCTTTTCCGATCTTCTGTGAGAATGAAGCCCAGGCAGGTCACCTTAGTCTGTGATATTTGAGCCTTTTTCTTGGACACCTTCTATCTTTTATTGGCTAGGTAGTCCAGAGGCCTCCTTAGTAGGGCTGGTGATCAGAATGTTGTCTGCATATTGAAGGAGGGTTCCCTTTTCCCGAGGTAGATCTTTTAGGGCTTTAGCTAACGTTTCCCCAAAGATGGTGTGGGAATTTTTGAACCCCTGGGGCAGGACGGCCCAACAGTATTGTTTTTGTTGTACGTTGAGTCCTGCCACTCATAGCCAAAATTTCTTGTGACTCTGGGACTAATGGAATACAGAAGAAGACATCATTGAAGTCTAATACAGAATATCATGTCCTGGGGGATGGTAGAATGACCAGCAGGGTATAGGAATTAGGAACTACTGGATGTATATCCTCTGTGGCTTCACTGACTATCCTGGCGTCCTTTACCAGGTCCCCAGCAGCCCACGGGGCTCTTATGGTCAGACCCCTCCCAGGATATGGAACTCACCTGGGCAGGTACGCAGCAGCCCACGGGGCTCTCATGGTCAGGCCCCTCACAAGATATGGTGCTCACCTGTGCAGGTACCCAGCAGCCCACGGGGCTCTCATTGTCAGGCCCCTCCCAGGATATGGAGCTCACCTGGGCAGATACCCAGCAGCCCACGGGGCTCTCGTGGGCAGGCCCCTCCCAGGATATGGAGCTCACCTGGGCAGGTACCCAGCAGCCCACGGGGCTCTCGTGGGCAGGCCCCTCCCAGGATATGGAGCTCACCTGGGTAGGTACCCAGCAGCCCACGGGGCTCTCGTGGGCAGGCACCTCCCAGGATATGGAGCTCACCTGGGCAGGTACCCAGCAGCTCACGGGGCTCTCGTGGGCAAGCCCCTCCCTGGATATGGAGCTCCCCTGGACAGGTACCCCAGCAGAGCTGGGCACACAGGAATCGTGCACATAACCCTCATTGCAGAGCACCCACAGCACACCTGTCGCTCAGAGCTGACACAGAGCACCTCAGAGCAGGGCTTGAACTAACAAACATCAGCTCCGACAGGTCTGTGACCCTAGGCTTCTCTCTGTGCGGCCTCCCTCCCCCTGGTCTTCTAGGGGCTTCCACTGCAGCCGGGGAACCAGGCCTCTGTCTCCATCCACCACCCCTCCTCTCCATGACTCCTGGGTTCCTCTAATTAGGAGAGGGTCTTCTTGAAGTTGTCTCCCACTCATGGACCAGATAAAATGATTAGAAAACAAGCCAGGGCTGCCACCCCTTGTCTATCCTGACTCTCAGGACCCTACATCTGTTCCTTGGACCTGGCCGGTGCAGCAAAGCCCATTTTCTGCAACTCTGAGCCCCTGAGGGGAGAGGATTGGCTGACCTGGGCAGCCTGACCCTGCCGGCCAGCCCTTCCCAGGTGTGCCTGGGTTGAGGTCAATATAAACACCCCTCCAGGCAGCAAAAGCCTCTGCAGCTGTGCCTGACGCCATATTCTCTGCCCCGTCAGCAGTCTCGGGGTTGTGCTGGTAGGAGGGAGTAGCGCCCACGGCTCTATGAGTGGCCCCGTGTGAGTGGGGCTCTGCTGGACTTTCTGCAGGAGTTGCCGGGCTGCCACCTGCTAAAGAAGAGGATGTGTCACCCACACCTGCTGCTGGAATTTCTACCCGGGCAGAGGTGAGGAAGGAAAAAAGCAGTGGGGGCCGGGACAGGAGGGGTACCACAGGCAGGGAAATGGAAAGCTTCCAGAAGAGCGCCTGGGGCCAGGACCATCCTGGCTGACCTGCAGGCACCACTGGAGCAAGTGCCCTGATAGGGTTTTCCTCTGTATGGCCAGTGGGTTCTGTTTTTTTTTTCTTTTTTGGTTCAAGGTAGGTTTTATTCCTCTTTTTGTATTTATAGATATAAGCATGGAAATCATTCATTCATATAAATACGTCTATGGGAAGGAAAGAACTTTTTTTCTGTTTTATTTTTTTAAAATATTATTTGTTTTAATTTTATTCATTTTTTTATACAGCAGGTTCTTATTGGTTATCTATTTTATACATATAAGTGTATATATGTCAATCCCAGGCTCGCAATTCATCCCACCACCACCACCCTGCCACTTTCCCCCCTTGGTGTCCATACATTTGTTCTCTACATCTGTGTGTCTATTTCTGCCTTGCAAACCGGTTCATCTGTACCATTTTTCTAGGTTCCACATGTATGCGCTTAAATATGGTATTTGTTTTTCTCTTTCTGACTTACTTCACTCAGTATGACAGTCTCTAGATCTATCCATGTCTCTACAAATGACCCAATTTCGTTCCTTTTTATGGCTGAGTAATATTCCATTTTATATATGTACCACATCTTTTCCATTCGTCTGTCTATGGGTATTTAGGTTGCTTCCATGACCTGGCTATTGTAAAGAGTGCTGCAATGAACATTGTGTGAATATCTTTTTGAATTATGGTTTTCTCTGGGTATATGCCCAGTAGTGGGATTGCTGGGTCATATGGTAATTCTATTTTTAGTTTTTTAAGGAACCTCCATACTGTTCTCCATAGTGACTGTATCAATTTACATCCCCACAAATAGTGTAAGAGGGTTCCCTTTTCTCCACACCCTCTCCAGCATTTGTTGTTTGTAGATTTTCTGATGATGCCCATTCTAACTTGTGTGAGGTGATACCTCATTGTAGTTTTGGTTTATATTTCTCTAATAATTAGTGATGTTGAGCAGCTTTTCATGTGCTTCTTGGCCATCTTTATGTCTTCTCGGGACAAATGTCTATTTACGTCATCTGCCCATTTTTGGATTGGGTTGTTTGTTTTTTTACTGTTGAGCTGCATGTGCCGTTTATATATATTGGAGATTAATCCTTTGTCCATTGATTCGTTTGCAAATATTTTCTCCCATTCTGAGGTTGTCTTTTCGTCTTGTTTGTAGTTTCCTTTGCTTTGCAAAAGCTTTTAGGTTTCGTTTGCTCCCATTTGTTTATTTTTGTTTTTTATTCCATTACTCTAGTAGGTGGATCAGAAAAGATCTTGTTGTGATTTTTGTCAAAGAGTATTCTTCCTATGTTTTCCTCTAAGAGTTTTATAGTGTCCGGTCTTACATTTCGGTCTCTAATCCATTTTGAGTTTATTTTTTGTGTATGGTGTTAGGGAGTGTTCTAATTTCATTCTTTTACATGTAGCTGTCCATTTTTCCCAGCACCACTTATTGAAGAGACTGTCTTTTCTCCATTGTATATCCTTGCCTCCTTTTTCATAGATTAGTGGACCAAAGGTGTGTAGGTTTATCTCTGGGCTTTCTTTTTTTTTCCTTTTACATCTTTATTGGAGTATAATTGCTTTACAATTGTGTGTTAGTTTCTGCTGTATAAAAAAGTGAATCAGCTATACGTATACATATAACACCATATCCCCTCCCTCTTGCACCTCCCTCTCACTCGCTTATCCCACCCCTTTAGGTCGTCACAAAGCACCGAGCTGATCTCCCTGTGCTATGTGGCTGCTTCCCAGTAGCTATCAATTTTACATTTGGTAGTGTATATATGTCCATACCACTCTCTCACTTTGTCCCAGCTTACCCTTCCCCCTCCCCATGTCCTCAAGTCCTTTCTCTACGTCTGTGTCCTTAATCCTTTCCTGCCCCTAGGTTCTTCATAAACATTTTTCTTTTAGATTCCATATATATGTGTTAGCATACTGTATTTGTTTTTCTCTTTCTGACTTACTTCACTCTGTAGGACAGACTCTAGATCCACCCACCTCACTACAAATAACTCAATTTCGTTTCTTTTTCTGACTGAATAATGTTCCATTGTATATGTGTGCCACATCTTCTTTATCCAGTTATCTGTTGATGGACACTTAGGTTGCTTCCATGTCCTGGCTATTGTAAATAGAGCTACAATGAACATTGTGGTACATGACTCTTTTTGAATTATGGTTTTCTCAGGGTAAATGTCCAGTAGTGGGATTGCTGGGTTGTACGGTTGTTCTATTTTTAGTTTTTAAGGAACCCCCATACCGTTCTCCCTAGTGGCTATATCAATTTACATTCCCACCAACAGTGCAAGAGGGTTCCCTTTTCTCCAATAAATGCTTCTCCAGCATGTATTGTTGGTAGATTTTTTGATGATGGCCATTCTGACTGGTGTGAGGTGATACCTCATTGTAGTTTTGATTTGCATTTCTCTAATAATTAGTGATGTTCAACATCCTTTCATGTGTTTGTTGGCATCCTGTATATCTTCTTTGGAGAAATGTCTCTTTAGGTCTTCTGCCCATTTTTGGATTGGGTTGTTTGTTTTTGTGATATTGAGCTACAGGAGCTGCTTTTTGGAGGTTAATCCTTTGCCATTTGCTTCATTTGAAACTATTTTCTCCCATTATGATGGTTGTCTTTTCATCTTGCTTATGTTTTCCTTTGCTGTGCAAAAGATTTTAAATTTCATTAAGTCCCATTTTTTATTTTTTCTTTTTATTTCCATTTCTCTAGGAGGTGGGTCAAAAAGGATCTTGCTGTGATTTATGTCATAGACTGTTCTGCTTATGTTTTCCTCTAAGAGTTTTATAGTGGCTGGTGTTACATTTAGGTCTCTAATCCATTTTGAATTTATTTTTGTGTATGGTGTTAGGGAGTGTTCTAATTTCATTCTTTTACATGTAGCTGTCCAGTTTTCCCAGCACCACTTACTGAAGACACTGTCTTTTCTCCATTGTATACCCTTGCCTCCTTTTTCATAGATTAGTGGACCGTAGGTACGTGGGTTTATCTCTGTGCTTTCTATCCTGTTCTATTGATCTATATTTCTGTTTTTGTGCCAGTACCATATTATCTTGATTACTGTAGCTTTGTAATATAGTCTGAAGTCTGGAAGTAGGATTCCTCCAGCTCTTTTTTTTTCCCCTCAAGACTGCTTTGGCTATCCGGGGTCTTTTTTGTCTCCCTACAAATTTTAAGATTTGTTTTTTCTAGTTCTGTAGAAAATGCCAAAGGTATTTTGATAGGGATTGCATTGAATCTGTAGATTGCTTTGGGTAGTATAGTCATTTTCACAATATTGATTCTTCTAATCCAAGAACATGGTATATGTCTCCATCTGTTTATATCATCTTTGATTTGTTTTATCAGTGTCTTATAGTTTTCTGAGTACAGGTCTTTTACTTCCTTAGGTAGGTTTATTCCTAGGTATTTTATTTTTGTTGCAGTGGTAATGGGATTGTTTCCCTAATTTATCTTTCTGTTCTTTCATTGTTAGTGTATAGGAATGCAAGCAATTTCTGTGCATTAATTTTGTATCCTGCAACTTTACCAAATTCATTGATTAGCTCCAGTGGTTTTCTGGTGACATCTTTAGGATTCTCTATCTATGATATGATGTCATTTGCAAACAGTGGCAATTTTACTTCTTCTTTTCCTTTTTGTATTTCTTTTATTTCTTTTTCTTCTCTGATTGCCATGGCTAGGACTTCCAAAACTATGTTGAATAGTAGTGGTGAGAGTGGACATCCTCATCTTGTTCCTGATCTTAGAGGAAACGTTTTCAGTTTTTCACCGTTGAGAATGATGTTTGCCGTGGGTTTGTCATATATGGCCTTTATTATGTTGAGGTAGTTTCCCTCTATGCCCACACTCTGCAAAGTTTTTATCATAAATGGGTGTTGAATTTTCTCAAAATCTTTTCCTGCATCTATTGAGATGATCATATGGTTTTATTCTACAATTTGTTAATATGGTGTATCACATTGATTTGTGTATATTGAAGAATCCTTGCATCCCTGGGATAAACCCCACTTGATCATGGTGTATGATCCTTTTAATGTGTTGTTCGATTCTGTTTGCTAGTATTTTGTTGAGGATTTTTACATCTATATTCATCAGTGATATTGGTCTATAATTTTCTTTCCTTGTAGTATCTTTGTCTGGTTTTGGTATCAGGGTGACGGTGGTCTCATAGAATGAGTTTGGGAGTGTTCCTTCCCCTGCAATTGTTTTGAAGAATTTGAGAAGTTTGGGTGTTAGCTCTTCTCTAAATGTTTGACAGAATTCACCTGTGATGCCATCTGGTTCTGGACTTTTGTTTGTTGGAAGATTTTTAATCACAGTTTCAATTTCATTGCTTGTGATAGGTTTGTTCATATTTTCTATTTCTTCCTGGTTCAGTCTTGGAAGTTTATCCCTTTCTAAGAATTTGTCCATTTCTTCCAGGTTGTCCATTTTATTGGCATAGAGTTGCTTGTAGTAGCCTCTTAGGATGCTTTGTATTCCTGTGGTGTCTGTTGTAACTTCTCCTTTTTCTCTTCTAATTTTGTTGATTTGATTCCTCTCCCTCTTTTTCTTGAGTCTGGCTAAAGGTTTATCATTTTTGTTTATCTTCTCAAAGAACCGGCTTTTAGTTTTATTGATCTTTGCTTTTGTTTTCTTTGCTTCTATTTCATTTATTTCTGCTTTGATCTTTATGATTTCTTTCCTTCTACTAACTTTGGGTTTTGTTCTTCTTTCTCTAGTTCCTCTAGGTGTAAGGTTAGATTGTTTATTTGAGATTTTTCTTGTTTCTTGAGGTAGGCTTGTATTGCTATAAACTTCCCTCTTAGAACTGCTTTTGCTGCATCCCATAGGTTTTGGATCATCGTGTTTTTGTTGTCATTTGTCTCTAGGTAGTTTTTGATTTCCTCTTTTATTTCTTCAGTGATCTCTTGGTTATTTAGTAACGTATTGTTTAGCCTCCATGTGTTTGTGTTTTTTACGGTTTTGTCCCTGTTATTGATTTCTAATCTCATAGCATTGTGGTCGGAACAGCTGCTTGATATGATTTCAGTTTTCTTAAATTTACTGAGGCTTTATTTGTGACCCAAGATGTGATCTATCCTGGAGAATGTTCCGTGTGCAGTTGAGAAGAACGTGTAATCTGCTGTTTTTGGATGGAATGTCCTATAAATATCAATTAACTATATCTGGTCTATTGTGTCATTTAAAGCTTGTGTTTCCTTATTAATTTTCTGTCTGGATGATCTCCACTGGTGTAAGTGAGCTGTTAAAGTCCCCTGCTATTATTGTGTTACTGTTGATTTCCTCTTTTATAGCTGTTAGCAGTTGCCTTATGTATTGAGGTGCTCCTATGTTGGGCACATATATATTTGTAATTGTTATATCTTCTTCTTGGATTGATCCCTTGACCATTATGTAGTGTCTTTCCTTGTCTCTTGTAACATTCTTTATTTTAAAGTCTATTTTATCTGATATGAGTATTGCTACTCCAGCTTTCTTTTGATTTTCATTTGCATAGAATATATTTTTCCATCGCCTCACTTTCAGTCTGTATGTGTCCCTAGGTCTGAAATGGGTCTCTCGTAGACAGCATATATATGGGTCTTGTTTTTGTATCCATTCAGAGAGCCTGTGTCTTTTGGTTGGAACATTTAGTCCATTCACGTTTAAGGTAATTATTGATATGTATGTTCCTATTACTATTTTCTTAATTGTTATGGGTTTGTCTTGGTGGGTCCTTTTCTTCTCTTGTGTTTCCCACTTAGAGAAGTTCCTTTAGCATTTGTTGTAGAACTGGTTTCATGGTGCTGAATTCTCTTAGCTTTGGCTTGTCTGTAGGGCTTATGATTTCTCTGTCAAATCTGAATGAGATCCTTGCTGGGTGGAGTACTCTTGGTTGTAGGTTCTTCCCTTTCATCACTTTAAATTTATGCCACTCCCTTCTGGCTTGTAGATTTTCTGCTGAGAAATCAGCTGTTATCCTTATGGGAGTTCCCTTGTATGTCATTTGTCATTTTCCCCTTGTTGCTTTCAATAATTTTTCTTTGTCTTCAATTTTTGTCAATTTGGTTACTATGTGTCTTGGCATTTTTCTCCTTTGATTTATCCTGACTGGGACTCTCTGCACTTCCTGGACTTGGGTGGCTGTTTCTTTTCCCATGTTAGGGAAGTTTTCGACTATAATCTCTTCAAATGTATTCTCGGGTCCTTCCTCTCTCTCTTCTCCTTCTGGGACCCCTATGATGTGAATGTTGTTGCGTTTAATGTTGTCCCAGAGGACTCTTAGGGTGTTTTCATTTATTTTCATTCTTTTTCTTTATTCTGTTTCATGCAGTGATTTCCACCTTTCTGTCTTCCAGGTCACTTATCCGTTCTTCTGCCACAGTCATTCTGCTACTGATTCCTTCTAGTATATTTTTCATTTCAGTTATTATATTGTTCACCTCTGTTTGTTTGTTCTTTAATTCTTCTAGGTGTTTGCTCCTTAATTCTTCTAGGTCTTTGTTAAGCATTTCTTGCATCTTCTCGATCTTTGCCTCCATTCTTTTGCCAAGGTCTTGGATCATGTTCACTATCATTATTCTGAATTCTTTTTCTGGAAGGTTCCCTATCTCCACCTCATTTCGTTTTTGTTCCTAGTGTTTTATTGTGTTCCTTAATCTGGTATAAAGTCCTCTGCCTTTTCATTTTGTCTATCTTTCTGTGAATGTGGTTTTCCTTCCACAGGCTGCAGAATTGTAGTTCTTCTTGCTTCTGCTGTCTGCTCTCCAGTGGATGAGTCTATCTTAGAGGCTTGTGCAAGCTTCCTGATGGGAGGGACTGGTGGTGGGTAGAGCTGGGTGTTGCTTTGGTGGGCAAAGCTTTAATCTGCTTGTCTGCAGATTAAATAAAACTTTAATAAAAAGTTTAATCCACTTATCTGCTGATGCATGGGTCTGGGTTCCCTCCCTGTTGGTAGTTTCGCCTGAGGTGACCCAGCACTGGAGCCTACCTTGCTCTTGGTGGGGTTAATGGCGGACTCTGGGAGGGCTCACACCAAGGAGTATTTCCCAGAACTTCTGCTGCCAGTGTCGTTGTCCTCACGGTGAGCCACAGCCACAGCTACCACCTGCCTATGCAGGAGACCCTCTAAAACTATCAGGTAGTTCTGGTCATTCTCCTACGGGGTCACTGCTCCTTCCCCTGGGTCCTGATGTGCTCACTACTTTGTGTGTGCCCTCCAAGAGTGGAGTATCTGAGTGGAGTTGAGACTCTGAGACTCTGCGTGGAGTTGCACAGACTCTGGGTCCTGTGAAGCTTCGATGCTTTGTGGTTCTAGAAATCCTATAGGAGACGGTCCACAGCAGGTGAAGCTAATGCTGTCAGTAGAGGTGGTGAAGCCAAAGATCTGCAGTTCCGACTAGAGGTGCCGATGTACATACAGGACAAAATCATCTCGTGTGAATGTAGTTCAGGCATGTTTAAGATGAATGGAGCCATGTTAATGCCTACCATATTCTATCTTAAGCCTCTCCTCAGGGACCCCCTCCTCAGTTCCTGAGGCTCCTGTAAGTCATGTACAGGGGACTGGAGAGGGGGCTCTGTCCAATCTGATCCCTGAGTTACCCTGTGTGTATCTTAGGATACTTTGTATTTCTGTGGGGTCTGTTGTAACATCAACTCTTTCATTTCAGATTTATTTGGGCCCTCTCTTTTTAAAAAAACATACTACTGTTGTCTTTTATTCTTTACAGAAGTTTAATAAGTGTTTGATCTACCTTGACTTACTCTATGTATACTTTTTGCAGTGAGATTTTTACTTTTCTTTGCTTTCTTGTTACTATCAATAATTAGTGAGACTTCTTTTAAGCTACCTTCAACATTGATTATAAAGTTGCTTTATTAGTGATGACAGAGCCTTAATGGAAGTCATGTTCTGGTTGTAAATTAGAATGCAATGTGCCAGCAAAAAGCCCCTTAAGTTTATTTCTCATTACTTCTTGTTCTTTTTTTAATTTAATTTTTATTTTTTATCAGAGCAAATTTGATTAAAATGTTTTGTTACTTCTAGGTGTGCAAGATGTGGTTCTTTTAAACATATACATATATCTATTCTTCTTTGGATCATTTTCCCATGTAGGTTATGATACAATGTTGAGTAATCGTCTTTTGGTATTACGTAGGTCTTTGGTGATTACACATTTCACATTTGTTTCTATATCTGTGTTAACCCCAATATCCTAATGTATCCAATCCTCACACCTTTCCATTTGGTGAACCATAAGTTAGTTTAGTGAATCTGTGATTGCATTTCTCTGTGGAAATATCTTCATTGGTATCAATTTTTAGCTAAGACCTATAAGTGATATTATAGGATATGTGTCTTTTGCTTTCTGACTTAGTACAATTTGCCTGATTACCTCAAGAATCATACATGGTGCTGCAAATGGCATTGTTTTCTTTTTTTCCCTGGCTAATATTCCATCTGTACGTGTACCAGTTCTTCTTTGGCCACGCACCTCTTGATGGACTTTTTGGTTGTCTCCATGTCTTGGCTATTGTAATACTGCTGCAATACACATTTGCTTGCCTATGTCTTTCCAGTTCTATCTTCTTATGTTATAGTCCAAGGAGTGGGCTTGCTGTATCATATGGTAACTCAGTGTGAACGTTTTAAAGGCACCACCATTCAGTTCTCATTAGTGGCTCTTTCCAGGTTACGTCCAACTTAAAGTTGAGGGTATGCATTTCTCCAAAACACCTTCAGTATTTATTGTTTGTAGTTTTCTTGCTGAGGGTTATTCTGACAGGTGTGAGCTGATACCCCTTTGTGGTTGAATTTGCATGTGTCCCATAATCTGTTGAAATTGAGCTTTAAAGCATGCCCTTTTTATTTATCAAACAGTGATTACAGCTTAGTTCTTCAAGGTGTTTTCTTAAAGTATGTGTCACATTTTGAAAATTTTTGGCCATTACCTCCCTCGAGACATTTTGAGGGCAGTTTTCATTTACAGCCCTGCATTACTTGTTCATATGAAGTGACCATTAGCACAGGCTTTAAAGCTGCTTTTGCAGGTAACGGCCAGAGGGCGGCAGCCTTTCTACGTTCCCCACTCTGGTAACTAGGGAAACAGACCTTCCGGCCTGTGGTGTTCCTCGGTTATAAATTAGAGTGCAATGTGCCCGGATAAACCCACAATTGCTGATGTCTCCTTACTTTTGTTTGTTTTTTTTTAAAATTTAATTTATATTTAGTATTGGAGTAATATTCCATTGTGTACATGGACCACTTCTTCTTGGTGCATTCCTCGGTTGATGGACATTTTCATTGCTTCCAAGTGTTGGCTATGGTAAATATTGCTGGAGTGAAGGATTGCCAGCCTGTGACTTTTTGATTCTCATTTTCTCAGGTGATAGGTCCAGCAGTGGTTTTGATTGATTGACTGGTAGCTCAATGTTTCCCTTTTCAAAGCACCTACATTGTGTTTTCATTAGTGACTCTTAACATGCCCCCCCTTACAACCAAGTGTACGCATTTCTCCACAATCCCTTCAGCATTTATTTTTTGCAGCATTTTTGCTAATGTCCATTCTGACTGCTGTGAGCTGATAGGTATTTGTAATATGGGTATGCATGTCGTTAAATATTCTAAAATTCATCATTTTTCCACGCCTTTTTCTTTTCTGTTAAAAGAAAAAAAAAGTGTGAGTACAATATCCGTCTTGAAAGTGTCTTCGTGGAACGTTGCCCTCTTTTGAATTTTTTGGTCAATTTTCAACCCCAGGATTGTTTTGAAATGTAGGTGTCATTTACAGGCCTGCAATGAGTGTGAATATTTAGGGACCATTAGCACTAGGTTTAACATGCTGTTGTTCGAAACGGCCACAAGGCAGCAGCATTTCTCCATTACCAAATCTGGTTACTAGGGCAGCAGAGCCGTTCTGGAAGTCGTTTTCCTAGGTTGTAAATTTGAATGGAATGGGCTGGAAAACGCCCCATAAGTTTATGTCTGATTAATTCTTTTTCGTAGTTTTAATTTTTTAAATCAGGGTAATGGTTAGAATGTTGTTTGTCCAAGGTGTACACACTCTGGTTCATTTACACATTATTTATATCTATTTATGTAGAGATCCTCTTCCCATGTAAATTATTACAGAGTGTTCTGTAGACCTCCCTTGTTATATGGTCGGTCTTTTTGTAATATGTATATAATATGTATTTGGATCATATCCATATCATATAGTAACACTAATCTTCATTTATCCATTCCCCCCCACCTTTCCCTTTAGATGAGCGAAGTTGGTTTTCTAAGTTTGTGAGGGTATTTCTCTGTGAATTGTGTTCATTTGTGTCAGTTATTAGATAACGCCTATAAGTGATATCATAGGATATAAGTCTTTTGCTTTCCGACTTACCTCATGATTTGTGATTATCACCAGGATCATTTGTGGTGCCTCAAAGAGCAGGGTTTCATTGTTTTCCATGGCTAATATTCCATTGTGTACCTGGACCACTTATTCTATATCCATTCACTTGTTGATGGACATTTTTATTGCTTCACTGCCTTGACTATTGTGAATAATGCTGCACTGCAGCTTTTGCAACCTGTGTCTTCTCGATACTTGTCTTCTCAGGTGAGAGGTCCAATGGTGCGCCTGCTGGATTGAATGGTACCTAAATTTTTGCTTTTAAACGCAGCTCTTTTCTGTTCTCATTACTGGCTGTTAACCACTTTGCATCTCACCAGCAGCTGAAGGATACACAATTCTCTACAACCGCATCAGCATTTATGGTTTGTAGACTTTTTGCTGATGGTCAGTCGACTGGTGTGATTGGAAACCTTTTTGTTGATTAGATTGCATGAGTCTAATAATTCCTGAGGTTGAGCCTTAATCCATTCTCCTTTTTTTTTAAAGACAGTGAGTAATATTTACCTCTTCATAGAATTTTATTGAAAAATTTGCCTGTATTAAATTTTTTTGTCCGTTCCCTACCTCAGCACAATTTTTGACGGCAGGTGTCCTTTACAGCCCTGAGTCCTTGTGAATGGTAAGTGACCATTAGCTGTGGGTTTAAAGCCGCTCTTGCGGGAAACGGCCACAAGGCGGCAGCATTTCTCCTTTACCAAATCTGGTTACTAGGGCAACAGAGCCTTACTGAAAGTGGTGGTCTAGGTTGCAAATTAGAATGGAATGTGCCAGGAAAAAGCCCTTTAAGTTTATGTCTCATTACTTCTTTTTGGTATTTTTAACTTAATTTTTATTTTTTATCACAGCAAACTTGATTACAATGTTTTGTTTGTTCTAGGTGTGCAAGATGTGGTTCTTTCACACATATGCATATATCTATTCTTCTTCGGATCCTTTTCCCATGTAGGTTATGACACAATGTTGAGTAGTCTTCTCTTGGTATTGCGTAGCTCTTTGGTGATTATATATTTCACATGTGTTTGTATGTCTCTGTTAACCTCAATATGGTAATGTATCCAATCCTCACACCTTTCCATCTGGTGAACCATAAGTTTCTTTAATGTATCTGTGATTGCCTTTCTCTGTGGAAATATCTTCGTTTGTATCAATTTTTAGGTAACGCCTATATCTGATATGATAGGATATGTGTCTTTCACTTTCTCACTTACTACAAGTTGTGTGATTACCTCTAGACTCATCTATGGTGCTGCAAATGGCATTGTTTCGTTTTTTCACTATCTCATATTCCATCTGTACATGTAGCAGTTCTTCTTTGTCCACCCATTTGTCAGTGGACTTTTTGGTTACTTCCATATATTGGCTATTGTAATAGTATGCATTGCAGATTTGCCTGCCTGTGTCCTTCCAATTCTGTCTTCGTCGGTTATAGATCCAGGAATAGGTCTGCTAGGTCATATGGTAGCTCAGTGTTTACCTTTTAAAGGTACCTCCATTCTGTTATCATTAGTGGCTCTTTCCAGGTTCCGTCCCACTTAAAGTTGAGGGTATGCATTTCTCCACAGCACCTTCAGCATTTATTCTTTGTAGTTTTTGCTGATGGTTATTCTGACGAGTGTGAGCTGACACCTCTTTACGGTTGAATTTGCATGTGTCTCATATTCTGTTGCAATTGAGCTTTAAGGCAAGTCATTTTTATTTTTCAAGCTGTAATTACAGCTTAGTTCTTCAAAGTGGTTTCTTAAAGTATGTGTCAAATTTTTAAATGTTTTGGCCATTACCTCCCTCAAGACATTTTGAGGGCAGGTTTCATTTCCAGCCCTACAGTACTTGTTCATATGAAGTGACCATTAGCACAGGCTTTAAACTGCTTTTGCAGGTAACGCCCACAGGGCTGCTACCTTTCTACATTCCCCACGCTGATACTAGGGAAACAGACTTTACAACCAGTGGTGTTCCTCGGTTGTAAATTAGAGTAGAATGTGCCCAGATAAACACACAAAAGCTGATGTCTCCTACTTTTGTTGGATTTTTAAATTTAATTTATATTTATTATTGGAGTTAATATTCTATTTTGTACATGGACCACTTCTTGGTGCATTCCTCTGTTGATGGACATTTTCGTTGCTTCCAAGTGTTGCCTATGGTAAATATTGCTGGAGTGCAGGATTGCCAGCCTGTGACTTTTTGATTCTCATTTTCTCTGGTGATAGGCCCAGCAGTGGGTGTGATTGATGGACTGGTCACTCAGTGTTTACTTTTTCAAAGCACCTCCAATGTGTTTTTATTAGTGGCTTTTACAACGTCCCCCTTAGAACCGAGGGTACGCATTTCTCCACAATCGCTTCAGCATTTATTGTTTGCACCATTTTTGCTGATGGCCATTCTGACTGCTGTGATCTGATAGGTATTTTTAATTTGGGTTTGCATATCTTTCAAAATTCCTAAAATTCATCATTTTTTCCACATCTTTTTCTTTTATCAAAAGAAAAATCTGTGAGCACAATATACCTCTTGAAATTTTCTTCTTCGAAGGTTGCCCTCTTTTGAATTTTTTGTTCGATTTTTGACCCCAGAATTTTTTTGGAGGGCAGGTGTCATTTACAGAACTGCAAGTTGGTGAATATTTAGTGACCGTTTGCAGTGGGTTTAAAGCCGCTGTTGTGGGAAACTGCCAAAAGGAGGCAGCATTTCGCCATTCCCCAATCTAGGTACTAGGGCAGCAGAGCCTTTCTGGAAGTCGTTGTCTTATGTTGTAAATTAGAATGGAGTTTGCCAGGAGAAATCCCCATAAGTTTATGTCTCATTAGTTCTTTTTTTTTTTTTTTTTCCAAACACACACACTGTATTTTATTTTTATAAGAGATAAATAGACTGACATCAAGCATTGTACATGGATGATCACAACAAAAGCAACAATGATTGCAATTACCAAACATGAAACACACTCATACTATGTCATAATATTGACATTCAGTCCAGTAATCCTTCACTGTAGCAGCTGCTTTACTTTGCAGTGAAAATTGATTTGTATATTCTTTGCCTCTGAGTCCTTGTGGGATTTTTTTTTTTAATTCAAACAGAAAGTAACAAAAATTATACTTATCGTCATCAGTTCACTCAGTCCCATGTAATTAATTTTTTTTTCATCTTGATCTTTTGTTAGCACTTTTATGAGTTCATTAGTTTTATCATTAGAGTTCTGAAAATGCTTATTCATTCAGTTCAGCAGTACAGTAGAGTTACCAGAAACCTGTACTTGTCAGAGTCTTTTCCATGAATTTCATGAAGATGAAACGCTTTTATAGGAACATATTTGCAAAAGCATCAGAGTACACCCAGAACTGTCTGTAAATGACAAAAGTCTTAAAAATGACCATGGTTAAAGATTTGATGAAAGTTTATAATAATGCAGTTGACAAGAAAATTAGTTATTTCTGAGATATACATTTTAAAGTAATAACTAGGATTATGAATTATAACATTATACCAGAACATATAAGATTTTTAGAAATTTCATGTAATGTCTGAAACATTTATATTAACATATTTCCATAAAAATAACCGAATGAAAGTTTAGTATTAGTTGTTTGTTTTTTTATACTGCAGGTTCTTATCAGTCATCAATTTTATACACATCAGTGTATACATGTCAATCCCAATCGCCCAATTCAGCACAACACCATCCCCACCCCACCACATTTTTCCCCACTTGGTGTCCATATGTCTGCGCTCTACATCTGTGTCTCAACTTCTGCCCTGAAAACTGGCTCATCTGTACCAATTTTCTCGGTTCCACATACCAGCGTTAATATAAATATTTGTTTTTCTCTTTCTGACTTACTTCACTCTGTATGACAGTCTCTACATCCATCCACGTCTCAACAAATGACTCAATTTGGCTCCTTTTTGTGACTGAGTAATATTCCATTCTATATATGTACCACAACTTCTTTATCCATTCGTCTGTTGATGGGCATTTAGGTTGATGACATGACCTGGCTATTGTAAATAGTGCTGTAATAAACATTCTGGTGCATGTGTATTTTTGAATTACGGTTTTCTCTGGGTGTATACCCAGTAGTGGAATTGCTGGGTCATATGGTAGCTCAAAGTTTACATTTTTAAGGCACCTCCATTCTGTTCTCTTTAGTGGCACTTTCCAAGTTACATCCCACTTAAAGTTGAGGGTATGCATTCCTCCACAACACCTTCAGCATTTATTGTTTGTAGTTTTCTTGCTGATGGTTATTTTGACAAGTGTGAGCTGATACCTCTTTGTGGTTGAATTTGCATGTGCCACATAATCCGTTGAAATTGAGCTTTAAGGCATGTCCTTTTTACTTTTCAAGCTGTGATTACCCCTGAGTTCTTCAAAGTGTTCTCTTAAAGTATGTGTCACATTTTGAAATGTTTTGGCCATTACCTCCCTCAAGACATTTTGAGGGCAGGTTTCATTTACAGTTCTGCAGTACTTGTTCCTATGAAATGACCATTAGCACAGGCTTTAAAGCTGCTTTTGCAGGTAACTGCCAGAGGGCAGCAGCCTTTCTATTTTCCCCACCCTGGTAAAAGGGGAAAAGCCCTTGCGGCTTGTGGTGTTTCTCGGTTAAAAATTAGAGTGGAGTGTGCCTGGAGAAACCCACACAAGCTGATGTCTCCTTATTTTTGTTGGATTTTTACATGTAATTTTTATTTTTTATTGGAAAATTTTCCACTGTGTACATGGACCACTTCTACATTGTGCATTCCTCGGTTGATGGACATTTTCATTGCTTCCAAGTGTTGGCTATGGTAAATATTGTTGGAGTGCAGGATTGCCAGCCTGTGACTTTTTGATTCTCATTTTCTCAGGTGATAGGCCCAGCAGTGGGTGTGATTGACTGACTGGTAGCAACGTTTTTCCCTTTTCAAAGCACCTTCTTTGTGTTTTCATTAGTGGCACTTATTACGTCCCCTTTAGAATCGAGGGTACACATTTCTCCACAATCGCTTCAGCATTTATTCTTTGCAGAATTTATGCCAATGCCCCTACTGGCTGCTGTGAGCTGATAGGGTTTTGTAATTTGGGTTTGCATGTCTTTGAAAATTCGTAAAACTCATCATTTTTCTCCGCCGTTTTCTTTTCTGTTAAAAAAAGGAAACAAATGGGAGTACATTATAACTCTTGATATTGTCTTCTTGGAAGGTTGCCCTCTTTTGAATTTTTTGTCGATTTTCCACCTCAGACTTTTTTTAGAGAGCAGGTGTCATTTCCCGAACTGCAAGTTTGGTGAATATTTAGTGACCTTTAGCAATGTGTTTAAAGCTGCTGTTGTGGGAAGTGGCCTAAAGGAGGCAGCATTTCTCCATTCCCAAATCTGGTTACTAGGGCAGCAGAGCCTTTCTGGAAGTCGTGTTCCTAGGTTGTAAATTACATTGGAATGTGCATGGAGAAACCCCCATAAGTTTATGCCTCATTATTTCTTCTTGGTTTTAAAATTTTTTTTAATTGGGGTAAAGCTTAGAATATTGTTTCTCCTAGGTGTAAACAATCTGGTTCATTTGTAGATTATATATGTCTATTCAAGTACAGATCCTCTTCCCATGTAAAATGTTACAGAATGTTCCGCAGACCTCCCTTGCTATATGGTCGGTCTTTTTGAGATATGTATATAATATGTGTTTGTATACATATAGTAACACTAATCTTAATTTATCCATTCACTCCACCTTTCCTTTTAGATGAGCACAGTTTTCTAAATCTGTGAGTGTCTTTCTCTGTGGAAATATGTTCATTTGTGTCAGTTATTAGATAACGCCTATAAGTGATATCATAGAATATAGGTCTTTTGCTTTTGGACTTACCTCATGTTTCGTGATTTTCTCCAGACTCATTTGTGGTGCCTCAGAGAGCAATGGTTCATTGTTTTCCATGGCTAATATTCCATTGTGTACATGGACCACTTCTTCTTTATCCATTCACCTCTTGTTGGATATTTTGATTGCTTCACGGTCTTGGCTATTGTGAATAAGGCTGCACTGCAGCTTTTGCGGCCTGTGTCTTCTCGATTCTTGTCTTCTCAGGTGAGAGGTCCAATGGTGTGCCTGCTGGATTGAATGGTACCTCCATTTTTACTTTTAAACACAGCTCCTTTCTATTCTCATTATTGGCTGTTACCCTTTTACGTCTCAACAGCAGGTAGAGGGTTCACAGTTCTCTAAAACCCCTTCAGCATTTATTGTTCGTAGACTTTTTGCTGATGGTCAGTCGATTGGTGTAAGTTGAAAACTTTTTGTAGATTAGATTGCATGGGTCTAACACTCCCTGAGGTTGAGCTTTTATCCATTTTCCTTTTTTTTTAAAAGAGCGTCAGTAAAACGTAACTCTTCATATTCTCTTCTTGAAACATTTGCCTGTTTTGAAATTTTTTGTCCATTCCCTACTTCAGCTCAATTTTTTAGGGCAGGTGTCCTTTACAGCCCTGAGTCCTTGTAAATGTTAAGTGACCATTAGCTGTGACTTTAAAGCTGCTCTTGCAGGAAACGGCCACAAGGTGGCAGCATTTCTCCTTTACCAAATTTGGTTACTAGGGAAACAGAGCCTTAATGGAAGTGGTGTTCTAGGTTGTATATTAGAATGGAATATGCCAGGAAAAAGCCCTTTAAGTTTATGTCTCATTACTTCTTGTTCATATTTGTAATTTACTTTTTATTTTTTATCCCAGCAAATTTGATTACAATGGTTTGTTTCTTCTTGGTGTGCAAGATGTGGTTCTTTCACACATATATGTGTATCTATTCTTCCTCGCATCCTTTTCCCATTTAGGTTATGACAGAATGTTGAGTAGTCTTCTCCTGGTCTTCCGTACGCCTTTGGTGATTATATATTTCACATGGTTTGTATATCTCTGTTAACCCCAATATGGTAATGTATCCAATCCTCATACCTTTCTATTTGGTGAACCTAAGTTTTTTTAATGAATCTGTGATTGCCTTTCTCTGTGGAAATATCTTCATTGGTATCAATTTTTAAGTAACTCCTAAAAGTGATATGATAGGATATGTGTCTTTTGCTTTCTCACTTACTACAGGGGGCGTGATTACGTCTAGACTCATCTATGGTGCTGCAAATGGCATTGTTTCATTTTTTTCAGTAGCGAATATTCCATCTGTACATGGAGGAGTTCTTCTGTGTCCACCCATCTGTTGGTGGACTTTTTGGTTACTTCCATATCTTGGCTATTGTGATACTGTGCAATGCAGATTTGCCTGCCTGTGTCTTTCCAATTCTGTCTTCTTAGATTATAGGTCGAGGAATGGGCCTGCTAGGTCATATGGTAGCTCAATGTTTACCTTTTTAAGGCACCTCCTTTCTGTTCTCATCTGTGACCCTTTCCAACTTACGTCCCACTTGAAGTTGAGGGTATACATTTCTCCACAACACCTTCAGCATTTATTGTTTGTAGTTTTCTTGCTGACGGTTACTCTGGCAATTGTGAGCTGATACCTCTTTGTGGTTGAATTCGCATGTGCCTCAAAATCCGTTGAAATTGAGCTTTAAGGCATGTCCTTTTTATTTTTCAAGCTGTGATTACCCCTTAGTTCTTCAAAGTGTTCTCTTAAAGTATGTGTCACATTTTGAAATGTTTTGGCCATTACCTCCCTCAAGACATTTTGAGGGCAGTTTTCATTTACAGTTCTGCAGTACTTGTTCCTATGAAATGACCATTAGCACAGGCTTTAAAACTGCTTTTGCAGGTAACTGCCAGAGGGCAGCAGCCTTTCTATTTTCCCTACCCTGGTAACTAGGGAAAAGCCCTTGCGGCCTGTGGGGTTTCTCGGTTATAAATTAGAGTGGAGTGTGCCTGGACAAACCCACACAAGCTGATGTCTCCTTATTTTTGTTGGATTTTTAAATGTAATGTTTCTTTTTTATTGGAGTAATTTTCGACTGTGTACGTGGACCACTTCTACTTTGTGCATTCCTCGGTTGATGGACATTTTCATTGCTTCCAAGTGTTGGCTATGGTAAATATTGTTTTAGTGCAGGATTGCCAGCCTGTGACTTTTTGATTCTCATTTTCTCAGGTGATAGGCCCAGCAGTGGGTGTGATTGACTGACTGGTAGCACCGTATTTCCCTTTTCAATGAACCTTCTTTGTGTTTACATTAGTGGCACTTACCACGTCCCCTTTAGAATCGAGGGTACACATTTCTCCACAATCGCTTCAGCATTTATTGTTTGCAGAATTTATGCCAATGCCCCTACTGGCTGCTGTGAGCTGATAGGGTTTTGTAATTTGTGTTTGCATGTCTTTGAAAATTCGTAAAACTCATCATTTTTCTCCGCCGTTTTCTTTTCTGTTAAAAAAAGGAAACAAATGGGAGTACATTATAACTCTTGATATTGTCTTCTTGGAAGGTTGCCCTCTTTTGAATTTTTTGGTCGATTTTCCACCTCAGACTTTTTTTAGAGAGCAGGTATTATTTCCCGAACTGCAAGTTTGGTGAATATTTAGTGACCTTTAGCAATGCGTTTAAAGCTGCTGTTGTGGGAAGTGGCCTAAAGGAGGCAGCATTTCTCCATTCCCAAATCTGGTTACTAGGGCAGCAGAGCCTTTCTGGAAATCGTGTCCCTAGGTTGTAAATTACATTGGAATGTGCATGGAGAAACCCCCATAAGTTTATGTCTCATTATTTCTTCTTGGTTTTAAAAAATTTTTTAATTGGGGTAAAGCTTAGAATATTGTTTGTCCTAGGTGTAAACAATCTGGTTCATTTGTAGATTATATATGTCTATTCAAGTACAGATCCTCTTCCCATGTAAAATATTACAGAGGGTTCCGCAGACTTCCTTGCTGTATGGTCGGTATTTTTGAGATATGTATATAATATGTGTTTGTATACATATAGTAACACTAATCTTAATTTATCCATTCACTCCAACTTTCCTTTTAGATGAGCATAGTTTTCTAAATCTGTGAGTGTCTTTCTCTGTGGAAATATGTTCATTTGTGTCAGTTATTAGATAACGCCTATAAGTGATATCATAGAATACAGGTCTTTTGCTTTCCGAGTTACCTCATGTTTCGTGATTATCTCCAGACTCATTTGTGGTGCGTCAAAGAGCAATGTTTCATTGTCTTCCATGGCTAATATTCCATTGTGTACATGGACCACTTCTTCTTTATCCATTCACCTTTTGGTGGACATTTTGGTTGCTTCACTGTCTTGGCTATTGTGAATAAGGCTGCACTGCAGCTTTTGAGGCCTGTGTCTTCTCCATTCTTGTCTTCTCAGGTGAGAGGTCCAATGGTGCGCCTGCTGGGTTGAATGATACCTCCATTTTTACTTTTAAACAGAGCTCCTTTCGGTTCTCATTATTGGCTGTTACCGTTTTACGTCTCACCAGCAGGTAGAGGGTACACAGTTCTCTAAAACTCCTTCAGCATTTATTGTTTATAGACTTTTTGCTGATGGTCATTCGACTGATGTAAGTTGAAACTTTTTGTAGATTAGATTGCATGCGTCTAACACTCCCTGAGGTTGAGCTTTTATCCATTTTCCTTTTTTTTAAAAAGTGTGAGTAAAACTTAAGTCTTCATAATCTCTTCTTGAAACATTTGCCTGTTTTGAATTTTTTTGTCCATTCCCTACTTCAGCACAATTTTTTAGGGCAGGTGTCCTTCACAGCCCTGAGTCCTTGTGAATGTTAAGTGACCATTAGCTGTGAGTTTAAAGCTGCTCTTGCAGGAAACGGCCACAAGGTGGCAGCATTTCTCCTTTACCAAATTTGGTTACTAGGGAAACAGAGCCTTAATGGAAGTGGTGTTCTAGGTTGTATATTAGAATGGAATATGCCAGGAAAAAGCCCTTTAAGTTTATGTCTCATTACTTCTTGTTCATATTTGTAATTTACTTTTTATTTTTTATCCCAGCAAATTTGATTACAATGGTTTGTTTGCTCTAGGTGTGCAAGATGTGGTTCTTTCACACATATACAGGTATCTATTTTTCCTCGCATCCTTTAACCATGTAGGTTATGGCACAATGTTGAGTAGTCTTCTCCTGGTCTTCCGTACGTCTTTGGTGGTTATATATTTCACATGGTTTGTATATCTCTGTTAACCCCAATATGGTAATGTATCCAATCCTCATCCCTTTCTATTTGGTGAACCATAAGATTTTAAATGAATCTGCGATTGCCTTTCTCTGAGGAAATATCTTCATTGGTATCAATTTTTAAGTAACTCCTAAAAGTGATATGATAGGATATGTGTCTTTTGCTTTCTCACTTACTACAGGTGGCGTGATTACGTCTAGACTCATCTATGGTGCTGCAAATGGCATTGTTTCATTTTTTCACTAGCTCATATTCCATCTGTACAGGTAGCAGTTCTTCTTTGTCCACCCATCTGTCGGTGGACTTTTTGGTTACTTCCGTATCTTGGCTATTGTAATACTATGCAATGCAGATTTGCATACCTGTGTCCTTCCAATTCTGTCTTCTTAGTTTATAGGTCCAGGAATAGGTCTGCTGGATCCTATGGTAGCTCAATGTTTACCTTTTAAAGGCACCTCTATTCTGTTCTCTTTAGTGGCTCTTTCCAGGTTACGTCCCACATAAAGTTGAGGGTATGCATTTCTTCCCAGCACCTTCAGCATTTATTCTTTGTAGTCTTTGCTGATGGTTATTCTGAGTGGTGTGAGCTGATACCTCTTTGTGGTTGAATTTGCATGTGTCTCATAATGCGTTGAAATTGAGCTTTTAGACATGTCCTATTTATTTTTCCAGCTATGATTAGAGCTTATTTCTTCAAAGTGTTTTCTTAAAGTATGTGTCACCATTTGAAATATTTTGGCCATTACCTCCCTCAAGACATTTTGAGGGCAAGTTTCATTTACAGTTCTGCAGTACTTGTTCCTATGAAATGACCATTAGCACGGGCTTTAAAGCTGCTTTTGCAGGTAACTGCCAGAGGGCAGCAGCCTTTCTATGTTCCCCACCCTGGTAACTAGGGAAAAGCCCTTGCGGCCTGTGGTGTTTCTCGGTTAAAAATTAGAGTGGAGTGTGCCTGGAGAAACCCACACAAGCTGATGTCTCCTTACTTTTGTTGGATTTTTAAATGTAATTTTTATTTTTTATTGGAAAAATTTCCACTGTGTACATGGACCACTTCTACATTGTGCATTCCTCGGTTGATGGACATTTTCATTGCTTCCAAGTGTTGGCTATGGTAAATATTGTTGGAGTGCAGGATTGCCAGCCTGTGACTTTTTGATTCTCATTTTCTCAGGTGATAGGCCCAGCAGTGGGTGTGATTGACTGACTGGTAGCAACGTTTTTCCCTTTTCAAAGCACCTTCTTTGTGTTTTCATTAGTGGCACTTATTACGTCCCCTTTAGAATCGAGGGTACACATTTCTCCACAATCGCTTCAGCATTTATTCTTTGCAGAATTTATGCCAATGCCCCTACTGGCTGCTGTGAGCTGATAGGGTTTTGTAATTTGGGTTTGCATGTCTTTGAAAATTCGTAAAACTCATCATTTTTCTCCGCCGTTTTCTTTTCTGTTAAAAAAAGGAAACAAATGGGAGTACATTATAACTCTTGATATTGTCTTCTTGGAAGGTTGCCCTCTTTTGAATTTTTTGTCGATTTTCCACCTCAGACTTTTTTTAGAGAGCAGGTGTCATTTCCCGAACTGCAAGTTTGGTGAATATTTAGTGACCTTTAGCAATGTGTTTAAAGCTGCTGTTGTGGGAAGTGGCCTAAAGGAGGCAGCATTTCTCCATTCCCAAATCTGGTTACTAGGGCAGCAGAGCCTTTCTGGAAGTCGTGTTCCTAGGTTGTAAATTACATTGGAATGTGCATGGAGAAACCCCCATAAGTTTATGCCTCATTATTTCTTCTTGGTTTTAAAATTTTTTTTAATTGGGGTAAAGCTTAGAATATTGTTTCTCCTAGGTGTAAACAATCTGGTTCATTTGTAGATTATATATGTCTATTCAAGTACAGATCCTCTTCCCATGTAAAATGTTACAGAATGTTCCGCAGACCTCCCTTGCTATATGGTCGGTCTTTTTGAGATATGTATATAATATGTGTTTGTATACATATAGTAACACTAATCTTAATTTATCCATTCACTCCACCTTTCCTTTTAGATGAGCACAGTTTTCTAAGTCTGTGAGTGTCTTTCTCTGTGGAAATATGTTCATTTGTGTCAGTTATTAGATAACGCCTATAAGTGATATCATACAATATAGGTCTTTTGCTTTTGGACTTACCTCATGTTTCGTGATTTTCTCCAGACTCATTTGTGGTGCCTCAGAGAGCAATGGTTCATTGTTTTCCATGGCTAATATTCCATTGTGTACATGGACCACTTCTTCTTTATCCATTCACCTCTTGTTGGATATTTTGATTGCTTCACGGTCTTGGCTATTGTGAATAAGGCTGCACTGCAGCTTTTGCGGCCTGTGTCTTCTCGATTCTTGTCTTCTCAGGTGAGAGGTCCAATGGTGTGCCTGCTGGATTGAATGGTACCTCCATTTTTACTTTTAAACACAGCTCCTTTCTATTCTCATTATTGGCTGTTACCCTTTTACGTCTCAACAGCAGGTAGAGGGTTCACAGTTCTCTAAAACCCCTTCAGCATTTATTGTTCGTAGACTTTTTGCTGATGGTCAGTCGATTGGTGTAAGTTGAAAACTTTTTGTAGATTAGATTGCATGGGTCTAACACTCCCTGAGGTTGAGCTTTTATCCATTTTCCTTTTTTTTTAAAAGAGCGTCAGTAAAACGTAACTCTTCATATTCTCTTCTTGAAACATTTGCCTGTTTTGAAATTTTTTGTCCATTCCCTACTTCAGCTCAATTTTTTAGGGCAGGTGTCCTTTACAGCCCTGAGTCCTTGTAAATGTTAAGTGACCATTAGCTGTGACTTTAAAGCTGCTCTTGCAGGAAACGGCCACAAGGTGGCAGCATTTCTCCTTTACCAAATTTGGTTACTAGGGAAACAGAGCCTTAATGGAAGTGGTGTTCTAGGTTGTATATTAGAATGGAATATGCCAGGAAAAAGCCCTTTAAGTTTATGTCTCATTACTTCTTGTTCATATTTGTAATTTACTTTTTATTTTTTATCCCAGCAAATTTGATTACAATGGTTTGTTTCTTCTTGGTGTGCAAGATGTGGTTCTTTCACACATATATGTGTATCTATTCTTCCTCGCATCCTTTTCCCATTTAGGTTATGACAGAATGTTGAGTAGTCTTCTCCTGGTCTTCCGTACGCCTTTGGTGATTATATATTTCACATGGTTTGTATATCTCTGTTAACCCCAATATGGTAATGTATCCAATCCTCATACCTTTCTATTTGGTGAACCTAAGTTTTTTTAATGAATCTGTGATTGCCTTTCTCTGTGGAAATATCTTCATTGGTATCAATTTTTAAGTAACTCCTAAAAGTGATATGATAGGATATGTGTCTTTTGCTTTCTCACTTACTACAGGGGGCGTGATTATGTCTAGACTCATCTATGGTGCTGCAAATGGCATTGTTTCATTTTTTTCAGTAGCGAATATTCCATCTGTACATGGAGGAGTTCTTCTGTGTCCACCCATCTGTTGGTGGACTTTTTGGTTACTTCCATATCTTGGCTATTGTGATACTGTGCAATGCAGATTTGCCTGCCTGTGTCTTTCCAATTCTGTCTTCTTAGATTATAGGTCGAGGAGTGGGCCTGCTAGGTCATATGGTAGCTCAATGTTTACCTTTTTAAGGCACCTCCTTTCTGTTCTCATCTGTGACCCTTTCCAGCTTACGTCCCAGTTGAAGTTGAGGGTATACATTTCTCCACAACACCTTCAGCATTTATTGTTTGTAGTTTTCTTGCTGACGGTTACTCTGGCAATTGTGAGCTGATACCTCTTTGTGGTTGAATTCGCATGTGCCTCAAAATCCGTTGAAATTGAGCTTTAAGGCATGTCCTTTTTATTTTTCAAGCTGTGATTACCCCTTAGTTCTTCAAAGTGTTCTCTTAAAGTATGTGTCACATTTTGAAATGTTTTGGCCATTACCTCCCTCAAGACATTTTGAGAGCAGTTTTCATTTACAGTTCTGCAGTACTTGTTCCTATGAAATGACCATTAGCACAGGCTTTAAAACTGCTTTTGCAGGTAACTGCCAGAGGGCAGCAGCCTTTCTATTTTCCCTGCACTGGTAACTAGGGAAAAGCCCTTGCGGCCTGTGGGGTTTCTCGGTTATAAATTAGAGTGGAGTGTGCCTGGACAAACCCACACAAGCTGATGTCTCCTTATTTTTGTTGGATTTTTAAATGTAATGTTTATTTTTTATTGGAGTAATTTTCGACTGTGTACGTGGACCACTTCTACTTTGTGCATTCCTCGGTTGATGGACATTTTCATTGCTTCCAAGTGTTGGCTATGGTAAATATTGTTTTAGTGCAGGATTGCCAGCCTGTGACTTTTTGATTCTCATTTTCTCAGGTGATAGGCCCAGCAGTGGGTGTGATTGACTGACTGGTAGCACCGTATTTCCCTTTTCAATGAACCTTCTTTGTGTTTACATTAGTGGCACTTACCACATCCCCTTTAGAATCGAGGGTACACATTTCTCCACAATCGCTTCAGCATTTATTGTTTGCAGAATTTATGCCAATGCCCCTACTGGCTGCTGTGAGCTGATAGGGTTTTGTAATTTGTGTTTGCATGTCTTTGAAAATTCGTAAAACTCATCATTTTTCTCCGCCGTTTTGTTTTCTGTTAAAAAAAGGAAACAAATGAGAGTACATTATAACTCTTGATATTGTCTTCTTGGAAGGTTGCCCTCTTTTGAATTTTTTGGTCGATTTTCCACCTCAGACTTTTTTTAGAGAGCAGGTATCATTTCCCGAACTGCAAGTTTGGTGAATATTTAGTGACCTTTAGCAATGCGTTTAAAGCTGCTGTTGTGGGAAGTGGCCTAAAGGAGGCAGCATTTCTCCATTCCCAAATCTGGTTACTAGGGCAGCAGAGCCTTTCTGGAAGTCGTGTCCCTAGGTTGTAAATTACATTGGAATGTGCATGGAGAAACCCCCATAAGTTTATGTCTCATTATTTCTTCTTGGTTTTAAAAAATTTTTTAATTGGGGTAAAGCTTAGAATATTGTTTGTCCTAGGTGTAAACAATCTGGTTCATTTGTAGATTATATATGTCTATTCAAGTACAGATCCTCTTCCCATGTAAAATATTACAGAGGGTTCCGCAGACTTCCTTGCTGTATGGTCGGTATTTTTGAGATATGTATATAATATGTGTTTGTATACATATAGTAACACTAATCTTAATTTATCCATTCACTCCACCTTTCCTTTTAGATGAGCATAGTTTTCTAAATCTGTGAGTGTCTTTCTCTGTGGAAATATGTTCATTTGTGTCAGTTATTAGATAATGCCTATAAGTGATATCATAGAATACAGGTCTTTTGCTTTCCGAGTTACCTCATGTTTCGTGATTATCTCCAGACTCATTTGTGGTGCGTCAAAGAGCAATGTTTCATTGTCTTCCATGGCTAATATTCCATTGTGTACATGGACCACTTCTTCTTTATCCATTCACCTGTTGGTGGACATTTTGGTTGCTTCACTGTCTTGGCTATTGTGAATAAGGCTGCACTGCAGCTTTTGAGGCCTGTGTCTTCTCCATTCTTGTCTTCTCAGGTGAGAGGTCCAATGGTGCGCCTGCTGGACTGAATGGTACCTATATTTTTACTTTTAAACAGAGCTCCTTTCGGTTCTCATTATTGGCTGTTACCGTTTTACGTCTCACCAGCAGGTTGAGGGTACACAGTTCTGTAAAACCCCTTCAGCATTTATTTTTTGTAGACTTTTTGCTGATGGTCAGTCGACTGGTGTAAGTTGAAACTTTTTGTAGATTAGATTGCATGCGTCTAACACTCCCTGAGGTTGAGCTTTTATCCATGTTCCTTTTTTTTTAAAAAAGAGTGTGAGTAAAACTTAACTCTTCATAATCTCTTCTTGAAACATTTGCCTGTTTTGAATTTTTTTGTCCATTCCCTACTTCAGCACAATATTTTAGGGCAGGTGTCCTTTACAGCCCTGAGTCTTTGTGAATGTTAAGTGACCATTAGCTGTGAGTTTAAAGCTGCTCTTGCAGGAAACGGCCACAAGGTGGCAGCATTTCTCCTTTACCAAATTTGGTTACTAGGGAAACAGAGCCTTAATGGAAATGGTGTTCTAGGTTGTATATTAGAATGGAATATGCCAGGAAAAAGCCCTTTAAGTTTATGTCTCATTACTTCTTGTTCATATTTGTAATTTACTTTTTATTTTTTATCCCAGCAAATTTGATTACAATGGTTTGTTTGCTCTAGGTGTGCAAGATGTGGTTCTTTCACACATATACAGGTATCTATTTTTCCTCGCATCCTTTTCCCATGTAGGTTATGGCACAATGTTGAGTAGTCTTCTCCTGGTCTTCCGTACGTCTTTGGTGGTTATATATTTCACATGGTTTGTATATCTCTGTTAACCCCAATATGGTAATGTATCCAATCCTCATCCCTTTCTATTTGGTGAACCATAAGTTTTTAAATGAATCTGCGATTGCCTCTCTCTGTGGAAATATCTTCATTGGTATCAATTTTTAAGTAACTCCTAAAAGTGATATGATAGGATATGTGTCTTTTGCTTTCTCACTTACTACAGGTGGCGTGATTACGTCTAGACTCATCTATGGTGCTGCAAATGGCATTGTTTCATTTTTTCACTAGCTCATATTCCATCTGTACAGGTAGCAGTTCTTCTTTGTCCGCCCATCTGTCGGTGGACTTTTTGGTTACTTCCGTATCTTGGCTATTGTAATACTATGCAATGCAGATTTGCATACCTGTGTCCTTCCAATTCTGTCTTCTTAGTTTATAGGTCCAGGAATAGGTCTGCTGGATCCTATGGTAGCTCAATGTTTACCTTTTAAAGGCACCTCTATTCTGTTCTCTTTAGTGGCTCTTTCCAGGTTACGTCCCACATAAAGTTGAGGGTATGCATTTCTTCCCAGCACCTTCAGCATTTATTCTTTGTAGTTTTTGCTGATGGTTATTCTGAGTGGTGTGAGCTGATACCTCTTTGTGGTTGAATTTGCATGTGTCTCATAATGCGTTGAAATTGGGCTTTTAGACATGTCCTTTTTATTTTTCCAGCAATGATTAGAGCTTATTTCTTCATAGTGTTTTCTTAAAGTATGTGTCACCATTTGAAATATTTTGGCCATTACCTCCCTCAAGACATTTTGAGGGCAAGTTTCATTTACAGTTCTGCAGTACTTGTTCCTATGAAATGACCATTAGCACGGGCTTTAAAGCTGCTTTTTCAGGTAACTGCCAGAGGGCAGCAGCCTTTCTATGTTCCCCACCCTGGTAACTAGGGAAAAGCCCTTGCGGCCTGTGGTGTTTCTCGGTTAAAAATTAGAGTGGAGTGTGCCTGGAGAAACCCACACAAGCTGATGTCTCCTTACTTTTGTTGGATTTTTAAATGTAATTTTTATTTTTTATTGGAGTAATTTTCCACTGTGTACGTGGACTACTTCTACTTTGTGCATTCCTCCGTTGATGGACATTTTCATTTCTTCCAAGTGTTGACTATGGTAAATATTGTTGGAGTGCAGAATTGCCAGCCTGTGACTTTTTGATTCTCATTTTCTCAGGTGATAGGCCCAGCAGTGTGTGTGATTCATTGACTGGTAGCACCTTGTTTCCCTTTTCAAAGCACCTCCTTTGTGTTTTCATTAGTGGCTCTTACCACGTCCCCCTTAGAATCGAGGGTACGCATTTCTCCACAATCGCTTCAGCATTTATTGTTTGCAGCATTTATGCTAATGGCCCTACTGGCTGCTGTGAGCTGATAGGTTTTTGTAATTTGGGTTTGCATGTATTTGAAAATTCGTAAAACTCATTATTTTTCTCCGCCGTTTTCTTTTCTGTTACAAAAAGGAAACAAATGGGAGTACATTATAACTCTTCAAATTGTCTTCTTAGAAGGTTGCCCTCTTTTGAATTTTTTGGTCGATTTTCCACCCCAGAGTTTTTTTAGAGAGCAGGTGTCATTTCCCGAACTGCAAGTTTGGTGAATATTTATTGACCTTTAGAAATGGGTTTAAAGCTGCTGTTGTGGGAAGTGGCCTCAAGCAGGCAGCATTTCTCCATTCCCAAATCTGGTTTCTAGGGCAGCAGAGCCTTTCTGGAAGTCGTGTTCCTAGGTTGTAAATTACATTGGAATGTGCATGGAGAAACCCCCATAAGTTTATGTCTCATTATTTCTTCTTGGTTTTAAAATTTTTTTTTAATTGTGGTAAAGCTTTGAATATTGTTTGTCCTAGGTGTACACAATCTGGTTCATTTGTAGATTATATATGTCTATTCAAGTACAGATCCTCTTCCCATGTAAAATGTTACAGAATGTTCCGCAGACCTCCCTTGCTATATGGTCGGTCTTTTTGAGATATGTATATAATATGTGTTTGTATACATATAGTAACACTAATCTTAATTTATCCATTCACTCCACCTTTCCTTTTAGATGAGCATAGTTTGTTTTCTAAGTCTGTGAGTGTCTTTCTCTGTGGAAATATGTTCATTTGTGTCAGTTATTAGATAACGCCTATAAGTGATATCATAGAATATAGGTCTTTTGCTTTTGGACTTACCTCATGTTTCGTGATTATCTCCAGACTCATTTGTGGTGCCTCAGAGAGCAATGGTTCATTGTTTTCCATGGCTAATATTCCATTGTGTACATGGACCACTTCTTCTTTATCCATTCACCACTTGTTGGATATTTTGATTGCTTCACGGTCTTGGCTATTGTGAATAAGGCTGCACTGCAGCTTTTGCGGCCTGTGTCTTCTCGATTCTTGTCTTCTCAGGTGAGAGGTCCAATGGCGTGCCTGCTGGATTGAATGGTACCTCCATTTTTACTTTTAAACACAGCTCCTTTCTATTCTCATTATTGGCTGTTACCCTTTTACGTCTCAACAGCAGGTAGAGGGTTCACAGTTCTCTAAAACCCCTTCAGCATTTATTGTTCGTAGACTTTTTGCTGATGGTCAGTCGATTGGTGTAAGTTGAAAACTTTTTGTAGATTAGATTGCATGGGTCTAACACTCCCTGAGGTTGAGCTTTTATCCATTTTCCTTTTTTTTTAAAAGAGCGTCAGTAAAACGTAACTCTTCATATTCTCTTCTTGAAACATTTGCCTGTTTTGAAATTTTTTGTCCATTCCCTACTTCAGCTCAATTTTTTCGGGCAGGTGTCCTTTACAGCCCTGAGTCCTTGTAAATGTTAAGTGACCATTAGCTGTGACTTTAAAGCTGCTCTTGCAGGAAACGGCCACAAGGTGGCAGCATTTCTCCTTTACCAAATTTGGTTACTAGGGAAACAGAGCCTTAATGGAAGTGGTGTTCTAGGTTGTATATTAGAATGGAATATGCCAGGAAAAAGCCCTTTAAGTTTATGTCTCATTACTTCTTGTTCATATTTGTAATTTACTTTTTATTTTTTATCCCAGCAAATTTGATTACAATGGTTTGTTTCTTCTTGGTGTGCAAGATGTGGTTCTTTCACACATATATGTGTATCTACTCTTCCTCGCATCCTTTTCCCATTTAGGTTATGACAGAATGTTGAGTAGTCTTCTCCTGGTCTTCCGTACGCCTTTGGTGATTATATATTTCACATGGTTTGTATATCTCTGTTAACCCCAATATGGTAATGTATCCAATCCTCATACCTTTCTATTTGGTGAACCTAAGTTTTTTTAATGAATCTGTGATTGCCTTTCTCTGTGGAAATATCTTCATTGGTATCAATTTTTAAGTAACTCCTAAAAGTGATATGATAGGATATGTGTCTTTTGCTTTCTCACTTACTACAGGGGGCGTGATTATGTCTAGACTCATCTATGGTGCTGCAAATGGCATTGTTTCATTTTTTTCAGTAGCGAATATTCCATCTGTACATGGAGGAGTTCTTCTGTGTCCACCCATCTGTTGGTGGACTTTTTGGTTACTTCCATATCTTGGCTATTGTGATACTGTGCAATGCAGATTTGCCTGCCTGTGTCTTTCCAATTCTGTCTTCTTAGATTATAGGTCGAGGAGTGGGCCTGCTAGGTCATATGGTAGCTCAATGTTTACCTTTTTAAGGCACCTCCTTTCTGTTCTCATCTGTGACCCTTTCCAGCTTACGTCCCACTTGAAGTTGAGGGTATACATTTCTCCACAACACCTTCAGCATTTATTGTTTGTAGTTTTCTTGCTGACGGTTACTCTGGCAATTGTGAGCTGATACCTCTTTGTGGTTGAATTCGCATGTGCCTCAAAATCCGTTGAAATTGAGCTTTAAGGCATGTCCTTTTTATTTTTCAAGCTGTGATTACCCCTTAGTTCTTCAAAGTGTTCTCTTAAAGTATGTGTCACATTTTGAAATGTTTTGGCCATTACCTCCCTCAAGACATTTTGAGAGCAGTTTTCATTTACAGTTCTGCAGTACTTGTTCCTATGAAATGACCATTAGCACAGGCTTTAAAACTGCTTTTGCAGGTAACTGCCAGAGGGCAGCAGCCTTTCTATTTTCCCTACCCTGGTAACTAGGGAAAAGCCCTTGCGGCCTGTGGGGTTTCTCGGTTATAAATTAGAGTGGAGTGTGCCTGGACAAACCCACACAAGCTGATGTCTCCTTATTTTTGTTGGATTTTTAAATGTAATGTTTATTTTTTATTGGAGTAATTTTCGACTGTGTACGTGGACCACTTCTACTTTGTGCATTCCTCGGTTGATGGACATTTTCATTGCTTCCAAGTGTTGGCTATGGTAAATATTGTTTTAGTGCAGGATTGCCAGCCTGTGACTTTTTGATTCTCATTTTCTCAGGTGATAGGCCCAGCAGTGGGTGTGATTGACTGACTGGTAGCACCGTATTTCCCTTTTCAATGAACCTTCTTTGTGTTTACATTAGTGGCACTTACCACGTCCCCTTTAGAATCGAGGGTACACATTTCTCCACAATCGCTTCAGCATTTATTGTTTGCAGAATTTATGCCAATGCCCCTACTGGCTGCTGTGAGCTGATAGGGTTTTGTAATTTGTGTTTGCATGTCTTTGAAAATTCGTAAAACTCATCATTTTTCTCCGCCGTTTTCTTTTCTGTTAAAAAAAGGAAACAAATGGGAGTACATTATAACTCTTGATATTGTCTTCTTGGAAGGTTGCCCTCTTTTGAATTTTTTGGTCGATTTTCCACCTCAGACTTTTTTTAGAGAGCAGGTATCATTTCCCGAACTGCAAGTTTGGTGAATATTTAGTGACCTTTAGCAATGCGTTTAAAGCTGCTGTTGTGGGAAGTGGCCTAAAGGAGGCAGCATTTCTCCATTCCCAAATCTGGTTACTAGGGCAGCAGAGCCTTTCTGGAAGTCGTGTCCCTAGGTTGTAAATTACATTGGAATGTGCATGGAGAAACCCCCATAAGTTTATGTCTCATTATTTCTTCTTGGTTTTAAAAAATTTTTTAATTGGGGTAAAGCTTAGAATATTGTTTGTCCTAGGTGTAAACAATCTGGTTCATTTGTAGATTATATATGTCTATTCAAGTACAGATCCTCTTCCCATGTAAAATATTACAGAGGGTTCCGCAGACTTCCTTGCTGTATGGTCGGTATTTTTGAGATATGTATATAATATGTGTTTGTATACATATAGTAACACTAATCTTAATTTATCCATTCACTCCACCTTTCCTTTTAGATGAGCATAGTTTTCTAAATCTGTGAGTGTCTTTCTCTGTGGAAATATGTTCATTTGTGTCAGTTATTAGATAACGCCTATAAGTGATATCATAGAATACAGGTCTTTTGCTTTCCGAGTTACCTCATGTTTCGTGATTATCTCCAGACTCATTTGTGGTGCGTCAAAGAGCAATGTTTCATTGTCTTCCATGGCTAATATTCCATTGTGTACATGGACCACTTCTTCTTTATCCATTCACCTGTTGGTGGACATTTTGGTTGCTTCACTGTCTTGGCTATTGTGAATAAGGCTGCACTGCAGCTTTTGAGGCCTGTGTCTTCTCCATTCTTGTCTTCTCAGGTGAGAGGTCCAATGGTGCGCCTGCTGGACTGAATGGTACCTACATTTTTACTTTTAAACAGAGCTCCTTTCGGTTCTCATTATTGGCTGTTACCGTTTTACGTCTCACCAGCAGGTTGAGGGTACACAGTTCTGTAAAACCCCTTCAGCATTTATTTTTTGTAGACTTTTTGCTGATGGTCAGTCGACTGGTGTAAGTTGAAACTTTTTGTAGATTAGATTGCATGCGTCTAACACTCCCTGAGGTTGAGCTTTTATCCATGTTCCTTTTTTTTTAAAAAAAGAGTGTGAGTAAAACTTAACTCTTCATAATCTCTTCTTGAAACATTTGCCTGTTTTGAATTTTTTTGTCCATTCCCTACTTCAGCACAATATTTTAGGGCAGGTGTCCTTTACAGCCCTGAGTCTTTGTGAATGTTAAGTGACCATTAGCTGTGACTTTAAAGCTGCTCTTGCAGGAAACGGCCACAAGGTGGCAGCATTTCTCCTTTACCAAATTTGGTTACTAGGGAAACAGAGCCTTAATGGAAGTGGTGTTCTAGGTTGTAAATTAAAATGGAATGTGCCAGGAAAAAGCCCTTTAAGTTTATGTCTCATTACTTCTTGTTCATATTTGTAATTTACTTTTTATTTTTTATCCCAGCAAATTTGATTACAATGGTTTGTTTCTTCTTGGTGTGCAAGATGTGGTTCTTTCACACATATTTGTGTATCTACTCTTCCTCGCATCCTTTTCCCATTTAGGTTATGACAGAATGTTGAGTAGTCTTCTCCTGGTCTTCCGTACGCCTTTGGTGATTATATATTTCACATGGTTTGTATATCTCTGTTAACCCCAATATGGTAATGTATCCAATCCTCATCCCTTTCTTTTTGGTGAGCCTAAGTTTTTTTAATGAATCTGTGATTGCCTTTCTCTGTGGAAATATCTTCATTGGTATCAATTTTTAAGTAACTCCTAAAAGTGATATGATAGGATATGTGTCTTTTGCTTTCTCACTTACTACAGGGGGCGTGATTACGTCTAGACTCATCTATGGTGCTGCAAATGGCATTGTTTCATTTTTTTCAGTAGCGAATATTCCATCTGTACATGGAGGAGTTCTTCTGTGTCCACCCATCTGTTGGTGGACTTTTTGGTTACTTCCATATCTTGGCTATTGTGATACTGTGCAATGCAGATTTGCCTGCCTGTGTCTTTCCAATTCTGTCTTCTTAGATTATAGGTCGAGGAGTGGGCCTGCTAGGTCATATGGTAGCTCAATGTTTACCTTTTTAAGGCACCTCCTTTCTGTTCTCATCTGTGGCCCTTTCCAACTTACGTCCCACTTGAAGTTGAGGGTATACATTTCTCCACAACACCTTCAGCATTTATTGTTTGTAGTTTTCTTGCTGATGGTTACTCTGGCAATTGTGAGCTGATACCTCTTTGTGGTTGAATTCGCATGTGCCTCAAAATCCGTTGAAATTGAGCTTTAAGGCATGTCCTATTTATTTTTCAAGCTGTGATTACCCCTTAGTTCTTCAAAGTGTTCTCTTAAAGTATGTGTCACATTTTGAAATGTTTTGGCCATTACCTCCCTCAAGACATTTTGAGGGCAGTTTTCATTTACAGTTCTGCAGTACTTGTTCCTATGAAATGACCATTAGCACAGGCTTTAAAGCTGCTTTTGCAGGTAACTGCCAGAGGGCAGCAGCCTTTCTATTTTCCCCACCCTGGTAAATGGGGAAAAGCCCTTGCGGCTTGTGGTGTTTCTCGGTTAAAAATTAGAGTGGAGTGTGCCTGGAGAAACCCACACAAGCTGATGTCTCCTTATTTTTGTTGGATTTTTACATGTAATTTTTATTTTTTATTGGAGTAATTTTCTACTGTGTACATGGACCACTTCTACATTGTGCATTCCTCGGTTGATGGACATTTTCATTGCTTCCAAGTGTTGGCTATGGTAAATATTGTTGGAGTGCAGGATTGCCAGCCTGTGACTTTTTGATTCTCATTTTCTCAGGTGATAGGCCCAGCAGTGGGTGTGATTGACTGACTGGTAGCACCGTTTTTCCCTTTTCAAAGCACCTTCTTTGTGTTTTCATTAGTGGCACTTATTACGTCCCCTTTAGAATCGAGGGTACACATTTCTCCACAATCGCTTCAGCATTTATTGTTTGCAGAATTTATGCCAATGCCCCTACTGGCTGCTGTGAGCTGATAGGGTTTTGTAATTTGGGTTTGCATGTCTTTGAAAATTCGTAAAACTCATCATTTTTCTCCGCCGTTTTCTTTTCTGTTAAAAAAAGGAAACAAATGGGAGTACATTATAACTCTTGATATTGTCTTCTTGGAAGGTTGCCCTCTTTTGAATTTTTTGGTCGATTTTCCACCTCAGACTTTTTTTAGAGAGCAGGTGTCATTTCCCGAACTGCAAGTTTGGTGAATATTTAGTGACCTTTACAATGTGTTTAAAGCTGCTGTTGTGGGAAGTGGCCTAAAGGAGGCAGCATTTCTCCATTCCCAAATCTGGTTACTAGGGCAGCAGAGCCTTTCTGGAAGTCGTGTTCCTAGGTTGTAAATTACATTGGAATGTGCATGGAGAAACCCCCATAAGTTTATGTCTCATTATTTCTTCTTGGTTTTAAATTTTTTTTTAATTGGGGTAAAGCTTAGAATATTGTTTCTCCTAGGTGTAAACAATCTGGTTCATCTGTACATTATATATGTCTATTCAAGTACAGATCCTCTTCCCATGTAAAATATTACAGAGGGTTCCGCAGACTTCCTTGCTGTATGGTCGGTATTTTTGAGATATGTATATAATATGTGTTTGTATACATATAGTAACACTAATCTTAATTTATCCATTCACTCCACCTTTCCTTTTAGATGAGCATAGTTTTCTAAATCTGTGAGTGTCTTTCTCTGTGGAAATATGTTCATTTGTGTCAGTTATTAGATAACGCCTATAGGTGATATCATAGAATACAGGTCTTTTGCTTTCCGAGTTACTTCATGTTTCGTGATTATCTCCAGACTCATTTGTGGTGCGTCAAAGAGCAGTGGTTCATTGTCTTCCATGGCTAATATTCCATTGTGTACATGGACCACTTCTTCTTTATCCATTCACCTGTTGGTGGACATTTTGGTTGCTTCACTGTCTTGGCTATTGTGAATAAGGCTGCACTGCAGCTTTTGCGGCCTGTGTCTTCTCCATTCTTGTCTTCTCAGGTGAGAGGTCCAATGGTGCGCCTGCTGGGTTGAATGATACCTCCATTTTTACTTTTAAACACAGCTCCTTTCGATTCTCATTATTGGCTGTTACCGTTTTACGTCTCACCAGCAGGTAGAGGGTACACAGTTCTCTAAAACCCCTTCAGCATTTATTGTTTATATACTTTTTGCTGATGGTCATTCGACTGATGTAAGTTGAAACTTTTTGTAGATTAGATTGCATGCGTCTAACACACCCTGAGGTTGAGCTTTTATCCATTTTCCTTTTTTTTTAAAAGTGTGTGAGTAAAACTTAAGTCTTCATAATCTCTTCTTGAAACATTTGCCTGTTTTGAATTTTTTTGTCCATTCCCTACTTCAGCTCAATTTTTTAGGGCAGGTGTCCTTTACAGCCCTGAGTCCTTGTGAATGTTAAGTGACCATTAGCTGTGACTTTAAAGCTGCTCTTGCAGGAAACGGCCACAAGGTGGCAGCATTTCTCCTTTACCAAATTTGGTTACTAGGGAAACAGAGCCTTAATGGAAATGGTGTTCTAGGTTGTATATTAGAATGGAATATGCCAGGAAAAAGCCCTTTAAGTTTATGTCTCATTACTTCTTGTTCATATTTGTAATTTACTTTTTTATTTTTTATCCCAGCAAATTTGATTACAATGGTTTGTTTGCTCTAGGTGTGCAAGATGTGGTTCTTTCACACATATACAGGTATCTATTTTTCCTCGCATCCTTTTCCCATGTAGGTTATGGCACAATGTTGAGTAGTCTTCTCCTGGTCTTCCGTACGTCTTTGGTGGTTATATATTTCACATGGTTTGTATATCTCTGTTAACCCCAATATGGTAATGTATCCAATCCTCATCCCTTTCTATTTGGTGAACCATAAGTTTTTTAATGAATCTGCGATTGCCTCTCTCTGTGGAAATATCTTCATTGGTACCGATTTTTAAGTAACTCCTAAAAGTGATATGATAGGATATGTGTCTTTTGCTTTCTCACTTACTACAGGTGGCGTGATTACGTCTAGACTCATCTATGGTGCTGCAAATGGCATTGTTTCATTTTTTCACTAGCTCATATTCCATCTGTACAGGTAGCAGTTCTTCTTTGTCCGCCCATCTGTCGGTGGACTTTTTGGTTACTTCCGTATCTTGGCTATTGTAATACTATGCAATGCAGATTTGCATACCTGTGTCCTTCCAATTCTGTCTTCTTAGTTTATAGGTCCAGGAATAGGTCTGCTGGATCCTATGGTAGCTCAATGTTTACCTTTTAAAGGCACCTCTATTCTGTTCTCTTTAGTGGCTCTTTCCAGGTTACGTCCCACATAAAGTTGAGGGTATGCATTTCTTCCCAGCACCTTCAGCATTTATTCTTTGCAGTTTTTGCTGATGGTTATTCTGAGTGGTGTGAGCTGATACCTCTTTGTGGTTGAATTTGCATGTGTCTCATAATGCGTTGAAATTGAGCTTTTAGACATGTCCTTTTTATTTTTCCAGCTATGATTAGAGCTTATATCTTCAAAGTGTTTTCTTAAAGTATGTGTCACCATTTGAAATATTTTGGCCATTACCTCCCTCAAGACATTTTGAGGGCAAGTTTCATTTAGAGTTCTTCAGTACTTGTTCCTATGAAATGACCATTAGCACGGGCTTTAAAGCTGCTTTTGCAGGTAACTGCCAGAGGGCAGCAGCCTTTCTATGTTCCCCACCCTGGTAACTAGGGAAAAGCCCTTGCGGCCTGTGGTGTTTCTCGGTTAAAAATTAGAGTGGAGTGTGCCTGGACAAACCCACACAAGCTGATGTCTCCTTATTTTTGTTGGATTTTTAAATGTAATTTTTATTTTTTATTGGAGTAATTTTCCACTGTGTACGTGGACCACTTCTACTTTGTGCATTCCTCGGTTGATGGACATTTTCATTTCTTCCAAGTCTTGGCTATGGTAAATATTGTTGGAGTGCAGAATTGCCAGCCTGTGACTTTTTGATTCTCATTTTCTCAGGTGATAGGCCCAGCAGTGTGTGTGATTCATTGACTGGTAGCACCGTGTTTCCCTTTTCAAAGCACCTCCTTTGTGTTTTCATTAGTGGCTCTTACCACGTCCCCCTTAGAATCGAGGGTACGCATTTCTCCACAATCGCTTCAGCATTTATTGTTTGCAGCATTTATGCTAATGGCCCTACTGGCTGCTGTGAGCTGATAGGTTTTTGTAATTTGGGTTTGCATGTATTTGAAAATTCGTAAAACTCATTATTTTTCTCCGCCGTTTTCTTTTCTGTTACAAAAAGGAAACAAATGGGAGTGCATTATAACTCTGGAAACTGTCTTCTTAGAAGGTTGCCCTCTTTTGAATTTTTTGGTCGATTTTCCACCCCAGAGTTTTTTTAGAGAGCAGGTGTCATTTCCCGAACTGCAAGTTTGGTGAATATTTATTGACCTTTAGAAATGGGTTTAAAGCTGCTGTTGTGGGAAGTGGCCTCAAGCAGGCAGCATTTCTCCATTTCCAAATCTGGTTTCTAGAGCAGCAGAGCCTTTCTGGAAGTCGTGTTCCTAGGTTGTAAATTACATTGGAATGTGCATGGAGAAACCCCCATAAGTTTATGTCTCATTATTTCTTCTTGGTTTTAAAAATTTTTTTAATTGTGGTAAAGCTTAGAATATTGTTTGTCCTAGGTGTACACAATCTGGTTCATTTGTAGATTATATATGTCTATTCAAGTACAGATCCTCTTCCCATGTAAAATGTTACAGAATGTTCCGCAGACCTCCCTTGCTATATGGTCGGTCTTTTTGAGATATGTATATAATATGTGTTTGTATACATATAGTAACACTAATCTTAATTTATCCATTCACTCCACCTTTCCTTTTAGATGAGCATAGTTTGTTTTCTAAGTCTGTGAGTGTCTTTCTCTGTGGAAATATGTTCATTTGTGTCAGTTATTAGATAACGCCTATAAGTGATATCATAGAATATAGGTCTTTTGCTTTTGGACTTACCTCATGTTTCGTGATTATCTCCAGACTCATTTGTGGTGCCTCAGAGAGCAATGGTTCATTGTTTTCCATGGCTAATATTCCGTTGTGTACATGGACCACTTCTTCTTTATCCATTCACCTGTTGGTGGACATTTTGGTTGCTTCACTGTCTTGGCTATTGTGAATAAGGCTGCACTGCAGCTTTTGCGGCCTGTGTCTTCTCCATTCTTGTCTTCTCAGGTGAGAGGTCCAATGGTGCGCCTGCTGGGTTGAATGATACCTCCATTTTTACTTTTAAACACAGCTCCTTTCGATTCTCATTATTGGCTGTTACCGTTTTACGTCTCACCAGCAGGTTGAGGGTACACAGTTCTGTAAAACCCCTTCAGCATTTATTTTTTGTAGACTTTTTGCTGATGGTCAGTCGACTGGTGTAAGTTGAAACTTTTTGTAGATTAGATTGCATGCGTCTAACACTCCCTGAGGTTGAGCTTTTATCCATGTTCCTTTTTTTTTAAAAAAAGAGTGTGAGTAAAACTTAACTCTTCATAATCTCTTCTTGAAACATTTGCCTGTTTTGAATTTTTTTGTCCATTCCCTACTTCAGCACAATATTTTAGGGCAGGTGTCCTTTACAGCCCTGAGTCTTTGTGAATGTTAAGTGACCATTAGCTGTGACTTTAAAGCTGCTCTTGCAGGAAACGGCCACAAGGTGGCAGCATTTCTCCTTTACCAAATTTGGTTACTAGGGAAACAGAGCCTTAATGGAAGTGGTGTTCTAGGTTGTAAATTAAAATGGAATGTGCCAGGAAAAAGCCCTTTAAGTTTATGTCTCATTACTTCTTGTTCATATTTGTAATTTACTTTTTATTTTTTATCCCAGCAAATTTGATTACAATGGTTTGTTTCTTCTTGGTGTGCAAGATGTGTTTCTTTCACACATATTTGTGTATCTACTCTTCCTCGCATCCTTTTCCCATTTAGGTTATGACAGAATGTTGAGTAGTCTTCTCCTGGTCTTCCGTACGCCTTTGGTGATTATATATTTCACATGGTTTGTATATCTCTGTTAACCCCAATATGGTAATGTATCCAATCCTCATCCCTTTCTTTTTGGTGAGCCTAAGTTTTTTTAATGAATCTGTGATTGCCTTTCTCTGTGGAAATATCTTCATTGGTATCAATTTTTAAGTAACTCCTAAAAGTGATATGATAGGATATGTGTCTTTTGCTTTCTCACTTACTACAGGGGGCGTGATTACGTCTAGACTCATCTATGGTGCTGCAAATGGCATTGTTTCATTTTTTTCAGTAGCGAATATTCCATCTGTACATGGAGGAGTTCTTCTTTGTCCACCCATCTGTTGGTGGACTTTTTGGTTACTTCCATATCTTGGCTATTGTGATACTGTGCAATGCAGATTTGCCTGCCTGTGTCTTTCCAATTCTGTCTTCTTAGATTATAGGTCGAGGAGTGGGCCTGCTAGGTCATATGGTAGCTCAATGTTTACCTTTTTAAGGCACCTCCTTTCTGTTCTCATCTGTGGCCCTTTCCAACTTACGTCCCACTTGAAGTTGAGGGTATACATTTCTCCACAACACCTTCAGCATTTATTGTTTGTAGTTTTCTTGCTGATGGTTACTCTGGCAATTGTGAGCTGATACCTCTTTGTGGTTGAATTCGCATGTGCCTCAAAATCCGTTGAAATTGAGCTTTAAGGCATGTCCTATTTATTTTTCAAGCTGTGATTACCCCTTAGTTCTTCAAAGTGTTCTCTTAAAGTATGTGTCACATTTTGAAATGTTTTGGCCATTACCTCCCTCAAGACATTTTGAGGGCAGTTTTCATTTACAGTTCTGCAGTACTTGTTCCTATGAAATGACCATTAGCACAGGCTTTAAAGCTGCTTTTGCAGGTAACTGCCAGAGGGCAGCAGCCTTTCTATTTTCCCCACCCTGGTAAATGGGGAAAAGCCCTTGCGGCTTGTGGTGTTTCTCGGTTAAAAATTAGAGTGGAGTGTGCCTGGAGAAACCCACACAAGCTGATGTCTCCTTATTTTTGTTGGATTTTTACATGTAATTTTTATTTTTTATTGGAGTAATTTTCTACTGTGTACATGGACCACTTCTACATTGTGCATTCCTCGGTTGATGGACATTTTCATTGCTTCCAAGTGTTGGCTATGGTAAATATTGTTGGAGTGCAGGATTGCCAGCCTGTGACTTTTTGATTCTCATTTTCTCAGGTGATAGGCCCAGCAGTGGGTGTGATTGACTGACTGGTAGCACCGTTTTTCCCTTTTCAAAGCACCTTCTTTGTGTTTTCATTAGTGGCACTTATTACGTCCCCTTTAGAATCGAGGGTACACATTTCTCCACAATCGCTTCAGCATTTATTGTTTGCAGAATTTATGCCAATGCCCCTACTGGCTGCTGTGAGCTGATAGGGTTTTGTAATTTGGGTTTGCATGTCTTTGAAAATTCGTAAAACTCATCATTTTTCTCCGCCGTTTTCTTTTCTGTTAAAAAAAGGAAACAAATGGGAGTACATTATAACTCTTGATATTGTCTTCTTGGAAGGTTGCCCTCTTTTGAATTTTTTGGTCGATTTTCCACCTCAGACTTTTTTTAGAGAGCAGGTGTCATTTCCCGAACTGCAAGTTTGGTGAATATTTAGTGACCTTTACAATGTGTTTAAAGCTGCTGTTGTGGGAAGTGGCCTAAAGGAGGCAGCATTTCTCCATTCCCAAATCTGGTTACTAGGGCAGCAGAGCCTTTCTGGAAGTCGTGTTCCTAGGTTGTAAATTACATTGGAATGTGCATGGAGAAACCCCCATAAGTTTATGTCTCATTATTTCTTCTTGGTTTTAAATTTTTTTTTAATTGGGGTAAAGCTTAGAATATTGTTTCTCCTAGGTGTAAACAATCTGGTTCATCTGTACATTATATATGTCTATTCAAGTACAGATCCTCTTCCCATGTAAAATATTACAGAGGGTTCCGCAGACTTCCTTGCTGTATGGTCGGTATTTTTGAGATATGTATATAATATGTGTTTGTATACATATAGTAACACTAATCTTAATTTATCCATTCACTCCACCTTTCCTTTTAGATGAGCATAGTTTTCTAAATCTGTGAGTGTCTTTCTCTGTGGAAATATGTTCATTTGTGTCAGTTATTAGATAACGCCTATAGGTGATATCATAGAATACAGGTCTTTTGCTTTCCGAGTTACTTCATGTTTCGTGATTATCTCCAGACTCATTTGTGGTGCGTCAAAGAGCAGTGGTTCATTGTCTTCCATGGCTAATATTCCATTGTGTACATGGACCACTTCTTCTTTATCCATTCACCTGTTGGTGGACATTTTGGTTGCTTCACTGTCTTGGCTATTGTGAATAAGGCTGCACTGCAGCTTTTGCGGCCTGTGTCTTCTCCATTCTTGTCTTCTCAGGTGAGAGGTCCAATGGTGCGCCTGCTGGGTTGAATGATACCTCCATTTTTACTTTTAAACACAGCTCCTTTCGATTCTCATTATTGGCTGTTACCGTTTTACGTCTCACCAGCAGGTAGAGGGTACACAGTTCTCTAAAACCCCTTCAGCATTTATTGTTTATATACTTTTTGCTGATGGTCATTCGACTGATGTAAGTTGAAACTTTTTGTAGATTAGATTGCATGCGTCTAACACACCCTGAGGTTGAGCTTTTATCCATTTTCCTTTTTTTTTAAAAGTGTGTGAGTAAAACTTAACTCTTCATAATCTCTTCTTGAAACATTTGCCTGTTTTGAATTTTTTTGTCCATTCCCTACTTCAGCTCAATTTTTTAGGGCAGGTGTCCTTTACAGCCCTGAGTCCTTGTGAATGTTAAGTGACCATTAGCTGTGACTTTAAAGCTGCTCTTGCAGGAAACGGCCACAAGGTGGCAGCATTTCTCCTTTACCAAATTTGGTTACTAGGGAAACAGAGCCTTAATGGAAATGGTGTTCTAGGTTGTATATTAGAATGGAATATGCCAGGAAAAAGCCCTTTAAGTTTATGTCTCATTACTTCTTGTTCATATTTGTAATTTACTTTTTTATTTTTTATCCCAGCAAATTTGATTACAATGGTTTGTTTGCTCTAGGTGTGCAAGATGTGGTTCTTTCACACATATACAGGTATCTATTTTTCCTCGCATCCTTTTCCCATGTAGGTTATGGCACAATGTTGAGTAGTCTTCTCCTGGTCTTCCGTACGTCTTTGGTGGTTATATATTTCACATGGTTTGTATATCTCTGTTAACCCCAATATGGTAATGTATCCAATCCTCATCCCTTTCTATTTGGTGAACCATAAGTTTTTTAATGAATCTGCGATTGCCTCTCTCTGTGGAAATATCTTCATTGGTACCGATTTTTAAGTAACTCCTAAAAGTGATATGATAGGATATGTGTCTTTTGCTTTCTCACTTACTACAGGTGGCGTGATTACGTCTAGACTCATCTATGGTGCTGCAAATGGCATTGTTTCATTTTTTCACTAGCTCATATTCCATCTGTACAGGTAGCAGTTCTTCTTTGTCCGCCCATCTGTCGGTGGACTTTTTGGTTACTTCCGTATCTTGGCTATTGTAATACTATGCAATGCAGATTTGCATACCTGTGTCCTTCCAATTCTGTCTTCTTAGTTTATAGGTCCAGGAATAGGTCTGCTGGATCCTATGGTAGCTCAATGTTTACCTTTTAAAGGCACCTCTATTCTGTTCTCTTTAGTGGCTCTTTCCAGGTTACGTCCCACATAAAGTTGAGGGTATGCATTTCTTCCCAGCACCTTCAGCATTTATTCTTTGCAGTTTTTGCTGATGGTTATTCTGAGTGGTGTGAGCTGATACCTCTTTGTGGTTGAATTTGCATGTGTCTCATAATGCGTTGAAATTGAGCTTTTAGACATGTCCTTTTTATTTTTCCAGCTATGATTAGAGCTTATATCTTCAAAGTGTTTTCTTAAAGTATGTGTCACCATTTGAAATATTTTGGCCATTACCTCCCTCAAGACATTTTGAGGGCAAGTTTCATTTAGAGTTCTTCAGTACTTGTTCCTATGAAATGACCATTAGCACGGGCTTTAAAGCTGCTTTTGCAGGTAACTGCCAGAGGGCAGCAGCCTTTCTATGTTCCCCACCCTGGTAACTAGGGAAAAGCCCTTGCGGCCTGTGGTGTTTCTCGGTTAAAAATTAGAGTGGAGTGTGCCTGGACAAACCCACACAAGCTGATGTCTCCTTATTTTTGTTGGATTTTTAAATGTAATTTTTATTTTTTATTGGAGTAATTTTCCACTGTGTACGTGGACCACTTCTACTTTGTGCATTCCTCGGTTGATGGACATTTTCATTTCTTCCAAGTCTTGGCTATGGTAAATATTGTTGGAGTGCAGAATTGCCAGCCTGTGACTTTTTGATTCTCATTTTCTCAGGTGATAGGCCCAGCAGTGTGTGTGATTCATTGACTGGTAGCACCGTGTTTCCCTTTTCAAAGCACCTCCTTTGTGTTTTCATTAGTGGCTCTTACCACGTCCCCCTTAGAATCGAGGGTACGCATTTCTCCACAATCGCTTCAGCATTTATTGTTTGCAGCATTTATGCTAATGGCCCTACTGGCTGCTGTGAGCTGATAGGTTTTTGTAATTTGGGTTTGCATGTATTTGAAAATTCGTAAAACTCATTATTTTTCTCCGCCGTTTTCTTTTCTGTTACAAAAAGGAAACAAATGGGAGTGCATTATAACTCTGGAAACTGTCTTCTTAGAAGGTTGCCCTCTTTTGAATTTTTTGGTCGATTTTCCACCCCAGAGTTTTTTTAGAGAGCAGGTGTCATTTCCCGAACTGCAAGTTTGGTGAATATTTATTGACCTTTAGAAATGGGTTTAAAGCTGCTGTTGTGGGAAGTGGCCTCAAGCAGGCAGCATTTCTCCATTTCCAAATCTGGTTTCTAGAGCAGCAGAGCCTTTCTGGAAGTCGTGTTCCTAGGTTGTAAATTACATTGGAATGTGCATGGAGAAACCCCCATAAGTTTATGTCTCATTATTTCTTCTTGGTTTTAAAAATTTTTTTAATTGTGGTAAAGCTTAGAATATTGTTTGTCCTAGGTGTACACAATCTGGTTCATTTGTAGATTATATATGTCTATTCAAGTACAGATCCTCTTCCCATGTAAAATGTTACAGAATGTTCCGCAGACCTCCCTTGCTATATGGTCGGTCTTTTTGAGATATGTATATAATATGTGTTTGTATACATATAGTAACACTAATCTTAATTTATCCATTCACTCCACCTTTCCTTTTAGATGAGCATAGTTTGTTTTCTAAGTCTGTGAGTGTCTTTCTCTGTGGAAATATGTTCATTTGTGTCAGTTATTAGATAACGCCTATAAGTGATATCATAGAATATAGGTCTTTTGCTTTTGGACTTACCTCATGTTTCGTGATTATCTCCAGACTCATTTGTGGTGCCTCAGAGAGCAATGGTTCATTGTTTTCCATGGCTAATATTCCATTGTGTACATGGACCACTTCTTCTTTATCCATTCACCACTTGTTGGATATTTTGATTGCTTCACGGTCTTGGCTATTGTGAATAAGGCTGCACTGCAGCTTTTGCGGCCTGTGTCTTCTCGATTCTTGTCTTCTCAGGTGAGAGGTCCAATGGCGTGCCTGCTGGATTGAATGGTACCTCCATTTTTGCTTTTAAACACAGCTCCTTTCTATTCTCATTATTGGCTGTTACCCTTTTACGTCTCAACAGCAGGTAGAGGGTTCACAGTTCTCTAAAACCCCTTCAGCATTTATTGTTCGTAGACTTTTTGCTGATGGTCAGTCGATTGGTGTAAGTTGAAAACTTTTTGTAGATTAGATTGCATGGGTCTAACACTCCCTGAGGTGGAGCTTTTATCCATTTTCCTTTTTTTTTTAAAGAGCGTCAGTAAAACGTAACTCTTCATATTCTCTTCTTGAAACATTTGCCTGTTTTGAAATTTTTTGTCCATTCCCTACTTCAGCACAATTTTTTAGGGCAGGTGTCCTTACAGCCTTGAGTTCTTATGAATGTTAAGTGACCATTAGCTGTGACTTTAAAGCTGCTCTTGCAGGAAACGGCCACAAGGTGGCAGCATTTCTCCTTTACCAAATTTGGTTACTAGGGAAACAGAGCCTTAATGGAAGTGGTGTTCTAGGTTGTAAATTAAAATGGAATGTGCCAGGAAAAAGCCCTTTAAGTTTATGTCTCATTACTTCTTGTTCATATTTGTAATATACTTTTTATTTTTTATCCCAGCAAATTTGATTACAATGGTTTGTTTCTTCTTGCTGTGCAAGATGTGGTTCTTTCACACATATATGGGTATCTACTCTTCCTCGCATCCTTTTCCCATTTAGGTTATGACAGAATGTTGAGTAGTCTTCTCCTGGTCTTCCGTATGCCTTTGGTTATTATATATTTCACATGGTTTGTATATCTCTGTTAACCCCAATATGGTAATGTATCCAATCCTCATCCCTTTCTTTTTGGTGAGCCTAAGTTTTTTAAATGAATCTGTGATTGCCTTTCTCTGTGGAAATATCTTCATTGGTATCAATTTTTAAGTAACTCCTAAAAGTGATATGATAGGATATGTGTCTTTTGCTTTCTCACTTACTACAGGGGGCGTGATTACGTCTAGACTCATCTATGGTGCTGCAAATGGCATTGTTTCATTTTTTTCAGTAGCGAATATTCCATCTGTACATGGAGGAGTTCTTCTGTGTCCACCCATCTGTTGGTGGACTTTTTGGTTACTTCCATATCTTGGCTATTGTGATACTGTGCAATGCAGATTTGCCTGCCTGTGTCTTTCCAATTCTGTCTTCTTAGATTATAGGTCGAGGAGTGGGCCTGCTAGGTCATATGGTAGCTCAATGTTTACCTTTTTAAGGCACCTCCTTTCTGTTCTCATCTGTGGCCCTTTCCAACTTACGTCCCACTTGAAGTTGAGGGTATACATTTCTCCACAACACCTTCAGCATTTATTGTTTGTAGTTTTCTTGCTGATGGTTACTCTGGCAATTGTGAGCTGATACCTCTTTGTGGTTGAATTCTCATGTGCCTCAAAATCCGTTGAAATTGAGCTTTAAGGCATGTCCTTTTTATTTTTCAAGCTGTGATTACCCCTTAGTTCTTCAAAGTGTTCTCTTAAAGTATGTGTCACATTTTGAAATGTTTTGGCCATTACCTCCCTCAAGACATTTTGAGGGCAGGTTTCATTTACAGTTCTGCAGTACTTGTTCCTATGAAATGACCATTAGCACAGGCTTTAAAGCTGCTTTTGCAGGTAACTGCCAGAGGGCAGCAGCCTTTCTATTTTCCCCACCCTGGTAAAAGGGGAAAAGCCCTTGCGGCTTGTGGTGTTTCTCGGTTAAAAATTAGAGTGGAGTGTGCCTGGAGAAACCCACACAAGCTGATGTCTCCTTATTTTTGTTGGATTTTTACATGTAATTTTTATTTTTTATTGGAAAATTTTCCACTGTGTACATGGACCACTTCTACATTGTGCATTCCTCGGTTGATGGACATTTTCATTGCTTCCAAGTGTTGGCTATGGTAAATATTGTTGGAGTGCAGGATTGCCAGCCTGTGACTTTTTGATTCTCATTTTCTCAGGTGATAGGCCCAGCAGTGGGTGTGATTGACTGACTGGTAGCAACGTTTTTCCCTTTTCAAAGCACCTTCTTTGTGTTTTCATTAGTGGCACTTATTACGTCCCCTTTAGAATCGAGGGTACACATTTCTCCACAATCGCTTCAGCATTTATTCTTTGCAGAATTTATGCCAATGCCCCTACTGGCTGCTGTGAGCTGATAGGGTTTTGTAATTTGGGTTTGCATGTCTTTGAAAATTCGTAAAACTCATCATTTTTCTCCGCCGTTTTCTTTTCTGTTAAAAAAAGGAAACAAATGGGAGTACATTATAACTCTTGATATTGTCTTCTTGGAAGGTTGCCCTCTTTTGAATTTTTTGGTCGATTTTCCACCTCAGACTTTTTTTAGAGAGCAGGTGTCATTTCCCGAACTGCAAGTTTGGTGAATATTTAGTGACCTTTACAATGTGTTTAAAGCTGCTGTTGTGGGAAGTGGCCTAAAGGAGGCAGCATTTCTCCATTCCCAAATCTGGTTACTAGGGCAGCAGAGCCTTTCTGGAAGTCGTGTTCCTAGGTTGTAAATTACATTGGAATGTGCATGGAGAAACCCCCATAAGTTTATGCCTCATTATTTCTTCTTGGTTTTAAATTTTTTTTTAATTGGGGTAAAGCTTAGAATATTGTTTCTCCTAGGTGTAAACAATCTGGTTCATTTGTAGATTATATATGTCTATTCAAGTACAGATCCTCTTCCCATGTAAAATGTTACAGAATGTTCCGCAGACCTCCCTTGCTATATGGTCTGTCTTTTTGAGATATGTATATAATATGTGTTTGTATACATATAGTAACACTAATCTTAATTTATCCATTCACTCCACCTTTCCTTTTAGATGAGCACAGTTTTCTAAGTCTGTGAGTGTCTTTCTCTGTGGAAATATGTTCATTTGTGTCAGTTATTAGATAACGCCTATAAGTGATATCATACAATATAGGTCTTTTGCTTTTGGACTTACCTCATGTTTCGTGATTTTCTCCAGACTCATTTGTGGTGCCTCAGAGAGCAATGGTTCATTGTTTTCCATGGCTAATATTCCATTGTGTACATGGACCACTTCTTCTTTATCCATTCACCTCTTGTTGGATATTTTGATTGCTTCACGGTCTTGGCTATTGTGAATAAGGCTGCACTGCAGCTTTTGCGGCCTGTGTCTTCTCGATTCTTGTCTTCTCAGGTGAGAGGTCCAATGGTGTGCCTGCTGGATTGAATGGTACCTCCATTTTTACTTTTAAACACAGCTCCTTTCTATTCTCATTATTGGCTGTTACCCTTTTACGTCTCAACAGCAGGTAGAGGGTTCACAGTTCTCTAAAACCCCTTCAGCATTTATTGTTCGTAGACTTTTTGCTGATGGTCAGTCGATTGGTGTAAGTTGAAAACTTTTTGTAGATTAGATTGCATGGGTCTAACACTCCCTGAGGTTGAGCTTTTATCCATTTTCCTTTTTTTTTAAAAGAGCGTCAGTAAAACGTAACTCTTCATATTCTCTTCTTGAAACATTTGCCTGTTTTGAAATTTTTTGTCCATTCCCTACTTCAGCTCAATTTTTTAGGGCAGGTGTCCTTTACAGCCCTGAGTCCTTGTAAATGTTAAGTGACCATTAGCTGTGACTTTAAAGCTGCTCTTGCAGGAAACGGCCACAAGGTGGCAGCATTTCTCCTTTACCAAATTTGGTTACTAGGGAAACAGAGCCTTAATGGAAGTGGTGTTCTAGGTTGTATATTAGAATGGAATATGCCAGGAAAAAGCCCTTTAAGTTTATGTCTCATTACTTCTTGTTCATATTTGTAATTTACTTTTTATTTTTTATCCCAGCAAATTTGATTACAATGGTTTGTTTCTTCTTGGTGTGCAAGATGTGGTTCTTTCACACATATATGTGTATCTATTCTTCCTCGCATCCTTTTCCCATTTAGGTTATGACAGAATGTTGAGTAGTCTTCTCCTGGTCTTCCGTACGCCTTTGGTGATTATATATTTCACATGGTTTGTATATCTCTGTTAACCCCAATATGGGAATGTATCCAATCCTCATCCCTTTCTATTTGGTGAACCTAAGTTTTTTTAATGAATCTGTGATTGCCTTTCTCTGTGGAAATATCTTCATTGGTATCAATTTTTAAGTAACTCCTAAAAGTGATATGATAGGATATGTGTCTTTTGCTTTCTCACTTACTACAGGGGGCGTGATTACGTCTAGACTCATCTATGGTGCTGCAAATGGCATTGTTTCATTTTTTTCAGTAGCGAATATTCCATCTGTACATGGAGGAGTTCTTCTGTGTCCACCCATCTGTTGGTGGACTTTTTGGTTACTTCCATATCTTGGCTATTGTGATACTGTGCAATGCAGATTTGCCTGCCTGTGTCTTTCCAATTCTGTCTTCTTAGATTATAGGTCGAGGAATGGGCCTGCTAGGTCATATGGTAGCTCAATGTTTACCTTTTTAAGGCACCTCCTTTCTGTTCTCATCTGTGACCCTTTCCAACTTACGTCCCACTTGAAGTTGAGGGTATACATTTCTCCACAACACCTTCAGCATTTATTGTTTGTAGTTTTCTTGCTGACGGTTACTCTGGCAATTGTGAGCTGATACCTCTTTGTGGTTGAATTTGCATGTGTCTCATAATGCGTTGAAATTGAGCTTTAAGGCATGTCCTTTTTATTTTTCCAGCTGTGATTAGAGCTTATTTCTTCAAAGTGTTTTCTTAAAGTATGTGTCACCATTTGAAATATTTTGGCCATTACCTCCCTCAAGACCTTTTGAGGGCAAGTTTCATTTACAGTTATGCAGTACTTGTTCCTATGAAATGACCATTAGCACGGGCTTTAAAGCTGCTTTTGCAGGTAACTGCCAGAGGGCAGCAGCCTTTCTATGTTCCCCACCCTGGTAACTAGGGAAAAGCCCTTGCGGCCTGTGGTGTTTCTCGGTTAAAAATTAGAGTGTAGTGTGCCTGGAGAAACGCACACAAGCTGATGTCTCCTTATTTTTGTTGGATTTTTAAATGTAATTTTTATTTTTTATTGGAGTAATTTTCCACTGTGTACGTGGACCACTTCTACTTTGTGCATTCCTCGGTTGATGGACATTTTCATTTCTTCCAAGTCTTGGCTATGGTAAATATTGTTGGAGTGCAGAATTGCCAGCCTGTGACTTTTTGATTCTCATTTTCTCAGGTGATAGGCCCAGCAGTGTGTGTGATTCATTGACTGGTAGCACCGTGTTTCCCTTTTCAAAGCACCTCCTTTGTGTTTTCATTAGTGGCTCTTACCACGTCCCCCTTAGAATCCAGGGTACGCATTTCTCCACAATCGCTTCAGCATTTATTGTTTGCAGCATTTATGCTAATGGCCCTACTGGCTGCTGTGAGCTGATAGGTTTTTGTAATTTGGGTTTGCATGTATTTGAAAATTCGTAAAACTCATTATTTTTCTCCGCCGTTTTCTTTTCTGTTACAAAAAGGAAACAAATGGGAGTACATTATAACTCTGGAAACTGTCTTCTTAGAAGGTTGCCCTCTTTTGAATTTTTTGGTCGATTTTCCACCCCAGAGTTTTTTTAGAGAGCAGGTGTCATTTCCCGAACTGCAAGTTTGGTGAATATTTATTGACCTTTAGAAATGGGTTTAAAGCTGCTGTTGTGGGAAGTGGCCTCAAGCAGGCAGCATTTCTCCATTCCCAAATCTGGTTTCTAGGGCAGCAGAGCCTTTCTGGAAGTCGTGTCCCTACGTTGTAAATTACATTGTAATGTGCATGGAGAAACCCCCATAAGTTTATGTCTCATTATTTCTTCTTGGTTTTAAAAAATTTTTTAATTGGGGTAAAGCTTAGAATATTGTTTGTCCTAGGTGTAAACAATCTGGTTCATTTGTAGATTATATATGTCTATTCAAGTACAGATCCTCTTCCCATGTAAAATATTACAGAGGGTTCCGCAGACTTCCTTGCTGTATGGTCGGTATTTTTGAGATATGTACATAATATGTGTTTGTATACATATAGTAACACTAATCTTAATTTATCCATTCACTCCAACTTTCCTTTTAGATGAGCATAGTTTTCTAAATCTGTGAGTGTCTTTCTCTGTGGAAATATGTTCATTTGTGTCAGTTATTAGATAACGCCTATAAGTGATATCATAGAATACAGGTCTTTTGCTTTCCGAGTTACCTCATGTTCCGTGATTATCTCCAGACTCATTTGTGGTGCGTAAAAGAGCAATGTTTCATTGTCTTCCATGGCTAATATTTCATTGTGTACATGGACCACTTCTTCTTTATCCATTCACCTGTTGGTGGACATTTTGGTTGCTTCACTGTCTTGGCTATTGTGAATAAGGCTGCACTGCAGCTTTTGAGGCCTGTGTCTTCTCCATTCTTGTCTTCTCAGGTGAGAGGTCCAATGGTGCGCCTGCTGGGTTGAATGATACCTCCATTTTTACTTTTAAACAGAGCTCCTTTCGGTTCTCATTATTGGCTGTTACCGTTTTACGTCTCACCAGCAGGTAGAGGGTACACAGTTCTCTAAAACTCCTTCAGCATTTATTGTTTATAGACTTTTTGCTGATGGTCATTCGACTGATGTAAGTTGAAACTTTTTGTAGATTAGATTGCATGCGTCTAACACTCCCTGAGGTGGAGCTTTTATCCATTTTCCTTTTTTTTAAAAAGTGTGAGTAAAACTTAAGTCTTCATAATCTCTTCTTGAAACATTTGCCTGTTTTGAATTTTTTTGTCCATTCCCTACTTCAGCACAATTTTTTAGGGCAGGTGTCCTTCACAGCCCTGAGTCCTTGTGAATGTTAAGTGACCATTAGCTGTGAGTTTAAAGCTGCTCTTGCAGGAAACGGCCACAAGGTGGCAGCATTTCTCCTTTACCAAATTTGGTTACTAGGGAAACAGAGCCTTAATGGAAGTGGTGTTCTAGGTTGTATATTAGAATGGAATATGCCAGGAAAAAGCCCTTTAAGTTTATGTCTCATTACTTCTTGTTCATATTTGTAATTTACTTTTTATTTTTTATCCCAGCAAATTTGATTACAATGGTTTGTTTGCTCTAGGTGTGCAAGATGTGGTTCTTTCACACATATACGGGTATCTATTTTTCCTCGCATCCTTTAACCATGTAGGTTATGGCACAATGTTGAGTAGTCTTCTCCTGGTCTTCCGTACGTCTTTGGTGGTTATATATTTCACATGGTTTGTATATCTCTGTTAACCCCAATATGGTAATGTATCCAATCCTCATCCCTTTCTATTTGGTGAACCATAAGATTTTAAATGAATCTGCGATTGCCTTTCTCTGTGGAAATATCTTCATTGGTATCAATTTTTAAGTAACTCCTAAAAGTGATATGATAGGATATGTGTCTTTTGCTTTCTCACTTACTACAGGTGGCGTGATTACGTCTAGACTCATCTATGGTGCTGCAAATGGCATTGTTTCTTTTTTTCACTAGCTCATATTCCATCTGTACAGGTAGCAGTTCTTCTTTGTCCACCCATCTGTCGGTGGACTTTTTGGTTACTTCCGTATCTTGGCTATTGTGATACTGTGCAATGCAGATTTGCATACCTGTGTCCTTCCAATTCTGTCTTCTTAGTTTATAGGTCCAGGAATAGGTCTGCTGGATCCTATGGTAGCTCAATGTTTACCTTTTAAAGGCACCTCTATTCTGTTCTCTTTAGTGGCTCTTTCCAGGTTACGTCCCACATAAAGTTGAGGGTATGCATTTCTTCCCAGCACCTTCAGCATTTATTCTTTGTAGTCTTTGCTGATGGTTATTCTGAGTGGTGTGAGCTGATACCTCTTTGTGGTTGAATTTGCATGTGTCTCATAATGCGTTGAAATTGAGCTTTTAGACATGTCCTATTTATTTTTCCAGCTATGATTAGAGCTTATTTCTTCAAAGTGTTTTCTTAAAGTATGTGTCACCATTTGAAATATTTTGGCCATTACCTCCCTCAAGACATTTTGAGGGCAAGTTTCATTTACAGTTCTGCAGTACTTGTTCCTATGAAATGACCATTAGCACGGGCTTTAAAGCTGCTTTTGCAGGTAACTGCCAGAGGGCAGCAGCCTTTCTATGTTCCCCACCCTGGTAACTAGGGAAAAGCCCTTGCGGCCTGTGGTGTTTCTCGGTTAAAAATTAGAGTGGAGTGTGCCTGGAGAAACCCACACAAGCTGATGTCTCCTTACTTTTGTTGGATTTTTAAATGTAATTTTTATTTTTTATTGGAAAAATTTCCACTGTGTACATGGACCACTTCTACATTGTGCATTCCTCGGTTGATGGACATTTTCATTGCTTCCAAGTGTTGGCTATGGTAAATATTGTTGGAGTGCAGGATTGCCAGCCTGTGACTTTTTGATTCTCATTTTCTCAGGTGATAGGCCCAGCAGTGGGTGTGATTGACTGACTGGTAGCAACGTTTTTCCCTTTTCAAAGCACCTTCTTTGTGTTTTCATTAGTGGCACTTATTACGTCCCCTTTAGAATCGAGGGTACACATTTCTCCACAATCGCTTCAGCATTTATTCTTTGCAGAATTTATGCCAATGCCCCTACTGGCTGCTGTGAGCTGATAGGGTTTTGTAATTTGGGTTTGCATGTCTTTGAAAATTCGTAAAACTCATCATTTTTCTCCGCCGTTTTCTTTTCTGTTAAAAAAAGGAAACAAATGGGAGTACATTATAACTCTTGATATTGTCTTCTTGGAAGGTTGCCCTCTTTTGAATTTTTGGTCGATTTTCCACCTCAGACTTTTTTTAGAGAGCAGGTGTCATTTCCCGAACTGCAAGTTTGGTGAATATTTAGTGACCTTTAGCAATGTGTTTAAAGCTGCTGTTGTGGGAAGTGGCCTAAAGGAGGCAGCATTTCTCCATTCCCAAATCTGGTTACTAGGGCAGCAGAGCCTTTCTGGAAGTCGTGTTCCTAGGTTGTAAATTACATTGGAATGTGCATGGAGAAACCCCCATAAGTTTATGCCTCATTATTTCTTCTTGGTTTTAAAATTTTTTTTAATTGGGGTAAAGCTTAGAATATTGTTTCTCCTAGGTGTAAACAATCTGGTTCATTTGTAGATTATATATGTCTATTCAAGTACAGATCCTCTTCCAATGTAAAATGTTACAGAATGTTCCGCAGACCTCCCTTGCTATATGGTCGGTCTTTTTGAGATATGTATATAATATGTGTTTGTATACATATAGTAACACTAATCTTAATTTATCCATTCACTCCACCTTTCCTTTTAGATGAGCACAGTTTTCTAAGTCTGTGAGTGTCTTTCTCTGTGGAAATATGTTCATTTGTGTCAGTTATTAGATAACGCCTATAAGTGATATCATAGAATATAGGTCTTTTGCTTTTGGACTTACCTCATGTTTCGTGATTTTCTCCAGACTCATTTGTGGTGCCTCAGAGAGCAATGGTTCATTGTTTTCCATGGCTAATATTCCATTGTGTACATGGACCACTTCTTCTTTATCCATTCACCTCTTGTTGGATATTTTGATTGCTTCACGGTCTTGGCTATTGTGAATAAGGCTGCACTGCAGCTTTTGCGGCCTGTGTCTTCTCGATTCTTGTCTTCTCAGGTGAGAGGTCCAATGGTGTGCCTGCTGGATTGAATGGTACCTCCATTTTTACTTTTAAACACAGCTCCTTTCTATTCTCATTATTGGCTGTTACCCTTTTACGTCTCAACAGCAGGTAGAGGGTTCACAGTTCTCTAAAACCCCTTCAGCATTTATTGTTCGTAGACTTTTTGCTGATGGTCAGTCGATTGGTGTAAGTTGAAAACTTTTTGTAGATTAGATTGCATGGGTCTAACACTCCCTGAGGTTGAGCTTTTATCCATTTTCCTTTTTTTTTAAAAGAGCGTCAGTAAAACGTAACTCTTCATATTCTCTTCTTGAAACATTTGCCTGTTTTGAAATTTTTTGTCCATTCCCTACTTCAGCTCAATTTTTTCGGGCAGGTGTCCTTTACAGCCCTGAGTCCTTGTAAATGTTAAGTGACCATTAGCTGTGACTTTAAAGCTGCTCTTGCAGGAAACGGCCACAAGGTGGCAGCATTTCTCCGTTACCAAATTTGGTTACTAGGGAAACAGAGCCTTAATGGAAGTGGTGTTCTAGGTTGTATATTAGAATGGAATATGCCAGGAAAAAGCCCTTTAAGTTTATGTCTCATTACTTCTTGTTCATATTTGTAATTTACTTTTTATTTTTTATCCCAGCAAATTTGATTACAATGGTTTGTTTCTTCTTGGTGTGCAAGATGTGGTTCTTTCACACATATATGTGTATCTATTCTTCCTCGCATCCTTTTCCCATTTAGGTTATGACAGAATGTTGAGTAGTCTTCTCCTGGTCTTCCGTACGCCTTTGGTGATTATATATTTCACATGGTTTGTATATCTCTGTTAACCCCAATATGGTAATGTATCCAATCCTCATACCTTTCTATTTGGTGAACCTAAGTTTTTTTAATGAATCTGTGATTGCCTTTCTCTGTGGAAATATCTTCATTGGTATCAATTTTTAAGTAACTCCTAAAAGTGATATGATAGGATATGTGTCTTTTGCTTTCTCACTTACTACAGGGGGCGTGATTATGTCTAGACTCATCTATGGTGCTGCAAATGGCATTGTTTCATTTTTTTCAGTAGCGAATATTCCATCTGTACATGGAGGAGTTCTTCTGTGTCCACCCATCTGTTGGTGGACTTTTTGGTTACTTCCATATCTTGGCTATTGTGATACTGTGCAATGCAGATTTGCCTGCCTGTGTCTTTCCAATTCTGTCTTCTTAGATTATAGGTCGAGGAATGGGCCTGCTAGGTCATATGGTAGCTCAATGTTTACCTTTTTAAGGCACCTCCTTTCTGTTCTCATCTGTGACCCTTTCCAACTTACGTCCCACTTGAAGTTGAGGGTATACATTTCTCCACAACACCTTCAGCATTTATTGTTTGTAGTTTTCTTGCTGACGGTTACTCTGGCAATTGTGAGCTGATACCTCTTTGTGGTTGAATTCGCATGTGCCTCAAAATCCGTTGAAATTGAGCTTTAAGGCATGTCCTTTTTATTTTTCAAGCTGTGATTACCCTTTAGTTCTTCAAAGTGTTCTCTTAAAGTATGTGTCACATTTTGAAATGTTTTGGCCATTACCTCCCTCAAGACATTTTGAGGGCAGTTTTCATTTACAGTTCTGCAGTACTTGTTCCTATGAAATGACCATTAGCACAGGCTTTAAAACTGCTTTTGCAGGTAACTGCCAGAGGGCAGCAGCCTTTCTATTTTCCCTACCCTGGTAACTAGGGAAAAGCCCTTGCGGCCTGTGGGGTTTCTCGGTTATAAATTAGAGTGGAGTGTGCCTGGACAAACCCACACAAGCTGATGTCTCCTTATTTTTGTTGGATTTTTAAATGTAATGTTTATTTTTTATTGGAGTAATTTTCGACTGTGTACGTGGACCACTTCTACTTTGTGCATTCCTCGGTTGATGGACATTTTCATTGCTTCCAAGTGTTGGCTATGGTAAATATTGTTTTAGTGCAGGATTGCCAGCCTGTGACTTTTTGATTCTCATTTTCTCAGGTGATAGGCCCAGCAGTGGGTGTGATTGACTGACTGGTAGCACTGTATTTCCCTTTTCAATGAACCTTCTTTGTGTTTACATTAGTGGCACTTACCACGTCCCCTTTAGAATCGAGGGTACACATTTCTCCACAATCGCTTCAGCATTTATTCTTTGCAGAATTTATGCCAATGCCCCTACTGGCTGCTGTGAGCTGATAGGGTTTTGTAATTTGTGTTTGCATGTCTTTGAAAATTCGTAAAACTCATCATTTTTCTCCGCCGTTTTCTTTTCTGTTAAAAAAAGGAAACAAATGGGAGTACATTATAACTCTTGATATTGTCTTCTTGGAAGGTTGCCCTCTTTTGAATTTTTTGGTCGATTTTCCACCTCAGACTTTTTTTAGAGAGCAGGTATTATTTCCCGAACTGCAAGTTTGGTGAATATTTAGTGACCTTTAGCAATGCGTTTAAAGCTGCTGTTGTGGGAAGTGGCCTAAAGGAGGCAGCATTTCTCCATTCCCAAATCTGGTTACTAGGGCAGCAGAGCCTTTCTGGAAGTCGTGTCCCTACGTTGTAAATTACATTGTAATGTGCATGGAGAAACCCCCATAAGTTTATGTCTCATTATTTCTTCTTGGTTTTAAAAAATTTTTTAATTGGGGTAAAGCTTAGAATATTGTTTGTCCTAGGTGTAAACAATCTGGTTCATTTGTAGATTATATATGTCTATTCAAGTACAGATCCTCTTCCCATGTAAAATATTACAGAGGGTTCCGCAGACTTCCTTGCTGTATGGTCGGTATTTTTGAGATATGTACATAATATGTGTTTGTATACATATAGTAACACTAATCTTAATTTATCCATTCACTCCAACTTTCCTTTTAGATGAGCATAGTTTTCTAAATCTGTGAGTGTCTTTCTCTGTGGAAATATGTTCATTTGTGTCAGTTATTAGATAACGCCTATAAGTGATATCATAGAATACAGGTCTTTTGCTTTCCGAGTTACCTCATGTTCCGTGATTATCTCCAGACTCATTTGTGGTGCGTAAAAGAGCAATGTTTCATTGTCTTCCATGGCTAATATTTCATTGTGTACATGGACCACTTCTTCTTTATCCATTCACCTGTTGGTGGACATTTTGGTTGCTTCACTGTCTTGGCTATTGTGAATAAGGCTGCACTGCAGCTTTTGAGGCCTGTGTCTTCTCCATTCTTGTCTTCTCAGGTGAGAGGTCCAATGGTGCGCCTGCTGGGTTGAATGATACCTCCATTTTTACTTTTAAACAGAGCTCCTTTCGGTTCTCATTATTGGCTATTACCGTTTTACGTCTCACCAGCAGGTAGAGGGTACACAGTTCTCTAAAACTCCTTCAGCATTTATTGTTTATAGACTTTTTGCTGATGGTCATTCGACTGATGTAAGTTGAAACTTTTTGTAGATTAGATTGCATGCGTCTAACACTCCCTGAGGTTGAGCTTTTATCCATTTTCCTTTTTTTTAAAAAGTGTGAGTAAAACTTAAGTCTTCATAATCTCTTCTTGAAACATTTGCCTGTTTTGAATTTTTTTGTCCATTCCCTACTTCAGCACAATTTTTTAGGGCAGGTGTCCTTCACAGCCCTGAGTCCTTGTGAATGTTAAGTGACCATTAGCTGTGAGTTTAAAGCTGCTCTTGCAGGAAACGGCCACAAGGTGGCAGCATTTCTCCTTTACCAAATTTGGTTACTAGGGAAACAGAGCCTTAATGGAAGTGGTGTTCTAGGTTGTATATTAGAATGGAATATGCCAGGAAAAAGCCCTTTAAGTTTATGTCTCATTACTTCTTGTTCATATTTGTAATTTACTTTTTATTTTTTATCCCAGCAAATTTGATTACAATGGTTTGTTTGCTCTAGGTGTGCAAGATGTGGTTCTTTCACACATATACAGGTATCTATTTTTCCTCGCATCCTTTAACCATGTAGGTTATGGCACAATGTTGAGTAGTCTTCTCCTGGTCTTCCGTACGTCTTTGGTGGTTATATATTTCACATGGTTTGTATATCTCTGTTAACCCCAATATGGTAATGTATCCAATCCTCATCCCTTTCTATTTGGTGAACCATAAGATTTTAAATGAATCTGCGATTGCCTTTCTCTGTGGAAATATCTTCATTGGTATCAATTTTTAAGTAACTCCTAAAAGTGATATGATAGGATATGTGTCTTTTGCTTTCTCACTTACTACAGGTGGCGTGATTACGTCTAGACTCATCTATGGTGCTGCAAATGGCATTGTTTCTTTTTTTCACTAGCTCATATTCCATCTGTACAGGTAGCAGTTCTTCTTTGTCCACCCATCTGTCGGTGGACTTTTTGGTTACTTCCGTATCTTGGCTATTGTAATACTATGCAATGCAGATTTGCATACCTGTGTCCTTCCAATTCTGTCTTCTTAGTTTATAGGTCCAGGAATAGGTCTGCTGGATCCTATGGTAGCTCAATGTTTACCTTTTAAAGGCACCTCTATTCTGTTCTCTTTAGTGGCTCTTTCCAGGTTACGTCCCACATAAAGTTGAGGGTATGCATTTCTTCCCAGCACCTTCAGCATTTATTCTTTGTAGTCTTTGCTGATGGTTATTCTGAGTGGTGTGAGCTGATACCTCTTTGTGGTTGAATTTGCATGTGTCTCATAATGCGTTGAAATTGAGCTTTTAGACATGTCCTATTTATTTTTCCAGCTATGATTAGAGCTTATTTCTTCAAAGTGTTTTCTTAAAGTATGTGTCACCATTTGAAATATTTTGGCCATTACCTCCCTCAAGACATTTTGAGGGCAAGTTTCATTTACAGTTCTGCAGTACTTGTTCCTATGAAATGACCATTAGCACGGGCTTTAAAGCTGCTTTTGCAGGTAACTGCCAGAGGGCAGCAGCCTTTCTATGTTCCCCACCCTGGTAACTAGGGAAAAGCCCTTGCGGCCTGTGGTGTTTCTCGGTTAAAAATTAGAGTGGAGTGTGCCTGGAGAAACCCACACAAGCTGATGTCTCCTTACTTTTGTTGGATTTTTAAATGTAATTTTTATTTTTTATTGGAAAAATTTCCACTGTGTACATGGACCACTTCTACATTGTGCATTCCTCGGTTGATGGACATTTTCATTGCTTCCAAGTGTTGGCTATGGTAAATATTGTTGGAGTGCAGGATTGCCAGCCTGTGACTTTTTGATTCTCATTTTCTCAGGTGATAGGCCCAGCAGTGGGTGTGATTGACTGACTGGTAGCAACGTTTTTCCCTTTTCAAAGCACCTTCTTTGTGTTTTCATTAGTGGCACTTATTACGTCCCCTTTAGAATCGAGGGTACACATTTCTCCACAATCGCTTCAGCATTTATTCTTTGCAGAATTTATGCCAATGCCCCTACTGGCTGCTGTGAGCTGATAGGGTTTTGTAATTTGGGTTTGCATGTCTTTGAAAATTCGTAAAACTCATCATTTTTCTCCGCCGTTTTCTTTTCTGTTAAAAAAAGGAAACAAATGGGAGTACATTATAACTCTTGATATTGTCTTCTTGGAAGGTTGCCCTCTTTTGAATTTTTTGTCGATTTTCCACCTCAGACTTTTTTTAGAGAGCAGGTGTCATTTCCCGAACTGCAAGTTTGGTGAATATTTAGTGACCTTTAGCAATGTGTTTAAAGCTGCTGTTGTGGGAAGTGGCCTAAAGGAGGCAGCATTTCTCCATTCCCAAATCTGGTTACTAGGGCAGCAGAGCCTTTCTGGAAGTCGTGTTCCTAGGTTGTAAATTACATTGGAATGTGCATGGAGAAACCCCCATAAGTTTATGCCTCATTATTTCTTCTTGGTTTTAAAATTTTTTTTAATTGGGGTAAAGCTTAGAATATTGTTTCTCCTAGGTGTAAACAATCTGGTTCATTTGTAGATTATATATGTCTATTCAAGTACAGATCCTCTTCCAATGTAAAATGTTACAGAATGTTCCGCAGACCTCCCTTGCTATATGGTCGGTCTTTTTGAGATATGTATATAATATGTGTTTGTATACATATAGTAACACTAATCTTAATTTATCCATTCACTCCACCTTTCCTTTTAGATGAGCACAGTTTTCTAAGTCTGTGAGTGTCTTTCTCTGTGGAAATATGTTCATTTGTGTCAGTTATTAGATAACGCCTATAAGTGATATCATAGAATATAGGTCTTTTGCTTTTGGACTTACCTCATGTTTCGTGATTTTCTCCAGACTCATTTGTGGTGCCTCAGAGAGCAATGGTTCATTGTTTTCCATGGCTAATATTCCATTGTGTACATGGACCACTTCTTCTTTATCCATTCACCTCTTGTTGGATATTTTGATTGCTTCACGGTCTTGGCTATTGTGAATAAGGCTGCACTGCAGCTTTTGCGGCCTGTGTCTTCTCGATTCTTGTCTTCTCAGGTGAGAGGTACAATGGTGTGCCTGCTGGATTGAATGGTACCTCCATTTTTACTTTTAAACACAGCTCCTTTCTATTCTCATTATTGGCTGTTACCCTTTTACATCTCAACAGCAGGTAGAGGGTTCACAGTTCTCTAAAACCCCTTCAGCATTTATTGTTCGTAGACTTTTTGCTGATGGTCAGTCGATTGGTGTAAGTTGAAAACTTTTTGTAGATTAGATTGCATGGGTCTAACACTCCCTGAGGTTGAGCTTTTATCCATTTTCCTTTTTTTTTAAAAGAGCGTCAGTAAAACGTAACTCTTCATATTCTCTTCTTGAAACATTTGCCTGTTTTGAAATTTTTTGTCCATTCCCTACTTCAGCTCAATTTTTTCGGGCAGGTGTCCTTTACAGCCCTGAGTCCTTGTAAATGTTAAGTGACCATTAGCTGTGACTTTAAAGCTGCTCTTGCAGGAAACGGCCACAAGGTGGCAGCATTTCTCCGTTACCAAATTTGGTTACTAGGGAAACAGAGCCTTAATGGAAGTGGTGTTCTAGGTTGTATATTAGAATGGAATATGCCAGGAAAAAGCCCTTTAAGTTTATGTCTCATTACTTCTTGTTCATATTTGTAATTTACTTTTTATTTTTTATCCCAGCAAATTTGATTACAATGGTTTGTTTCTTCTTGGTGTGCAAGATGTGGTTCTTTCACACATATATGTGTATCTATTCTTCCTCGCATCCTTTTCCCATTTAGGTTATGACAGAATGTTGAGTAGTCTTCTCCTGGTCTTCCGTACGCCTTTGGTGATTATATATTTCACATGGTTTGTATATCTCTGTTAACCCCAATATGGTAATGTATCCAATCCTCATACCTTTCTATTTGGTGAACCTAAGTTTTTTTAATGAATCTGTGATTGCCTTTCTCTGTGGAAATATCTTCATTGGTATCAATTTTTAAGTAACTCCTAAAAGTGATATGATAGGATATGTGTCTTTTGCTTTCTCACTTACTACAGGGGGCGTGATTATGTCTAGACTCATCTATGGTGCTGCAAATGGCATTGTTTCATTTTTTTCAGTAGCGAATATTCCATCTGTACATGGAGGAGTTCTTCTGTGTCCACCCATCTGTTGGTGGACTTTTTGGTTACTTCCATATCTTGGCTATTGTGATACTGTGCAATGCAGATTTGCCTGCCTGTGTCTTTCCAATTCTGTCTTCTTAGATTATAGGTCGAGGAGTGGGCCTGCTAGGTCATATGGTAGCTCAATGTTTACCTTTTTAAGGCACCTCCTTTCTGTTCTCATCTGTGACCCTTTCCAGCTTACGTCCCACTTGAAGTTGAGGGTATACATTTCTCCACAACACCTTCAGCATTTATTGTTTGTAGTTTTCTTGCTGACGGTTACTCTGGCAAATGTGAGCTGATACCTCTTTTTGGTTGAATTCGCATGTGCCTCAAAATCCGTTGAAATTGAGCTTTAAGGCATGTCCTTTTTATTTTTCAAGCTGTGATTACCCCTTAGTTCTTCAAAGTGTTCTCTTAAAGTATGTGTCACATTTTGAAATGTTTTGGCCATTACCTCCCTCAAGACATTTTGAGAGCAGTTTTCATTTACAGTTCTGCAGTACTTGTTCCTATGAAATGACCATTAGCACAGGCTTTAAAACTGCTTTTGCAGGTAACTGCCAGAGGGCAGCAGCCTTTCTATTTTCCCTACCCTGGTAACTAGGGAAAAGCCCTTGCGGCCTGTGGGGTTTCTCGGTTATAAATTAGAGTGGAGTGTGCCTGGACAAACCCACACAAGCTGATGTCTCCTTATTTTTGTTGGATTTTTAAATGTAATGTTTATTTTTTATTGGAGTAATTTTCGACTGTGTACGTGGACCACTTCTACTTTGTGCATTCCTCGGTTGATGGACATTTTCATTGCTTCCAAGTGTTGGCTATGGTAAATATTGTTTTAGTGCAGGATTGCCAGCCTGTGACTTTTTGATTCTCATTTTCTCAGGTGATAGGCCCAGCAGTGGGTGTGATTGACTGACTGGTAGCACCGTATTTCCCTTTTCAATGAACCTTCTTTGTGTTTACATTAGTGGCACTTACCACGTCCCCTTTAGAATCGAGGGTACACATTTCTCCACAATCGCTTCAGCATTTATTGTTTGCAGAATTTATGCCAATGCCCCTACTGGCTGCTGTGAGCTGATAGGGTTTTGTAATTTGTGTTTGCATGTCTTTGAAAATTCGTAAAACTCATCATTTTTCTCCGCCGTTTTCTTTTCTGTTAAAAAAAGGAAACAAATGGGAGTACATTATAACTCTTGATATTGTCTTCTTGGAAGGTTGCCCTCTTTTGAATTTTTTGGTCGATTTTCCACCTCAGACTTTTTTTAGAGAGCAGGTATCATTTCCCGAACTGCAAGTTTGGTGAATATTTAGTGACCTTTAGCAATGCGTTTAAAGCTGCTGTTGTGGGAAGTGGCCTAAAGGAGGCAGCATTTCTCCATTCCCAAATCTGGTTACTAGGGCAGCAGAGCCTTTCTGGAAGTCGTGTCCCTAGGTTGTAAATTACATTGGAATGTGCATGGAGAAACCCCCATAAGTTTATGTCTCATTATTTCTTCTTGGTTTTAAAAAATTTTTTAATTGGGGTAAAGCTTAGAATATTGTTTGTCCTAGGTGTAAACAATCTGGTTCATTTGTAGATTATATATGTCTATTCAAGTACAGATCCTCTTCCCATGTAAAATATTACAGAGGGTTCCGCAGACTTCCTTGCTGTATGGTCGGTATTTTTGAGATATGTATATAATATGTGTTTGTATACATATAGTAACACTAATCTTAATTTATCCATTCACTCCACCTTTCCTTTTAGATGAGCATAGTTTTCTAAATCTGTGAGTGTCTTTCTCTGTGGAAATATGTTCATTTGTGTCAGTTATTAGATAACGCCTATAAGTGATATCATAGAATACAGGTCTTTTGCTTTCCGAGTTACCTCATGTTTCGTGATTATCTCCAGACTCATTTGTGGTGCGTCAAAGAGCAATGTTTCATTGTCTTCCATGGCTAATATTCCATTGTGTACATGGACCACTTCTTCTTTATCCATTCACCTGTTGGTGGACATTTTGGTTGCTTCACTGTCTTGGCTATTGTGAATAAGGCTGCACTGCAGCTTTTGAGGCCTGTGTCTTCTCCATTCTTGTCTTCTCAGGTGAGAGGTCCAATGGTGCGCCTGCTGGACTGAATGGTACCAACATTTTTACTTTTAAACAGAGCTCCTTTCGGTTCTCATTATTGGCTGTTACCGTTTTACGTCTCACCAGCAGGTTGAGGGTACACAGTTCTGTAAAACCCCTTCAGCATTTATTTTTTGTAGACTTTTTGCTGATGGTCAGTCGACTGGTGTAAGTTGAAACTTTTTGTAGATTAGATTGCATGCGTCTAACACTCCCTGAGGTTGAGCTTTTATCCATGTTCCTTTTTTTTTAAAAAAAGAGTGTGAGTAAAACTTAACTCTTCATAATCTCTTCTTGAAACATTTGCCTGTTTTGAATTTTTTTGTCCATTCCCTACTTCAGCACAATATTTTAGGGCAGGTGTCCTTTACAGCCCTGAGTCTTTGTGAATGTTAAGTGACCATTAGCTGTGACTTTAAAGCTGCTCTTGCAGGAAACGGCCACAAGGTGGCAGCATTTCTCCTTTACCAAATTTGGTTACTAGGGAAACAGAGCCTTAATGGAAGTGGTGTTCTAGGTTGTAAATTAAAATGGAATGTGCCAGGAAAAAGCCCTTTAAGTTTATGTCTCATTACTTCTTGTTCATATTTGTAATTTACTTTTTATTTTTTATCCCAGCAAATTTGATTACAATGGTTTGTTTCTTCTTGGTGTGCAAGATGTGGTTCTTTCACACATATTTGTGTATCTACTCTTCCTCGCATCCTTTTCCCATTTAGGTTATGACTGAATGTTGAGTAGTCTTCTCCTGGTCTTCCGTACGCCTTTGGTGATTATATATTTCACATGGTTTGTATATCTCTGTTAACCCCAATATGGTAATGTATCCAATCCTCATCCCTTTCTTTTTGGTGAGCCTAAGTTTTTTTAATGAATCTGTGATTGCCTTTCTCTGTGGAAATATCTTCATTGGTATCAATTTTTAAGTAACTCCTAAAAGTGATATGATAGGATATGTGTCTTTTGCTTTCTCACTTACTACAGGGGGCGTGATTACGTCTAGACTCATCTATGGTGCTGCAAATGGCATTGTTTCATTTTTTTCAGTAGCGAATATTCCATCTGTACATGGAGGAGTTCTTCTGTGTCCACCCATCTGTTGGTGGACTTTTTGGTTACTTCCATATCTTGGCTATTGTGATACTGTGCAATGCAGATTTGCCTGCCTGTGTCTTTCCAATTCTGTCTTCTTAGATTATAGGTCGAGGAGTGGGCCTGCTAGGTCATATGGTAGCTCAATGTTTACCTTTTTAAGGCACCTCCTTTCTGTTCTCATCTGTGGCCCTTTCCAACTTACGTCCCACTTGAAGTTGAGGGTATACATTTCTCCACAACACCTTCAGCATTTATTGTTTGTAGTTTTCTTGCTGATGGTTACTCTGGCAATTGTGAGCTGATACCTCTTTGTGGTTGAATTCGCATGTGCCTCAAAATCCGTTGAAATTGAGCTTTAAGGCATGTCCTATTTATTTTTCAAGCTGTGATTACCCCTTAGTTCTTCAAAGTGTTCTCTTAAAGTATGTGTCACATTTTGAAATGTTTTGGCCATTACCTCCCTCAAGACATTTTGAGGGCAGTTTTCATTTACAGTTCTGCAGTACTTGTTCCTATGAAATGACCATTAGCACAGGCTTTAAAGCTGCTTTTGCACGTAACTGCCAGAGGGCAGCAGCCTTTCTATTTTCCCCACCCTGGTAAATGGGGAAAAGCCCTTGCGGCTTGTGGTGTTTCTCGGTTAAAAATTAGAGTGGAGTGTGCCTGGAGAAACCCACACAAGCTGATGTCTCCTTATTTTTGTTGGATTTTTACATGTAATTTTTATTTTTTATTGGAGTAATTTTCTACTGTGTACATGGACCACTTCTACATTGTGCATTCCTCGGTTGATGGACATTTTCATTGCTTCCAAGTGTTGGCTATGGTAAATATTGTTGGAGTGCAGGATTGCCAGCCTGTGACTTTTTGATTCTCATTTTCTCAGGTGATAGGCCCAGCAGTGGGTGTGATTGACTGACTGGTAGCACCGTTTTTCCCTTTTCAAAGCACCTTCTTTGTGTTTTCATTAGTGGCACTTATTACGTCCCCTTTAGAATCGAGGGTACACATTTCTCCACAATCGCTTCAGCATTTATTGTTTGCAGAATTTATGCCAATGCCCCTACTGGCTGCTGTGAGCTGATAGGGTTTTGTAATTTGGGTTTGCATGTCTTTGAAAATTCGTAAAACTCATCATTTTTCTCCGCCGTTTTCTTTTCTGTTAAAAAAAGGAAACAAATGGGAGTACATTATAACTCTTGATATTGTCTTCTTGGAAGGTTGCCCTCTTTTGAATTTTTTGGTCGATTTTCCACCTCAGACTTTTTTTAGAGAGCAGGTGTCATTTCCCGAACTGCAAGTTTGGTGAATATTTAGTGACCTTTACAATGTGTTTAAAGCTGCTGTTGTGGGAAGTGGCCTAAAGGAGGCAGCATTTCTCCATTCCCAAATCTGGTTACTAGGGCAGCAGAGCCTTTCTGGAAGTCGTGTTCCTAGGTTGTAAATTACATTGGAATGTGCATGGAGAAACCCCCATAAGTTTATGTCTCATTATTTCTTCTTGGTTTTAAATTTTTTTTTAATTGGGGTAAAGCTTAGAATATTGTTTCTCCTAGGTGTAAACAATCTGGTTCATCTGTACATTATATATGTCTATTCAAGTACAGATCCTCTTCCCATGTAAAATATTACAGAGGGTTCCGCAGACTTCCTTGCTGTATGGTCGGTATTTTTGAGATATGTATATAATATGTGTTTGTATACATATAGTAACACTAATCTTAATTTATCCATTCACTCCACCTTTCCTTTTAGATGAGCATAGTTTTCTAAATCTGTGAGTGTCTTTCTCTGTGGAAATATGTTCATTTGTGTCAGTTATTAGATAACGCCTATAGGTGATATCATAGAATACAGGTCTTTTGCTTTCCGAGTTACTTCATGTTTCGTGATTATCTCCAGACTCATTTGTGGTGCGTCAAAGAGCAGTGGTTCATTGTCTTCCATGGCTAATATTCCATTGTGTACATGGACCACTTCTTCTTTATCCATTCACCTGTTGGTGGACATTTTGGTTGCTTCACTGTCTTGGCTATTGTGAATAAGGCTGCACTGCAGCTTTTGCGGCCTGTGTCTTCTCCATTCTTGTCTTCTCAGGTGAGAGGTCCAATGGTGCGCCTGCTGGGTTGAATGATACCTCCATTTTTACTTTTAAACACAGCTCCTTTCAATTCTCATTATTGGCTGTTACCGTTTTACGTCTCACCAGCAGGTAGAGGGTACACAGTTCTCTAAAACCCCTTCTGCATTTATTGTTTATATACTTTTTGCTGATGGTCATTCGACTGATGTAAGTTGAAACTTTTTGTAGATTAGATTGCATGCGTCTAACACACCCTGAGGTTGAGCTTTTATCCATTTTCCTTTTTTTTTAAAAGTGTGTGAGTAAAACTTAAGTCTTCATAATCTCTTCTTGAAACATTTGCCTGTTTTGAATTTTTTTGTCCATTCCCTACTTCAGCTCAATTTTTTAGGGCAGGTGTCCTTTACAGCCCTGAGTCCTTGTGAATGTTAAGTGACCATTAGCTGTGACTTTAAAGCTGCTCTTGCAGGAAACGGCCACAAGGTGGCAGCATTTCTCCTTTACCAAATTTGGTTACTAGGGAAACAGAGCCTTAATGGAAATGGTGTTCTAGGTTGTATATTAGAATGGAATATGCCAGGAAAAAGCCCTTTAAGTTTATGTCTCATTACTTCTTGTTCATATTTGTAATTTACTTTTTTATTTTTTATCCCAGCAAATTTGATTACAATGGTTTGTTTGCTCTAGGTGTGCAAGATGTGGTTCTTTCACACATATACAGGTATCTATTTTTCCTCGCATCCTTTTCCCATGTAGGTTATGGCACAATGTTGAGTAGTCTTCTCCTGGTCTTCCGTACGTCTTTGGTGGTTATATATTTCACATGGTTTGTATATCTCTGTTAACCCCAATATGGTAATGTATCCAATCCTCATCCCTTTCTATTTGGTGAACCATAAGTTTTTTAATGAATCTGCGATTGCCTCTCTCTGTGGAAATATCTTCATTGGTACCGATTTTTAAGTAACTCCTAAAAGTGATATGATAGGATATGTGTCTTTTGCTTTCTCACTTACTACAGGTGGCGTGATTACGTCTAGACTCATCTATGGTGCTGCAAATGGCATTGTTTCATTTTTTCACTAGCTCATATTCCATCTGTACAGGTAGCAGTTCTTCTTTGTCCGCCCATCTGTCGGTGGACTTTTTGGTTACTTCCGTATCTTGGCTATTGTAATACTATGCAATGCAGATTTGCATACCTGTGTCCTTCCAATTCTGTCTTCTTAGTTTATAGGTCCAGGAATAGGTCTGCTGGATCCTATGGTAGCTCAATGTTTACCTTTTAAAGGCACCTCTATTCTGTTCTCTTTAGTGGCTCTTTCCAGGTTACGTCCCACATAAAGTTGAGGGTATGCATTTCTTCCCAGCACCTTCAGCATTTATTCTTTGCAGTTTTTGCTGATGGTTATTCTGAGTGGTGTGAGCTGATACCTCTTTGTGGTTGAATTTGCATGTGTCTCATAATGCGTTGAAATTGAGCTTTTAGACATGTCCTTTTTATTTTTCCAGCTATGATTAGAGCTTATATCTTCAAAGTGTTTTCTTAAAGTATGTGTCACCATTTGAAATATTTTGGCCATTACCTCCCTCAAGACATTTTGAGGGCAAGTTTCATTTACAGTTCTGCAGTACTTGTTCCTATGAAATGACCATTAGCACGGGCTTTAAAGCTGCTTTTGCAGGTAACTGCCAGAGGGCAGCAGCCTTTCTATGTTCCCCACCCTGGTAACTAGGGAAAAGCCCTTGCGGCCTGTGGTGTTTCTCGGTTAAAAATTAGAGTGGAGTGTGCCTGGACAAACCCACACAAGCTGATGTCTCCTTATTTTTGTTGGATTTTTAAATGTAATTTTTATTTTTTATTGGAGTAATTTTCCACTGTGTACGTGGACCACTTCTACTTTGTGCATTCCTCGGTTGATGGACATTTTCATTTCTTCCAAGTCTTGGCTATGGTAAATATTGTTGGAGTGCAGAATTGCCAGCCTGTGACTTTTTGATTCTCATTTTCTCAGGTGATAGGCCCAGCAGTGTGTGTGATTCATTGACTGGTAGCACCGTGTTTCCCTTTTCAAAGCACCTCCTTTGTGTTTTCATTAGTGGCTCTTACCACGTCCCCCTTAGAATCGAGGGTACGCATTTCTCCACAATCGCTTCAGCATTTATTGTTTGCAGCATTTATGCTAATGGCCCTACTGGCTGCTGTGAGCTGATAGGTTTTTGTAATTTGGGTTTGCATGTATTTGAAAATTCGTAAAACTCATTATTTTTCTCCGCCGTTTTCTTTTCTGTTACAAAAAGGAAACAAATGGGAGTGCATTATAACTCTGGAAACTGTCTTCTTAGAAGGTTGCCCTCTTTTGAATTTTTTGGTCGATTTTCCACCCCAGAGTTTTTTTAGAGAGCAGGTGTCATTTCCCGAACTGCAAGTTTGGTGAATATTTATTGACCTTTAGAAATGGGTTTAAAGCTGCTGTTGTGGGAAGTGGCCTCAAGCAGGCAGCATTTCTCCATTTCCAAATCTGGTTTCTAGAGCAGCAGAGCCTTTCTGGAAGTCGTGTTCCTAGGTTGTAAATTACATTGGAATGTGCATGGAGAAACCCCCATAAGTTTATGTCTCATTATTTCTTCTTGGTTTTAAAAATTTTTTTAATTGTGGTAAAGCTTAGAATATTGTTTGTCCTAGGTGTACACAATCTGGTTCATTTGTAGATTATATATGTCTATTCAAGTACAGATCCTCTTCCCATGTAAAATGTTACAGAATGTTCCGCAGACCTCCCTTGCTATATGGTCGGTCTTTTTGAGATATGTATATAATATGTGTTTGTATACATATAGTAACACTAATCTTAATTTATCCATTCACTCCACCTTTCCTTTTAGATGAGCATAGTTTGTTTTCTAAGTCTGTGAGTGTCTTTCTCTGTGGAAATATGTTCATTTGTGTCAGTTATTAGATAACGCCTATAAGTGATATCATAGAATATAGGTCTTTTGCTTTTGGACTTACCTCATGTTTCGTGATTATCTCCAGACTCATTTGTGGTGCCTCAGAGAGCAATGGTTCATTGTTTTCCATGGCTAATATTCCGTTGTGTACATGGACCACTTCTTCTTTATCCATTCACCTGTTGGTGGACATTTTGGTTGCTTCACTGTCTTGGCTATTGTGAATAAGGCTGCACTGCAGCTTTTGCGGCCTGTGTCTTCTCCATTCTTGTCTTCTCAGGTGAGAGGTCCAATGGTGCGCCTGCTGGGTTGAATGATACCTCCATTTTTACTTTTAAACACAGCTCCTTTCGATTCTCATTATTGGCTGTTACCGTTTTACGTCTCACCAGCAGGTTGAGGGTACACAGTTCTGTAAAACCCCTTCAGCATTTATTTTTTGTAGACTTTTTGCTGATGGTCAGTCGACTGGTGTAAGTTGAAACTTTTTGTAGATTAGATTGCATGCGTCTAACACTCCCTGAGGTTGAGCTTTTATCCATGTTCCTTTTTTTTAAAAAAAGAGTGTGAGTAAAACTTAACTCTTCATAATCTCTTCTTGAAACATTTGCCTGTTTTGAATTTTTTTGTCCATTCCCTACTTCAGCACAATATTTTAGGGCAGGTGTCCTTTACAGCCCTGAGTCTTTGTGAATGTTAAGTGACCATTAGCTGTGACTTTAAAGCTGCTCTTGCAGGAAACGGCCACAAGGTGGCAGCATTTCTCCTTTACCAAATTTGGTTACTAGGGAAACAGAGCCTTAATGGAAGTGGTGTTCTAGGTTGTAAATTAAAATGGAATGTGCCAGGAAAAAGCCCTTTAAGTTTATGTCTCATTACTTCTTGTTCATATTTGTAATTTACTTTTTATTTTTTATCCCAGCAAATTTGATTACAATGGTTTGTTTCTTCTTGGTGTGCAAGATGTGGTTCTTTCACACATATTTGTGTATCTACTCTTCCTCGCATCCTTTTCCCATTTAGGTTATGACAGAATGTTGAGTAGTCTTCTCCTGGTCTTCCGTACGCCTTTGGTGATTATATATTTCACATGGTTTGTATATCTCTGTTAACCCCAATATGGTAATGTATCCAATCCTCATCCCTTTCTTTTTGGTGAGCCTAAGTTTTTTTAATGAATCTGTGATTGCCTTTCTCTGTGGAAATATCTTCATTGGTATCAATTTTTAAGTAACTCCTAAAAGTGATATGATAGGATATGTGTCTTTTGCTTTCTCACTTACTACAGGGGGCGTGATTACGTCTAGACTCATCTATGGTGCTGCAAATGGCATTGTTTCATTTTTTTCAGTAGCGAATATTCCATCTGTACATGGAGGAGTTCTTCTGTGTCCACCCATCTGTTGGTGGACTTTTTGGTTACTTCCATATCTTGGCTATTGTGATACTGTGCAATGCAGATTTGCCTGCCTGTGTCTTTCCAATTCTGTCTTCTTAGATTATAGGTCGAGGAGTGGGCCTGCTAGGTCATATGGTAGCTCAATGTTTACCTTTTTAAGGCACCTCCTTTCTGTTCTCATCTGTGGCCCTTTCCAACTTACGTCCCACTTGAAGTTGAGGGTATACATTTCTCCACAACACCTTCAGCATTTATTGTTTGTAGTTTTCTTGCTGATGGTTACTCTGGCAATTGTGAGCTGATACCTCTTTGTGGTTGAATTCGCATGTGCCTCAAAATCCGTTGAAATTGAGCTTTAAGGCATGTCCTATTTATTTTTCAAGCTGTGATTACCCCTTAGTTCTTCAAAGTGTTCTCTTAAAGTATGTGTCACATTTTGAAATGTTTTGGCCATTACCTCCCTCAAGACATTTTGAGGGCAGTTTTCATTTACAGTTCTGCAGTACTTGTTCCTATGAAATGACCATTAGCACAGGCTTTAAAGCTGCTTTTGCACGTAACTGCCAGAGGGCAGCAGCCTTTCTATTTTCCCCACCCTGGTAAATGGGGAAAAGCCCTTGCGGCTTGTGGTGTTTCTCGGTTAAAAATTAGAGTGGAGTGTGCCTGGAGAAACCCACACAAGCTGATGTCTCCTTATTTTTGTTGGATTTTTACATGTAATTTTTATTTTTTATTGGAGTAATTTTCTACTGTGTACATGGACCACTTCTACATTGTGCATTCCTCGGTTGATGGACATTTTCATTGCTTCCAAGTGTTGGCTATGGTAAATATTGTTGGAGTGCAGGATTGCCAGCCTGTGACTTTTTGATTCTCATTTTCTCAGGTGATAGGCCCAGCAGTGGGTGTGATTGACTGACTGGTAGCACCGTTTTTCCCTTTTCAAAGCACCTTCTTTGTGTTTTCATTAGTGGCACTTATTACGTCCCCTTTAGAATCGAGGGTACACATTTCTCCACAATCGCTTCAGCATTTATTGTTTGCAGAATTTATGCCAATGCCCCTACTGGCTGCTGTGAGCTGATAGGGTTTTGTAATTTGGGTTTGCATGTCTTTGAAAATTCGTAAAACTCATCATTTTTCTCCGCCGTTTTCTTTTCTGTTAAAAAAAGGAAACAAATGGGAGTACATTATAACTCTTGATATTGTCTTCTTGGAAGGTTGCCCTCTTTTGAATTTTTTGGTCGATTTTCCACCTCAGACTTTTTTTAGAGAGCAGGTGTCATTTCCCGAACTGCAAGTTTGGTGAATATTTAGTGACCTTTACAATGTGTTTAAAGCTGCTGTTGTGGGAAGTGGCCTAAAGGAGGCAGCATTTCTCCATTCCCAAATCTGGTTACTAGGGCAGCAGAGCCTTTCTGGAAGTCGTGTTCCTAGGTTGTAAATTACATTGGAATGTGCATGGAGAAACCCCCATAAGTTTATGTCTCATTATTTCTTCTTGGTTTTAAATTTTTTTTTAATTGGGGTAAAGCTTAGAATATTGTTTCTCCTAGGTGTAAACAATCTGGTTCATCTGTACATTATATATGTCTATTCAAGTACAGATCCTCTTCCCATGTAAAATATTACAGAGGGTTCCGCAGACTTCCTTGCTGTATGGTCGGTATTTTTGAGATATGTATATAATATGTGTTTGTATACATATAGTAACACTAATCTTAATTTATCCATTCACTCCACCTTTCCTTTTAGATGAGCATAGTTTTCTAAATCTGTGAGTGTCTTTCTCTGTGGAAATATGTTCATTTGTGTCAGTTATTAGATAACGCCTATAAGTGATATCATAGAATACAGGTCTTTTGCTTTCCGAGTTACTTCATGTTTCGTGATTATCTCCAGACTCATTTGTGGTGCGTCAAAGAGCAGTGGTTCATTGTCTTCCATGGCTAATATTCCATTGTGTACATGGACCACTTCTTCTTTATCCATTCACCTGTTGGTGGACATTTTGGTTGCTTCACTGTCTTGGCTATTGTGAATAAGGCTGCACTGCAGCTTTTGCGGCCTGTGTCTTCTCCATTCTTGTCTTCTCAGGTGAGAGGTCCAATGGTGCGCCTGCTGGGTTGAATGATACCTCCATTTTTACTTTTAAACACAGCTCCTTTCGATTCTCATTATTGGCTGTTACCGTTTTACGTCTCACCAGCAGGTAGAGGGTACACAGTTCTCTAAAACCCCTTCAGCATTTATTGTTTATATACTTTTTGCTGATGGTCATTCGACTGATGTAAGTTGAAACTTTTTGTAGATTAGATTGCATGCGTCTAACACACCCTGAGGTTGAGCTTTTATCCATTTTCCTTTTTTTTTAAAAGTGTGTGAGTAAAACTTAAGTCTTCATAATCTCTTCTTGAAACATTTGCCTGTTTTGAATTTTTTTGTCCATTCCCTACTTCAGCTCAATTTTTTAGGGCAGGTGTCCTTTACAGCCCTGAGTCCTTGTGAATGTTAAGTGACCATTAGCTGTGACTTTAAAGCTGCTCTTGCAGGAAACGGCCACAAGGTGGCAGCATTTCTCCTTTACCAAATTTGGTTACTAGGGAAACAGAGCCTTAATGGAAATGGTGTTCTAGGTTGTATATTAGAATGGAATATGCCAGGAAAAAGCCCTTTAAGTTTATGTCTCATTACTTCTTGTTCATATTTGTAATTTACTTTTTTATTTTTTATCCCAGCAAATTTGATTACAATGGTTTGTTTGCTCTAGGTGTGCAAGATGTGGTTCTTTCACACATATACAGGTATCTATTTTTCCTCGCATCCTTTTCCCATGTAGGTTATGGCACAATGTTGAGTAGTCTTCTCCTGGTCTTCCGTACGTCTTTGGTGGTTATATATTTCACATGGTTTGTATATCTCTGTTAACCCCAATATGGTAATGTATCCAATCCTCATCCCTTTCTATTTGGTGAACCATAAGTTTTTTAATGAATCTGCGATTGCCTCTCTCTGTGGAAATATCTTCATTGGTACCGATTTTTAAGTAACTCCTAAAAGTGATATGATAGGATATGTGTCTTTTGCTTTCTCACTTACTACAGGTGGCGTGATTACGTCTAGACTCATCTATGGTGCTGCAAATGGCATTGTTTCATTTTTTCACTAGCTCATATTCCATCTGTACAGGTAGCAGTTCTTCTTTGTCCGCCCATCTGTCGGTGGACTTTTTGGTTACTTCCGTATCTTGGCTATTGTAATACTATGCAATGCAGATTTGCATACCTGTGTCCTTCCAATTCTGTCTTCTTAGTTTATAGGTCCAGGAATAGGTCTGCTGGATCCTATGGTAGCTCAGTGTTTACCTTTTAAAGGCACCTCTATTCTGTTCTCTTTAGTGGCTCTTTCCAGGTTACGTCCCACATAAAGTTGAGGGTATGCATTTCTTCCCAGCACCTTCAGCATTTATTCTTTGCAGTTTTTGCTGATGGTTATTCTGAGTGGTGTGAGCTGATACCTCTTTGTGGTTGAATTTGCATGTGTCTCATAATGCGTTGAAATTGAGCTTTTAGACATGTCCTTTTTATTTTTCCAGCTATGATTAGAGCTTATATCTTCAAAGTGTTTTCTTAAAGTATGTGTCAGCATTTGAAATATTTTGGCCATTACCTCCCTCAAGACATTTTGAGGGCAAGTTTCATTTACAGTTCTGCAGTACTTGTTCCTATGAAATGACCATTAGCACGGGCTTTAAAGCTGCTTTTGCAGGTAACTGCCAGAGGGCAGCAGCCTTTCTATGTTCCCCACCCTGGTAACTAGGGAAAAGCCCTTGCGGCCTGTGGTGTTTCTCGGTTAAAAATTAGAGTGGAGTGTGCCTGGACAAACCCACACAAGCTGATGTCTCCTTATTTTTGTTGGATTTTTAAATGTAATTTTTATTTTTTATTGGAGTAATTTTGCACTGTGTACGTGGACCACTTCTACTTTGTGCATTCCTCGGTTGATGGACATTTTCATTTCTTCCAAGTCTTGGCTATGGTAAATATTGTTGGAGTGCAGAATTGCCAGCCTGTGACTTTTTGATTCTCATTTTCTCAGGTGATAGGCCCAGCAGTGTGTGTGATTCATTGACTGGTAGCACCGTGTTTCCCTTTTCAAAGCACCTCCTTTGTGTTTTCATTAGTGGCTCTTACCACGTCCCCCTTAGAATCGAGGGTACGCATTTCTCCACAATCGCTTCAGCATTTATTGTTTGCAGCATTTATGCTAATGGCCCTACTGGCTGCTGTGAGCTGATAGGTTTTTGTAATTTGGGTTTGCATGTATTTGAAAATTCGTAAAACTCATTATTTTTCTCCGCCGTTTTCTTTTCTGTTACAAAAAGGAAACAAATGGGAGTGCATTATAACTCTGGAAACTGTCTTCTTAGAAGGTTGCCCTCTTTTGAATTTTTTGGTCGATTTTCCACCCCAGAGTTTTTTTAGAGAGCAGGTGTCATTTCCCGAACTGCAAGTTTGGTGAATATTTATTGACCTTTAGAAATGGGTTTAAAGCTGCTGTTGTGGGAAGTGGCCTCAAGCAGGCAGCATTTCTCCATTTCCAAATCTGGTTTCTAGAGCAGCAGAGCCTTTCTGGAAGTCGTGTTCCTAGGTTGTAAATTACATTGGAATGTGCATGGAGAAACCCCCATAAGTTTATGTCTCATTATTTCTTCTTGGTTTTAAAAATTTTTTTAATTGTGGTAAAGCTTAGAATATTGTTTGTCCTAGGTGTACACAATCTGGTTCATTTGTAGATTATATATGTCTATTCAAGTACAGATCCTCTTCCCATGTAAAATGTTACAGAATGTTCCGCAGACCTCCCTTGCTATATGGTCGGTCTTTTTGAGATATGTATATAATATGTGTTTGTATACATATAGTAACACTAATCTTAATTTATCCATTCACTCCACCTTTCCTTTTAGATGAGCATAGTTTGTTTTCTAAGTCTGTGAGTGTCTTTCTCTGTGGAAATATGTTCATTTGTGTCAGTTATTAGATAACGCCTATAAGTGATATCATAGAATATAGGTCTTTTGCTTTTGGACTTACCTCATGTTTCGTGATTATCTCCAGACTCATTTGTGGTGCCTCAGAGAGCAATGGTTCATTGTTTTCCATGGCTAATATTCCATTGTGTACATGGACCACTTCTTCTTTATCCATTCACCACTTGTTGGATATTTTGATTGCTTCACGGTCTTGGCTATTGTGAATAAGGCTGCACTGCAGCTTTTGCGGCCTGTGTCTTCTCGATTCTTGTCTTCTCAGGTGAGAGGTCCAATGGCGTGCCTGCTGGATTGAATGGTACCTCCATTTTTACTTTTAAACACAGCTCCTTTCTATTCTCATTATTGGCTGTTACCCTTTTACGTCTCAACAGCAGGTAGAGGGTTCACAGTTCTCTAAAACCCCTTCAGCATTTATTGTTCGTAGACTTTTTGCTGATGGTCAGTCGATTGGTGTAAGTTGAAAACTTTTTGTAGATTAGATTGCATGCGTCTAACACTCCCTGAGGTGGAGCTTTTATCCATTTTCCTTTTTTTTTTAAAGAGCGTCAGTAAAACGTAACTCTTCATATTCTCTTCTTGAAACATTTGTCTGTTTTGAAATTTTTTGTCCATTCCCTACTTCAGCACAATTTTTTAGGGCAGGTGTCCTTACAGCCTTGAGTTCTTGTGAATGTTAAGTGACCATTAGCTGTGACTTTAAAGCTGCTCTTGCAGGAAACGGCCACAAGGTGGCAGCATTTCTCCTTTACCAAATTTGGTTACTAGGGAAACAGAGCCTTAATGGAAGTGGTGTTCTAGGTTGTAAATTAAAATGGAATGTGCCAGGAAAAAGCCCTTTAAGTTTATGTCTCATTACTTCTTGTTCATATTTGTAATATACTTTTTATTTTTTATCCCAGCAAATTTGATTACAATGGTTTGTTTCTTCTTGCTGTGCAAGATGTGGTTCTTTCACACATATATGGGTATCTACTCTTCCTCGCATCCTTTTCCCATTTAGGTTATGACAGAATGTTGAGTAGTCTTCTCCTGGTCTTCCGTACGCCTTTGGTGATTATATATTTCACATGGTTTGTATATCTCTGTTAACCCCAATATGGTAATGTATCCAATCCTCATCCCTTTCTTTTTGGTGAGCCTAAGTTTTTTTAATGAATCTGTGATTGCCTTTCTCTGTGGAAATATCTTCATTGGCATCAATTTTTAAGTAACTCCTAAAAGTGATATGATAGGATATGTGTCTTTTGCTTTCTCACTTACTACAGGGGGCGTGATTACGTCTAGACTCATCTATGGTGCTGCAAATGGCATTGTTTCATTTTTTTCAGTAGCGAATATTCCATCTGTACATGGAGGAGTTCTTCTGTGTCCACCCATCTGTTGGTGGACTTTTTGGTTACTTCCATATCTTGGCTATTGTGATACTGTGCAATGCAGATTTGCCTGCCTGTGTCTTTCCAATTCTGTCTTCTGAGATTATAGGTCGAGGAGTGGGCCTGCTAGGTCATATGGTAGCTCAATGTTTACCTTTTTAAGGCACCTCCTTTCTGTTCTCATCTGTGGCCCTTTCCAACTTACGTCCCACTTGAAGTTGAGGGTATACATTTCTCCACAACACCTTCAGCATTTATTGTTTGTAGTTTTCTTGCTGATGGTTACTCTGGCAATTGTGAGCTGATACCTCTTTGTGGTTGAATTCTCATGTGCCTCAAAATCCGTTGAAATTGAGCTTTAAGGCATGTCCTTTTTATTTTTCAAGCTGTGATTACCCCTTAGTTCTTCAAAGTGTTCTCTTAAAGTATGTGTCACATTTTGAAATGTTTTGGCCATTACCTCCCTCAAGACATTTTGAGGGCAGGTTTCATTTACAGTTCTGCAGTACTTGTTCCTATGAAATGACCATTAGCACAGGCTTTAAAGCTGCTTTTGCAGGTAACTGCCAGAGGGCAGCAGCCTTTCTATTTTCCCCACCCTGGTAAAAGGGGAAAAGCCCTTGCGGCTTGTGGTGTTTCTCGGTTAAAAATTAGAGTGGAGTGTGCCTGGAGAAACCCACACAAGCTGATGTCTCCTTATTTTTGTTGGATTTTTACATGTAATTTTTATTTTTTATTGGAAAATTTTCCACTGTGTACATGGACCACTTCTACATTGTGCATTCCTCGGTTGATGGACATTTTCATTGCTTCCAAGTGTTGGCTATGGTAAATATTGTTGGAGTGCAGGATTGCCAGCCTGTGACTTTTTGATTCTCATTTTCTCAGGTGATAGGCCCAGCAGTGGGTGTGATTGACTGACTGGTAGCAACGTTTTTCCCTTTTCAAAGCACCTTCTTTGTGTTTTCATTAGTGGCACTTATTACGTCCCCTTTAGAATCGAGGGTACACATTTCTCCACAATCGCTTCAGCATTTATTCTTTGCAGAATTTATGCCAATGCCCCTACTGGCTGCTGTGAGCTGATAGGGTTTTGTAATTTGGGTTTGCATGTCTTTGAAAATTCGTAAAACTCATCATTTTTCTCCGCCGTTTTCTTTTCTGTTAAAAAAAGGAAACAAATGGGAGTACATTATAACTCTTGATATTGTCTTCTTGGAAGGTTGCCCTCTTTTGAATTTTTTGTCGATTTTCCACCTCAGACTTTTTTTAGAGAGCAGGTGTCATTTCCCGAACTGCAAGTTTGGTGAATATTTAGTGACCTTTAGCAATGTGTTTAAAGCTGCTGTTGTGGGAAGTGGCCTAAAGGAGGCAGCATTTCTCCATTCCCAAATCTGGTTACTAGGGCAGCAGAGCCTTTCTGGAAGTCGTGTTCCTAGGTTGTAAATTACATTGGAATGTGCATGGAGAAACCCCCATAAGTTTATGCCTCATTATTTCTTCTTGGTTTTAAAATTTTTTTTAATTGGGGTAAAGCTTAGAATATTGTTTCTCCTAGGTGTAAACAATCTGGTTCATTTGTAGATTATATATGTCTATTCAAGTACAGATCCTCTTCCCATGTAAAATGTTACAGAATGTTCCGCAGACCTCCCTTGCTATATGGTCGGTCTTTTTGAGATATGTATATAATATGTGTTTGTATACATATAGTAACACTAATCTTAATTTATCCATTCACTCCACCTTTCCTTTTAGATGAGCACAGTTTTCTAAATCTGTGAGTGTCTTTCTCTGTGGAAATATGTTCATTTGTGTCAGTTATTAGATAACGCCTATAAGTGATATCATAGAATATAGGTCTTTTGCTTTTGGACTTACCTCATGTTTCGTGATTTTCTCCAGACTCATTTGTGGTGCCTCAGAGAGCAATGGTTCATTGTTTTCCATGGCTAATATTCCATTGTGTACATGGACCACTTCTTCTTTATCCATTCACCTCTTGTTGGATATTTTGATTGCTTCACGGTCTTGGCTATTGTGAATAAGGCTGCACTGCAGCTTTTGCGGTCTGTGTCTTCTCGATTCTTGTCTTCTCAGGTGAGAGGTCCAATGGTGTGCCTGCTGGATTGAATGGTACCTCCATTTTTACTTTTAAACACAGCTCCTTTCTATTCTCATTATTGGCTGTTACCCTTTTACGTCTCAACAGCAGGTAGAGGGTTCACAGTTCTCTAAAACCCCTTCAGCATTTATTGTTCGTAGACTTTTTGCTGATGGTCAGTCGATTGGTGTAAGTTGAAAACTTTTTGTAGATTAGATTGCATGCGTCTAACACTCCCTGCGGTTGAGCTTTTATCCATTTTCCTTTTTTTTTAAAAGAGCGTCAGTAAAACGTAACTCTTCATATTCTCTTCTTGAAACATTTGCCTGTTTTGAAATTTTTTGTCCATTCCCTACTTCAGCTCAATTTTTTCGGGCAGGTGTCCTTTACAGCCCTGAGTCCTTGTAAATGTTAAGTGACCATTAGCTGTGACTTTAAAGCTGCTCTTGCAGGAAACGGCCACAAGGTGGCAGCATTTCTCCTTTACCAAATTTGGTTACTAGGGAAACAGAGCCTTAATGGAAGTGGTGTTCTAGGTTGTATATTAGAATGGAATATGCCAGGAAAAAGCCCTTTAAGTTTATGTCTCATTACTTCTTGTTCATATTTGTAATTTACTTTTTATTTTTTATCCCAGCAAATTTGATTACAATGGTTTGTTTCTTCTTGGTGTGCAAGATGTGGTTCTTTCACACATATATGTGTATCTATTCTTCCTCGCATCCTTTTCCCATTTAGGTTATGACAGAATGTTGAGTAGTCTTCTCCTGGTCTTCCGTACGCCTTTGGTGATTATATATTTCACATGGTTTGTATATCTCTGTTAACCCCAATATGGGAATGTATCCAATCCTCATCCCTTTCTATTTGGTGAACCTAAGTTTTTTTAATGAATCTGTGATTGCCTTTCTCTGTGGAAATATCTTCATTGGTATCAATTTTTAAGTAACTCCTAAAAGTGATATGATAGGATATATGTCTTTTGCTTTCTCACTTACTACAGGGGGCGTGATTACGTCTAGACTCATCTATGGTGCTGCAAATGGCATTGTTTCATTTTTTTCAGTAGCGAATATTCCATCTGTACATGGAGGAGTTCTTCTGTGTCCACCCATCTGTTGGTGGACTTTTTGGTTACTTCCATATCTTGGCTATTGTGATACTGTGCAATGCAGATTTGCCTGCCTGTGTCTTTCCAATTCTGTCTTCTTAGATTATAGGTCGAGGAATGGGCCTGCTAGGTCATATGGTAGCTCAATGTTTACCTTTTTAAGGCACCTCCTTTCTGTTCTCATCTGTGACCCTTTCCAACTTACGTCCCACTTGAAGTTGAGGGTATACATTTCTCCACAACACCTTCAGCATTTATTGTTTGTAGTTTTCTTGCTGACGGTTACTCTGGCAATTGTGAGCTGATACCTCTTTGTGGTTGAATTTGCATGTGTCTCATAATGCGTTGAAATTGAGCTTTAAGGCATGTCCTTTTTATTTTTCCAGCTGTGATTAGAGCTTATTTCTTCAAAGTGTTTTCTTAAAGTATGTGTCACCATTTGAAATATTTTGGCCATTACCTCCCTCAAGACCTTTTGAGGGCAAGTTTCATTTACAGTTATGCAGTACTTGTTCCTATGAAATGACCATTAGCACGGGCTTTAAAGCTGCTTTTGCAGGTAACTGCCAGAGGGCAGCAGCCTTTCTATGTTCCCCACCCTGGTAACTAGGGAAAAGCCCTTGCGGCCTGTGGTGTTTCTCGGTTAAAAATTAGAGTGGAGTGTGCCTGGAGAAACGCACACAAGCTGATGTCTCCTTATTTTTGTTGGATTTTTAAATGTAATTTTTATTTTTTATTGGAGTAATTTTCCACTGTGTACGTGGACCACTTCTACTTTGTGCATTCCTCGGTTGATGGACATTTTCATTTCTTCCAAGTGTTGGCTATGATAAATATTGTTGGAGTGCAGAATTGCCAGCCTGTGAATTTTTGATTCTCATTTTCTCAGGTGATAGGCCCAGCAGTGTGTGTGATTCATTGACTGGTAGCACCGTGTTTCCCTTTTCAAAGCACCTCCTTTGTGTTTTCATTAGTGGCTCTTACCACGTCCCCCTTAGAATCGAGGGTACGCATTTCTCCACAATCGCTTCAGCATTTATTGTTTGCAGCATTTATGCTAATGACCCTACTGGCTGCTGTGAGCTGATAGGTTTTTGTAATTTGGGTTTGCATGTATTTGAAAATTCGTAAAACTCATTATTTTTCTCCGCCGTTTTCTTTTCTGTTACAAAAAGGAAACAAATGGGAGTACATTATAACTCTGGAAACTGTCTTCTTAGAAGGTTGCCCTCTTTTGAATTTTTTGGTCGATTTTCCACCCCAGAGTTTTTTTAGAGAGCAGGTGTCATTTCCCGAACTGCAAGTTTGGTGAATATTTATTGACCTTTAGAAATGGGTTTAAAGCTGCTGTTGTGGGAAGTGGCCTCAAGCAGGCAGCATTTCTCCATTCCCAAATCTGGTTTCTAGGGCAGCAGAGCCTTTCTGGAAGTCGTGTTCCTAGGTTGTAAATTACATTGGAATGTGCATGGAGAAACCCCCATAAGTTTATGTCTCATTATTTCTTCTTGGTTTTAAAAATTTTTTTAATTGTGGTAAAGCTTAGAATATTGTTTGTCCTAGGTGTACACAATCTGGTTCATTTGTAGATTATATATGTCTATTCAAGTACAGATCCTCTTCCCATGTAAAATGTTACAGAATGTTCCGCAGGCCTCCCTTGCTATATGGTCGGTCTTTTTGAGATATGTATATAATATGTGTTTGTATACATGTAGTAACACTAATCTTAATTTATCCATTCACTCCACCTTTCCTTTTAGATGAGCATAGTTTGTTTTCTAAGTCTGTGAGTGTCTTTCTCTGTGGAAATATGTTCATTTGTGTCAGTTATTAGATAACGCCTATAAGTGATATCATAGAATATAGGTCTTTTGCTTTTGGACTTACCTCATGTTTCGTGATTATCTCCAGACTCATTTGAGGTGCCTCAGAGAGCAATGGTTCATTGTTTTCCATGGCTAATATTCCATTGTGTACATGGACCACTTCTTCTTTATCCATTCACCACTTGTTGGATATTTTGATTGCTTCACGGTCTTGGCTATTGTGAATAAGGCTGCACTGCAGCTTTTGCGGCCTGTGTCTTCTCGATTCTTGTCTTCTCAGGTGAGAGGTCCAATGGCGTGCCTGCTGGATTGAATGGTACCTCCATTTTTACTTTTAAACACAGCTCCTTTCTATTCTCATTATTGGCTGTTACCCTTTTACGTCTCAACAGCAGGTAGAGGGTTCACAGTTCTCTAAAACCCCTTCAGCATTTATTGTTCGTAGACTTTTTGCTGATGGTCAGTCGATTGGTGTAAGTTGAAAACTTTTTGTAGATTAGATTGCATGCGTCTAACACTCCCTGAGGTGGAGCTTTTATCCATTTTCCTTTTTTTTTTAAAGAGCGTCAGTAAAACGTAACTCTTCATATTCTCTTCTTGAAACATTTGTCTGTTTTGAAATTTTTTGTCCATTCCCTACTTCAGCACAATTTTTTAGGGCAGGTGTCCTTACAGCCTTGAGTTCTTGTGAATGTTAAGTGACCATTAGCTGTGACTTTAAAGCTGCTCTTGCAGGAAACGGCCACAAGGTGGCAGCATTTCTCCTTTACCAAATTTGGTTACTAGGGAAACAGAGCCTTAATGGAAGTGGTGTTCTAGGTTGTAAATTAAAATGGAATGTGCCAGGAAAAAGCCCTTTAAGTTTATGTCTCATTACTTCTTGTTCATATTTGTAATATACTTTTTATTTTTTATCCCAGCAAATTTGATTACAATGGTTTGTTTCTTCTTGCTGTGCAAGATGTGGTTCTTTCACACATATATGGGTATCTACTCTTCCTCGCATCCTTTTCCCATTTAGGTTATGACAGAATGTTGAGTAGTCTTCTCCTGGTCTTCCGTACGCCTTTGGTGATTATATATTTCACATGGTTTGTATATCTCTGTTAACCCCAATATGGTAATGTATCCAATCCTCATCCCTTTCTTTTTGGTGAGACTAAGTTTTTTTAATGAATCTGTGATTGCCTTTCTCTGTGGAAATATCTTCATTGGTATCAATTTTTAAGTAACTCCTAAAAGTGATATGATAGGATATGTGTCTTTTGCTTTCTCACTTACTACAGGGGGCGTGATTACGTCTAGACTCATCTATGGTGCTGCAAATGGCATTGTTTCATTTTTTTCAGTAGCGAATATTCCATCTGTACATGGAGGAGTTCTTCTGTGTCCACCCATCTGTTGGTGGACTTTTTGGTTACTTCCATATCTTGGCTATTGTGATACTGTGCAATGCAGATTTGCCTGCCTGTGTCTTTCCAATTCTGTCTTCTTAGATTATAGGTCGAGGAGTGGGCCTGCTAGGTCATATGGTAGCTCAATGTTTACCTTTTTAAGGCACCTCCTTTCTGTTCTCATCTGTGGCCCTTTCCAACTTACGTCCCACTTGAAGTTGAGGGTATACATTTCTCCACAACACCTTCAGCATTTATTGTTTGTAGTTTTCTTGCTGATGGTTACTCTGGCAATTGTGAGCTGATACCTCTTTGTGGTTGAATTCTCATGTGCCTCAAAATCCGTTGAAATTGATCTTTAAGGCATGTCCTTTTTATTTTTCAAGCTGTGATTACCCCTTAGTTCTTCAAAGTGTTCTCTTAAAGTATGTGTCACATTTTGAAATGTTTTGGCCATTACCTCCCTCAAGACATTTTGAGGGAAGGTTTCATTTACAGTTCTGCAGTACTTGTTCCTATGAAATGACCATTAGCACAGGCTTTAAAGCTGCTTTTGCAGGTAACTGCCAGAGGGCAGCAGCCTTTCTATTTTCCCCACCCTGGTAAAAGGGGAAAAGCCCTTGCGGCTTGTGGTGTTTCTCGGTTAAAAATTAGAGTTGAGTGTGCCTGGAGAAACCCACACAAGCTGATGTCTCCTTATTTTTGTTGGATTTTTACATGTAATTTTTATTTTTTATTGGAAAATTTTCCACTGTGTACATGGACCACTTCTACATTGTGCATTCCTCGGTTGATGGACATTTTCATTGCTTCCAAGTGTTGGCTATGGTAAATATTGTTGGAGTGCAGGATTGCCAGCCTGTGACTTTTTGATTCTCATTTTCTCAGGTGATAGGCCCAGCAGTGGGTGTGATTGACTGACTGGTAGCAACGTTTTTCCCTTTTCAAAGCACCTTCTTTGTGTTTTCATTAGTGGCACTTATTACGTCCCCTTTAGAATCGAGGGTACACATTTCTCCACAATCGCTTCAGCATTTATTCTTTGCAGAATTTATGCCAATGCCCCTACTGGCTGCTGTGAGCTGATAGGGTTTTGTAATTTGGGTTTGCATGTCTTTGAAAATTCGTAAAACTCATCATTTTTCTCCGCCGTTTTCTTTTCTGTTAAAAAAAGGAAACAAATGGGAGTACATTATAACTCTTGATATTGTCTTCTTGGAAGGTTGCCCTCTTTTGAATTTTTTGTCGATTTTCCACCTCAGACTTTTTTTAGAGAGCAGGTGTCATTTCCCGAACTGCAAGTTTGGTGAATATTTAGTGACCTTTAGCAATGTGTTTAAAGCTGCTGTTGTGGGAAGTGGCCTAAAGGAGGCAGCATTTCTCCATTCCCAAATCTGGTTACTAGGGCAGCAGAGCCTTTCTGGAAGTCGTGTTCCTAGGTTGTAAATTACATTGGAATGTGCATGGAGAAACCCCCATAAGTTTATGCCTCATTATTTCTTCTTGGTTTTAAAATTTTTTTTAATTGGGGTAAAGCTTAGAATATTGTTTCTCCTAGGTGTAAACAATCTGGTTCATTTGTAGATTATATATGTCTATTCAAGTACAGATCCTCTTCCCATGTAAAATGTTACAGAATGTTCCGCAGACCTCCCTTGCTATATGGTCGGTCTTTTTGAGATATGTATATAATATGTGTTTGTATACATATAGTAACACTAATCTTAATTTATCCATTCACTCCACCTTTCCTTTTAGATGAGCACAGTTTTCTAAATCTGTGAGTGTCTTTCTCTGTGGAAATATGTTCATTTGTGTCAGTTATTAGATAACGCCTATAAGTGATATCATAGAATATAGGTCTTTTGCTTTTGGACTTACCTCATGTTTCGTGATTTTCTCCAGACTCATTTGTGGTGCCTCAGAGAGCAATGGTTCATTGTTTTCCATGGCTAATATTCCATTGTGTACATGGACCACTTCTTCTTTATCCATTCACCTCTTGTTGGATATTTTGATTGCTTCACGGTCTTGGCTATTGTGAATAAGGCTGCACTGCAGCTTTTGCGGTCTGTGTCTTCTCGATTCTTGTCTTCTCAGGTGAGAGGTCCAATGGTGTGCCTGCTGGATTGAATGGTACCTCCATTTTTACTTTTAAACACAGCTCCTTTCTATTCTCATTATTGGCTGTTACCCTTTTACGTCTCAACAGCAGGTAGAGGGTTCACAGTTCTCTAAAACCCCTTCAGCATTTATTGTTCGTAGACTTTTTGCTGATGGTCAGTCGATTGGTGTAAGTTGAAAACTTTTTGTAGATTAGATTGCATGCGTCTAACACTCCCTGCGGTTGAGCTTTTATCCATTTTCCTTTTTTTTTAAAAGAGCGTCAGTAAAACGTAACTCTTCATATTCTCTTCTTGAAACATTTGCCTGTTTTGAAATTTTTTGTCCATTCCCTACTTCAGCTAAATTTTTTAGGGCAGGTGTCCTTTACAGCCCTGAGTCCTTGTAAATGTTAAGTGACCATTAGCTGTGACTTTAAAGCTGCTCTTGCAGGAAACGGCCACAAGGTGGCAGCATTTCTCCTTTACCAAATTTGGTTACTAGGGAAACAGAGCCTTAATGGAAGTGGTGTTCTAGGTTGTATATTAGAATGGAATATGCCAGGAAAAAGCCCTTTAAGTTTATGTCTCATTACTTCTTGTTCATATTTGTAATTTACTTTTTATTTTTTATCCCAGCAAATTTGATTACAATGGTTTGTTTCTTCTTGGTGTGCAAGATGTGGTTCTTTCACACATATATGTGTATCTATTCTTCCTCGCATCCTTTTCCCATTTAGGTTATGACAGAATGTTGAGTAGTCTTCTCCTGGTCTTCCGTACGCCTTTGGTGATTATATATTTCACATGGTTTGTATATCTCTGTTAACCCCAATATGGGAATGTATCCAATCCTCATCCCTTTCTATTTGGTGAACCTAAGTTTTTTTAATGAATCTGTGATTGCCTTTCTCTGTGGAAATATCTTCATTGGTATCAATTTTTAAGTAACTCCTAAAAGTGATATGATAGGATATATGTCTTTTGCTTTCTCACTTACTACAGGGGGCGTGATTACGTCTAGACTCATCTATGGTGCTGCAAATGGCATTGTTTCATTTTTTTCAGTAGCGAATATTCCATCTGTACATGGAGGAGTTCTTCTGTGTCCACCCATCTGTTGGTGGACTTTTTGGTTACTTCCATATCTTGGCTATTGTGATACTGTGCAATGCAGATTTGCCTGCCTGTGTCTTTCCAATTCTGTCTTCTTAGATTATAGGTCGAGGAATGGGCCTGCTAGGTCATATGGTAGCTCAATGTTTACCTTTTTAAGGCACCTCCTTTCTGTTCTCATCTGTGACCCTTTCCAACTTACGTCCCACTTGAAGTTGAGGGTATACATTTCTCCACAACACCTTCAGCATTTATTGTTTGTAGTTTTCTTGCTGACGGTTACTCTGGCAATTGTGAGCTGATACCTCTTTGTGGTTGAATTTGCATGTGTCTCATAATGCGTTGAAATTGAGCTTTAAGGCATGTCCTTTTTATTTTTCCAGCTGTGATTAGAGCTTATTTCTTCAAAGTGTTTTCTTAAAGTATGTGTCACCATTTGAAATATTTTGGCCATTACCTCCCTCAAGACCTTTTGAGGGCAAGTTTCATTTACAGTTATGCAGTACTTGTTCCTATGAAATGACCATTAGCACGGGCTTTAAAGCTGCTTTTGCAGGTAACTGCCAGAGGGCAGCAGCCTTTCTATGTTCCCCACCCTGGTAACTAGGGAAAAGCCCTTGCGGCCTGTGGTGTTTCTCGGTTAAAAATTAGAGTGGAGTGTGCCTGGAGAAACGCACACAAGCTGATGTCTCCTTATTTTTGTTGGATTTTTAAATGTAATTTTTATTTTTTATTGGAGTAATTTTCCACTGTGTACGTGGACCACTTCTACTTTGTGCATTCCTCGGTTGATGGACATTTTCATTTCTTCCAAGTGTTGGCTATGATAAATATTGTTGGAGTGCAGAATTGCCAGCCTGTGAATTTTTGATTCTCATTTTCTCAGGTGATAGGCCCAGCAGTGTGTGTGATTCATTGACTGGTAGCACCGTGTTTCCCTTTTCAAAGCACCTCCTTTGTGTTTTCATTAGTGGCTCTTACCACGTCCACCTTAGAATCGAGGGTACGCATTTCTCCACAATCGCTTCAGCATTTATTGTTTGCAGCATTTATGCTAATGGCCCTACTGGCTGCTGTGAGCTGATAGGTTTTTGTAATTTGGGTTTGCATGTATTTGAAAATTCGTAAAACTCATTATTTTTCTCCGCCGTTTTCTTTTCTGTTACAAAAAGGAAACAAATGGGAGTACATTATAACTCTGGAAACTGTCTTCTTAGAAGGTTGCCCTCTTTTGAATTTTTTGGTCGATTTTCCACCCCAGAGTTTTTTTAGAGAGCAGGTGTCATTTCCCGAACTGCAAGTTTGGTGAATATTTATTGACCTTTAGAAATGGGTTTAAAGCTGCTGTTGTGGGAAGTGGCCTCAAGCAGGCAGCATTTCTCCATTCCCAAATCTGGTTTCTAGGGCAGCAGAGCCTTTCTGGAAGTCGTGTTCCTAGGTTGTAAATTACATTGGAATGTGCATGGAGAAACCCCCATAAGTTTATGTCTCATTATTTCTTCTTGGTTTTAAAAATTTTTTTAATTGTGGTAAAGCTTAGAATATTGTTTGTCCTAGGTGTACACAATCTGGTTCATTTGTAGATTATATATGTCTATTCAAGTACAGATCCTCTTCCCATGTAAAATGTTACAGAATGTTCCGCAGGCCTCCCTTGCTATATGGTCGGTCTTTTTGAGATATGTATATAATATGTGTTTGTATACATGTAGTAACACTAATCTTAATTTATCCATTCACTCCACCTTTCCTTTTAGATGAGCATAGTTTGTTTTCTAAGTCTGTGAGTGTCTTTCTCTGTGGAAATATGTTCATTTGTGTCAGTTATTAGATAACGCCTATAAGTGATATCATAGAATATAGGTCTTTTGCTTTTGGACTTACCTCATGTTTCGTGATTATCTCCAGACTCATTTGAGGTGCCTCAGAGAGCAATGGTTCATTGTTTTCCATGGCTAATATTCCATTGTGTACATGGACCACTTCTTCTTTATCCATTCACCACTTGTTGGATATTTTGATTGCTTCACGGTCTTGGCTATTGTGAATAAGGCTGCACTGCAGCTTTTGCGGCCTGTGTCTTCTCGATTCTTGTCTTCTCAGGTGAGAGGTCCAATGGCGTGCCTGCTGGATTGAATGGTACCTCCATTTTTACTTATAAACACAGCTCCTTTCTATTCTCATTATTGGCTGTTACCCTTTTACGTCTCAACAGCAGGTAGAGGGTTCACAGTTCTCTAAAACCCCTTCAGCATTTATTGTTCGTAGACTTTTTGCTGATAGTCAGTCGATTGGTGTAAGTTGAAAACTTTTTGTAGATTAGATTGCATGGGTCTAACACTCCCTGAGGTGGAGCTTTTATCCATTTTCCTTTTTTTTTTAAAGAGCGTCAGTAAAACGTAACTCTTCATATTCTCTTCTTGAAACATTTGCCTGTTTTGAAATTTTTTGTCCATTCCCTACTTCAGCACAATTTTTTAGGGCAGGTGTCCTTACAGCCTTGAGTTCTTGTGAATGTTAAGTGACCATTAGCTGTGACTTTAAAGCTGCTCTTGCAGGAAACGGCCACAAGGTGGCAGCATTTCTCCTTTACCAAATTTGGTTACTAGGGAAACAGAGCCTTGATGGAAGTGGTGTTCTAGGTTGTAAATTAAAATGGAATGTGCCAGGAAAAAGCCCTTTAAGTTTATGTCTCATTACTTCTTGTTCATATTTGTAATATACTTTTTATTTTTTATCCCAGCAAATTTGATTACAATGGTTTGTTTCTTCTTGGTGTGCAAGATGTGGTTCTTTCACACATATATGTGTATCTACTCTTCCTCGCATCCTTTTCCCATTTAGGTTATGACAGAATGTTGAGTAGTCTTCTCCTGGTCTTCCGTACGCCTTTGGTGATTATATATTTCACATGGTTTGTATATCTCTGTTAACCCCAATATGGTAATGTATCCAATCCTCATCCCTTTCTTTTTGGTGAGCCTAAGTTTTTTTAATGAATCTGTGATTGCCTTTCTCTGTGGAAATATCTTCATTGGTATCAATTTTTAAGTAACTCCTAAAAGTGATATGATAGGATATGTGTCTTTTGCTTTCTCACTTACTACAGGGGGCGTGATTACGTCTAGACTCATCTATGGTGCTGCAAATGGCATTGTTTCATTTTTTTCAGTAGCGAATATTCCATCTGTACATGGAGGAGTTCTTCTGTGTCCACCCATCTGTTGGTGGACTTTTTGGTTACTTCCATATCTTGGCTATTGTGATACTGTGCAATGCAGATTTGCCTGCCTGTGTCTTTCCAATTCTGTCTTCTTAGATTATAGGTCGAGGAGTGGGCCTGCTAGGTCATATGGTAGCTCAATGTTTACCTTTTTAAGGCACCTCCTTTCTGTTCTCATCTGTGGCCCTTTCCAACTTACGTCCCACTTGAAGTTGAGGTTATACATTTCTCCACAACACCTTCAGCATTTATTGTTTGTAGTTTTCTTGCTGACGGTTACTCTGGCAATTGTGAGCTGATACCTCTTTGTGGTTGAATTCGCATGTGCCTCAAAATCCGTTGAAATTGAGCTTTAAGGCATGTCCTTTTTATTTTTCAACTGTGATTACCCCTTAGTTCTTCAAAGTGTTCTCTTAAAGTATGTGTCACATTTTGAAATGTTTTGGCCATTACCTCCCTCAAGACATTTTGAGGGAAGGTTTCATTTACAGTTCTGCAGTACTTGTTCCTATGAAATGACCATTAGCACAGGCTTTAAAGCTGCTTTTGCAGGTAACTGCCAGAGGGCAGCAGCCTTTCTATTTTCCCCACCCTGGTAAATGGGGAAAAGCCCTTGCGGCTTGTGGTGTTTCTCGGTTAAAAATTAGAGTGGAGTGTGCCTGGAGAAACCCACACAAGCTGATGTCTCCTTATTTTTGTTGGATTTTTACATGTAATTTTTATTTTTTATTGGAGAATTTTCCACTGTGTACATGGACCACTTCTACATTGTGCATTCCTCGGTTGATGGACATTTTCATTGCTTCCAAGTGTTGGCTATGGTAAATATTGTTGGAGTGCAGGATTGCCAGCCTGTGACTTTTTGATTCTCATTTTCTCAGGTGATAGGCCCAGCAGTGGGTGTGATTGACTGACTGGTAGCACCGTTTTTCCCTTTTCAAAGCACCTTCTTTGTGTTTTCATTAGTGGCACTTATTACGTCCCCTTTAGAATCGAGGGTACACATTTCTCCACAATCGCTTCAGCATTTATTCTTTGCAGAATTTATGCCAATGCCCCTACTGGCTGCTGTGAGCTGATAGGGTTTTGTAATTTGGGTTTGCATGTCTTTGAAAATTCGTAAAACTCATCATTTTTCTCCGCCGTTTTCTTTTCTGTTAAAAAAAGGAAACAAATGGGAGTACATTATAACTCTTGATATTGTCTTCTTGGAAGGTTGCCCTCTTTTGAATTTTTTGGTCGATTTTCCACCTCAGACTTTTTTTAGAGAGCAGGTGTCATTTCCCGAACTGCAAGTTTGGTGAATATTTAGTGAACTTTAGCAATGTGTTTAAAGCTGCTGTTGTGGGAAGTGGCCTAAAGGAGGCAGCATTTCTCCATTCCCAAATCTGGTTACTAGGGCAGCAGAGCCTTTCTGGAAGTCGTGTTCCTAGGTTGTAAATTACATTGGAATGTGCATGGAGAAACCCCCATAAGTTTATGTCTCATTATTTCTTCTTGGTTTTAAATTGTTTTTTAATTGGGGTAAAGCTTAGAATATTGTTTCTCCTAGGTGTAAACAATCTGGTTCATCTGTACATTATATATGTCTATTCAAGTACAGATCCTCTTCCCATGTAAAATATTACAGAGGGTTCCGCAGACTTCCTTGCTGTATGGTCGGTATTTTTGAGATATGTATATAATATGTGTTTGTATACATATAGTAACACTAATCTTAATTTATCCATTCACTCCACCTTTCCTTTTAGATGAGCATAGTTTTCTAAATCTGTGAGTGTCTTTCTCTGTGGAAATATGTTCATTTGTGTCAGTTATTAGATAACGCCTATAGGTGATATCATAGAATACAGGTCTTTTGCTTTCCGAGTTACCTCATGTTTCGTGATTATCTCCAGACTCATTTGTGGTGCGTCAAAGAGCAATGGTTCATTGTCTTGCATGGCTAATATTCCATTGTGTACATGGACCACTTCTTCTTTATCCATTCACCTGTTGGTGGACATTTTGGTTGCTTCACTGTTTTGGCTATTGTGAATAAGGCTGCACTGCAGCTTTTGCGGCCTGTGTCTTCTCCATTCTTGTCTTCTCAGGTGAGAGGTCCAATGGTGCGCCTGCTGGATTGAATGATACCTCCATTTTTACTTTTAAACACAGCTCCTTTTGGTTCTCATTATTGGCTGTTACCGTTTTACGTCTCACCAGCAGGTAGAGGGTACACAGTTCTCTAAAACCCCTTCAGCATTTATTGTTTATAGACTTTTTGCTGATGGTCATTCGACTGATGTAAGTTGAAACTTTTTGTAGATTAGATTGCATGCGTCTAACACTCCCTGAGGTTGAGCTTTTATCCATTTTCCTTTTTTTTTAAAAGTGTGTGAGTAAAACTTAAGTCTTCATAATCTCTTCTTGAAACATTTGCCTGTTTTGAATTTTTTTGTCCATTCCCTACTTCAGCTCAATTTTTTAGGGCAGGTGTCCTTTACAGCCCTGAGTCCTTGTGAATGTTAAGTGACCATTAGCTGTGAGTTTAAAGCTGCTCTTGCAGGAAACGGCCACAAGGTGGCAGCATTTCTCCTTTACCAAATTTGGTTACTAGGGAAACAGAGCCTTAATGGAAGTGGTGTTCTAGGTTGTATATTAGAATGGAATATGCCAGGAAAAAGCCCTTTAAGTTTATGTCTCATTACTTCTTGTTCATATTTGTAATTTACTTTTTATTTTTTATCCCAGCAAATTTGATTACAATGGTTTGTTTGCTCTAGGTGTGCAAGATGTGGTTCTTTCACACATATACAGGTATCTATTTTTCCTCGCATCCTTTTCCCATGTAGGTTATGGCACAATGTTGAGTAGTCTTCTCCTGGTCTTCCGTACGTCTTTGGTGGTTATATATTTCACATGGTTTGTATATCTCTGTTAACCCCAATATGGTAATGTATCCAATCCTCATCCCTTTCTATTTGGTGAACCATAAGTTTTTAAATGAATCTGCGATTGCCTCTCTCTGTGGAAATATCTTCATTGGTATCAATTTTTAAGTAACTCCTAAAAGTGATATGATAGGATATGTGTCTTTTGCTTTCTCACTTACTACAGGTGGCGTGATTACGTCTAGACTCATCTATGGTGCTGCAAATGGCATTGTTTCATTTTTTCACTAGCTCATATTCCATCTGTACAGGTAGCAGTTCTTCTTTGTCCGCCCATCTGTCGGTGGACTTTTTGGTTACTTCCGTATCTTGGCTATTGTAATACTATGCAATGCAGATTTGCATACCTGTGTCCTTCCAATTCTGTCTTCTTAGTTTATAGGTCCAGGAATAGGTCTGCTGGATCCTATGGTAGCTCAATGTTTACCTTTTAAAGGCACCTCTATTCTGTTCTCTTTAGTGGCTCTTTCCAGGTTACGTCCCACATAAAGTTGAGGGTATGCATTTCTTCCCAGCACCTTCAGCATTTATTCTTTGTAGTTTTTGCTGATGGTTATTCTGAGTGGTGTGAGCTGATACCTCTTTGTGGTTGAATTTGCAGGTGTCTCATAATGCGTTGAAATTGGGCTTTTAGACATGTCCTTTTTATTTTTCCAGCAATGATTAGAGCTTATTTCTTCATAGTGTTTTCTTAAAGTATGTGTCACCATTTGAAATATTTTGGCCATTACCTCCCTCAAGACATTTTGAGGGCAAGTTTCATTTACAGTTCTGCAGTACTTGTTCCTATGAAATGACCATTAGCACGGGCTTTAAAGCTGCTTTTTCAGGTAACTGCCAGAGGGCAGCAGCCTTTCTATGTTCCCCACCCTGGTAACTAGGGAAAAGCCCTTGCGGCCTGTGGTGTTTCTCGGTTAAAAATTAGAGTGGAGTGTGCCTGGAGAAACCCACACAAGCTGATGTCTCCTTACTTTTGTTGGATTTTTAAATGTAATTTTTATTTTTTATTGGAGTAATTTTCCACTGTGTACGTGGACTACTTCTACTTTGTGCATTCCTCGGTTGATGGACATTTTCATTTCTTCCAAGTGTTGACTATGGTAAATATTGTTGGAGTGCAGAATTGCCAGCCTGTGACTTTTTGATTCTCATTTTCTCAGGTGATAGGCCCAGCAGTGTGTGTGATTCATTGACTGGTAGCACCTTGTTTCCCTTTTCAAAGCACCTCCTTTGTGTTTTCATTAGTGGCTCTTACCACGTCCCCCTTAGAATCGAGGGTACGCATTTCTCCACAATCGCTTCAGCATTTATTGTTTGCAGCATTTATGCTAATGGCCCTACTGGCTGCTGTGAGCTGATAGGTTTTTGTAATTTGGGTTTGCATGTATTTGAAAATTCGTAAAACTCATTATTTTTCTCCGCCGTTTTCTTTTCTGTTACAAAAAGGAAACAAATGGGAGTACATTATAACTCTTCAAATTGTCTTCTTAGAAGGTTGCCCTCTTTTGAATTTTTTGGTCGATTTTCCACCCCAGAGTTTTTTTAGAGAGCAGGTGTCATTTCCCGAACTGCAAGTTTGGTGAATATTTATTGACCTTTAGAAATGGGTTTAAAGCTGCTGTTGTGGGAAGTGGCCTCAAGCAGGCAGCATTTCTCCATTCCCAAATCTGGTTTCTAGGGCAGCAGAGCCTTTCTGGAAGTCGTGTTCCTAGGTTGTAAATTACATTGGAATGTGCATGGAGAAACCCCCATAAGTTTATGTCTCATTATTTCTTCTTGGTTTTAAAATTTTTTTTTAATTGTGGTAAAGCTTTGAATATTGTTTGTCCTAGGTGTACACAATCTGGTTCATTTGTAGATTATATATGTCTATTCAAGTACAGATCCTCTTCCCATGTAAAATGTTACAGAATGTTCCGCAGACCTCCCTTGCTATATGGTCGGTCTTTTTGAGATATGTATATAATATGTGTTTGTATACATATAGTAACACTAATCTTAATTTATCCATTCACTCCACCTTTCCTTTTAGATGAGCATAGTTTGTTTTCTAAGTCTGTGAGTGTCTTTCTCTGTGGAAATATGTTCATTTGTGTCAGTTATTAGATAACGCCTATAAGTGATATCATAGAATATAGGTCTTTTGCTTTTGGACTTACCTCATGTTTCGTGATTATCTCCAGACTCATTTGTGGTGCCTCAGAGAGCAATGGTTCATTGTTTTCCATGGCTAATATTCCATTGTGTACATGGACCACTTCTTCTTTATCCATTCACCACTTGTTGGATATTTTGATTGCTTCACGGTCTTGGCTATTGTGAATAAGGCTGCACTGCAGCTTTTGCGGCCTGTGTCTTCTCGATTCTTGTCTTCTCAGGTGAGAGGTCCAATGGCGTGCCTGCTGGATTGAATGGTACCTCCATTTTTACTTTTAAACACAGCTCCTTTCTATTCTCATTATTGGCTGTTACCCTTTTACGTCTCAACAGCAGGTAGAGGGTTCACAGTTCTCTAAAACCCCTTCAGCATTTATTGTTCGTAGACTTTTTGCTGATGGTCAGTCGATTGGTGTAAGTTGAAAACTTTTTGTAGATTAGATTGCATGGGTCTAACACTCCCTGAGGTTGAGCTTTTATCCATTTTCCTTTTTTTTTAAAAGAGCGTCAGTAAAACGTAACTCTTCATATTCTCTTCTTGAAACATTTGCCTGTTTTGAAATTTTTTGTCCATTCCCTACTTCAGCTCAATTTTTTCGGGCAGGTGTCCTTTACAGCCCTGAGTCCTTGTAAATGTTAAGTGACCATTAGCTGTGACTTTAAAGCTGCTCTTGCAGGAAACGGCCACAAGGTGGCAGCATTTCTCCTTTACCAAATTTGGTTACTAGGGAAACAGAGCCTTAATGGAAGTGGTGTTCTAGGTTGTATATTAGAATGGAATATGCCAGGAAAAAGCCCTTTAAGTTTATGTCTCATTACTTCTTGTTCATATTTGTAATTTACTTTTTATTTTTTATCCCAGCAAATTTGATTACAATGGTTTGTTTCTTCTTGGTGTGCAAGATGTGGTTCTTTCACACATATATGTGTATCTACTCTTCCTCGCATCCTTTTCCCATTTAGGTTATGACAGAATGTTGAGTAGTCTTCTCCTGGTCTTCCGTACGCCTTTGGTGATTATATATTTCACATGGTTTGTATATCTCTGTTAACCCCAATATGGTAATGTATCCAATCCTCATACCTTTCTATTTGGTGAACCTAAGTTTTTTTAATGAATCTGTGATTGCCTTTCTCTGTGGAAATATCTTCATTGGTATCAATTTTTAAGTAACTCCTAAAAGTGATATGATAGGATATGTGTCTTTTGCTTTCTCACTTACTACAGGGGGCGTGATTATGTCTAGACTCATCTATGGTGCTGCAAATGGCATTGTTTCATTTTTTTCAGTAGCGAATATTCCATCTGTACATGGAGGAGTTCTTCTGTGTCCACCCATCTGTTGGTGGACTTTTTGGTTACTTCCATATCTTGGCTATTGTGATACTGTGCAATGCAGATTTGCCTGCCTGTGTCTTTCCAATTCTGTCTTCTTAGATTATAGGTCGAGGAGTGGGCCTGCTAGGTCATATGGTAGCTCAATGTTTACCTTTTTAAGGCACCTCCTTTCTGTTCTCATCTGTGACCCTTTCCAGCTTACGTCCCACTTGAAGTTGAGGGTATACATTTCTCCACAACACCTTCAGCATTTATTGTTTGTAGTTTTCTTGCTGACGGTTACTCTGGCAATTGTGAGCTGATACCTCTTTGTGGTTGAATTCGCATGTGCCTCAAAATCCGTTGAAATTGAGCTTTAAGGCATGTCCTTTTTATTTTTCAAGCTGTGATTACCCCTTAGTTCTTCAAAGTGTTCTCTTAAAGTATGTGTCACATTTTGAAATGTTTTGGCCATTACCTCCCTCAAGACATTTTGAGAGCAGTTTTCATTTACAGTTCTGCAGTACTTGTTCCTATGAAATGACCATTAGCACAGGCTTTAAAACTGCTTTTGCAGGTAACTGCCAGAGGGCAGCAGCCTTTCTATTTTCCCTACCCTGGTAACTAGGGAAAAGCCCTTGCGGCCTGTGGGGTTTCTCGGTTATAAATTAGAGTGGAGTGTGCCTGGACAAACCCACACAAGCTGATGTCTCCTTATTTTTGTTGGATTTTTGAATGTAATGTTTATTTTTTATTGGAGTAATTTTCGACTGTGTACGTGGACCACTTCTACTTTGTGCATTCCTCGGTTGATGGACATTTTCATTGCTTCCAAGTGTTGGCTATGGTAAATATTGTTTTAGTGCAGGATTGCCAGCCTGTGACTTTTTGATTCTCATTTTCTCAGGTGATAGGCCCAGCAGTGGGTGTGATTGACTGACTGGTAGCACCGTATTTCCCTTTTCAATGAACCTTCTTTGTGTTTACATTAGTGGCACTTACCACGTCCCCTTTAGAATCGAGGGTACACATTTCTCCACAATCGCTTCAGCATTTATTGTTTGCAGAATTTATGCCAATGCCCCTACTGGCTGCTGTGAGCTGATAGGGTTTTGTAATTTGTGTTTGCATGTCTTTGAAAATTCGTAAAACTCATCATTTTTCTCCGCCGTTTTCTTTTCTGTTAAAAAAAGGAAACAAATGGGAGTACATTATAACTCTTGATATTGTCTTCTTGGAAGGTTGCCCTCTTTTGAATTTTTTGGTCGATTTTCCACCTCAGACTTTTTTTAGAGAGCAGGTATCATTTCCCGAACTGCAAGTTTGGTGAATATTTAGTGACCTTTAGCAATGCGTTTAAAGCTGCTGTTGTGGGAAGTGGCCTAAAGGAGGCAGCATTTCTCCATTCCCAAATCTGGTTACTAGGGCAGCAGAGCCTTTCTGGAAGTCGTGTCCCTAGGTTGTAAATTACATTGGAATGTGCATGGAGAAACCCCCATAAGTTTATGTCTCATTATTTCTTCTTGGTTTTAAAAAATTTTTTAATTGGGGTAAAGCTTAGAATATTGTTTGTCCTAGGTGTAAACAATCTGGTTCATTTGTAGATTATATATGTCTATTCAAGTACAGATCCTCTTCCCATGTAAAATATTACAGAGGGTTCCGCAGACTTCCTTGCTGTATGGTCGGTATTTTTGAGATATGTATATAATATGTGTTTGTATACATATAGTAACACTAATCTTAATTTATCCATTCACTCCACCTTTCCTTTTAGATGAGCATAGTTTTCTAAATCTGTGAGTGTCTTTCTCTGTGGAAATATGTTCATTTGTGTCAGTTATTAGATAACGCCTATAAGTGATATCATAGAATACAGGTCTTTTGCTTTCCGAGTTACCTCATGTTTCGTGATTATCTCCAGACTCATTTGTGGTGCGTCAAAGAGCAATGTTTCATTGTCTTCCATGGCTAATATTCCATTGTGTACATGGACCACTTCTTCTTTATCCATTCACCTGTTGGTGGACATTTTGGTTGCTTCACTGTCTTGGCTATTGTGAATAAGGCTGCACTGCAGCTTTTGAGGCCTGTGTCTTCTCCATTCTTGTCTTCTCAGGTGAGAGGTCCAATGGTGCGCCTGCTGGACTGAATGGTACCTACATTTTTACTTTTAAACAGAGCTCCTTTCGGTTCTCATTATTGGCTGTTACCGTTTTACGTCTCACCAGCAGGTTGAGGGTACACAGTTCTGTAAAACCCCTTCAGCATTTATTTTTTGTAGACTTTTTGCTGATGGTCAGTCGACTGGTGTAAGTTGAAACTTTTTGTAGATTAGATTGCATGCGTCTAACACTCCCTGAGGTTGAGCTTTTATCCATGTTCCTTTTTTTTTAAAAAAAGAGTGTGAGTAAAACTTAACTCTTCATAATCTCTTCTTGAAACATTTGCCTGTTTTGAATTTTTTTGTCCATTCCCTACTTCAGCACAATATTTTAGGGCAGGTGTCCTTTACAGCCCTGAGTCTTTGTGAATGTTAAGTGACCATTAGCTGTGACTTTAAAGCTGCTCTTGCAGGAAACGGCCACAAGGTGGCAGCATTTCTCCTTTACCAAATTTGGTTACTAGGGAAACAGAGCCTTAATGGAAGTGGTGTTCTAGGTTGTAAATTAAAATGGAATGTGCCAGGAAAAAGCCCTTTAAGTTTATGTCTCATTACTTCTTGTTCATATTTGTAATTTACTTTTTATTTTTTATCCCAGCAAATTTGATTACAATGGTTTGTTTCTTCTTGGTGTGCAAGATGTGGTTCTTTCACACATATTTGTGTATCTACTCTTCCTCGCATCCTTTTCCCATTTAGGTTATGACAGAATGTTGAGTAGTCTTCTCCTGGTCTTCCGTACGCCTTTGGTGATTATATATTTCACATGGTTTGTATATCTCTGTTAACCCCAATATGGTAATGTATCCAATCCTCATCCCTTTCTTTTTGGTGAGCCTAAGTTTTTTTAATGAATCTGTGATTGCATTTCTCTGTGGAAATATCTTCATTGGTATCAATTTTTAAGTAACTCCTAAAAGTGATATGATAGGATATGTGTCTTTTGCTTTCTCACTTACTACAGGGGGCGTGATTACGTCTAGACTCATCTATGGTGCTGCAAATGGCATTGTTTCATTTTTTTCAGTAGCGAATATTCCATCTGTACATGGAGGAGTTCTTCTGTGTCCACCCATCTGTTGGTGGACTTTTTGGTTACTTCCATATCTTGGCTATTGTGATACTGTGCAATGCAGATTTGCCTGCCTGTGTCTTTCCAATTCTGTCTTCTTAGATTATAGGTCGAGGAGTGGGCCTGCTAGGTCATATGGTAGCTCAATGTTTACCTTTTTAAGGCACCTCCTTTCTGTTCTCATCTGTGGCCCTTTCCAACTTACGTCCCACTTGAAGTTGAGGGTATACATTTCTCCACAACACCTTCAGCATTTATTGTTTGTAGTTTTCTTGCTGATGGTTACTCTGGCAATTGTGAGCTGATACCTCTTTGTGGTTGAATTCGCATGTGCCTCAAAATCCGTTGAAATTGAGCTTTAAGGCATGTCCTATTTATTTTTCAAGCTGTGATTACCCCTTAGTTCTTCAAAGTGTTCTCTTAAAGTATGTGTCACATTTTGAAATGTTTTGGCCATTACCTCCCTCAAGACATTTTGAGGGCAGTTTTCATTTACAGTTCTGCAGTACTTGTTCCTATGAAATGACCATTAGCACAGGCTTTAAAGCTGCTTTTGCAGGTAACTGCCAGAGGGCAGCAGCCTTTCTATTTTCCCCACCCTGGTAAATGGGGAAAAGCCCTTGCGGCTTGTGGTGTTTCTCGGTTAAAAATTAGAGTGGAGTGTGCCTGGAGAAACCCACACAAGCTGATGTCTCCTTATTTTTGTTGGATTTTTACATGTAATTTTTATTTTTTATTGGAGTAATTTTCTACTGTGTACATGGACCACTTCTACATTGTGCATTCCTCGGTTGATGGACATTTTCATTGCTTCCAAGTGTTGGCTATGGTAAATATTGTTGGAGTGCAGGATTGCCAGCCTGTGACTTTTTGATTCTCATTTTCTCAGGTGATAGGCCCAGCAGTGGGTGTGATTGACTGACTGGTAGCACCGTTTTTCCCTTTTCAAAGCACCTTCTTTGTGTTTTCATTAGTGGCACTTATTACGTCCCCTTTAGAATCGAGGGTACACATTTCTCCACAATCGCTTCAGCATTTATTGTTTGCAGAATTTATGCCAATGCCCCTACTGGCTGCTGTGAGCTGATAGGGTTTTGTAATTTGGGTTTGCATGTCTTTGAAAATTCGTAAAACTCATCATTTTTCTCCGCCGTTTTCTTTTCTGTTAAAAAAAGGAAACAAATGGGAGTACATTACAACTCTTGATATTGTCTTCTTGGAAGGTTGCCCTCTTTTGAATTTTTTGGTCGATTTTCCACCTCAGACTTTTTTTAGAGAGCAGGTGTCATTTCCCGAACTGCAAGTTTGGTGAATATTTAGTGACCTTTACAATGTGTTTAAAGCTGCTGTTGTGGGAAGTGGCCTAAAGGAGGCAGCATTTCTCCATTCCCAAATCTGGTTACTAGGGCAGCAGAGCCTTTCTGGAAGTCGTGTTCCTAGGTTGTAAATTACATTGGAATGTGCATGGAGAAACCCCCATAAGTTTATGTCTCATTATTTCTTCTTGGTTTTAAATTTTTTTTTAATTGGGGTAAAGCTTAGAATATTGTTTCTCCTAGGTGTAAACAATCTGGTTCATCTGTACATTATATATGTCTATTCAAGTACAGATCCTCTTCCCATGTAAAATATTACAGAGGGTTCCGCAGACTTCCTTGCTGTATGGTCGGTATTTTTGAGATATGTATATAATATGTGTTTGTATACATATAGTAACACTAATCTTAATTTATCCATTCACTCCACCTTTCCTTTTAGATGAGCATAGTTTTCTAAATCTGTGAGTGTCTTTCTCTGTGGAAATATGTTCATTTGTGTCAGTTATTAGATAACGCCTATAGGTGATATCATAGAATACAGGTCTTTTGCTTTCCGAGTTACTTCATGTTTCGTGATTATCTCCAGACTCATTTGTGGTGCGTCAAAGAGCAGTGGTTCATTGTCTTCCATGGCTAATATTCCATTGTGTACATGGACCACTTCTTCTTTATCCATTCACCTGTTGGTGGACATTTTGGTTGCTTCACTGTCTTGGCTATTGTGAATAAGGCTGCACTGCAGCTTTTGCGGCCTGTGTCTTCTCCATTCTTGTCTTCTCAGGTGAGAGGTCCAATGGTGCGCCTGCTGGGTTGAATGATACCTCCATTTTTACTTTTAAACACAGCTCCTTTCGATTCTCATTATTGGCTGTTACCGTTTTACGTCTCACCAGCAGGTAGAGGGTACACAGTTCTCTAAAACCCCTTCAGCATTTATTGTTTATATACTTTTTGCTGATGGTCATTCGACTGATGTAAGTTGAAACTTTTTGTAGATTAGATTGCATGCGTCTAACACACCCTGAGGTTGAGCTTTTATCCATTTTCCTTTTTTTTTAAAAGTGTGTGAGTAAAACTTAAGTCTTCATAATCTCTTCTTGAAACATTTGCCTGTTTTGAATTTTTTTGTCCATTCCCTACTTCAGCTCAATTTTTTAGGGCAGGTGTCCTTTACAGCCCTGAGTCCTTGTGAATGTTAAGTGACCATTAGCTGTGACTTTAAAGCTGCTCTTGCAGGAAACGGCCACAAGGTGGCAGCATTTCTCCTTTACCAAATTTGGTTACTAGGGAAACAGAGCCTTAATGGAAATGGTGTTCTAGGTTGTATATTAGAATGGAATATGCCAGGAAAAAGCCCTTTAAGTTTATGTCTCATTACTTCTTGTTCATATTTGTAATTTACTTTTTTATTTTTTATCCCAGCAAATTTGATTACAATGGTTTGTTTGCTCTAGGTGTGCAAGATGTGGTTCTTTCACACATATACAGGTATCTATTTTTCCTCGCATCCTTTTCCCATGTAGGTTATGGCACAATGTTGAGTAGTCTTCTCCTGGTCTTCCGTACGTCTTTGGTGGTTATATATTTCACATGGTTTGTATATCTCTGTTAACCCCAATATGGTAATGTATCCAATCCTCATCCCTTTCTATTTGGTGAACCATAAGTTTTTTAATGAATCTGCGATTGCCTCTCTCTGTGGAAATATCTTCATTGGTACCGATTTTTAAGTAACTCCTAAAAGTGATATGATAGGATATGTGTCTTTTGCTTTCTCACTTACTACAGGTGGCGTGATTACGTCTAGACTCATCTATGGTGCTGCAAATGGCATTGTTTCATTTTTTCACTAGCTCATATTCCATCTGTACAGGTAGCAGTTCTTCTTTGTCCGCCCATCTGTCGGTGGACTTTTTGGTTACTTCCGTATCTTGGCTATTGTAATACTATGCAATGCAGATTTGCATACCTGTGTCCTTCCAATTCTGTCTTCTTAGTTTATAGGTCCAGGAATAGGTCTGCTGGATCCTATGGTAGCTCAATGTTTACCTTTTAAAGGCACCTCTATTCTGTTCTCTTTAGTGGCTCTTTCCAGGTTACGTCCCACATAAAGTTGAGGGTATGCATTTCTTCCCAGCACCTTCAGCATTTATTCTTTGCAGTTTTTGCTGATGGTTATTCTGAGTGGTGTGAGCTGATACCTCTTTGTGGTTGAATTTGCATGTGTCTCATAATGCGTTGAAATTGAGCTTTTAGACATGTCCTTTTTATTTTTCCAGCTATGATTAGAGCTTATATCTTCAAAGTGTTTTCTTAAAGTATGTGTCACCATTTGAAATATTTTGGCCATTACCTCCCTCAAGACATTTTGAGGGCAAGTTTCATTTACAGTTCTGCAGTACTTGTTCCTATGAAATGACCATTAGCACGGGCTTTAAAGCTGCTTTTGCAGGTAACTGCCAGAGGGCAGCAGCCTTTCTATGTTCCCCACCCTGGTAACTAGGGAAAAGCCCTTGCGGCCTGTGGTGTTTCTCGGTTAAAAATTAGAGTGGAGTGTGCCTGGACAAACCCACACAAGCTGATGTCTCCTTATTTTTGTTGGATTTTTAAATGTAATTTTTATTTTTTATTGGAGTAATTTTGCACTGTGTACGTGGACCACTTCTACTTTGTGCATTCCTCGGTTGATGGACATTTTCATTTCTTCCAAGTCTTGGCTATGGTAAATATTGTTGGAGTGCAGAATTGCCAGCCTGTGACTTTTTGATTCTCATTTTCTCAGGTGATAGGCCCAGCAGTGTGTGTGATTCATTGACTGGTAGCACCGTGTTTCCCTTTTCAAAGCACCTCCTTTGTGTTTTCATTAGTGGCTCTTACCACGTCCCCCTTAGAATCGAGGGTACGCATTTCTCCACAATCGCTTCAGCATTTATTGTTTGCAGCATTTATGCTAATGGCCCTACTGGCTGCTGTGAGCTGATAGGTTTTTGTAATTTGGGTTTGCATGTATTTGAAAATTCGTAAAACTCATTATTTTTCTCCGCCGTTTTCTTTTCTGTTACAAAAAGGAAACAAATGGGAGTGCATTATAACTCTGGAAACTGTCTTCTTAGAAGGTTGCCCTCTTTTGAATTTTTTGGTCGATTTTCCACCCCAGAGTTTTTTTAGAGAGCAGGTGTCATTTCCCGAACTGCAAGTTTGGTGAATATTTATTGACCTTTAGAAATGGGTTTAAAGCTGCTGTTGTGGGAAGTGGCCTCAAGCAGGCAGCATTTCTCCATTTCCAAATCTGGTTTCTAGAGCAGCAGAGCCTTTCTGGAAGTCGTGTTCCTAGGTTGTAAATTACATTGGAATGTGCATGGAGAAACCCCCATAAGTTTATGTCTCATTATTTCTTCTTGGTTTTAAAAATTTTTTTAATTGTGGTAAAGCTTAGAATATTGTTTGTCCTAGGTGTACACAATCTGGTTCATTTGTAGATTATATATGTCTATTCAAGTACAGATCCTCTTCCCATGTAAAATGTTACAGAATGTTCCGCAGACCTCCCTTGCTATATGGTCGGTCTTTTTGAGATATGTATATAATATGTGTTTGTATACATATAGTAACACTAATCTTAATTTATCCATTCACTCCACCTTTCCTTTTAGATGAGCATAGTTTGTTTTCTAAGTCTGTGAGTGTCTTTCTCTGTGGAAATATGTTCATTTGTGTCAGTTATTAGATAACGCCTATAAGTGATATCATAGAATATAGGTCTTTTGCTTTTGGACTTACCTCATGTTTCGTGATTATCTCCAGACTCATTTGTGGTGCCTCAGAGAGCAATGGTTCATTGTTTTCCATGGCTAATATTCCATTGTGTACATGGACCACTTCTTCTTTATCCATTCACCACTTGTTGGATATTTTGATTGCTTCACGGTCTTGGCTATTGTGAATAAGGCTGCACTGCAGCTTTTGCGGCCTGTGTCTTCTCGATTCTTGTCTTCTCAGGTGAGAGGTCCAATGGCGTGCCTGCTGGATTGAATGGTACCTCCATTTTTACTTTTAAACACAGCTCCTTTCTATTCTCATTATTGGCTGTTACCCTTTTACGTCTCAACAGCAGGTAGAGGGTTCACAGTTCTCTAAAACCCCTTCAGCATTTATTGTTCGTAGACTTTTTGCTGATGGTCAGTCGATTGGTGTAAGTTGAAAACTTTTTGTAGATTAGATTGCATGCGTCTAACACTCCCTGAGGTGGAGCTTTTATCCATTTTCCTTTTTTTTTTAAAGAGCGTCAGTAAAACGTAACTCTTCATATTCTCTTCTTGAAACATTTGTCTGTTTTGAAATTTTTTGTCCATTCCCTACTTCAGCACAATTTTTTAGGGCAGGTGTCCTTACAGCCTTGAGTTCTTGTGAATGTTAAGTGACCATTAGCTGTGACTTTAAAGCTGCTCTTGCAGGAAACGGCCACAAGGTGGCAGCATTTCTCCTTTACCAAATTTGGTTACTAGGGAAACAGAGCCTTAATGGAAGTGGTGTTCTAGGTTGTAAATTAAAATGGAATGTGCCAGGAAAAAGCCCTTTAAGTTTATGTCTCATTACTTCTTGTTCATATTTGTAATATACTTTTTATTTTTTATCCCAGCAAATTTGATTACAATGGTTTGTTTCTTCTTGCTGTGCAAAATGTGGTTCTTTCACACATATATGGGTATCTACTCTTCCTCGCATCCTTTTCCCATTTAGGTTATGACAGAATGTTGAGTAGTCTTCTCCTGGTCTTCCGTACGCCTTTGGTGATTATATATTTCACATGGTTTGTATATCTCTGTTAACCCCAATATGGTAATGTATCCAATCCTCATCCCTTTCTTTTTGGTGAGACTAAGTTTTTTTAATGAATCTGTGATTGCCTTTCTCTGTGGAAATATCTTCATTGGTATCAATTTTTAAGTAACTCCTAAAAGTGATATGATAGGATATGTGTCTTTTGCTTTCTCACTTACTACAGGGGGCGTGATTACGTCTAGACTCATCTATGGTGCTGCAAATGGCATTGTTTCATTTTTTTCAGTAGCGAATATTCCATCTGTACATGGAGGAGTTCTTCTGTGTCCACCCATCTGTTGGTGGACTTTTTGGTTACTTCCATATCTTGGCTATTGTGATACTGTGCAATGCAGATTTGCCTGCCTGTGTCTTTCCAATTCTGTCTTCTTAGATTATAGGTCGAGGAGTGGGCCTGCTAGGTCATATGGTAGCTCAATGTTTACCTTTTTAAGGCACCTCCTTTCTGTTCTCATCTGTGGCCCTTTCCAACTTACGTCCCACTTGAAGTTGAGGGTATACATTTCTCCACAACACCTTCAGCATTTATTGTTTGTAGTTTTCTTGCTGATGGTTACTCTGGCAATTGTGAGCTGATACCTCTTTGTGGTTGAATTCTCATGTGCCTCAAAATCCGTTGAAATTGAGCTTTAAGGCATGTCCTTTTTATTTTTCAAGCTGTGATTACCCCTTAGTTCTTCAAAGTGTTCTCTTAAAGTATGTGTCACATTTTGAAATGTTTTGGCCATTACCTCCCTCAAGACATTTTGAGGGAAGGTTTCATTTACAGTTCTGCAGTACTTGTTCCTATGAAATGACCATTAGCACAGGCTTTAAAGCTGCTTTTGCAGGTAACTGCCAGAGGGCAGCAGCCTTTCTATTTTCCCCACCCTGGTAAATGGGGAAAAGCCCTTGCGGCTTGTGGTGTTTCTCGGTTAAAAATTAGAGTGGAGTGTGCCTGGAGAAACCCACACAAGCTGATGTCTCCTTATTTTTGTTGGATTTTTACATGTAATTTTTATTTTTTATTGGAAAATTTTCCACTGTGTACATGGACCACTTCTACATTGTGCATTCCTCGGTTGATGGACATTTTCATTGCTTCCAAGTGTTGGCTATGGTAAATATTGTTGGAGTGCAGGATTGCCAGCCTGTGACTTTTTGATTCTCATTTTCTCAGGTGATAGGCCCAGCAGTGGGTGTGATTGACTGACTGGTAGCAACGTTTTTCCCTTTTCAAAGCACCTTCTTTGTGTTTTCATTAGTGGCACTTATTACGTCCCCTTTAGAATCGAGGGTACACATTTCTCCACAATCGCTTCAGCATTTATTCTTTGCAGAATTTATGCCAATGCCCCTACTGGCTGCTGTGAGCTGATAGGGTTTTGTAATTTGGGTTTGCATGTCTTTGAAAATTCGTAAAACTCATCATTTTTCTCCGCCGTTTTCTTTTCTGTTAAAAAAAGGAAACAAATGGGAGTACATTATAACTCTTGATATTGTCTTCTTGGAAGGTTGCCCTCTTTTGAATTTTTTGTCGATTTTCCACCTCAGACTTTTTTTAGAGAGCAGGTGTCATTTCCCGAACTGCAAGTTTGGTGAATATTTAGTGACCTTTAGCAATGTGTTTAAAGCTGCTGTTGTGGGAAGTGGCCTAAAGGAGGCAGCATTTCTCCATTCCCAAATCTGGTTACTAGGGCAGCAGAGCCTTTCTGGAAGTCGTGTTCCTAGGTTGTAAATTACATTGGAATGTGCATGGAGAAACCCCCATAAGTTTATGCCTCATTATTTCTTCTTGGTTTTAAAATTTTTTTTAATTGGGGTAAAGCTTAGAATATTGTTTCTCCTAGGTGTAAACAATCTGGTTCATTTGTAGATTATATATGTCTATTCAAGTACAGATCCTCTTCCCATGTAAAATGTTACAGAATGTTCCGCAGACCTCCCTTGCTATATGGTCGGTCTTTTTGAGATATGTATATAATATGTGTTTGTATACATATAGTAACACTAATCTTAATTTATCCATTCACTCCACCTTTCCTTTTAGATGAGCACAGTTTTCTAAATCTGTGAGTGTCTTTCTCTGTGGAAATATGTTCATTTGTGTCAGTTATTAGATAACGCCTATAAGTGATATCATAGAATATAGGTCTTTTGCTTTTGGACTTACCTCATGTTTCGTGATTATCTCCAGACTCATTTGTGGTGCCTCAGAGAGCAATGGTTCATTGTTTTCCATGGCTAATATTCCATTGTGTACATGGACCACTTCTTCTTTATCCATTCACCTCTTGTTGGATATTTTGATTGCTTCACGGTCTTGGCTATTGTGAATAAGGCTGCACTGCAGCTTTTGCGGTCTCTGTCTTCTCGATTCTTGTCTTCTCAGGTGAGAGGTCCAATGGTGTGCCTGCTGGATTGAATGGTACCTCCATTTTTACTTTTAAACACAGCTCCTTTCTATTCTCATTATTGGCTGTTACCCTTTTACGTCTCAACAGCAGGTAGAGGGTTCACAGTTCTCTAAAACCCCTTCAGCATTTATTGTTCGTAGACTTTTTGCTGATGGTCAGTCGATTGGTGTAAGTTGAAAACTTTTTGTAGATTAGATTGCATGCGTCTAACACTCCCTGAGGTTGAGCTTTTATCCATTTTCCTTTTTTTTTAAAAGAGCGTCAGTAAAACGTAACTCTTCATATTCTCTTCTTGAAACATTTGCCTGTTTTGAAATTTTTTGTCCATTCCCTACTTCAGCTAAATTTTTTAGGGCAGGTGTCCTTTACAGCCCTGAGTCCTTGTAAATGTTAAGTGACCATTAGCTGTGACTTTAAAGCTGCTCTTGCAGGAAACGGCCACAAGGTGGCAGCATTTCTCCTTTACCAAATTTGGTTACTAGGGAAACAGAGCCTTAATGGAAGTGGTGTTCTAGGTTGTATATTAGAATGGAATATGCCAGGAAAAAGCCCTTTAAGTTTATGTCTCATTACTTCTTGTTCATATTTGTAATTTACTTTTTATTTTTTATCCCAGCAAATTTGATTACAATGGTTTGTTTCTTCTTGGTGTGCAAGATGTGGTTCTTTCACACATATATGTGTATCTATTCTTCCTCGCATCCTTTTCCCATTTAGGTTATGACAGAATGTTGAGTAGTCTTCTCCTGGTCTTCCGTACGCCTTTGGTGATTATATATTTCACATGGTTTGTATATCTCTGTTAACCCCAATATGGGAATGTATCCAATCCTCATCCCTTTCTATTTGGTGAACCTAAGTTTTTTTAATGAATCTGTGATTGCCTTTCTCTGTGGAAATATCTTCATTGGTATCAATTTTTAAGTAACTCCTAAAAGTGATATGATAGGATATATGTCTTTTGCTTTCTCACTTACTACAGGGGGCGTGATTACGTCTAGACTCATCTATGGTGCTGCAAATGGCATTGTTTCATTTTTTTCAGTAGCGAATATTCCATCTGTACATGGAGGAGTTCTTCTGTGTCCACCCATCTGTTGGTGGACTTTTTGGTTACTTCCATATCTTGGCTATTGTGATACTGTGCAATGCAGATTTGCCTGCCTGTGTCTTTCCAATTCTGTCTTCTTAGATTATAGGTCGAGGAATGGGCCTGCTAGGTCATATGGTAGCTCAATGTTTACCTTTTTAAGGCACCTCCTTTCTGTTCTCATCTGTGACCCTTTCCAACTTACGTCCCACTTGAAGTTGAGGGTATACATTTCTCCACAACACCTTCAGCATTTATTGTTTGTAGTTTTCTTGCTGACGGTTACTCTGGCAATTGTGAGCTGATACCTCTTTGTGGTTGAATTTGCATGTGTCTCATAATGCGTTGAAATTGAGCTTTAAGGCATGTCCTTTTTATTTTTCCAGCTGTGATTAGAGCTTATTTCTTCAAAGTGTTTTCTTAAAGTATGTGTCACCATTTGAAATATTTTGGCCATTACCTCCCTCAAGACCTTTTGAGGGCAAGTTTCATTTACAGTTATGCAGTACTTGTTCCTATGAAATGACCATTAGCACGGGCTTTAAAGCTGCTTTTGCAGGTAACTGCCAGAGGGCAGCAGCCTTTCTATGTTCCCCACCCTGGTAACTAGGGAAAAGCCCTTGCGGCCTGTGGTGTTTCTCGGTTAAAAATTAGAGTGTAGTGTGCCTGGAGAAACGCACACAAGCTGATGTCTCCTTATTTTTGTTGGATTTTTAAATGTAATTTTTATTTTTTATTGGAGTAATTTTCCACTGTGTACGTGGACCACTTCTACTTTGTGCATTCCTCGGTTGATGGACATTTTCATTTCTTCCAAGTGTTGGCTATGATAAATATTGTTGGAGTGCAGAATTGCCAGCCTGTGAATTTTTGATTCTCATTTTCTCAGGTGATAGGCCCAGCAGTGTGTGTGATTCATTGACTGGTAGCACCGTGTTTCCCTTTTCAAAGCACCTCCTTTGTGTTTTCATTAGTGGCTCTTACCACGTCCCCCTTAGAATCGAGGGTACGCATTTCTCCACAATCGCTTCAGCATTTATTGTTTGCAGCATTTATGCTAATGGCCCTACTGGCTGCTGTGAGCTGATAGGTTTTTGTAATTTGGGTTTGCATGTATTTGAAAATTCGTAAAACTCATTATTTTTCTCCGCCGTTTTCTTTTCTGTTACAAAAAGGAAACAAATGGGAGTACATTATAACTCTGGAAACTGTCTTCTTAGAAGGTTGCCCTCTTTTGAATTTTTTGGTCGATTTTCCACCCCAGAGTTTTTTTAGAGAGCAGGTGTCATTTCCCGAACTGCAAGTTTGGTGAATATTTATTGACCTTTAGAAATGGGTTTAAAGCTGCTGTTGTGGGAAGTGGCCTCAAGCAGGCAGCATTTCTCCATTCCCAAATCTGGTTTCTAGGGCAGCAGAGCCTTTCTGGAAGTCGTGTTCCTAGGTTGTAAATTACATTGGAATGTGCATGGAGAAACCCCCATAAGTTTATGTCTCATTATTTCTTCTTGGTTTTAAAAATTTTTTTAATTGTGGTAAAGCTTAGAATATTGTTTGTCCTAGGTGTACACAATCTGGTTCATTTGTAGATTATATATGTCTATTCAAGTACAGATCCTCTTCCCATGTAAAATGTTACAGAATGTTCCGCAGGCCTCCCTTGCTATATGGTCGGTCTTTTTGAGATATGTATATAATATGTGTTTGTATACATGTAGTAACACTAATCTTAATTTATCCATTCACTCCACCTTTCCTTTTAGATGAGCATAGTTTGTTTTCTAAGTCTGTGAGTGTCTTTCTCTGTGGAAATATGTTCATTTGTGTCAGTTATTAGATAACGCCTATAAGTGATATCATAGAATATAGGTCTTTTGCTTTTGGACTTACCTCATGTTTCGTGATTATCTCCAGACTCATTTGAGGTGCCTCAGAGAGCAATGGTTCATTGTTTTCCATGGCTAATATTCCATTGTGTACATGGACCACTTCTTCTTTATCCATTCACCACTTGTTGGATATTTTGATTGCTTCACGGTCTTGGCTATTGTGAATAAGGCTGCACTGCAGCTTTTGCGGCCTGTGTCTTCTCGATTCTTGTCTTCTCAGGTGAGAGGTCCAATGGCGTGCCTGCTGGATTGAATGGTACCTCCATTTTTACTTTTAAACACAGCTCCTTTCTATTCTCATTATTGGCTGTTACCCTTTTACGTCTCAACAGCAGGTAGAGGGTTCACAGTTCTCTAAAACCCCTTCAGCATTTATTGTTCGTAGACTTTTTGCTGATGGTCAGTCGATTGGTGTAAGTTGAAAACTTTTTGTAGATTAGATTGCATGGGTCTAACACTCCCTGAGGTGGAGCTTTTATCCATTTTCCTTTTTTTTTTAAAGAGCGTCAGTAAAACGTAACTCTTCATATTCTCTTCTTGAAACATTTGCCTGTTTTGAAATTTTTTGTCCATTCCCTACTTCAGCACAATTTTTTAGGGCAGGTGTCCTTACAGCCTTGAGTTCTTGTGAATGTTAAGTGACCATTAGCTGTGACTTTAAAGCTGCTCTTGCAGGAAACGGCCACAAGGTGGCAGCATTTCTCCTTTACCAAATTTGGTTACTAGGGAAACAGAGCCTTGATGGAAGTGGTGTTCTAGGTTGTAAATTAAAATGGAATGTGCCAGGAAAAAGCCCTTTAAGTTTATGTCTCATTACTTCTTGTTCATATTTGTAATATACTTTTTATTTTTTATCCCAGCAAATTTGATTACAATGGTTTGTTTCTTCTTGGTGTGCAAGATGTGGTTCTTTCACACATATATGTGTATCTACTCTTCCTCGCATCCTTTTCCCATTTAGGTTATGACAGAATGTTGAGTAGTCTTCTCCTGGTCTTCCGTACGCCTTTGGTGATTATATATTTCACATGGTTTGTATATCTCTGTTAACCCCAATATGGTAATGTATCCAATCCTCATCCCTTTCTTTTTGGTGAGCCTAAGTTTTTTTAATGAATCTGTGATTGCCTTTCTCTGTGGAAATATCTTCATTGGTATCAATTTTTAAGTAACTCCTAAAAGTGATATGATAGGATATGTGTCTTTTGCTTTCTCACTTACTACAGGGGGCGTGATTACGTCTAGACTCATCTATGGTGCTGCAAATGGCATTGTTTCATTTTTTTCAGTAGCGAATATTCCATCTGTACATGGAGGAGTTCTTCTGTGTCCACCCATCTGTTGGTGGACTTTTTGGTTACTTCCATATCTTGGCTATTGTGATACTGTGCAATGCAGATTTGCCTGCCTGTGTCTTTCCAATTCTGTCTTCTTAGATTATAGGTCGAGGAGTGGGCCTGCTAGGTCATATGGTAGCTCAATGTTTACCTTTTTAAGGCACCTCCTTTCTGTTCTCATCTGTGGCCCTTTCCAACTTACGTCCCACTTGAAGTTGAGGTTATACATTTCTCCACAACACCTTCAGCATTTATTGTTTGTAGTTTTCTTGCTGACGGTTACTCTGGCAATTGTGAGCTGATACCTCTTTGTGGTTGAATTCGCATGTGCCTCAAAATCCGTTGAAATTGAGCTTTAAGGCATGTCCTTTTTATTTTTCAACTGTGATTACCCCTTAGTTCTTCAAAGTGTTCTCTTAAAGTATGTGTCACATTTTGAAATGTTTTGGCCATTACCTCCCTCAAGACATTTTGAGGGAAGGTTTCATTTACAGTTCTGCAGTACTTGTTCCTATGAAATGACCATTAGCACAGGCTTTAAAGCTGCTTTTGCAGGTAACTGCCAGAGGGCAGCAGCCTTTCTATTTTCCCCACCCTGGTAAATGGGGAAAAGCCCTTGCGGCTTGTGGTGTTTCTCGGTTAAAAATTAGAGTGGAGTGTGCCTGGAGAAACCCACACAAGCTGATGTCTCCTTATTTTTGTTGGATTTTTACATGTAATTTTTATTTTTTATTGGAGAATTTTCCACTGTGTACATGGACCACTTCTACATTGTGCATTCCTCGGTTGATGGACATTTTCATTGCTTCCAAGTGTTGGCTATGGTAAATATTGTTGGAGTGCAGGATTGCCAGCCTGTGACTTTTTGATTCTCATTTTCTCAGGTGATAGGCCCAGCAGTGGGTGTGATTGACTGACTGGTAGCACCGTTTTTCCCTTTTCAAAGCACCTTCTTTGTGTTTTCATTAGTGGCACTTATTACGTCCCCTTTAGAATCGAGGGTACACATTTCTCCACAATCGCTTCAGCATTTATTCTTTGCAGAATTTATGCCAATGCCCCTACTGGCTGCTGTGAGCTGATAGGGTTTTGTAATTTGGGTTTGCATGTCTTTGAAAATTCGTAAAACTCATCATTTTTCTCCGCCGTTTTCTTTTCTGTTAAAAAAAGGAAACAAATGGGAGTACATTATAACTCTTGATATTGTCTTCTTGGAAGGTTGCCCTCTTTTGAATTTTTTGGTCGATTTTCCACCTCAGACTTTTTTTAGAGAGCAGGTGTCATTTCCCGAACTGCAAGTTTGGTGAATATTTAGTGAACTTTAGCAATGTGTTTAAAGCTGCTGTTGTGGGAAGTGGCCTAAAGGAGGCAGCATTTCTCCATTCCCAAATCTGGTTACTAGGGCAGCAGAGCCTTTCTGGAAGTCGTGTTCCTAGGTTGTAAATTACATTGGAATGTGCATGGAGAAACCCCCATAAGTTTATGTCTCATTATTTCTTCTTGGTTTTAAATTGTTTTTTAATTGGGGTAAAGCTTAGAATATTGTTTCTCCTAGGTGTAAACAATCTGGTTCATCTGTACATTATATATGTCTATTCAAGTACAGATCCTCTTCCCATGTAAAATATTACAGAGGGTTCCGCAGACTTCCTTGCTGTATGGTCGGTATTTTTGAGATATGTATATAATATGTGTTTGTATACATATAGTAACACTAATCTTAATTTATCCATTCACTCCACCTTTCCTTTTAGATGAGCATAGTTTTCTAAATCTGTGAGTGTCTTTCTCTGTGGAAATATGTTCATTTGTGTCAGTTATTAGATAACGCCTATAGGTGATATCATAGAATACAGGTCTTTTGCTTTCCGAGTTACCTCATGTTTCGTGATTATCTCCAGACTCATTTGTGGTGCGTCAAAGAGCAATGGTTCATTGTCTTGCATGGCTAATATTCCATTGTGTACATGGACCACTTCTTCTTTATCCATTCACCTGTTGGTGGACATTTTGGTTGCTTCACTGTTTTGGCTATTGTGAATAAGGCTGCACTGCAGCTTTTGCGGCCTGTGTCTTCTCCATTCTTGTCTTCTCAGGTGAGAGGTCCAATGGTGCGCCTGCTGGATTGAATGATACCTCCATTTTTACTTTTAAACACAGCTCCTTTTGGTTCTCATTATTGGCTGTTACCGTTTTACGTCTCACCAGCAGGTAGAGGGTACACAGTTCTCTAAAACCCCTTCAGCATTTATTGTTTATAGACTTTTTGCTGATGGTCATTCGACTGATGTAAGTTGAAACTTTTTGTAGATTAGATTGCATGCGTCTAACACTCCCTGAGGTTGAGCTTTTATCCATTTTCCTTTTTTTTTAAAAGTGTGTGAGTAAAACTTAAGTCTTCATAATCTCTTCTTGAAACATTTGCCTGTTTTGAATTTTTTTGTCCATTCCCTACTTCAGCTCAATTTTTTAGGGCAGGTGTCCTTTACAGCCCTGAGTCCTTGTGAATGTTAAGTGACCATTAGCTGTGAGTTTAAAGCTGCTCTTGCAGGAAACGGCCACAAGGTGGCAGCATTTCTCCTTTACCAAATTTGGTTACTAGGGAAACAGAGCCTTAATGGAAGTGGTGTTCTAGGTTGTATATTAGAATGGAATATGCCAGGAAAAAGCCCTTTAAGTTTATGTCTCATTACTTCTTGTTCATATTTGTAATTTACTTTTTATTTTTTATCCCAGCAAATTTGATTACAATGGTTTGTTTGCTCTAGGTGTGCAAGATGTGGTTCTTTCACACATATACAGGTATCTATTTTTCCTCGCATCCTTTTCCCATGTAGGTTATGGCACAATGTTGAGTAGTCTTCTCCTGGTCTTCCGTACGTCTTTGGTGGTTATATATTTCACATGGTTTGTATATCTCTGTTAACCCCAATATGGTAATGTATCCAATCCTCATCCCTTTCTATTTGGTGAACCGTAAGTTTTTAAATGAATCTGCGATTGCCTCTCTCTGTGGAAATATCTTCATTGGTATCAATTTTTAAGTAACTCCTAAAAGTGATATGATAGGATATGTGTCTTTTGCTTTCTCACTTACTACAGGTGGCGTGATTACGTCTAGACTCATCTATGGTGCTGCAAATGGCATTGTTTCATTTTTTCACTAGCTCATATTCCATCTGTACAGGTAGCAGTTCTTCTTTGTCCGCCCATCTGTCGGTGGACTTTTTGGTTACTTCCGTATCTTGGCTATTGTAATACTATGCAATGCAGATTTGCATACCTGTGTCCTTCCAATTCTGTCTTCTTAGTTTATAGGTCCAGGAATAGGTCTGCTGGATCCTATGGTAGCTCAATGTTTACCTTTTAAAGGCACCTCTATTCTGTTCTCTTTAGTGGCTCTTTCCAGGTTACGTCCCACATAAAGTTGAGGGTATGCATTTCTTCCCAGCACCTTCAGCATTTATTCTTTGTAGTTTTTGCTGATGGTTATTCTGAGTGGTGTGAGCTGATACCTCTTTGTGGTTGAATTTGCATGTGTCTCATAATGCGTTGAAATTGGGCTTTTAGACATGTCCTTTTTATTTTTCCAGCTATGATTAGAGCTTATTTCTTCATAGTGTTTTCTTAAAGTATGTGTCACCATTTGAAATATTTTGGCCATTACCTCCCTCAAGACATTTTGAGGGCAAGTTTCATTTACAGTTCTGCAGTACTTGTTCCTATGAAATGACCATTAGCACGGGCTTTAAAGCTGCTTTTTCAGGTAACTGCCAGAGGGCAGCAGCCTTTCTATGTTCCCCACCCTGGTAACTAGGGAAAAGCCCTTGCGGCCTGTGGTGTTTCTCGGTTAAAAATTAGAGTGGAGTGTGCCTGGAGAAACCCACACAAGCTGATGTCTCCTTACTTTTGTTGGATTTTTAAATGTAATTTTTATTTTTTATTGGAGTAATTTTCCACTGTGTACGTGGACCACTTCTACTTTGTGCATTCCTCGGTTGATGGACATTTTCATTTCTTCCAAGTGTTGACTATGGTAAATATTGTTGGAGTGCAGAATTGCCAGCCTGTGACTTTTTGATTCTCATTTTCTCAGGTGATAGGCCCAGCAGTGTGTGTGATTCATTGACTGGTAGCACCTTGTTTCCCTTTTCAAAGCACCTCCTTTGTGTTTTCATTAGTGGCTCTTACCACGTCCCCCTTAGAATCGAGGGTACGCATTTCTCCACAATCGCTTCAGCATTTATTGTTTGCAGCATTTATGCTAATGGCCCTACTGGCTGCTGTGAGCTGATAGGTTTTTGTAATTTGGGTTTGCATGTATTTGAAAATTCGTAAAACTCATTATTTTTCTCCGCCGTTTTCTTTTCTGTTACAAAAAGGAAACAAATGGGAGTACATTATAACTCTTCAAATTGTCTTCTTAGAAGGTTGCCCTCTTTTGAATTTTTTGGTCGATTTTCCACCCCAGAGTTTTTTTAGAGAGCAGGTGTCATTTCCCGAACTGCAAGTTTGGTGAATATTTATTGACCTTTAGAAATGGGTTTAAAGCTGCTGTTGTGGGAAGTGGCCTCAAGCAGGCAGCATTTCTCCATTCCCAAATCTGGTTTCTAGGGCAGCAGAGCCTTTCTGGAAGTCGTGTTCCTAGGTTGTAAATTACATTGGAATGTGCATGGAGAAACCCCCATAAGTTTATGTCTCATTATTTCTTCTTGGTTTTAAATTTTTTTTTTAATTGTGGTAAAGCTTTGAATATTGTTTGTCCTAGGTGTACACAATCTGGTTCATTTGTAGATTATATATGTCTATTCAAGTACAGATCCTCTTCCCATGTAAAATGTTACAGAATGTTCCGCAGACCTCCCTTGCTATATGGTCGGTCTTTTTGAGATATGTATATAATATGTGTTTGTATACATATAGTAACACTAATCTTAATTTATCCATTCACTCCACCTTTCCTTTTAGATGAGCATAGTTTGTTTTCTAAGTCTGTGAGTGTCTTTCTCTGTGGAAATATGTTCATTTGTGTCAGTTATTAGATAACGCCTATAAGTGATATCATAGAATATAGGTCTTTTGCTTTTGGACTTACCTCATGTTTCGTGATTATCTCCAGACTCATTTGTGGTGCCTCAGAGAGCAATGGTTCATTGTTTTCCATGGCTAATATTCCATTGTGTACATGGACCACTTCTTCTTTATCCATTCACCACTTGTTGGATATTTTGATTGCTTCACGGTCTTGGCTATTGTGAATAAGGCTGCACTGCAGCTTTTGCGGCCTGTGTCTTCTCGATTCTTGTCTTCTCAGGTGAGAGGTCCAATGGCGTGCCTGCTGGATTGAATGGTACCTCCATTTTTACTTTTAAACACAGCTCCTTTCTATTCTCATTATTGGCTGTTACCCTTTTACGTCTCAACAGCAGGTAGAGGGTTCACAGTTCTCTAAAACCCCTTCAGCATTTATTGTTCGTAGACTTTTTGCTGATGGTCAGTCGATTGGTGTAAGTTGAAAACTTTTTGTAGATTAGATTGCATGGGTCTAACACTCCCTGAGGTTGAGCTTTTATCCATTTTCCTTTTTTTTTAAAAGAGCGTCAGTAAAACGTATCTCTTCATATTCTCTTCTTGAAACATTTGCCGGTTTTGAAATTTTTTGTCCATTCCCTACTTCAGCACAATTTTTTAGGGCAGGTGGCCTTACAGCCCTGAGTCCTTGTGAATGTTAAGTGACCATTAGCTGTGACTTTAAAGCTGCTCTTGCAGGAAACGGCCACAAGGTGGCAGCATTTCTCCTTTACCAAATTTGGTTACTAGGGAAACAGAGCCTTAATGGAAGTGGTGTTCTAGGTTGTATATTAGAATGGAATATGCCAGGAAAAAGCCCTTTAAGTTTATGTCTCATTACTTCTTGTTCATATTTGTAATTTACTTTTTATTTTTTATCCCAGCAAATTTGATTACAATGGTTTGTTTCTTCTTGGTGTGCAAGATGTGGTTCTTTCACACATATATGTGTATCTATTCTTCCTCGCATCCTTTTCCCATTTAGGTTATGACAGAATGTTGAGTAGTCTTCTCCTGGTCTTCCGTACGCCTTTGGTGATTATATATTTCACATGGTTTGTATCTCTCTGTTAACCCCAATATGGTAATGTATCCAATCCTCATACCTTTCTATTTGGTGAACCTAAGTTTTTTTAATGAATCTGTGATTGCCTTTCTCTGTGGAAATATCTTCATTGGTATCAATTTTTAAGTAACTCCTAAAAGTGATATGATAGGATATGTGTCTTTTGCTTTCTCACTTACTACAGGGGGCGTGATTATGTCTAGACTCATCTATGGTGCTGCAAATGGCATTGTTTCATTTTTTTCAGTAGCGAATATTCCATCTGTACATGGAGGAGTTCTTCTGTGTCCACCCATCTGTTGGTGGACTTTTTGGTTACTTCCATATCTTGGCTATTGTGATACTGTGCAATGCAGATTTGCCTGCCTGTGTCTTTCCAATTCTGTCTTCTTAGATTATAGGTCGAGGAGTGGGCCTGCTAGGTCATATGGTAGCTCAATGTTTACCTTTTTAAGGCACCTCCTTTCTGTTCTCATCTGTGACCCTTTCCAGCTTACGTCCCACTTGAAGTTGAGGGTATACATTTCTCCACAACACCTTCAGCATTTATTGTTTGTAGTTTTCTTGCTGACGGTTACTCTGGCAATTGTGAGCTGATACCTCTTTGTGGTTGAATTCGCATGTGCCTCAAAATCCGTTGAAATTGAGCTTTAAGGCATGTCCTTTTTATTTTTCAAGCTGTGATTACCCCTTAGTTCTTCAAAGTGTTCTCTTAAAGTATGTGTCACATTTTGAAATGTTTTGGCCATTACCTCCCTCAAGACATTTTGAGAGCAGTTTTCATTTACAGTTCTGCAGTACTTGTTCCTATGAAATGACCATTAGCACAGGCTTTAAAACTGCTTTTGCAGGTAACTGCCAGAGGGCAGCAGCCTTTCTATTTTCCCTACCCTGGTAACTAGGGAAAAGCCCTTGCGGCCTGTGGGGTTTCTCGGTTATAAATTAGAGTGGAGTGTGCCTGGACAAACCCACACAAGCTGATGTCTCCTTATTTTTGTTGGATTTTTAAATGTAATGTTTATTTTTTATTGGAGTAATTTTCGACTGTGTACGTGGACCACTTCTACTTTGTGCATTCCTCGGTTGATGGACATTTTCATTGCTTCCAAGTGTTGGCTATGGTAAATATTGTTTTAGTGCAGGATTGCCAGCCTGTGACTTTTTGATTCTCATTTTCTCAGGTGATAGGCCCAGCAGTGGGTGTGATTGACTGACTGGTAGCACCGTATTTCCCTTTTCAATGAACCTTCTTTGTGTTTACATTAGTGGCACTTACCACGTCCCCTTTAGAATCGAGGGTACACATTTCTCCACAATCGCTTCAGCATTTATTGTTTGCAGAATTTATGCCAATGCCCCTACTGGCTGCTGTGAGCTGATAGGGTTTTGTAATTTGTGTTTGCATGTCTTTGAAAATTCGTAAAACTCATCATTTTTCTCCGCCGTTTTCTTTTCTGTTAAAAAAAGGAAACAAATGGGAGTACATTATAACTCTTGATATTGTCTTCTTGGAAGGTTGCCCTCTTTTGAATTTTTTGGTCGATTTTCCACCTCAGACTTTTTTTAGAGAGCAGGTATCATTTCCCGAACTGCAAGTTTGGTGAATATTTAGTGACCTTTAGCAATGCGTTTAAAGCTGCTGTTGTGGGAAGTGGCCTAAAGGAGGCAGCATTTCTCCATTCCCAAATCTGGTTACTAGGGCAGCAGAGCCTTTCTGGAAGTCGTGTCCCTAGGTTGTAAATTACATTGGAATGTGCATGGAGAAACCCCCATAAGTTTATGTCTCATTATTTCTTCTTGGTTTTAAAAAATTTTTTAATTGGGGTAAAGCTTAGAATATTGTTTGTCCTAGGTGTAAACAATCTGGTTCATTTGTAGATTATATATGTCTATTCAAGTACAGATCCTCTTCCCATGTAAAATATTACAGAGGGTTCCGCAGACTTCCTTGCTGTATGGTCGGTATTTTTGAGATATGTATATAATATGTGTTTGTATACATATAGTAACACTAATCTTAATTTATCCATTCACTCCACCTTTCCTTTTAGATGAGCATAGTTTTCTAAATCTGTGAGTGTCTTTCTCTGTGGAAATATGTTCATTTGTGTCAGTTATTAGATAACGCCTATAAGTGATATCATAGAATACAGGTCTTTTGCTTTCCGAGTTACCTCATGTTTCGTGATTATCTCCAGACTCATTTGTGGTGCGTCAAAGAGCAATGTTTCATTGTCTTCCATGGCTAATATTCCATTGTGTACATGGACCACTTCTTCTTTATCCATTCACCTGTTGGTGGACATTTTGGTTGCTTCACTGTCTTGGCTATTGTGAATAAGGCTGCACTGCAGCTTTTGAGGCCTGTGTCTTCTCCATTCTTGTCTTCTCAGGTGAGAGGTCCAATGGTCCGCCTGCTGGACTGAATGGTACCTACATTTTTACTTTTAAACAGAGCTCCTTTCGGTTCTCATTATTGGCTGTTACCGTTTTACGTCTCACCAGCAGGTTGAGGGTACACAGTTCTGTAAAACCCCTTCAGCATTTATTTTTTGTAGACTTTTTGCTAATGGTCAGTCGACTGGTGTAAGTTGAAACTTTTTGTAGATTAGATTGCATGCGTCTAACACTCCCTGAGGTTGAGCTTTTATCCATGTTCCTTTTTTTTTAAAAAAAGAGTGTGAGTAAAACTTAACTCTTCATAATCTCTTCTTGAAACATTTGCCTGTTTTGAATTTTTTTGTCCATTCCCTACTTCAGCACAATATTTTAGGGCAGGTGTCCTTTACAGCCCTGAGTCTTTGTGAATGTTAAGTGACCATTAGCTGTGACTTTAAAGCTGCTCTTGCAGGAAACGGCCACAAGGTGGCAGCATTTCTCCTTTACCAAATTTGGTTACTAGGGAAACAGAGCCTTAATGGAAGTGGTGTTCTAGGTTGTAAATTAAAATGGAATGTGCCAGGAAAAAGCCCTTTAAGTTTATGTCTCATTACTTCTTGTTCATATTTGTAATTTACTTTTTATTTATTATCCCAGCAAATTTGATTACAATGGTTTGTTTCTTCTTGGTGTGCAAGATGTGGTTCTTTCACACATATTTGTGTATCTACTCTTCCTCGCATCCTTTTCCCATTTAGGTTATGACAGAATGTTGAGTAGTCTTCTCCTGGTCTTCCGTACGCCTTTGGTGATTATATATTTCACATGGTTTGTATATCTCTGTTAACCCCAATATGGTAATGTATCCAATCCTCATCCCTTTCTTTTTGGTGAGCCTAAGTTTTTTTAATGAATCTGTGATTGCCTTTCTCTGTGGAAATATCTTCATTGGTATCAATTTTTAAGTAACTCCTAAAAGTGATATGATAGGATATGTGTCTTTTGCTTTCTCACTTACTACAGGGGGCGTGATTACGTCTAGACTCATCTATGGTGCTGCAAATGGCATTGTTTCATTTTTTTCAGTAGCGAATATTCCATCTGTACATGGAGGAGTTCTTCTGTGTCCACCCATCTGTTGGTGGACTTTTTGGTTACTTCCATATCTTGGCTATTGTGATACTGTGCAATGCAGATTTGCCTGCCTGTGTCTTTCCAATTCTGTCTTCTTAGATTATAGGTCGAGGAGTGGGCCTGCTAGGTCATATGGTAGCTCAATGTTTACCTTTTTAAGGCACCTCCTTTCTGTTCTCATCTGTGGCCCTTTCCAACTTACGTCCCACTTGAAGTTGAGGGTATACATTTCTCCACAACACCTTCAGCATTTATTGTTTGTAGTTTTCTTGCTGATGGTTACTCTGGCAATTGTGAGCTGATACCTCTTTGTGGTTGAATTCGCATGTGCCTCAAAATCCGTTGAAATTGAGCTTTAAGGCATGTCCTATTTATTTTTCAAGCTGTGATTACCCCTTAGTTCTTCAAAGTGTTCTCTTAAAGTATGTGTCACATTTTGAAATGTTTTGGCCATTACCTCCCTCAAGACATTTTGAGGGCAGTTTTCATTTACAGTTCTGCAGTACTTGTTCCTATGAAATGACCATTAGCACAGGCTTTAAAGCTGCTTTTGCAGGTAACTGCCAGAGGGCAGCAGCCTTTCTATTTTCCCCACCCTGGTAAATGGGGAAAAGCCCTTGCGGCTTGTGGTGTTTCTCGGTTAAAAATTAGAGTGGAGTGTGCCTGGAGAAACCCACACAAGCTGATGTCTCCTTATTTTTGTTGGATTTTTACATGTAATTTTTATTTTTTATTGGAGTAATTTTCTACTGTGTACATGGACCACTTCTACATTGTGCATTCCTCGGTTGATGGACATTTTCATTGCTTCCAAGTGTTGGCTATGGTAAATATTGTTGGAGTGCAGGATTGCCAGCCTGTGACTTTTTGATTCTCATTTTCTCAGGTGATAGGCCCAGCAGTGGGTGTGATTGACTGACTGGTAGCACCGTTTTTCCCTTTTCAAAGCACCTTCTTTGTGTTTTCATTAGTGGCACTTATTACGTCCCCTTTAGAATCGAGGGTACACATTTCTCCACAATCGCTTCAGCATTTATTGTTTGCAGAATTTATGCCAATGCCCCTACTGGCTGCTGTGAGCTGATAGGGTTTTGTAATTTGGGTTTGCATGTCTTTGAAAATTCGTAAAACTCATCATTTTTCTCCGCCGTTTTCTTTTCTGTTAAAAAAAGGAAACAAATGGGAGTACATTATAACTCTTGATATTGTCTTCTTGGAAGGTTGCCCTCTTTTGAATTTTTTGGTCGATTTTCCACCTCAGACTTTTTTTAGAGAGCAGGTGTCATTTCCCGAACTGCAAGTTTGGTGAATATTTAGTGACCTTTACAATGTGTTTAAAGCTGCTGTTGTGGGAAGTGGCCTAAAGGAGGCAGCATTTCTCCATTCCCAAATCTGGTTACTAGGGCAGCAGAGCCTTTCTGGAAGTCGTGTTCCTAGGTTGTAAATTACATTGGAATGTGCATGGAGAAACCCCCATAAGTTTATGTCTCATTATTTCTTCTTGGTTTTAAATTTTTTTTTAATTGGGGTAAAGCTTAGAATATTGTTTCTCCTAGGTGTAAACAATCTGGTTCATCTGTACATTATATATGTCTATTCAAGTACAGATCCTCTTCCCATGTAAAATATTACAGAGGGTTCCGCAGACTTCCTTGCTGTATGGTCGGTATTTTTGAGATATGTATATAATATGTGTTTGTATACATATAGTAACACTAATCTTAATTTATCCATTCACTCCACCTTTCCTTTTAGATGAGCATAGTTTTCTAAATCTGTGAGTGTCTTTCTCTGTGGAAATATGTTCATTTGTGTCAGTTATTAGATAACGCCTATAGGTGATATCATAGAATACAGGTCTTTTGCTTTCCGAGTTACTTCATGTTTCGTGATTATCTCCAGACTCATTTGTGGTGCGTCAAAGAGCAGTGGTTCATTGTCTTCCATGGCTAATATTCCATTGTGTACATGGACCACTTCTTCTTTATCCATTCACCTGTTGGTGGACATTTTGGTTGCTTCACTGTCTTGGCTATTGTGAATAAGGCTGCACTGCAGCTTTTGCGGCCTGTGTCTTCTCCATTCTTGTCTTCTCAGGTGAGAGGTCCAATGGTGCGCCTGCTGGGTTGAATGATACCTCCATTTTTACTTTTAAACACAGCTCCTTTCGATTCTCATTATTGGCTGTTACCGTTTTACGTCTCACCAGCAGGTAGAGGGTACACAGTTCTCTAAAACCCCTTCAGCATTTATTGTTTATATACTTTTTGCTGATGGTCATTCGACTGATGTAAGTTGAAACTTTTTGTAGATTAGATTGCATGCATCTAACACACCCTGAGGTTGAGCTTTTATCCATTTTCCTTTTTTTTTAAAAGTGTGTGAGTAAAACTTAAGTCTTCATAATCTCTTCTTGAAACATTTGCCTGTTTTGAATTTTTTTGTCCATTCCCTACTTCAGCTCAATTTTTTAGGGCAGGTGTCCTTTACAGCCCTGAGTCCTTGTGAATGTTAAGTGACCATTAGCTGTGACTTTAAAGCTGCTCTTGCAGGAAACGGCCACAAGGTGGCAGCATTTCTCCTTTACCAAATTTGGTTACTAGGGAAACAGAGCCTTAATGGAAATGGTGTTCTAGGTTGTATATTAGAATGGAATATGCCAGGAAAAAGCCCTTTAAGTTTATGTCTCATTACTTCTTGTTCATATTTGTAATTTACTTTTTTATTTTTTATCCCAGCAAATTTGATTACAATGGTTTGTTTGCTCTAGGTGTGCAAGATGTGGTTCTTTCACACATATACACGTATCTATTTTTCCTCGCATCCTTTTCCCATGTAGGTTATGGCACAATGTTGAGTAGTCTTCTCCTGGTCTTCCGTACGTCTTTGGTGGTTATATATTTCACATGGTTTGTATATCTCTGTTAACCCCAATATGGTAATGTATCCAATCCTCATCCCTTTCTATTTGGTGAACCATAAGTTTTTTAATGAATCTGCGATTGCCTCTCTCTGTGGAAATATCTTCATTGGTACCGATTTTTAAGTAACTCCTAAAAGTGATATGATAGGATATGTGTCTTTTGCTTTCTCACTTACTACAGGTGGCGTGATTACGTCTAGACTCATCTATGGTGCTGCAAATGGCATTGTTTCATTTTTTCACTAGCTCATATTCCATCTGTACAGGTAGCAGTTCTTCTTTGTCCGCCCATCTGTCGGTGGACTTTTTGGTTACTTCCGTATCTTGGCTATTGTAATACTATGCAATGCAGATTTGCATACCTGTGTCCTTCCAATTCTGTCTTCTTAGTTTATAGGTCCAGGAATAGGTCTGCTGGATCCTATGGTAGCTCAATGTTTACCTTTTAAAGGCACCTCTATTCTGTTCTCTTTAGTGGCTCTTTCCAGGTTACGTCCCACATAAAGTTGAGGGTATGCATTTCTTCCCAGCACCTTCAGCATTTATTCTTTGCAGTTTTTGCTGATGGTTATTCTGAGTGGTGTGAGCTGATACCTCTTTGTGGTTGAATTTGCATGTGTCTCATAATGCGTTGAAATTGAGCTTTTAGACATGTCCTTTTTATTTTTCCAGCTATGATTAGAGCTTATATCTTCAAAGTGTTTTCTTAAAGTATGTGTCACCATTTGAAATATTTTGGCCATTACCTCCCTCAAGACATTTTGAGGGCAAGTTTCATTTACAGTTCTGCAGTACTTGTTCCTATGAAATGACCATTAGCACGGGCTTTAAAGCTGCTTTTGCAGGTAACTGCCAGAGGGCAGCAGCCTTTCTATGTTCCCCACCCTGGTAACTAGGGAAAAGCCCTTGCGGCCTGTGGTGTTTCTCGGTTAAAAATTAGAGTGGAGTGTGCCTGGACAAACCCACACAAGCTGATGTCTCCTTATTTTTGTTGGATTTTTAAATGTAATTTTTATTTTTTATTGGAGTAATTTTCCACTGTGTACGTGGACCACTTCTACTTTGTGCATTCCTCGGTTGATGGACATTTTCATTTCTTCCAAGTCTTGGCTATGGTAAATATTGTTGGAGTGCAGAATTGCCAGCCTGTGACTTTTTGATTCTCATTTTCTCAGGTGATAGGCCCAGCAGTGTGTGTGATTCATTGACTGGTAGCACCGTGTTTCCCTTTTCAAAGCACCTCCTTTGTGTTTTCATTAGTGGCTCTTACCACGTCCCCCTTAGAATCGAGGGTACGCATTTCTCCACAATCGCTTCAGCATTTATTGTTTGCAGCATTTATGCTAATGGCCCTACTGGCTGCTGTGAGCTGATAGGTTTTTGTAATTTGGGTTTGCATGTATTTGAAAATTCGTAAAACTCATTATTTTTCTCCGCCGTTTTCTTTTCTGTTACAAAAAGGAAACAAATGGGAGTGCATTATAACTCTGGAAACTGTCTTCTTAGAAGGTTGCCCTCTTTTGAATTTTTTGGTCGATTTTCCACCCCAGAGTTTTTTTAGAGAGCAGGTGTCATTTCCCGAACTGCAAGTTTGGTGAATATTTATTGACCTTTAGAAATGGGTTTAAAGCTGCTGTTGTGGGAAGTGGCCTCAAGCAGGCAGCATTTCTCCATTTCCAAATCTGGTTTCTAGAGCAGCAGAGCCTTTCTGGAAGTCGTGTTCCTAGGTTGTAAATTACATTGGAATGTGCATGGAGAAACCCCCATAAGTTTATGTCTCATTATTTCTTCTTGGTTTTAAAAATTTTTTTAATTGTGGTAAAGCTTAGAATATTGTTTGTCCTAGGTGTACACAATCTGGTTCATTTGTAGATTATATATGTCTATTCAAGTACAGATCCTCTTCCCATGTAAAATGTTACAGAATGTTCCGCAGACCTCCCTTGCTATATGGTCGGTCTTTTTGAGATATGTATATAATATGTGTTTGTATACATATAGTAACACTAATCTTAATTTATCCATTCACTCCACCTTTCCTTTTAGATGAGCATAGTTTGTTTTCTAAGTCTGTGAGTGTCTTTCTCTGTGGAAATATGTTCATTTGTGTCAGTTATTAGATAACGCCTATAAGTGATATCATAGAATATAGGTCTTTTGCTTTTGGACTTACCTCATGTTTCGTGATTATCTCCAGACTCATTTGTGGTGCCTCAGAGAGCAATGGTTCATTGTTTTCCATGGCTAATATTCCGTTGTGTACATGGACCACTTCTTCTTTATCCATTCACCTGTTGGTGGACATTTTGGTTGCTTCACTGTCTTGGCTATTGTGAATAAGGCTGCACTGCAGCTTTTGCGGCCTGTGTCTTCTCCATTCTTGTCTTCTCAGGTGAGAGGTCCAATGGTGCGCCTGCTGGGTTGAATGATACCTCCATTTTTACTTTTAAACACAGCTCCTTTCGATTCTCATTATTGGCTGTTACCGTTTTACGTCTCACCAGCAGGTTGAGGGTACACAGTTCTGTAAAACCCCTTCAGCATTTATTTTTTGTAGACTTTTTGCTGATGGTCAGTCGACTGGTGTAAGTTGAAACTTTTTGTAGATTAGATTGCATGCGTCTAACACTCCCTGAGGTTGAGCTTTTATCCATGTTCCTTTTTTTTTAAAAAAAGAGTGTGAGTAAAACTTAACTCTTCATAATCTCTTCTTGAAACATTTGCCTGTTTTGAATTTTTTTGTCCATTCCCTACTTCAGCACAATATTTTAGGGCAGGTGTCCTTTACAGCCCTGAGTCTTTGTGAATGTTAAGTGACCATTAGCTGTGACTTTAAAGCTGCTCTTGCAGGAAACGGCCACAAGGTGGCAGCATTTCTCCTTTACCAAATTTGGTTACTAGGGAAACAGAGCCTTAATGGAAGTGGTGTTCTAGGTTGTAAATTAAAATGGAATGTGCCAGGAAAAAGCCCTTTAAGTTTATGTCTCATTACTTCTTGTTCATATTTGTAATTTACTTTTTATTTTTTATCCCAGCAAATTTGATTACAATGGTTTGTTTCTTCTTGGTGTGCAAGATGTGGTTCTTTCACACATATTTGTGTATCTACTCTTCCTCGCATCCTTTTCCCATTTAGGTTATGACAGAATGTTGAGTAGTCTTCTCCTGGTCTTCCGTACGCCTTTGGTGATTATATATTTCACATGGTTTGTATATCTCTGTTAACCCCAATATGGTAATGTATCCAATCCTCATCCCTTTCTTTTTGGTGAGCCTAAGTTTTTTTAATGAATCTGTGATTGCCTTTCTCTGTGGAAATATCTTCATTGGTATCAATTTTTAAGTAACTCCTAAAAGTGATATGATAGGATATGTGTCTTTTGCTTTCTCACTTACTACAGGGGGCGTGATTACGTCTAGACTCATCTATGGTGCTGCAAATGGCATTGTTTCATTTTTTTCAGTAGCGAATATTCCATCTGTACATGGAGGAGTTCTTCTGTGTCCACCCATCTGTTGGTGGACTTTTTGGTTACTTCCATATCTTGGCTATTGTGATACTGTGCAATGCAGATTTGCCTGCCTGTGTCTTTCCAATTCTGTCTTCTTAGATTATAGGTCGAGGAGTGGGCCTGCTAGGTCATATGGTAGCTCAATGTTTACCTTTTTAAGGCACCTCCTTTCTGTTCTCATCTGTGGCCCTTTCCAACTTACGTCCCACTTGAAGTTGAGGGTATACATTTCTCCACAACACCTTCAGCATTTATTGTTTGTAGTTTTCTTGCTGATGGTTACTCTGGCAATTGTGAGCTGATACCTCTTTGTGGTTGAATTCGCATGTGCCTCAAAATCCGTTGAAATTGAGCTTTAAGGCATGTCCTATTTATTTTTCAAGCTGTGATTACCCCTTAGTTCTTCAAAGTGTTCTCTTAAAGTATGTGTCACATTTTGAAATGTTTTGGCCATTACCTCCCTCAAGACATTTTGAGGGCAGTTTTCATTTACAGTTCTGCAGTACTTGTTCCTATGAAATGACCATTAGCACAGGCTTTAAAGCTGCTTTTGCAGGTAACTGCCAGAGGGCAGCAGCCTTTCTATTTTCCCCACCCTGGTAAATGGGGAAAAGCCCTTGCGGCTTGTGGTGTTTCTCGGTTAAAAATTAGAGTGGAGTGTGCCTGGAGAAACCCACACAAGCTGATGTCTCCTTATTTTTGTTGGATTTTTACATGTAATTTTTATTTTTTATTGGAGTAATTTTCTACTGTGTACATGGACCACTTCTACATTGTGCATTCCTCGGTTGATGGACATTTTCATTGCTTCCAAGTGTTGGCTATGGTAAATATTGTTGGAGTGCAGGATTGCCAGCCTGTGACTTTTTGATTCTCATTTTCTCAGGTGATAGGCCCAGCAGTGGGTGTGATTGACTGACTGGTAGCACCGTTTTTCCCTTTTCAAAGCACCTTCTTTGTGTTTTCATTAGTGGCACTTATTACGTCCCCTTTAGAATCGAGGGTACACATTTCTCCACAATCGCTTCAGCATTTATTGTTTGCAGAATTTATGCCAATGCCCCTACTGGCTGCTGTGAGCTGATAGGGTTTTGTAATTTGGGTTTGCATGTCTTTGAAAATTCGTAAAACTCATCATTTTTCTCCGCCGTTTTCTTTTCTGTTAAAAAAAGGAAACAAATGGGAGTACATTATAACTCTTGATATTGTCTTCTTGGAAGGTTGCCCTCTTTTGAATTTTTTGGTCGATTTTCCACCTCAGACTTTTTTTAGAGAGCAGGTGTCATTTCCCGAACTGCAAGTTTGGTGAATATTTAGTGACCTTTACAATGTGTTTAAAGCTGCTGTTGTGGGAAGTGGCCTAAAGGAGGCAGCATTTCTCCATTCCCAAATCTGGTTACTAGGGCAGCAGAGCCTTTCTGGAAGTCGTGTTCCTAGGTTGTAAATTACATTGGAATGTGCATGGAGAAACCCCCATAAGTTTATGTCTCATTATTTCTTCTTGGTTTTAAATTTTTTTTTAATTGGGGTAAAGCTTAGAATATTGTTTCTCCTAGGTGTAAACAATCTGGTTCATCTGTACATTATATATGTCTATTCAAGTACAGATCCTCTTCCCATGTAAAATATTACAGAGGGTTCCGCAGACTTCCTTGCTGTATGGTCGGTATTTTTGAGATATGTATATAATATGTGTTTGTATACATATAGTAACACTAATCTTAATTTATCCATTCACTCCACCTTTCCTTTTAGATGAGCATAGTTTTCTAAATCTGTGAGTGTCTTTCTCTGTGGAAATATGTTCATTTGTGTCAGTTATTAGATAACGCCTATAGGTGATATCATAGAATACAGGTCTTTTGCTTTCCGAGTTACTTCATGTTTCGTGATTATCTCCAGACTCATTTGTGGTGCGTCAAAGAGCAGTGGTTCATTGTCTTCCATGGCTAATATTCCATTGTGTACATGGACCACTTCTTCTTTATCCATTCACCTGTTGGTGGACATTTTGGTTGCTTCACTGTCTTGGCTATTGTGAATAAGGCTGCACTGCAGCTTTTGCGGCCTGTGTCTTCTCCATTCTTGTCTTCTCAGGTGAGAGGTCCAATGGTGCGCCTGCTGGGTTGAATGATACCTCCATTTTTACTTTTAAACACAGCTCCTTTCGATTCTCATTATTGGCTGTTACCGTTTTACGTCTCACCAGCAGGTAGAGGGTACACAGTTCTCTAAAACCCCTTCAGCATTTATTGTTTATATACTTTTTGCTGATGGTCATTCGACTGATGTAAGTTGAAACTTTTTGTAGATTAGATTGCATGCGTCTAACACACCCTGAGGTTGAGCTTTTATCCATTTTCCTTTTTTTTTAAAAGTGTGTGAGTAAAACTTAAGTCTTCATAATCTCTTCTTGAAACATTTGCCTGTTTTGAATTTTTTTGTCCATTCCCTACTTCAGCTCAATTTTTTAGGGCAGGTGTCCTTTACAGCCCTGAGTCCTTGTGAATGTTAAGTGACCATTAGCTGTGACTTTAAAGCTGCTCTTGCAGGAAACGGCCACAAGGTGGCAGCATTTCTCCTTTACCAAATTTGGTTACTAGGGAAACAGAGCCTTAATGGAAATGGTGTTCTAGGTTGTATATTAGAATGGAATATGCCAGGAAAAAGCCCTTTAAGTTTATGTCTCATTACTTCTTGTTCATATTTGTAATTTACTTTTTTATTTTTTATCCCAGCAAATTTGATTACAATGGTTTGTTTGCTCTAGGTGTGCAAGATGTGGTTCTTTCACACATATACAGGTATCTATTTTTCCTCGCATCCTTTTCCCATGTAGGTTATGGCACAATGTTGAGTAGTCTTCTCCTGGTCTTCCGTACGTCTTTGGTGGTTATATATTTCACATGGTTTGTATATCTCTGTTAACCCCAATATGGTAATGTATCCAATCCTCATCCCTTTCTATTTGGTGAACCATAAGTTTTTTAATGAATCTGCGATTGCCTCTCTCTGTGGAAATATCTTCATTGGTACCGATTTTTAAGTAACTCCTAAAAGTGATATGATAGGATATGTGTCTTTTGCTTTCTCACTTACTACAGGTGGCGTGATTACGTCTAGACTCATCTATGGTGCTGCAAATGGCATTGTTTCATTTTTTCACTAGCTCATATTCCATCTGTACAGGTAGCAGTTCTTCTTTGTCCGCCCATCTGTCGGTGGACTTTTTGGTTACTTCCGTATCTTGGCTATTGTAATACTATGCAATGCAGATTTGCATACCTGTGTCCTTCCAATTCTGTCTTCTTAGTTTATAGGTCCAGGAATAGGTCTGCTGGATCCTATGGTAGCTCAATGTTTACCTTTTAAAGGCACCTCTATTCTGTTCTCTTTAGTGGCTCTTTCCAGGTTACGTCCCACATAAAGTTGAGGGTATGCATTTCTTCCCAGCACCTTCAGCATTTATTCTTTGCAGTTTTTGCTGATGGTTATTCTGAGTGGTGTGAGCTGATACCTCTTTGTGGTTGAATTTGCATGTGTCTCATAATGCGTTGAAATTGAGCTTTTAGACATGTCCTTTTTATTTTTCCAGCTATGATTAGAGCTTATATCTTCAAAGTGTTTTCTTAAAGTATGTGTCACCATTTGAAATATTTTGGCCATTACCTCCCTCAAGACATTTTGAGGGCAAGTTTCATTTACAGTTCTGCAGTACTTGTTCCTATGAAATGACCATTAGCACGGGCTTTAAAGCTGCTTTTGCAGGTAACTGCCAGAGGGCAGCAGCCTTTCTATGTTCCCCACCCTGGTAACTAGGGAAAAGCCCTTGCGGCCTGTGGTGTTTCTCGGTTAAAAATTAGAGTGGAGTGTGCCTGGACAAACCCACACAAGCTGATGTCTCCTTATTTTTGTTGGATTTTTAAATGTAATTTTTATTTTTTATTGGAGTAATTTTCCAATGTGTACGTGGACCACTTCTACTTTGTGCATTCCTCGGTTGATGGACATTTTCATTTCTTCCAAGTCTTGGCTATGGTAAATATTGTTGGAGTGCAGAATTGCCAGCCTGTGACTTTTTGATTCTCATTTTCTCAGGTGATAGGCCCAGCAGTGTGTGTGATTCATTGACTGGTAGCACCGTGTTTCCCTTTTCAAAGCACCTCCTTTGTGTTTTCATTAGTGGCTCTTACCACGTCCCCCTTAGAATCGAGGGTACGCATTTCTCCACAATCGCTTCAGCATTTATTGTTTGCAGCATTTATGCTAATGGCCCTACTGGCTGCTGTGAGCTGATAGGTTTTTGTAATTTGGGTTTGCATGTATTTGAAAATTCGTAAAACTCATTATTTTTCTCCGCCGTTTTCTTTTCTGTTACAAAAAGGAAACAAATGGGAGTGCATTATAACTCTGGAAACTGTCTTCTTAGAAGGTTGCCCTCTTTTGAATTTTTTGGTCGATTTTCCACCCCAGAGTTTTTTTAGAGAGCAGGTGTCATTTCCCGAACTGCAAGTTTGGTGAATATTTATTGACCTTTAGAAATGGGTTTAAAGCTGCTGTTGTGGGAAGTGGCCTCAAGCAGGCAGCATTTCTCCATTTCCAAATCTGGTTTCTAGAGCAGCAGAGCCTTTCTGGAAGTCGTGTTCCTAGGTTGTAAATTACATTGGAATGTGCATGGAGAAACCCCCATAAGTTTATGTCTCATTATTTCTTCTTGGTTTTAAAAATTTTTTTAATTGTGGTAAAGCTTAGAATATTGTTTGTCCTAGGTGTACACAATCTGGTTCATTTGTAGATTATATATGTCTATTCAAGTACAGATCCTCTTCCCATGTAAAATGTTACAGAATGTTCCGCAGACCTCCCTTGCTATATGGTCGGTCTTTTTGAGATATGTATATAATATGTGTTTGTATACATATAGTAACACTAATCTTAATTTATCCATTCACTCCACCTTTCCTTTTAGATGAGCATAGTTTGTTTTCTAAGTCTGTGAGTGTCTTTCTCTGTGGAAATATGTTCATTTGTGTCAGTTATTAGATAACGCCTATAAGTGATATCATAGAATATAGGTCTTTTGCTTTTGGACTTACCTCATGTTTCGTGATTATCTCCAGACTCATTTGTGGTGCCTCAGAGAGCAATGGTTCATTGTTTTCCATGGCTAATATTCCATTGTGTACATGGACCACTTCTTCTTTATCCATTCACCACTTGTTGGATATTTTGATTGCTTCACGGTCTTGGCTATTGTGAATAAGGCTGCACTGCAGCTTTTGCGGCCTGTGTCTTCTCGATTCTTGTCTTCTCAGGTGAGAGGTCCAATGGCGTGCCTGCTGGATTGAATGGTACCTCCATTTTTACTTTTAAACACAGCTCCTTTCTATTCTCATTATTGGCTGTTACCCTTTTACGTCTCAACAGCAGGTAGAGGGTTCACAGTTCTCTAAAACCCCTTCAGCATTTATTGTTCGTAGACTTTTTGCTGATGGTCAGTCGATTGGTGTAAGTTGAAAACTTTTTGTAGATTAGATTGCATGCGTCTAACACTCCCTGAGGTGGAGCTTTTATCCATTTTCCTTTTTTTTTTAAAGAGCGTCAGTAAAACGTAACTCTTCATATTCTCTTCTTGAAACATTTGTCTGTTTTGAAATTTTTTGTCCATTCCCTACTTCAGCACAATTTTTTAGGGCAGGTGTCCTTACAGCCTTGAGTTCTTGTGAATGTTAAGTGACCATTAGCTGTGACTTTAAAGCTGCTCTTGCAGGAAACGGCCACAAGGTGGCAGCATTTCTCCTTTACCAAATTTGGTTACTAGGGAAACAGAGCCTTAATGGAAGTGGTGTTCTAGGTTGTAAATTAAAATGGAATGTGCCAGGAAAAAGCCCTTTAAGTTTATGTCTCATTACTTCTTGTTCATATTTGTAATATACTTTTTATTTTTTATCCCAGCAAATTTGATTACAATGGTTTGTTTCTTCTTGCTGTGCAAGATGTGGTTCTTTCACACATATATGGGTATCTACTCTTCCTCGCATCCTTTTCCCATTTAGGTTATGACAGAATGTTGAGTAGTCTTCTCCTGGTCTTCCGTACGCCTTTGGTGATTATATATTTCACATGGTTTGTATATCTCTGTTAACCCCAATATGGTAATGTATCCAATCCTCATCCCTTTCTTTTTGGTGAGACTAAGTTTTTTTAATGAATCTGTGATTGCCTTTCTCTGTGGAAATATCTTCATTGGTATCAATTTTTAAGTAACTCCTAAAAGTGATATGATAGGATATGTGTCTTTTGCTTTCTCACTTACTACAGGGGGCGTGATTACGTCTAGACTCATCTATGGTGCTGCAAATGGCATTGTTTCATTTTTTTCAGTAGCGAATATTCCATCTGTACATGGAGGAGTTCTTCTGTGTCCACCCATCTGTTGGTGGACTTTTTGGTTACTTCCATATCTTGGCTATTGTGATACTGTGCAATGCAGATTTGCCTGCCTGTGTCTTTCCAATTCTGTCTTCTTAGATTATAGGTCGAGGAGTGGGCCTGCTAGGTCATATGGTAGCTCAATGTTTACCTTTTTAAGGCACCTCCTTTCTGTTCTCATCTGTGGCCCTTTCCAACTTACGTCCCACTTGAAGTTGAGGGTATACATTTCTCCACAACACCTTCAGCATTTATTGTTTGTAGTTTTCTTGCTGATGGTTACTCTGGCAATTGTGAGCTGATACCTCTTTGTGGTTGAATTCTCATGTGCCTCAAAATCCGTTGAAATTGAGCTTTAAGGCATGTCCTTTTTATTTTTCAAGCTGTGATTACCCCTTAGTTCTTCAAAGTGTTCTCTTAAAGTATGTGTCACATTTTGAAATGTTTTGGCCATTACCTCCCTCAAGACATTTTGAGGGAAGGTTTCATTTACAGTTCTGCAGTACTTGTTCCTATGAAATGACCATTAGCACAGGCTTTAAAGCTGCTTTTGCAGGTAACTGCCAGAGGGCAGCAGCCTTTCTATTTTCCCCACCCTGGTAAAAGGGGAAAAGCCCTTGCGGCTTGTGGTGTTTCTCGGTTAAAAATTAGAGTGGAGTGTGCCTGGAGAAACCCACACAAGCTGATGTCTCCTTATTTTTGTTGGATTTTTACATGTAATTTTTATTTTTTATTGGAGAATTTTCCACTGTGTACATGGACCACTTCTACATTGTGCATTCCTCGGTTGATGGACATTTTCATTGCTTCCAAGTGTTGGCTATGGTAAATATTGTTGGAGTGCAGGATTGCCAGCCTGTGACTTTTTGATTCTCATTTTCTCAGGTGATAGGCCCAGCAGTGGGTGTGATTGACTGACTGGTAGCAACGTTTTTCCCTTTTCAAAGCACCTTCTTTGTGTTTTCATTAGTGGCACTTATTACGTCCCCTTTAGAATCGAGGGTACACATTTCTCCACAATCGCTTCAGCATTTATTCTTTGCAGAATTTATGCCAATGCCCCTACTGGCTGCTGTGAGCTGATAGGGTTTTGTAATTTGGGTTTGCATGTCTTTGAAAATTCGTAAAACTCATCATTTTTCTCCGCCGTTTTCTTTTCTGTTAAAAAAAGGAAACAAATGGGAGTACATTATAACTCTTGATATTGTCTTCTTGGAAGGTTGCCCTCTTTTGAATTTTTTGTCGATTTTCCACCTCAGACTTTTTTTAGAGAGCAGGTGTCATTTCCCGAACTGCAAGTTTGGTGAATATTTAGTGACCTTTAGCAATGTGTTTAAAGCTGCTGTTGTGGGAAGTGGCCTAAAGGAGGCAGCATTTCTCCATTCCCAAATCTGGTTACTAGGGCAGCAGAGCCTTTCTGGAAGTCGTGTTCCTAGGTTGTAAATTACATTGGAATGTGCATGGAGAAACCCCCATAAGTTTATGCCTCATTATTTCTTCTTGGTTTTAAAATTTTTTTTAATTGGGGTAAAGCTTAGAATATTGTTTCTCCTAGGTGTAAACAATCTGGTTCATTTGTAGATTATATATGTCTATTCAAGTACAGATCCTCTTCCCATGTAAAATGTTACAGAATGTTCCGCAGACCTCCCTTGCTATATGGTCGGTCTTTTTGAGATATGTATATAATATGTGTTTGTATACATATAGTAACACTAATCTTAATTTATCCATTCACTCCACCTTTCCTTTTAGATGAGCACAGTTTTCTAAATCTGTGAGTGTCTTTCTCTGTGGAAATATGTTCATTTGTGTCAGTTATTAGATAACGCCTATAAGTGATATCATAGAATATAGGTCTTTTGCTTTTGGACTTACCTCATGTTTCGTGATTTTCTCCAGACTCATTTGTGGTGCCTCAGAGAGCAATGGTTCATTGTTTTCCATGGCTAATATTCCATTGTGTACATGGACCACTTCTTCTTTATCCATTCACCTCTTGTTGGATATTTTGATTGCTTCACGGTCTTGGCTATTGTGAATAAGGCTGCACTGCAGCTTTTGCGGTCTGTGTCTTCTCGATTCTTGTCTTCTCAGGTGAGAGGTCCAATGGTGTGCCTGCTGGATTGAATGGTACCTCCATTTTTACTTTTAAACACAGCTCCTTTCTATTCTCATTATTGGCTGTTACCCTTTTACGTCTCAACAGCAGGTAGAGGGTTCACAGTTCTCTAAAACCCCTTCAGCATTTATTGTTCGTAGACTTTTTGCTGATGGTCAGTCGATTGGTGTAAGTTGAAAACTTTTTGTAGATTAGATTGCATGCGTCTAACACTCCCTGCGGTTGAGCTTTTATCCATTTTCCTTTTTTTTTAAAAGAGCGTCAGTAAAACGTAACTCTTCATATTCTCTTCTTGAAACATTTGCCTGTTTTGAAATTTTTTGTCCATTTCCTACTTCAGCTAAATTTTTTAGGGCAGGTGTCCTTTACAGCCCTGAGTCCTTGTAAATGTTAAGTGACCATTAGCTGTGACTTTAAAGCTGCTCTTGCAGGAAACGGCCACAAGGTGGCAGCATTTCTCCTTTACCAAATTTGGTTACTAGGGAAACAGAGCCTTAATGGAAGTGGTGTTCTAGGTTGTATATTAGAATGGAATATGCCAGGAAAAAGCCCTTTAAGTTTATGTCTCATTACTTCTTGTTCATATTTGTAATTTACTTTTTATTTTTTATCCCAGCAAATTTGATTACAATGGTTTGTTTCTTCTTGGTGTGCAAGATGTGGTTCTTTCACACATATATGTGTATCTATTCTTCCTCGCATCCTTTTCCCATTTAGGTTATGACAGAATGTTGAGTAGTCTTCTCCTGGTCTTCCGTACGCCTTTGGTGATTATATATTTCACATGGTTTGTATATCTCTGTTAACCCCAATATGGGAATGTATCCAATCCTCATCCCTTTCTATTTGGTGAACCTAAGTTTTTTTAATGAATCTGTGATTGCCTTTCTCTGTGGAAATATCTTCATTGGTATCAATTTTTAAGTAACTCCTAAAAGTGATATGATAGGATATATGTCTTTTGCTTTCTCACTTACTACAGGGGGCGTGATTACGTCTAGACTCATCTATGGTGCTGCAAATGGCATTGTTTCATTTTTTTCAGTAGCGAATATTCCATCTGTACATGGAGGAGTTCTTCTGTGTCCACCCATCTGTTGGTGGACTTTTTGGTTACTTCCATATCTTGGCTATTGTGATACTGTGCAATGCAGATTTGCCTGCCTGTGTCTTTCCAATTCTGTCTTCTTAGATTATAGGTCGAGGAATGGGCCTGCTAGGTCATATGGTAGCTCAATGTTTACCTTTTTAAGGCACCTCCTTTCTGTTCTCATCTGTGACCCTTTCCAACTTACGTCCCACTTGAAGTTGAGGGTATACATTTCTCCACAACACCTTCAGCATTTATTGTTTGTAGTTTTCTTGCTGACGGTTACTCTGGCAATTGTGAGCTGATACCTCTTTGTGGTTGAATTTGCATGTGTCTCATAATGCGTTGAAATTGAGCTTTAAGGCATGTCCTTTTTATTTTTCCAGCTGTGATTAGAGCTTATTTCTTCAAAGTGTTCTCTTAAAGTATGTGTCACATTTTGAAATGTTTTGGCCATTACCTCCCTCAAGACATTTTGAGGGAAGGTTTCATTTACAGTTCTGCAGTACTTGTTCCTATGAAATGACCATTAGCACAGGCTTTAAAGCTGCTTTTGCAGGTAACTGCCAGAGGGCAGCAGCCTTTCTATTTTCCCCACCCTGGTAAATGGGGAAAAGCCCTTGCGGCTTGTGGTGTTTCTCGGTTAAAAATTAGAGTGGAGTGTGCCTGGAGAAACCCACACAAGCTGATGTCTCCTTATTTTTGTTGGATTTTTACATGTAATTTTTATTTTTTATTGGAGAATTTTCCACTGTGTACATGGACCACTTCTACATTGTGCATTCCTCGGTTGATGGACATTTTCATTGCTTCCAAGTGTTGGCTATGGTAAATATTGTTGGAGTGCAGGATTGCCAGCCTGTGACTTTTTGATTCTCATTTTCTCAGGTGATAGGCCCAGCAGTGGGTGTGATTGACTGACTGGTAGCACCGTTTTTCCCTTTTCAAAGCACCTTCTTTGTGTTTTCATTAGTGGCACTTATTACGTCCCCTTTAGAATCGAGGGTACACATTTCTCCACAATCGCTTCAGCATTTATTCTTTGCAGAATTTATGCCAATGCCCCTACTGGCTGCTGTGAGCTGATAGGGTTTTGTAATTTGGGTTTGCATGTCTTTGAAAATTCGTAAAACTCATCATTTTTCTCCGCCGTTTTCTTTTCTGTTAAAAAAAGGAAACAAATGGGAGTACATTATAACTCTTGATATTGTCTTCTTGGAAGGTTGCCCTCTTTTGAATTTTTTGGTCGATTTTCCACCTCAGACTTTTTTTAGAGAGCAGGTGTCATTTCCCGAACTGCAAGTTTGGTGAATATTTAGTGAACTTTAGCAATGTGTTTAAAGCTGCTGTTGTGGGAAGTGGCCTAAAGGAGGCAGCATTTCTCCATTCCCAAATCTGGTTACTAGGGCAGCAGAGCCTTTCTGGAAGTCGTGTTCCTAGGTTGTAAATTACATTGGAATGTGCATGGAGAAACCCCCATAAGTTTATGTCTCATTATTTCTTCTTGGTTTTAAATTGTTTTTTAATTGGGGTAAAGCTTAGAATATTGTTTCTCCTAGGTGTAAACAATCTGGTTCATCTGTACATTATATATGTCTATTCAAGTACAGATCCTCTTCCCATGTAAAATATTACAGAGGGTTCCGCAGACTTCCTTGCTGTATGGTCGGTATTTTTGAGATATGTATATAATATGTGTTTGTATACATATAGTAACACTAATCTTAATTTATCCATTCACTCCACCTTTCCTTTTAGATGAGCATAGTTTTCTAAATCTGTGAGTGTCTTTCTCTGTGGAAATATGTTCATTTGTGTCAGTTATTAGATAACGCCTATAGGTGATATCATAGAATACAGGTCTTTTGCTTTCCGAGTTACCTCATGTTTCGTGATTATCTCCAGACTCATTTGTGGTGCGTCAAAGAGCAATGGTTCATTGTCTTGCATGGCTAATATTCCATTGTGTACATGGACCACTTCTTCTTTATCCATTCACCTGTTGGTGGACATTTTGGTTGCTTCACTGTTTTGGCTATTGTGAATAAGGCTGCACTGCAGCTTTTGCGGCCTGTGTCTTCTCCATTCTTGTCTTCTCAGGTGAGAGGTCCAATGGTGCGCCTGCTGGATTGAATGATACCTCCATTTTTACTTTTAAACACAGCTCCTTTTGGTTCTCATTATTGGCTGTTACCGTTTTACGTCTCACCAGCAGGTAGAGGGTACACAGTTCTCTAAAACCCCTTCAGCATTTATTGTTTATAGACTTTTTGCTGATGGTCATTCGACTGATGTAAGTTGAAACTTTTTGTAGATTAGATTGCATGCGTCTAACACTCCCTGAGGTTGAGCTTTTATCCATTTTCCTTTTTTTTTAAAAGTGTGTGAGTAAAACTTAAGTCTTCATAATCTCTTCTTGAAACATTTGCCTGTTTTGAATTTTTTTGTCCATTCCCTACTTCAGCTCAATTTTTTAGGGCAGGTGTCCTTACAGCCTTGAGTTCTTATGAATGTTAAGTGACCATTAGCTGTGACTTTAAAGCTGCTCTTGCAGGAAACGGCCACAAGGTGGCAGCATTTCTCCTTTACCAAATTTGGTTACTAGGGAAACAGAGCCTTAATGGAAGTGGTGTTCTAGGTTGTATATTAGAATGGAATATGCCAGGAAAAAGCCCTTTAAGTTTATGTCTCATTACTTCTTGTTCATATTTGTAATTTACTTTTTATTTTTTATCCCAGCAAATTTGATTACAATGGTTTGTTTGCTCTAGGTGTGCAAGATGTGGTTCTTTCACACATATACAGGTATCTATTTTTCCTCGCATCCTTTTCCCATGTAGGTTATGGCACAATGTTGAGTAGTCTTCTCCTGGTCTTCCGTACGTCTTTGGTGGTTATATATTTCACATGGTTTGTATATCTCTGTTAACCCCAATATGGTAATGTATCCAATCCTCATCCCTTTCTATTTGGTGAACCATAAGTTTTTAAATGAATCTGCGATTGCCTCTCTCTGTGGAAATATCTTCATTGGTATCAATTTTTAAGTAACTCCTAAAAGTGATATGATAGGATATGTGTCTTTTGCTTTCTCACTTACTACAGGTGGCGTGATTACGTCTAGACTCATCTATGGTGCTGCAAATGGCATTGTTTCATTTTTTCACTAGCTCATATTCCATCTGTACAGGTAGCAGTTCTTCTTTGTCCGCCCATCTGTCGGTGGACTTTTTGGTTACTTCCGTATCTTGGCTATTGTAATACTATGCAATGCAGATTTGCATACCTGTGTCCTTCCAATTCTGTCTTCTTAGTTTATAGGTCCAGGAATAGGTCTGCTGGATCCTATGGTAGCTCAATGTTTACCTTTTAAAGGCACCTCTATTCTGTTCTCTTTAGTGGCTCTTTCCAGGTTACGTCCCACATAAAGTTGAGGGTATGCATTTCTTCCCAGCACCTTCAGCATTTATTCTTTGTAGTTTTTGCTGATGGTTATTCTGAGTGGTGTGAGCTGATACCTCTTTGTGGTTGAATTTGCATGTGTCTCATAATGCGTTGAAATTGGGCTTTTAGACATGTCCTTTTTATTTTTCCAGCAATGATTAGAGCTTATTTCTTCATAGTGTTTTCTTAAAGTATGTGTCACCATTTGAAATATTTTGGCCATTACCTCCCTCAAGACATTTTGAGGGCAAGTTTCATTTACAGTTCTGCAGTACTTGTTCCTATGAAATGACCATTAGCACGGGCTTTAAAGCTGCTTTTTCAGGTAACTGCCAGAGGGCAGCAGCCTTTCTATGTTCCCCACCCTGGTAACTAGGGAAAAGCCCTTGCGGCCTGTGGTGTTTCTCGGTTAAAAATTAGAGTGGAGTGTGCCTGGAGAAACCCACACAAGCTGATGTCTCCTTACTTTTGTTGGATTTTTAAATGTAATTTTTATTTTTTATTGGAGTAATTTTCCACTGTGTACGTGGACCACTTCTACTTTGTGCATTCCTCGGTTGATGGACATTTTCATTTCTTCCAAGTGTTGACTATGGTAAATATTGTTGGAGTGCAGAATTGCCAGCCTGTGACTTTTTGATTCTCATTTTCTCAGGTGATAGGCCCAGCAGTGTGTGTGATTCATTGACTGGTAGCACCTTGTTTCCCTTTTCAAAGCACCTCCTTTGTGTTTTCATTAGTGGCTCTTACCACGTCCCCCTTAGAATCGAGGGTACGCATTTCTCCACAATCGCTTCAGCATTTATTGTTTGCAGCATTTATGCTAATGGCCCTACTGGCTGCTGTGAGCTGATAGGTTTTTGTAATTTGGGTTTGCATGTATTTGAAAATTCGTAAAACTCATTATTTTTCTCCGCCGTTTTCTTTTCTGTTACAAAAAGGAAACAAATGGGAGTACATTATAACTCTTCAAATTGTCTTCTTAGAAGGTTGCCCTCTTTTGAATTTTTTGGTCGATTTTCCACCCCAGAGTTTTTTTAGAGAGCAGGTGTCATTTCCCGAACTGCAAGTTTGGTGAATATTTATTGACCTTTAGAAATGGGTTTAAAGCTGCTGTTGTGGGAAGTGGCCTCAAGCAGGCAGCATTTCTCCATTCCCAAATCTGGTTTCTAGGGCAGCAGAGCCTTTCTGGAAGTCGTGTTCCTAGGTTGTAAATTACATTGGAATGTGCATGGAGAAACCCCCATAAGTTTATGTCTCATTATTTCTTCTTGGTTTTAAAATTTTTTTTTAATTGTGGTAAAGCTTTGAATATTGTTTGTCCTAGGTGTACACAATCTGGTTCATTTGTAGATTATATATGTCTATTCAAGTACAGATCCTCTTCCCATGTAAAATGTTACAGAATGTTCCGCAGACCTCCCTTGCTATATGGTCGGTCTTTTTGAGATATGTATATAATATGTGTTTGTATACATATAGTAACACTAATCTTAATTTATCCATTCACTCCACCTTTCCTTTTAGATGAGCATAGTTTGTTTTCTAAGTCTGTGAGTGTCTTTCTCTGTGGAAATATGTTCATTTGTGTCAGTTATTAGATAACGCCTATAAGTGATATCATAGAATATAGGTCTTTTGCTTTTGGACTTACCTCATGTTTCGTGATTATCTCCAGACTCATTTGTGGTGCCTCAGAGAGCAATGGTTCATTGTTTTCCATGGCTAATATTCCATTGTGTACATGGACCACTTCTTCTTTATCCATTCACCACTTGTTGGATATTTTGATTGCTTCACGGTCTTGGCTATTGTGAATAAGGCTGCACTGCAGCTTTTGCGGCCTGTGTCTTCTCGATTCTTGTCTTCTCAGGTGAGAGGTCCAATGGCGTGCCTGCTGGATTGAATGGTACCTCCATTTTAACTTTTAAACACAGCTCCTTTCTGTTCTCATTATTGGCTGTTACCCTTTTACGTCTCAACAGCAGGTAGAGGGTTCACAGTTCTCTAAAACCCCTTCAGCATTTATTGTTCGTAGACTTTTTGCTGATGGTCAGTCGATTGGTGTAAGTTGAAAACTTTTTGTAGATTAGATTACATCGGTCTAACACTCCCTGAGGTTGAGTTTTTATCCATTTTCCTTTTTTTTTAAAAGAGCGTCAGTAAAACGTATCTCTTCATATTCTCTTCTTGAAACATTTGCCTGTTTTGAAATTTTTTGTCCATTCCCTACTTCAGCACAATTTTTTAGGGCAGGTGGCCTTACAGCCCTGAGTCCTTGTGAATGTTAAGTGACCATTAGCTGTGACTTTAAAGCTGCTCTTGCAGGAAACGGCCACAAGGTGGCAGCATTTCTCCTTTACCAAATTTGGTTACTAGGGAAACAGAGCCTTAATGGAAGTGGTGTTCTAGGTTGTATATTAGAATGGAATATGCCAGGAAAAAGCCCTTTAAGTTTATGTCTCATTACTTCTTGTTTATATTTGTAATTTACTTTTTATTTTTTATCCCAGCAAATTTGATTACAATCGTTTGTTTGCTCTAGGTGTGCAAGATGTGGTTCTTTCACACATATACAGGTATCTATTTTTCCTCGCATCCTTTTCCCATGTAGGTTATGGCACAATGTTGAGTAGTCTTCTCCTGGTCTTCCGTACGTCTTTGGTGGTTATATATTTCACATGGTTTGTATATCTCTGTTAACCCCAATATGGTAATGTATCCAATCCTCATCCCTTTCTATTTGGTGAACCATAAGTTTTTTAATGAATCTGCGATTGCCTCTCTCTGTGGAAATATCTTCATTGGTATCGATTTTTAAGTAACTCCTAAAAGTGATATCATAGGATATGTGTCTTTTGCTTTCTCACTTACTACAGGTGGCGTGATTACGTCTAGACTCATCTATGGTGCTGCAAATGGCATTGTTTCATTTTTTCACTAGCTCATATTCCATCTGTACAGGTAGCAGTTCTTCTTTGTCCGCCCATCTGTCGGTGGACTTTTTGGTTACTTCCGTATCTTGGCTATTGTAATACTATGCAATGCAGATTTGCATACCTGTGTCCTTCCAATTCTGTCTTCTTAGTTTATAGGTCCAGGAATAGGTCTGCTGGATCCTATGGTAGCTCAATGTTTACCTTTTAAAGGCACCTCTATTCTGTTCTCTTTAGTGGCTCTTTCCAGGTTACGTCCCACATAAAGTTGAGGGTATGCATTTCTTCCCAGCACCTTCAGCATTTATTCTTTGCAGTTTTTGCTGATGGTTATTCTGAGTGGTGTGAGCTGATACCTCTTTGTGGTTGAATTTGCATGTGTCTCATAATGCGTTGAAATTGAGCTTTTAGACATGTCCTTTTTATTTTTCCAGCTATGATTAGAGCTTATTTCTTCAAAGTGTTTTCTTAAAGTATGTGTCACCATTTGAAATATTTTGGCCATTACCTCCCTCAAGACATTTTGAGGGCAAGTTTCATTTACAGTTCTGCAGTACTTGTTCCTATGAAATGACCATTAGCACGGGCTTTAAAGCTGCTTTTGCAGGTAACTGCCAGAGGGCAGCAGCCTTTCTATGTTCCCCACCCTGGTAACTAGGGAAAAGCCCTTGCGGCCTGTGGTGTTTCTCGGTTAAAAATTAGAGTGGAGTGTGCCTGGAGAAACCCACACAAGCTGATGTCTCCTTACTTTTGTTGGATTTTTAAATGTAATTTTTATTTTTTATTGGAGTAATTTTCCACTGTGTACGTGGACCACTTCTACTTTGTGCATTCCTCGGTTGATGGACATTTTCATTTCTTCCAAGTGTTGGCTATGGTAAATATTGTTGGAGTGCAGGATTGCCAGCCTGTGACTTTTTGATTCTCATTTTCTCAGGTGATAGGCCCAGCAGTGGGTGTGATTCATTGACTGGTAGCACCGTGTTTCCCTTTTCAAAGCACCTCCTTTGTGTTTTCATTAGTGGCTCTTACCACGCCCCCTTAGAATCGAGGGTACGCATTTCTCCACAATCGCTTCAGCATTTATTGTTTGCAGCATTTATGCTAATGGCCCTACTGGCTGCTGTGAGCTGATAGGTTTTTGTAATTTGGGTTTGCATGTCTTTGAAAATTCGTAAAACTCATCATTTTTCTCCGCCGTTTTCTTTTCTGTTACAAAAAGGAAACAAATGGGAGTACATTATAACTCTTGAAAGTGTCTTCTTAGAAGGTTGCCCTCTTTTGAATTTTTTGGTCGATTTTCCACCCCAGATTTTTTTAGAGAGCAGGTGTCATTTCCCGAACTGCAAGTTTGGTGAATATTTATTGACCTTTAGAAATGGGTTTAAAGCTGCTGTTGTGGGAAGTGGCCTCAAGCAGGCAGCATTTCTCCATTCCCAAATCTGGTTTCTAGGGCAGCAGAGCCTTTCTGGAAGTCGTGTTCCTAGGTTGTAAATTACATTGGAATGTGCATGGAGAAACCCCCATAAGTTTATGTCTCATTATTTCTTCTTGGTTTTAAAAATTTTTTTAATTGTGGTAAAGCTTAGAATATTGTTTGTCCTAGGTGTACACAATCTGGTTCATTTGTAGATTATATATGTCTATTCAAGTACAGATCCTCTTCCCATGTAAAATGTTACAGAATGTTCCACAGACCTCCCTTGCTATATGGTCGGTCTTTTTGAGATATGTATATAATATGTGTTTGTATACATATAGTAACACTAATCTTAATTTATCCATTCACCCCACCTTTCCTTTTAGATGAGCATAGTTTGTTTTCTAAGTCTGTGAGTGTCTTTCTCTGTGGAAATATGTTCATTTGTGTCAGTTATTAGATAACGCCTATAAGTGATATCATAGAATATAGGTCTTTTGCTTTTGGACTTACCTCATGTTTCGTGATTATCTCCAGACTCATTTGTGGTGCCTCAGAGAGCAATGGTTCATTGTTTTCCATGGCTAATATTCCATTGTGTACATGGACCACTTCTTCTTTATCCATTCACCACTTGTTGGATATTTTGATTGCTTCACGGTCTTGGCTATTGTGAATAAGGCTGCACTGCAGCTTTTGCGGCCTGTGTCTTCTCGATTCTTGCCTTCTCAGGTGAGAGGTCCAATGGTGTGCCTGCTGGATTGAATGGTACCTCCATTTTTACTTTTAAACACAGCTCCTTTCTATTCTCATTATTGGCTGTTACCCTTTTACGTCTCAACAGCAGGTAGAGGGTTCACAGTTCTCTAAAACCCCTTCAGCATTTATTGTTCGTAGACTTTTTGCTGATGGTCAGTCGATTGTTGTAAGTTGAAAACTTTTTGTAGATTAGATTGCATGGGTCTAACACTCCCTGAGGTTGAGCTTTTATCCATTTTCCTTTTTTTTAAAAGAGCGTCAGTAAAACGTAACTCTTCATATTCTCTTCTTGAAACATTTGCCTGTTTTGAAATTTTTTGTCCATTCCCTACTTCAGCACAATTTTTTAGGGCAGGTGTCCTTACAGCCCTGAGTCCTTGTGAATGTTAAGTGACCATTAGCTGTGACTTTAAAGCTGCTCTTGCAGGAAACGTCCACAAGGTGGCAGCATTTCTCCTTTACCAAATTTGGTTACTAGGGAAACAGAGCCTTAAAGGAAGTGGTGTTCTAGGTTGTAAATTAAAATGGAATGTGCCAGGAAAAAGCCCTTTAAGTTTATCTCTCATTACTTCTTGTTCATATTTGTAATTTACTTTTTATTTTTTATCCCAGCAAATTTGATTACAATGGTTTGTTTCTTCTTGGTGTGCAAGATGTGGTTCTTTCACACATATATGTGTATCTATTCTTCCTCGCATCCTTTTCCCATTTAGGTTATGACAGAATGTTGAGTATTCTTCTCCTGGTCTTCCGTACGCCTTTGGTGATTATATATTTCACATGGTTTGTATATCTCTGTTAACCCCAATATGGTAATGTATCCAATCCTCATCCCTTTCTATTTGGTGAACCATAAGTTTTCAAATGAATCTGCGATTGCCTCTCTCTGTTGAAATATCTTCATTGGTATCAATTTTTAAGTAACTCCTAAAAGTGGTATGATAGGATATGTGTCTTTTGCTTTCTCACTTACTACAGGTGGCATGATTACGTCTAGACTCATCTATGGTGCTGCAAATGGCATTGTTTCATTTTTTTCAGTAGCGAATATTCCATCTGTACATGGAGGAGTTCTCCTTTGTCCATCCTTCTGTTGGTGGCCTTTTTGGTTACTTCCATATCTTGGCTATTGTAATACTGTGCAATGCAGATTTCCTGCCTCTGTCTTTCCAATTCTCTCCTCTTAGATTATAGGTCGAGGAGTGGGCCTGCTGGATCATATGGTAGCTCAATGTTTACCTTTTTAAGGCACGTCCATTCTGTTCTAGTTCGTGGCCCTTTCCAAGTTACGTCCCCCTTGAAGTTGAGGGTATGCATTTCTCTACAACACCTTCAGCATTTATTGTTTGTAGTTTTCTTGCTGGTGGTTATTCTGACAAGTGTGATCTGATACCTCTTTGTGGTTGAATTCGCACGTGCCTCATAATCCATTGAAAATGAGCTTGAAGGCATGTCCTTTTTTTATTTTTCAAGCTGTGATTACCCCTTAGTTCTTCAAAGTGTTCTCTTAAAGTATGTGTCACATTTTGAAATGTATTGGCCATTACCTCCCTCAAGACATTTTGAGGGCAGGTTTCATTTACAGTTCTGCAGTACTTGTTCCTATGAAATGACCATTAGCACAGGCTTAAAGCTGTTTTTGCAGGTAACTGCCAGAGGGCAGCAGCCTTTCTATGTTCCCCACCCTGGTAACTCGGGAAAAGCCCTTGCAGCCTGTGGTGTTTCTCGGTTATATATTAGCGTGGAGTGTGCCTGGACAAACCCACACAAGCTGATGTCTCCTTACTTTCGTTGGATTTTTAAATGTAAATTTTATTTTTTATTGGAGTAATTTTCCACTGTGTACGTGGACCACTTCTACTTTGTGCATTCCTCGGTTGATGGACATTTTCATTGCTTCCAAGTGTTGGCTATGGTAAATATTGTTGGAGTGCAGGATTGCCAGCCTGTGACTTTTTGATTCTCATTTTCTCAGGTGATAGGCCAAGCAGTGGTTGTGATTGACTGACTGGTAGCACCGTGTTTCCCTTTTCAAAGCACCTTCTTTGTGTTTTCATTAGTGGCACTTACCACGTCCCCTATAGAATCGAGGGTACACATTTCTCCACAATCGTTTCAGCATTTATTGTTTGCAGCATTTATGCTAATGGCCCTTCTGGCTGCTGTGAGCTGATAGGTTTTTGTAATTTGGGTTTGCATGTCTCTGAAAATTCCTAAAACTCATCATTTTTCTCCGCCGTTTTCTTTTCTGTTAAAAAAAGAAAACAGTTAGGAGTACAATATAACTCTTGATATGGTCTTCTTGGAAGGTTGCCCTCTTTTGAATTTTTTGGTCAATTTTCCACCCCAGAATTTTTTTAGAGAGCAGGTGTCATTTACCGAACTGAAAGTTTGGTGAATATTTAGAGACCTTTAGCAATGGTTTAAAGCTGATTTGTGGGAAGTGGCCTCAAGCAGGCAGCATTTCTCCATTCCCAAATCTGGGTACTAGGGCAGCAGATCCTTTCTGGAAGTCGTGTTCCTAGGTTGTAAATTACGTTGGAATGTGCATGGAGAAAAGCCCATAAGTTTATGTCTCATTATTTCTTCTTGGTATAATTTTTTTTTTAAAATTTGAGTAAAGCTTAGAATATTGTTTGTCCTAGGTGTACACAATCTGGTTCATTTGTAGATTATATATGTCAATTCAAGTACAGATCCTCTTCCCATGTAAAATGTTACACAGGGTTCCGCAGACCTCCCTTGCTTTATGGTCGGTAGTTTTGAGATATGTATATAATATGTGTTTGTATACATATAGTAACACTAATCTTAATTTATCCATTCCCCCCACCGTTCCTTTTAGATGAGCATAGTTTGTTTTCTAAGTCTGTGAGTGTCTTTCTCTGTGGAAATATGTTCATTTGTGTCAGTTATTAGATAACGCCTATAAGTGATATCATAGAATATAGGTCTTTTGCTTTTGGACTTACCTCATGTTTCGTGATTATCTCCAGACTCATTTGTGGTGCCTCAGAGAGCAATGGTTCATTGTTTTCCATGGCTAATATTCCATTGTGTACATGGACCACTTCTTCTTTATCCATTCACCACTTGTTGGATATTTTGATTGCTTCACTGTCTTGGCTATTGTGAATAAGGCTGCACTGCAGCTTTTGCGGCCTGTGTCTTCTCGATTCTTGTCTTCTCAGGTGAGAGGTCCAATGGTGCGCCTGCTGGATTGAATGGTACCTCCATTTTAACTTTTAAACACAGCTCCTTTCTGTTCTCATTATTGGCTGTTACCCTTTTACGTCTCACCAGCAGGTAGAGGGTACACAGTTCTGTAAAACCCCTTCAGCTTTTATTGTTCGTAGACTTTTTGTTGATGGTCAGTCGACTGGTGTAAGTTGAAACTTTTTGTAGATTTGATTGCAGGTGTCTAACACTCCCTGAGGTTGAGCTTTTATCCATTTACCTTTTTTTTTAAAAGAGTGTGAGTAAAACTTAACTCTTCATAATCTCTTCTTGAAACATTTGCCTGTTTTGAATTTTTTTGTTCATTCCCTACTTCAGCACAATTTTTTAGGGCAGGTGTCCTTTACAACCCTGAGTCTTTGTGAATGTTAAGTGACCATTAGCTGTGAGTTTAAAGCTGCTCTTGCAGAAAACGGCCACAAGGTGGCAGCATTTCTCCTTTACCAAATTTGGTTACGAGGGAAACAGAGCCTTAATGGAAGTAGTGTTCTAGGTTGTATATTAGAATGGAATATGCCAGGAAAAAGCCGTTTAAGTTTATGTCTCATTACTTCTTGTTCATATTTGTAATTTACTTTTTATTTTTTATCCCAGCAAATTTGATTACAATGGTTTGTTTGCTCTAGGTGTGCAAGATGTAGTTCTTTCACACATATACAGGTATCTATTCTTCCTCACATCCTTTTCTCATGTACGTTATGACAGAATGTTGAGTAGTCTTCTCCTGGTCTTCCGTACGTCTTTGCTGATTATATATTTCACATGGTTTGTATATCTCTGTTAACCCCAATATGGTAATGTATCCAATCCTCATCCCTTTCTATTTGGTGAACCATAAGTTTTTTAATGAATCTGCGATTGCCTCTCTCTGTGGAAATATCTTCATTGGTATCGATTTTTAAGTAACTCCTAAAAGTGATATCATAGGATATGTGTCTTTTGCTTTCTCACTTACTACAGGTGGCGTGATTACGTCTAGACTCATCTATGGTGCTGCAAATGGCATTGTTTCATTTTTTCACTAGCTCATATTCCATCTGTACAGGTAGCAGTTCTTCTTTGTCCGCCCATCTGTCGGTGGACTTTTTGGTTACTTCCGTATCTTGGCTATTGTAATACTATGCAATGCAGATTTGCATACCTGTGTCCTTCCAATTCTGTCTTCTTAGTTTATAGGTCCAGGAATAGGTCTGCTGGATCCTATGGTAGCTCAATGTTTACCTTTTAAAGGCACCTCTATTCTGTTCTCTTTAGTGGCTCTTTCCAGGTTACGTCCCACATAAAGTTGAGGGTATGCATTTCTTCCCAGCACCTTCAGCATTTATTCTTTGCAGTTTTTGCTGATGGTTATTCTGAGTGGTGTGAGCTGATACCTCTTTGTGGTTGAATTTGCATGTGTCTCATAATGCGTTGAAATTGAGCTTTTAGACATGTCCTTTTTATTTTTCCAGCTATGATTAGAGCTTATTTCTTCAAAGTGTTTTCTTAAAGTATGTGTCACCATTTGAAATATTTTGGCCATTACCTCCCTCAAGACATTTTGAGGGCAAGTTTCATTTACAGTTCTGCAGTACTTGTTCCTATGAAATGACCATTAGCACGGGCTTTAAAGCTGCTTTTGCAGGTAACTGCCAGAGGGCAGCAGCCTTTCTATGTTCCCCACCCTGGTAACTAGGGAAAAGCCCTTGCGGCCTGTGGTGTTTCTCGGTTAAAAATTAGAGTGGAGTGTGCCTGGAGAAACCCACACAAGCTGATGTCTCCTTACTTTTGTTGGATTTTTAAATGTAATTTTTATTTTTTATTGGAGTAATTTTCCACTGTGTACGTGGACCACTTCTACTTTGTGCATTCCTCGGTTGATGGACATTTTCATTTCTTCCAAGTGTTGGCTATGGTAAATATTGTTGGAGTGCAGGATTGCCAGCCTGTGACTTTTTGATTCTCATTTTCTCAGGTGATAGGCCCAGCAGTGGGTGTGATTCATTGACTGGTAGCACCGTGTTTCCCTTTTCAAAGCACCTCCTTTGTGTTTTCATTAGTGGCTCTTACCACGCCCCCTTAGAATCGAGGGTATGCATTTCTCCACAATCGCTTCAGCATTTATTGTTTGCAGCATTTATGCTAATGGCCCTACTGGCTGCTGTGAGCTGATAGGTTTTTGTAATTTGGGTTTGCATGTCTTTGAAAATTCGTAAAACTCATCATTTTTCTCCGCCGTTTTCTTTTCTGTTACAAAAAGGAAACAAATGGGAGTACATTATAACTCTTGAAAGTGTCTTCTTAGAAGGTTGCCCTCTTTTGAATTTTTTGGTCGATTTTCCACCCCAGAGTTTTTTTAGAGAGCAGGTGTCATTTCCCGAACTGCAAGTTTGGTGAATATTTATTGACCTTTAGAAATGGGTTTAAAGCTGCTGTTGTGGGAAGTGGCCTCAAGCAGGCAGCATTTCTCCATTCCCAAATCTGGTTTCTAGGGCAGCAGAGCCTTTCTGGAAGTCGTGTTCCTAGGTTGTAAATTACATTGGAATGTGCATGGAGAAACCCCCATAAGTTTATGTCTCATTATTTCTTCTTGGTTTTAAAAATTTTTTTAATTGTGGTAAAGCTTAGAATATTGTTTGTCCTAGGTGTACACAATCTGGTTCATTTGTAGATTATATATGTCTATTCAAGTACAGATCCTCTTCCCATGTAAAATGTTACAGAATGTTCCACAGACCTCCCTTGCTATATGGTCGGTCTTTTTGAGATATGTATATAATATGTGTTTGTATACATATAGTAACACTAATCTTAATTTATCCATTCACCCCACCTTTCCTTTTAGATGAGCATAGTTTGTTTTCTAAGTCTGTGAGTGTCTTTCTCTGTGGAAATATGTTCATTTGTGTCAGTTATTAGATAACGCCTATAAGTGATATCATAGAATATAGGTCTTTTGCTTTTGGACTTACCTCATGTTTCGTGATTATCTCCAGACTCATTTGTGGTGCCTCAGAGAGCAATGGTTCATTGTTTTCCATGGCTAATATTCCATTGTGTACATGGACCACTTCTTCTTTATCCATTCACCACTTGTTGGATATTTTGATTGCTTCACGGTCTTGGCTATTGTGAATAAGGCTGCACTGCAGCTTTTGCGGCCTGTGTCTTCTCGATTCTTGCCTTCTCAGGTGAGAGGTCCAATGGTGTGCCTGCTGGATTGAATGGTACCTCCATTTTTACTTTTAAACACAGCTCCTTTCTATTCTCATTATTGGCTGTTACCCTTTTACGTCTCAACAGCAGGTAGAGGGTTCACAGTTCTCTAAAACCCCTTCAGCATTTATTGTTCGTAGACTTTTTGCTGATGGTCAGTCGATTGGTGTAAGTTGAAAACTTTTTGTAGATTAGATTGCATGGGTCTAACACTCCCTGAGGTTGAGCTTTTATCCATTTTCCTTTTTTTTAAAAGAGCGTCAGTAAAACGTAACTCTTCATATTCTCTTCTTGAAACATTTGCCTGTTTTGAAATTTTTTGTCCATTCCCTACTTCAGCACAATTTTTTAGGGCAGGTGTCCTTACAGCCCTGAGTCCTTGTGAATGTTAAGTGACCATTAGCTGTGACTTTAAAGCTGCTCTTGCAGGAAACGTCCACAAGGTGGCAGCATTTCTCCTTTACCAAATTTGGTTACTAGGGAAACAGAGCCTTAAAGGAAGTGGTGTTCTAGGTTGTAAATTAAAATGGAATGTGCCAGGAAAAAGCCCTTTAAGTTTATCTCTCATTACTTCTTGTTCATATTTGTAATTTACTTTTTATTTTTTATCCCAGCAAATTTGATTACAATGGTTTGTTTCTTCTTGGTGTGCAAGATGTGGTTCTTTCACACATATATGTGTATCTATTCTTCCTCGCATCCTTTTCCCATTTAGGTTATGACAGAATGTTGAGTATTCTTCTCCTGGTCTTCCGTACGCCTTTGGTGATTATATATTTCACATGGTTTGTATATCTCTGTTAACCCCAATATGGTAATGTATCCAATCCTCATCCCTTTCTATTTGGTGAACCATAAGTTTTCAAATGAATCTGCGATTGCCTCTCTCTGTTGAAATATCTTCATTGGTATCAATTTTTAAGTAACTCCTAAAAGTGGTATGATAGGATATGTGTCTTTTGCTTTCTCACTTACTACAGGTGGCATGATTACGTCTAGACTCATCTATGGTGCTGCAAATGGCATTGTTTCATTTTTTTCAGTAGCGAATATTCCATCTGTACATGGAGGAGTTCTCCTTTGTCCATCCTTCTGTTGGTGGCCTTTTTGGTTACTTCCATATCTTGGCTATTGTAATACTGTGCAATGCAGATTTCCTGCCTCTGTCTTTCCAATTCTCTCCTCTTAGATTATAGGTCGAGGAGTGGGCCTGCTGGATCATATGGTAGCTCAATGTTTACCTTTTTAAGGCACGTCCATTCTGTTCTAGTTCGTGGCCCTTTCCAAGTTACGTCCCCCTTGAAGTTGAGGGTATGCATTTCTCTACAACACCTTCAGCATTTATTGTTTGTAGTTTTCTTGCTGGTGGTTATTCTGACAAGTGTGATCTGATACCTCTTTGTGGTTGAATTCGCACGTGCCTCATAATCCATTGAAAATGAGCTTGAAGGCATGTCCTTTTTTTATTTTTCAAGCTGTGATTACCCCTTAGTTCTTCAAAGTGTTCTCTTAAAGTATATGTCACATTTTGAAATGTATTGGCCATTACCTCCCTCAAGACATTTTGAGGGCAGGTTTCATTTACAGTTCTGCAGTACTTGTTCCTATGAAATGACCATTAGCACAGGCTTAAAGCTGTTTTTGCAGGTAACTGCCAGAGGGCAGCAGCCTTTCTATGTTCCCCACCCTGGTAACTCGGGAAAAGCCCTTGCAGCCTGTGGTGTTTCTCGGTTATATATTAGCGTGGAGTGTGCCTGGACAAACCCACACAAGCTGATGTCTCCTTACTTTCGTTGGATTTTTAAATGTAAATTTTATTTTTTTTGGAGTAATTTTCCACTGTGTACGTGGACCACTTCTACTTTGTGCATTCCTCGGTTGATGGACATTTTCATTGCTTCCAAGTGTTGGCTATGGTAAATATTGTTGGAGTGCAGGATTGCCAGCCTGTGACTTTTTGATTCTCATTTTCTCAGGTGATAGGCCAAGCAGTGGTTGTGATTGACTGACTGGTAGCACCGTGTTTCCCTTTTCAAAGCACCTTCTTTGTGTTTTCATTAGTGGCACTTACCACGTCCCCTATAGAATCGAGGGTACACATTTCTCCACAATCGTTTCAGCATTTATTGTTTGCAGCATTTATGCTAATGGCCCTTCTGGCTGCTGTGAGCTGATAGGTTTTTGTAATTTGGGTTTGCATGTCTCTGAAAATTCCTAAAACTCATCATTTTTCTCCGCCGTTTTCTTTTCTGTTAAAAAAAGAAAACAGTTAGGAGTACAATATAACTCTTGATATGGTCTTCTTGGAAGGTTGCCCTCTTTTGAATTTTTTGGTCAATTTTCCACCCCAGAATTTTTTTAGAGAGCAGGTGTCATTTACCGAACTGCAAGTTTGGTGAATATTTAGAGACCTTTAGCAATGGTTTAAAGCTGATTTGTGGGAAGTGGCCTCAAGCAGGCAGCATTTCTCCATTCCCAAATCTGGGTACTAGGGCAGCAGATCCTTTCTGGAAGTCGTGTTCCTAGGTTGTAAATTACGTTGGAATGTGCATGGAGAAAAGCCCATAAGTTTATGTCTCATTATTTCTTCTTGGTATATTTTTTTTTTTTAAATTTGAGTAAAGCTTAGAATATTGTTTGTCCTAGGTGTACACAATCTGGTTCATTTGTAGATTATATATGTCTATTCAAGTACAGATCCTCTTCCCATGTAAAATGTTACACAGGGTTCCGCAGACCTCCCTTGCTTTATGGTCGGTAGTTTTGAGATATGTATATAATATGTGTTTGTATACATATAGTAACACTAATCTTAATTTATCCATTCCCCCCACCGTTCCTTTTAGATGAGCATAGTTTGTTTTCTAAGTCTGTGAGTGTCTTTCTCTGTGGAAATATGTTCATTTGTGTCAGTTATTAGATAACGCCTATAAGTGATATCATAGAATATAGGTCTTTTGCTTTCCGACTTACCTCATGTTTCATGATTATCTCCAGACTCATTTGTGGTGCCTCAGAGAGCAATGGTTCATTGTTTTCCATGGCTAATATTCCATTGTGTACATGGACCACTTCTTCTTTATCCATTCACCTCTTGTTGGATATTTTGATTGCTTCACTGTCTTGGCTATTGTGAATAAGGCTGCACTGCAGCTTTTGCGGCCTGTGTCTTCTCGATTCTTGTCTTCTCAGGTGAGAGGTCCAATGGTGCGCCTGCTGGATTGAATGGTACCTCCATTTTTACTTTTAAACACAGCTCCTTTCTGTTCTCATTATTGGCTGTTATCCTTTTACGTCTCACCAGCAGGTTGAGGGTACACAGTTCTGTAAAACCCCTTCAGCATTTATTGTTTGTAGACTTTTTGCTGATGGTCAGTCGATTAGGTGTAAGTTGAAACTTTTTGTAGATTAGATTGCATGCGTCTAACACTCCCTGAGGTTGAGCTTTTATCCATGTTCCTTTTTTTTAAAAAAAGAGTGTGAGTAAAACTTAATTCTTCATAATCTCTTCTTGAAACATTTGCCTGTTTTGAATTTTTTTGTCCATTCCCTACGTCAGCACAATTTTTTAGGGCAGGTGTCCTTTACAGCCCTGAGTCTTTGTGAATGTTAAGTGACCATTAGCTGTGAGTTTAAAGCTGCTCTTGCAGGTAACGGCCACAAGGTGGCATCATTTCTCCTTTACCAAATTTGGTTACGAGCGAAACAGAGCCTTAATGGAAGTGGTGTTTTAGGTTGTATATTAGAATGGAATATGCCAGGAAAAAGCCCTTTAAGTTTATGTCTCATTACTTCTTGTTCATATTTGTAATTTACTTTTTATTTTTTATCCAAGCAAATTTGATTACAATGGTTTGTTTGCTCTAGGTGTGCAAGATGTGGTTCTTTCACACATATACAGGTATCTATTTTTCCTCGCATCCTTTTCCCATGTAGGTTATGGCACAATGTTGAGTAGTCTTCTCCTGGTCTTCCGTACGTCTTTGGTGGTTATATATTTCACATGGTTTGTATATCTCTGTTAACCCCAATATGGTAATGTATCCAATCCTCATCCCTTTCTATTTGGTGAACCATAAGTTTTTAAATGAATCTGCGATTGCCTCTCTCTGTGGAAATATCTTCATTGGTATCAATTTTTAAGTAACTCCTAAAAGTGATATCATAGGATATGTGTCTTTTGCTTTCTCACTTACTACAGGTGGCGTGATTACGTCTAGACTCATCTATGGTGCTGCAAATGGCATTGTTTCATTTTTTCACTAGCTCATATTCCATCTGTACAGGTAGCAGTTCTTCTTTGTCCGCCCATCTGTCGGTGGACTTTTTGGTTACTTCCGTATCTTGGTTATTGTAATACTATGCAATGCAGATTTGCATACCTGTGTCCTTCCAATTCTGTCTTCTTAGTTTATAGGTCCAGGAATAGGTCTGCTGGATCCTATGGTAGCTCAATGTTTACCTTTTAAAGGCACCTCTATTCTGTTCTCTTTAGTGGCTCTTTCCAGGTTACGTCCCACATAAAGTTGAGGGTATGCATTTCTTCCCAGCACCTTCAGCATTTATTCTTTGCAGTTTTTGCTGATGGTTATTCTGAGTGGTGTGAGCTGATACCTCTTTGTGGTTGAATTTGCATGTGTCTCATAATGCGTTGAAATTGAGCTTTTAGACATGTCCTTTTTATTTTTCCAGCTATGATTAGAGCTTATTTCTTCAAAGTGTTTTCTTAAAGTATGTGTCACCATTTGAAATATTTTGGCCATTACCTCCCTCAAGACATTTTGAGGGCAAGTTTCATTTACAGTTCTGCAGTACTTGTTCCTATGAAATGACCATTAGCACGGGCTTTAAAGCTGCTTTTGCAGGTAACTGCCAGAGGGCAGCAGCCTTTCTATGTTCCCCACCCTGGTAACTAGGGAAAAGCCCTTGCGGCCTGTGGTGTTTCTCGGTTAAAAATTAGAGTGGAGTGTGCCTGGAGAAACCCACACAAGCTGATGTCTCCTTACTTTTGTTGGATTTTTAAATGTAATTTTTATTATTTATTGGAGTAATTTTCCACTGTGTACGTGGACCACTTCTACTTTGTGCATTCCTCGGTTGATGGACATTTTCATTTCTTCCAAGTGTTGGCTATGGTAAATATTGTTGGAGTGCAGGATTGCCAGCCTGTGACTTTTTGATTCTCATTTTCTCAGGTGATAGGCCCAGCAGTGGGTGTGATTCATTGACTGGTAGCACCGTGTTTCCCTTTTCAAAGCACCTCCTTTGTGTTTTCATTAGTGGCTCTTACCACGTCCCCCTTAGAATCGAGGGTACGCATTTCTCCACAATCGCTTCAGCATTTATTGTTTGCAGCATTTATGCTAATGGCCCTACTGGCTGCTGTGAGCTGATAGGTTTTTGTAATTTGGGTTTGCATGTCTTTGAAAATTCGTAAAACTCATCATTTTTCTCCGCCGTTTTCTTTTCTGTTACAAAAAGGAAACAAATGGGAGTACATTATAACTCTTGAAAGTGTCTTCTTAGAAGGTTGCCCTCTTTTGAATTTTTTGGTCGATTTTCCACCCCAGAGTTTTTTTAGAGAGCAGGTGTCATTTCCCGAACTGCAAGTTTGGTGAATATTTATTGACCTTTAGAAATGGGTTTAAAGCTGCTGTTGTGGGAAGTGGCCTCAAGCAGGCAGCATTTCTCCATTCCCAAATCTGGTTTCTAGGGCAGCAGAGCCTTTCTGGAAGTCGTGTTCCTAGGTTGTAAATTACATTGGAATGTGCATGGAGAAACCCCCATAAGTTTATGTCTCATTATTTCTTCTTGGTTTTAAAAATTTATTAATTGTGGTAAAGCTTAGAATATTGTTTGTCCTAGGTGTACACAATCTGGTTCATTTGTAGATTATATATGTCTATTCAAGTACAGATCCTGTTCCCATGTAAAATGTTACAGAATGTTCCACAGACCTCCCTTGCTATATGGTCGGTCTTTTTGAGATATGTATATAATATGTGTTTGTATACATATAGTAACACTAATCTTAATTTATCCATTCACCCCACCTTTCCTTTTAGATGAGCATAGTTTGTTTTCTAAGTCTGTGAGTGTCTTTCTCTGTGGAAATATGTTCATTTGTGTCAGTTATTAGATAACGCCTATAAGTGATATCATAGAATATAGGTCTTTTGCTTTTGGACTTACCTCATGTTTCGTGATTATCTCCAGACTCATTTGTGGTGCCTCAGGGAGCAATGGTTCATTGTTTTCCATGGCTAATATTCCATTGTGTACATGGACCACTTCTTCTTTATCCATTCACCTCTTGTTGGATATTTTGATTGCTTCACGGTCTTGGCTATTGTGAATAAGGCTGCACTGCAGCTTTTGCGGCCTGTGTCTTCTCGATTCTTGTCTTCTCAGGTGAGAGGTCCAATGGTGTGCCTGCTGGATTGAATGGTACCTCCATTTTTACTTTTAAACACAGCTCCTTTCTATTCTCATTATTGGCTGTTACCCTTTTACGTCTCAACAGCAGGTAGAGGGTTCACAGTTCTCTAAAACCCCTTCAGCATTTATTGTTCGTAGACTTTTTGCTGATGGTCAGTCGATTGGTGTAAGTTGAAAACTTTTTGTAGATTAGATTACATTGGTCTAACACTCCCTGAGGTTGAGCTTTTATCCATTTTCCTTTTTTTTTAAAAGAGCGTCAGTAAAACGTAACTCTTCATATTCTCTTCTTGAAACATTTGCCTGTTTTGAAATTTTTTGTCCATTCCCTACTTCAGCACAATTTTTTAGGGCAGGTGTCCTTACAGCCCTGAGTCCTTGTGAATGTTAAGTGACCATTAGCTGTGACTTTAAAGCTGCTCTTGCAGGAAACGGCCACAAGGTGGCAGCATTTCTCCTTTACCAAATTTGGTTACTAGGGAAACAGAGCCTTAATGGAAGTGGTGTTCTAGGTTGTAAATTAAAATGGAATGTGCCAGGAAAAAGCCCTTTAAGTTTATGTCTCATTACTTCTTGTTCATATTTGTAATTTACTTTTTATTTTTTATCCCAGCAAATTTGATTACAATGGTTTGTTTCTTCTTGGTGTGCAAGATGTGGTTCTTTCACACATATATGTGTATCTATTCTTCCTCGCATCCTTTTCCCATTTAGGTTATGACAGAATGTTGAGTAGTCTTCTCCTGGTCTTCCGTACGCCTTTGGTGATTATATATTTCACATGGTTTGTATATCTCTGTTAACCCCAATATGGTAATGTATCCAATCCTCATCCCTTTCTATTTGGTGAACCTAAGTTTTTTTAATGAATCTGTGATTGCCTTTCTCTGTGGAAATATCTTCATTGGTATCAATTTTTAAGTAACTCCTAAAAGTGATATGATAGGATATGTGTCTTTTGCTTTCTCACTTACTACATGTGGCATGATTACGTCTAGACTCATCTATGGTGCTGCAAATGGCATTGTTTCATTTTTTTCAGTAGCGAATATTCCATCTGTACATGGAGGAGTTCTCCTTTGTCCATCCTTCTGTTGGTGGCCTTTTTGGTTACTTCCATATCTTGGCTATTGTAATACTGTGCAATGCAGATTTCCTGCCTCTGTCTTTCCAATTCTCTCCTCTTAGATTATAGGTCGAGGAGTGGGCCTGCTGGATCATATGGTAGCTCAATGTTTACCTTTTTAAGGCACGTCCATTCTGTTCTAGTTCGTGGCCCTTTCCAAGTTACGTCCCCCTTGAAGTTGAGGGTATGCATTTCTCTACAACACCTTCAGCATTTATTGTTTGTAGTTTTCTTGCTGGTGGTTATTCTGACAAGTGTGATCTGATACCTCTTTGTGGTTGAATTCGCACGTGCCTCATAATCCATTGAAAATGAGCTTGAAGGCATGTCCTTTTTTTATTTTTCAAGCTGTGATTACCCCTTAGTTCTTCAAAGTGTTCTCTTAAAGTATGTGTCACATTTTGAAATGTATTGGCCATTACCTCCCTCAAGACATTTTGAGGGCAGGTTTCATTTACAGTTCTGCAGTACTTGTTCCTATGAAATGACCATTAGCACAGGCTTAAAGCTGTTTTTGCAGGTAACTGCCAGAGGGCAGCAGCCTTTCTATGTTCCCCACCCTGGTAACTCGGGAAAAGCCCTTGCAGCCTGTGGTGTTTCTCGGTTATATATTAGCGTGGAGTGTGCCTGGACAAACCCACACAAGCTGATGTCTCCTTACTTTCGTTGGATTTTTAAATGTAAATTTTATTTTTTTTGGAGTAATTTTCCACTGTGTACGTGGACCACTTCTACTTTGTGCATTCCTCGGTTGATGGACATTTTCATTGCTTCCAAGTGTTGGCTATGGTAAATATTGTTGGAGTGCAGGATTGCCAGCCTGTGACTTTTTGATTCTCATTTTCTCAGGTGATAGGCCAAGCAGTGGTTGTGATTGACTGACTGGTAGCACCGTGTTTCCCTTTTCAAAGCACCTTCTTTGTGTTTTCATTAGTGGCACTTACCACGTCCCCTATAGAATCGAGGGTACACATTTCTCCACAATCGTTTCAGCATTTATTGTTTGCAGCATTTATGCTAATGGCCCTTCTGGCTGCTGTGAGCTGATAGGTTTTTGTAATTTGGGTTTGCATGTCTCTGAAAATTCCTAAAACTCATCATTTTTCTCCGCCGTTTTCTTTTCTGTTAAAAAAAGAAAACAGTTAGGAGTACAATATAACTCTTGATATGGTCTTCTTGGAAGGTTGCCCTCTTTTGAATTTTTTGGTCAATTTTCCACCCCAGAATTTTTTTAGAGAGCAGGTGTCATTTACCGAACTGCAAGTTTGGTGAATATTTAGAGACCTTTAGCAATGGTTTAAAGCTGATTTGTGGGAAGTGGCCTCAAGCAGGCAGCATTTCTCCATTCCCAAATCTGGGTACTAGGGCAGCAGATCCTTTCTGGAAGTCGTGTTCCTAGGTTGTAAATTACGTTGGAATGTGCATGGAGAAAAGCCCATAAGTTTATGTCTCATTATTTCTTCTTGGTATATTTTTTTTTTTTAAATTTGAGTAAAGCTTAGAATATTGTTTGTCCTAGGTGTACACAATCTGGTTCATTTGTAGATTATATATGTCTATTCAAGTACAGATCCTCTTCCCATGTAAAATGTTACACAGGGTTCCGCAGACCTCCCTTGCTTTATGGTCGGTAGTTTTGAGATATGTATATAATATGTGTTTGTATACATATAGTAACACTAATCTTAATTTATCCATTCCCCCCACCGTTCCTTTTAGATGAGCATAGTTTGTTTTCTAAGTCTGTGAGTGTCTTTCTCTGTGGAAATATGTTCATTTGTGTCAGTTATTAGATAACGCCTATAAGTGATATCATAGAATATAGGTCTTTTGCTTTCCGACTTACCTCATGTTTCATGATTATCTCCAGACTCATTTGTGGTGCCTCAGAGAGCAATGGTTCATTGTTTTCCATGGCTAATATTCCATTGTGTACATGGACCACTTCTTCTTTATCCATTCACCTCTTGTTGGATATTTTGATTGCTTCACTGTCTTGGCTATTGTGAATAAGGCTGCACTGCAGCTTTTGCGGCCTGTGTCTTCTCGATTCTTGTCTTCTCAGGTGAGAGGTCCAATGGTGCGCCTGCTGGATTGAATGGTACCTCCATTTTTACTTTTAAACACAGCTCCTTTCTGTTCTCATTATTGGCTGTTATCCTTTTACGTCTCACCAGCAGGTTGAGGGTACACAGTTCTGTAAAACCCCTTCAGCATTTATTGTTTGTAGACTTTTTGCTGATGGTCAGTCGATTAGGTGTAAGTTGAAACTTTTTGTAGATTAGATTGCATGCGTCTAACACTCCCTGAGGTTGAGCTTTTATCCATGTTCCTTTTTTTTAAAAAAAGAGTGTGAGTAAAACTTAATTCTTCATAATCTCTTCTTGAAACATTTGCCTGTTTTGAATTTTTTTGTCCATTCCCTACGTCAGCACAATTTTTTAGGGCAGGTGTCCTTTACAGCCCTGAGTCTTTGTGAATGTTAAGTGACCATTAGCTGTGAGTTTAAAGCTGCTCTTGCAGGTAACGGCCACAAGGTGGCATCATTTCTCCTTTACCAAATTTGGTTACGAGCGAAACAGAGCCTTAATGGAAGTGGTGTTTTAGGTTGTATATTAGAATGGAATATGCCAGGAAAAAGCCCTTTAAGTTTATGTCTCATTACTTCTTGTTCATATTTGTAATTTACTTTTTATTTTTTATCCAAGCAAATTTGATTACAATGGTTTGTTTGCTCTAGGTGTGCAAGATGTGGTTCTTTCACACATATACAGGTATCTATTTTTCCTCGCATCCTTTTCCCATGTAGGTTATGGCACAATGTTGAGTAGTCTTCTCCTGGTCTTCCGTACGTCTTTGGTGGTTATATATTTCACATGGTTTGTATATCTCTGTTAACCCCAATATGGTAATGTATCCAATCCTCATCCCTTTCTATTTGGTGAACCATAAGTTTTTAAATGAATCTGCGATTGCCTCTCTCTGTGGAAATATCTTCATTGGTATCAATTTTTAAGTAACTCCTAAAAGTGATATCATAGGATATGTGTCTTTTGCTTTCTCACTTACTACAGGTGGCGTGATTACGTCTAGACTCATCTATGGTGCTGCAAATGGCATTGTTTCATTTTTTCACTAGCTCATATTCCATCTGTACAGGTAGCAGTTCTTCTTTGTCCGCCCATCTGTCGGTGGACTTTTTGGTTACTTCCGTATCTTGGTTATTGTAATACTATGCAATGCAGATTTGCATACCTGTGTCCTTCCAATTCTGTCTTCTTAGTTTATAGGTCCAGGAATAGGTCTGCTGGATCCTATGGTAGCTCAATGTTTACCTTTTAAAGGCACCTCTATTCTGTTCTCTTTAGTGGCTCTTTCCAGGTTACGTCCCACATAAAGTTGAGGGTATGCATTTCTTCCCAGCACCTTCAGCATTTATTCTTTGCAGTTTTTGCTGATGGTTATTCTGAGTGGTGTGAGCTGATACCTCTTTGTGGTTGAATTTGCATGTGTCTCATAATGCGTTGAAATTGAGCTTTTAGACATGTCCTTTTTATTTTTCCAGCTATGATTAGAGCTTATTTCTTCAAAGTGTTTTCTTAAAGTATGTGTCACCATTTGAAATATTTTGGCCATTACCTCCCTCAAGACATTTTGAGGGCAAGTTTCATTTACAGTTCTGCAGTACTTGTTCCTATGAAATGACCATTAGCACGGGCTTTAAAGCTGCTTTTGCAGGTAACTGCCAGAGGGCAGCAGCCTTTCTATGTTCCCCACCCTGGTAACTAGGGAAAAGCCCTTGCGGCCTGTGGTGTTTCTCGGTTAAAAATTAGAGTGGAGTGTGCCTGGAGAAACCCACACAAGCTGATGTCTCCTTACTTTTGTTGGATTTTTAAATGTAATTTTTATTATTTATTGGAGTAATTTTCCACTGTGTACGTGGACCACTTCTACTTTGTGCATTCCTCGGTTGATGGACATTTTCATTTCTTCCAAGTGTTGGCTATGGTAAATATTGTTGGAGTGCAGGATTGCCAGCCTGTGACTTTTTGATTCTCATTTTCTCAGGTGATAGGCCCAGCAGTGGGTGTGATTCATTGACTGGTAGCACCGTGTTTCCCTTTTCAAAGCACCTCCTTTGTGTTTTCATTAGTGGCTCTTACCACGTCCCCCTTAGAATCGAGGGTACGCATTTCTCCACAATCGCTTCAGCATTTATTGTTTGCAGCATTTATGCTAATGGCCCTACTGGCTGCTGTGAGCTGATAGGTTTTTGTAATTTGGGTTTGCATGTCTTTGAAAATTCGTAAAACTCATCATTTTTCTCCGCCGTTTTCTTTTCTGTTACAAAAAGGAAACAAATGGGAGTACATTATAACTCTTGAAAGTGTCTTCTTAGAAGGTTGCCCTCTTTTGAATTTTTTGGTCGATTTTCCACCCCAGAGTTTTTTTAGAGAGCAGGTGTCATTTCCCGAACTGCAAGTTTGGTGAATATTTATTGACCTTTAGAAATGGGTTTAAAGCTGCTGTTGTGGGAAGTGGCCTCAAGCAGGCAGCATTTCTCCATTCCCAAATCTGGTTTCTAGGGCAGCAGAGCCTTTCTGGAAGTCGTGTTCCTAGGTTGTAAATTACATTGGAATGTGCATGGAGAAACCCCCATAAGTTTATGTCTCATTATTTCTTCTTGGTTTTAAAAATTTATTAATTGTGGTAAAGCTTAGAATATTGTTTGTCCTAGGTGTACACAATCTGGTTCATTTGTAGATTATATATGTCTATTCAAGTACAGATCCTGTTCCCATGTAAAATGTTACAGAATGTTCCACAGACCTCCCTTGCTATATGGTCGGTCTTTTTGAGATATGTATATAATATGTGTTTGTATACATATAGTAACACTAATCTTAATTTATCCATTCACCCCACCTTTCCTTTTAGATGAGCATAGTTTGTTTTCTAAGTCTGTGAGTGTCTTTCTCTGTGGAAATATGTTCATTTGTGTCAGTTATTAGATAACGCCTATAAGTGATATCATAGAATATAGGTCTTTTGCTTTTGGACTTACCTCATGTTTCGTGATTATCTCCAGACTCATTTGTGGTGCCTCAGGGAGCAATGGTTCATTGTTTTCCATGGCTAATATTCCATTGTGTACATGGACCACTTCTTCTTTATCCATTCACCTCTTGTTGGATATTTTGATTGCTTCACGGTCTTGGCTATTGTGAATAAGGCTGCACTGCAGCTTTTGCGGCCTGTGTCTTCTCGATTCTTGTCTTCTCAGGTGAGAGGTCCAATGGTGTGCCTGCTGGATTGAATGGTACCTCCATTTTTACTTTTAAACACAGCTCCTTTCTATTCTCATTATTGGCTGTTACCCTTTTACGTCTCAACAGCAGGTAGAGGGTTCACAGTTCTCTAAAACCCCTTCAGCATTTATTGTTCGTAGACTTTTTGCTGATGGTCAGTCGATTGGTGTAAGTTGAAAACTTTTTGTAGATTAGATTACATTGGTCTAACACTCCCTGAGGTTGAGCTTTTATCCATTTTCCTTTTTTTTTAAAAGAGCGTCAGTAAAACGTAACTCTTCATATTCTCTTCTTGAAACATTTGCCTGTTTTGAAATTTTTTGTCCATTCCCTACTTCAGCACAATTTTTTAGGGCAGGTGTCCTTACAGCCCTGAGTCCTTGTGAATGTTAAGTGACCATTAGCTGTGACTTTAAAGCTGCTCTTGCAGGAAACGGCCACAAGGTGGCAGCATTTCTCCTTTACCAAATTTGGTTACTAGGGAAACAGAGCCTTAATGGAAGTGGTGTTCTAGGTTGTAAATTAAAATGGAATGTGCCAGGAAAAAGCCCTTTAAGTTTATGTCTCATTACTTCTTGTTCATATTTGTAATTTACTTTTTATTTTTTATCCCAGCAAATTTGATTACAATGGTTTGTTTCTTCTTGGTGTGCAAGATGTGGTTCTTTCACACATATATGTGTATCTATTCTTCCTCGCATCCTTTTCCCATTTAGGTTATGACAGAATGTTGAGTAGTCTTCTCCTGGTCTTCCGTACGCCTTTGGTGATTATATATTTCACATGGTTTGTATATCTCTGTTAACCCCAATATGGTAATGTATCCAATCCTCATCCCTTTCTATTTGGTGAACCTAAGTTTTTTTAATGAATCTGTGATTGCCTTTCTCTGTGGAAATATCTTCATTGGTATCAATTTTTAAGTAACTCCTAAAAGTGATATGATAGGATATGTGTCTTTTGCTTTCTCACTTACTACATGTGGCATGATTACGTCTAGACTCATCTATGGTGCTGCAAATGGCATTGTTTCATTTTTTTCAGTAGCGAATATTCCATCTGTACATGGAGGAGTTCTCCTTTGTCCATCCTTCTGTTGGTGGCCTTTTTGGTTACTTCCATATCTTGGCTATTGTAATACTGTGCAATGCAGATTTCCTGCCTCTGTCTTTCCAATTCTCTCCTCTTAGATTATAGGTCGAGGAGTGGGCCTGCTGGATCATATGGTAGCTCAATGTTTACCTTTTTAAGGCACGTCCATTCTGTTCTAGTTCGTGGCCCTTTCCAAGTTACGTCCCCCTTGAAGTTGAGGGTATGCATTTCTCTACAACACCTTCAGCATTTATTGTTTGTAGTTTTCTTGCTGGTGGTTATTCTGACAAGTGTGATCTGATACCTCTTTGTGGTTGAATTCGCACGTGCCTCATAATCCATTGAAAATGAGCTTGAAGGCATGTCCTTTTTTTATTTTTCAAGCTGTGATTACCCCTTAGTTCTTCAAAGTGTTCTCTTAAAGTATGTGTCACATTTTGAAATGTATTGGCCATTACCTCCCTCAAGACATTTTGAGGGCAGGTTTCATTTACAGTTCTGCAGTACTTGTTCCTATGAAATGACCATTAGCACAGGCTTAAAGCTGTTTTTGCAGGTAACTGCCAGAGGGCAGCAGCCTTTCTATGTTCCCCACCCTGGTAACTCGGGAAAAGCCCTTGCAGCCTGTGGTGTTTCTCGGTTATATATTAGCGTGGAGTGTGCCTGGACAAACCCACACAAGCTGATGTCTCCTTACTTTCGTTGGATTTTTAAATGTAAATTTTATTTTTTATTGGAGTAATTTTCCACTGTGTACGTGGACCACTTCTACTTTGTGCATTCCTTGGTTGATGGACATTTTCATTGCTTCCAAGTGTTGGCTATGGTAAATATTGTTGGAGTGCAGGATTGCCAGCCTGTGACTTTTTGATTCTCATTTTCTCAGGTGATAGGCCAAGCAGTGGTTGTGATTGACTGACTGGTAGCACCGTGTTTCCCTTTTCAAAGCACCTTCTTTGTGTTTTCATTAGTGGCACTTACCACGTCCCCTATAGAATCGAGGGTACACATTTCTCCACAATCGTTTCAGCATTTATTGTTTGCAGCATTTATGCTAATGGCCCTTCTGGCTGCTGTGAGCTGATAGGTTTTTGTAATTTGGGTTTGCATGTCTCTGAAAATTCGTAAAACTCATCATTTTTCTCCGCCGTTTTCTTTTCTGTTAAAAAAAGGAAACAATTGGGAGTACAATATAACTCTTGATATGGTCTTCTTGGAAGGTTGCCCTCTTTTGAATTTTTTGGTCAATTTTCCACCCCAGAATTTTTTTAGAGAGCAGGTGTCATTTACCGAACTGAAAGTTTGGTGAATATTTAGAGACCTTTAGCAATGGTTTAAAGCTGATTTGTGGGAAGTGGCCTCAAGCAGGCAGCATTTCTCCATTCCCAAATCTGGGTACTAGGGCAGCAGATCCTTTCTGGAAGTCGTGTTCCTAGGTTGTAAATTACGTTGGAATGTGCATGGAGAAAAGCCCATAAGTTTATGTCTCATTATTTCTTCTTGGTATAATTTTTTTTTTAAAATTTGAGTAAAGCTTAGAATATTGTTTGTCCTAGGTGTACACAATCTGGTTCATTTGTAGATTATATATGTCAATTCAAGTACAGATCCTCTTCCCATGTAAAATGTTACACAGGGTTCCGCAGACCTCCCTTGCTTTATGGTCGGTAGTTTTGAGATATGTATATAATATGTGTTTGTATACATATAGTAACACTAATCTTAATTTATCCATTCCCCCCACCGTTCCTTTTAGATGAGCATAGTTTGTTTTCTAAGTCTGTGAGTGTCTTTCTCTGTGGAAATATGTTCATTTGTGTCAGTTATTAGATAACGCCTATAAGTGATATCATAGAATATAGGTCTTTTGCTTTTGGACTTACCTCATGTTTCGTGATTATCTCCAGACTCATTTGTGGTGCCTCAGAGAGCAATGGTTCATTGTTTTCCATGGCTAATATTCCATTGTGTACATGGACCACTTCTTCTTTATCCATTCACCACTTGTTGGATATTTTGATTGCTTCACTGTCTTGGCTATTGTGAATAAGGCTGCACTGCAGCTTTTGCGGCCTGTGTCTTCTCGATTCTTGTCTTCTCAGGTGAGAGGTCCAATGGTGCGCCTGCTGGATTGAATGGTACCTCCATTTTAACTTTTAAACACAGCTCCTTTCTGTTCTCATTATTGGCTGTTACCCTTTTACGTCTCACCAGCAGGTAGAGGGTACACAGTTCTGTAAAACCCCTTCAGCTTTTATTGTTCGTAGACTTTTTGTTGATGGTCAGTCGACTGGTGTAAGTTGAAACTTTTTGTAGATTTGATTGCAGGTGTCTAACACTCCCTGAGGTTGAGCTTTTATCCATTTACCTTTTTTTTTAAAAGAGTGTGAGTAAAACTTAACTCTTCATAATCTCTTCTTGAAACATTTGCCTGTTTTGAATTTTTTTGTTCATTCCCTACTTCAGCACAATTTTTTAGGGCAGGTGTCCTTTACAACCCTGAGTCTTTGTGAATGTTAAGTGACCATTAGCTGTGAGTTTAAAGCTGCTCTTGCAGAAAACGGCCACAAGGTGGCAGCATTTCTCCTTTACCAAATTTGGTTACGAGGGAAACAGAGCCTTAATGGAAGTGGTGTTCTAGGTTGTATATTAGAATGGAATATGCCAGGAAAAAGCCGTTTAAGTTTATGTCTCATTACTTCTTGTTCATATTTGTAATTTACTTTTTATTTTTTATCCCAGCAAATTTGATTACAATGGTTTGTTTGCTCTAGGTGTGCAAGATGTAGTTCTTTCACACATATACAGGTATCTATTCTTCCTCACATCCTTTTCTCATGTACGTTATGACAGAATGTTGAGTAGTCTTCTCCTGGTCTTCCGTACGTCTTTGCTGATTATATATTTCACATGGTTTGTATATCTCTGTTAACCCCAATATGGTAATGTATCCAATCCTCATCCCTTTCTATTTGGTGAACCATAAGTTTTTTAATGAATCTGCGATTGCCTCTCTCTGTGGAAATATCTTCATTGGTATCGATTTTTAAGTAACTCCTAAAAGTGATATCATAGGATATGTGTCTTTTGCTTTCTCACTTACTACAGGTGGCGTGATTACGTCTAGACTCATCTATGGTGCTGCAAATGGCATTGTTTCATTTTTTCACTAGCTCATATTCCATCTGTACAGGTAGCAGTTCTTCTTTGTCCGCCCATCTGTCGGTGGACTTTTTGGTTACTTCCGTATCTTGGCTATTGTAATACTATGCAATGCAGATTTGCATACCTGTGTCCTTCCAATTCTGTCTTCTTAGTTTATAGGTCCAGGAATAGGTCTGCTGGATCCTATGGTAGCTCAATGTTTACCTTTTAAAGGCACCTCTATTCTGTTCTCTTTAGTGGCTCTTTCCAGGTTACGTCCCACATAAAGTTGAGGGTATGCATTTCTTCCCAGCACCTTCAGCATTTATTCTTTGCAGTTTTTGCTGATGGTTATTCTGAGTGGTGTGAGCTGATACCTCTTTGTGGTTGAATTTGCATGTGTCTCATAATGCGTTGAAATTGAGCTTTTAGACATGTCCTTTTTATTTTTCCAGCTATGATTAGAGCTTATTTCTTCAAAGTGTTTTCTTAAAGTATGTGTCACCATTTGAAATATTTTGGCCATTACCTCCCTCAAGACATTTTGAGGGCAAGTTTCATTTACAGTTCTGCAGTACTTGTTCCTATGAAATGACCATTAGCACGGGCTTTAAAGCTGCTTTTGCAGGTAACTGCCAGAGGGCAGCAGCCTTTCTATGTTCCCCACCCTGGTAACTAGGGAAAAGCCCTTGCGGCCTGTGGTGTTTCTCGGTTAAAAATTAGAGTGGAGTGTGCCTGGAGAAACCCACACAAGCTGATGTCTCCTTACTTTTGTTGGATTTTTAAATGTAATTTTTATTTTTTATTGGAGTAATTTTCCACTGTGTACGTGGACCACTTCTACTTTGTGCATTCCTCGGTTGATGGACATTTTCATTTCTTCCAAGTGTTGGCTATGGTAAATATTGTTGGAGTGCAGGATTGCCAGCCTGTGACTTTTTGATTCTCATTTTCTCAGGTGATAGGCCCAGCAGTGGGTGTGATTCATTGACTGGTAGCACCGTGTTTCCCTTTTCAAAGCACCTCCTTTGTGTTTTCATTAGTGGCTCTTACCACGCCCCCTTAGAATCGAGGGTATGCATTTCTCCACAATCGCTTCAGCATTTATTGTTTGCAGCATTTATGCTAATGGCCCTACTGGCTGCTGTGAGCTGATAGGTTTTTGTAATTTGGGTTTGCATGTCTTTGAAAATTCGTAAAACTCATCATTTTTCTCCGCCGTTTTCTTTTCTGTTACAAAAAGGAAACAAATGGGAGTACATTATAACTCTTGAAAGTGTCTTCTTAGAAGGTTGCCCTCTTTTGAATTTTTTGGTCGATTTTCCACCCCAGAGTTTTTTTAGAGAGCAGGTGTCATTTCCCGAACTGCAAGTTTGGTGAATATTTATTGACCTTTAGAAATGGGTTTAAAGCTGCTGTTGTGGGAAGTGGCCTCAAGCAGGCAGCATTTCTCCATTCCCAAATCTGGTTTCTAGGGCAGCAGAGCCTTTCTGGAAGTCGTGTTCCTAGGTTGTAAATTACATTGGAATGTGCATGGAGAAACCCCCATAAGTTTATGTCTCATTATTTCTTCTTGGTTTTAAAAATTTTTTTAATTGTGGTAAAGCTTAGAATATTGTTTGTCCTAGGTGTACACAATCTGGTTCATTTGTAGATTATATATGTCTATTCAAGTACAGATCCTCTTCCCATGTAAAATGTTACAGAATGTTCCACAGACCTCCCTTGCTATATGGTCGGTCTTTTTGAGATATGTATATAATATGTGTTTGTATACATATAGTAACACTAATCTTAATTTATCCATTCACCCCACCTTTCCTTTTAGATGAGCATAGTTTGTTTTCTAAGTCTGTGAGTGTCTTTCTCTGTGGAAATATGTTCATTTGTGTCAGTTATTAGATAACGCCTATAAGTGATATCATAGAATATAGGTCTTTTGCTTTTGGACTTACCTCATGTTTCGTGATTATCTCCAGACTCATTTGTGGTGCCTCAGAGAGCAATGGTTCATTGTTTTCCATGGCTAATATTCCATTGTGTACATGGACCACTTCTTCTTTATCCATTCACCACTTGTTGGATATTTTGATTGCTTCACGGTCTTGGCTATTGTGAATAAGGCTGCACTGCAGCTTTTGCGGCCTGTGTCTTCTCGATTCTTGCCTTCTCAGGTGAGAGGTCCAATGGTGTGCCTGCTGGATTGAATGGTACCTCCATTTTTACTTTTAAACACAGCTCCTTTCTATTCTCATTATTGGCTGTTACCCTTTTACGTCTCAACAGCAGGTAGAGGGTTCACAGTTCTCTAAAACCCCTTCAGCATTTATTGTTCGTAGACTTTTTGCTGATGGTCAGTCGATTGGTGTAAGTTGAAAACTTTTTGTAGATTAGATTGCATGGGTCTAACACTCCCTGAGGTTGAGCTTTTATCCATTTTCCTTTTTTTTAAAAGAGCGTCAGTAAAACGTAACTCTTCATATTCTCTTCTTGAAACATTTGCCTGTTTTGAAATTTTTTGTCCATTCCCTACTTCAGCACAATTTTTTAGGGCAGGTGTCCTTACAGCCCTGAGTCCTTGTGAATGTTAAGTGACCATTAGCTGTGACTTTAAAGCTGCTCTTGCAGGAAACGTCCACAAGGTGGCAGCATTTCTCCTTTACCAAATTTGGTTACTAGGGAAACAGAGCCTTAAAGGAAGTGGTGTTCTAGGTTGTAAATTAAAATGGAATGTGCCAGGAAAAAGCCCTTTAAGTTTATCTCTCATTACTTCTTGTTCATATTTGTAATTTACTTTTTATTTTTTATCCCAGCAAATTTGATTACAATGGTTTGTTTCTTCTTGGTGTGCAAGATGTGGTTCTTTCACACATATATGTGTATCTATTCTTCCTCGCATCCTTTTCCCATTTAGGTTATGACAGAATGTTGAGTATTCTTCTCCTGGTCTTCCGTACGCCTTTGGTGATTATATATTTCACATGGTTTGTATATCTCTGTTAACCCCAATATGGTAATGTATCCAATCCTCATCCCTTTCTATTTGGTGAACCATAAGTTTTCAAATGAATCTGCGATTGCCTCTCTCTGTTGAAATATCTTCATTGGTATCAATTTTTAAGTAACTCCTAAAAGTGGTATGATAGGATATGTGTCTTTTGCTTTCTCACTTACTACAGGTGGCATGATTACGTCTAGACTCATCTATGGTGCTGCAAATGGCATTGTTTCATTTTTTTCAGTAGCGAATATTCCATCTGTACATGGAGGAGTTCTCCTTTGTCCATCCTTCTGTTGGTGGCCTTTTTGGTTACTTCCATATCTTGGCTATTGTAATACTGTGCAATGCAGATTTCCTGCCTCTGTCTTTCCAATTCTCTCCTCTTAGATTATAGGTCGAGGAGTGGGCCTGCTGGATCATATGGTAGCTCAATGTTTACCTTTTTAAGGCACGTCCATTCTGTTCTAGTTCGTGGCCCTTTCCAAGTTACGTCCCCCTTGAAGTTGAGGGTATGCATTTCTCTACAACACCTTCAGCATTTATTGTTTGTAGTTTTCTTGCTGGTGGTTATTCTGACAAGTGTGATCTGATACCTCTTTGTGGTTGAATTCGCACGTGCCTCATAATCCATTGAAAATGAGCTTGAAGGCATGTCCTTTTTTTATTTTTCAAGCTGTGATTACCCCTTAGTTCATCAAAGTGTTCTCTTAAAGTATATGTCACATTTTGAAATGTATTGGCCATTACCTCCCTCAAGACATTTTGAGGGCAGGTTTCATTTACAGTTCTGCAGTACTTGTTCCTATGAAATGACCATTAGCACAGGCTTAAAGCTGTTTTTGCAGGTAACTGCCAGAGGGCAGCAGCCTTTCTATGTTCCCCACCCTGGTAACTCGGGAAAAGCCCTTGCAGCCTGTGGTGTTTCTCGGTTATATATTAGCGTGGAGTGTGCCTGGACAAACCCACACAAGCTGATGTCTCCTTACTTTCGTTGGATTTTTAAATGTAAATTTTATTTTTTTTGGAGTAATTTTCCACTGTGTACGTGGACCACTTCTACTTTGTGCATTCCTCGGTTGATGGACATTTTCATTGCTTCCAAGTGTTGGCTATGGTAAATATTGTTGGAGTGCAGGATTGCCAGCCTGTGACTTTTTGATTCTCATTTTCTCAGGTGATAGGCCAAGCAGTGGTTGTGATTGACTGACTGGTAGCACCGTGTTTCCCTTTTCAAAGCACCTTCTTTGTGTTTTCATTAGTGGCACTTACCACGTCCCCTATAGAATCGAGGGTACACATTTCTCCACAATCGTTTCAGCATTTATTGTTTGCAGCATTTATGCTAATGGCCCTTCTGGCTGCTGTGAGCTGATAGGTTTTTGTAATTTGGGTTTGCATGTCTCTGAAAATTCCTAAAACTCATCATTTTTCTCCGCCGTTTTCTTTTCTGTTAAAAAAAGAAAACAGTTAGGAGTACAATATAACTCTTGATATGGTCTTCTTGGAAGGTTGCCCTCTTTTGAATTTTTTGGTCAATTTTCCACCCCAGAATTTTTTTAGAGAGCAGGTGTCATTTACCGAACTGAAAGTTTGGTGAATATTTAGAGACCTTTAGCAATGGTTTAAAGCTGATTTGTGGGAAGTGGCCTCAAGCAGGCAGCATTTCTCCATTCCCAAATCTGGGTACTAGGGCAGCAGATCCTTTCTGGAAGTCGTGTTCCTAGGTTGTAAATTACGTTGGAATGTGCATGGAGAAAAGCCCATAAGTTTATGTCTCATTATTTCTTCTTGGTATAATTTTTTTTTTAAAATTTGAGTAAAGCTTAGAATATTGTTTGTCCTAGGTGTACACAATCTGGTTCATTTGTAGATTATATATGTCAATTCAAGTACAGATCCTCTTCCCATGTAAAATGTTACACAGGTTTCCGCAGACCTCCCTTGCTTTATGGTCGGTAGTTTTGAGATATGTATATAATATGTGTTTGTATACATATAGTAACACTAATCTTAATTTATCCATTCCCCCCACCGTTCCTTTTAGATGAGCATAGTTTGTTTTCTAAGTCTGTGAGTGTCTTTCTCTGTGGAAATATGTTCATTTGTGTCAGTTATTAGATAACGCCTATAAGTGATATCATAGAATATAGGTCTTTTGCTTTCCGACTTACCTCATGTTTCATGATTATCTCCAGACTCATTTGTGGTGCCTCAGAGAGCAATGGTTCATTGTTTTCCATGGCTAATATTCCATTGTGTACATGGACCACTTCTTCTTTATCCATTCACCTCTTGTTGGATATTTTGATTGCTTCACTGTCTTGGCTATTGTGAATAAGGCTGCACTGCAGCTTTTGCGGCCTGTGTCTTCTCGATTCTTGTCTTCTCAGGTGAGAGGTCCAATGGTGCGCCTGCTGGATTGAATGGTACCTCCATTTTTACTTTTAAACACAGCTCCTTTCTGTTCTCATTATTGGCTGTTATCCTTTTACGTCTCACCAGCAGGTTGAGGGTACACAGTTCTGTAAAACCCCTTCAGCATTTATTGTTTGTAGACTTTTTGCTGATGGTCAGTCGATTAGGTGTAAGTTGAAACTTTTTGTAGATTAGATTGCATGCGTCTAACACTCCCTGAGGTTGAGCTTTTATCCATGTTCCTTTTTTTTAAAAAAAGAGTGTGAGTAAAACTTAATTCTTCATAATCTCTTCTTGAAACATTTGCCTGTTTTGAATTTTTTTGTCCATTCCCTACGTCAGCACAATTTTTTAGGGCAGGTGTCCTTTACAGCCCTGAGTCTTTGTGAATGTTAAGTGACCATTAGCTGTGAGTTTAAAGCTGCTCTTGCAGGTAACGGCCACAAGGTGGCATCATTTCTCCTTTACCAAATTTGGTTACGAGCGAAACAGAGCCTTAATGGAAGTGGTGTTCTAGGTTGTATATTAGAATGGAATATGCCAGGAAAAAGCCCTTTAAGTTTATGTCTCATTACTTCTTGTTCATATTTGTAATTTACTTTTTATTTTTTATCCAAGCAAATTTGATTACAATGGTTTGTTTGCTCTAGGTGTGCAAGATGTGGTTCTTTCACACATATACAGGTATCTATTTTTCCTCGCATCCTTTTCCCATGTAGGTTATGGCACAATGTTGAGTAGTCTTCTCCTGGTCTTCCGTACGTCTTTGGTGGTTATATATTTCACATGGTTTGTATATCTCTGTTAACCCCAATATGGTAATGTATCCAATCCTCATCCCTTTCTATTTGGTGAACCATAAGTTTTTAAATGAATCTGCGATTGCCTCTCTCTGTGGAAATATCTTCATTGGTATCAATTTTTAAGTAACTCCTAAAAGTGATATCATAGGATATGTGTCTTTTGCTTTCTCACTTACTACAGGTGGCGTGATTACGTCTAGACTCATCTATGGTGCTGCAAATGGCATTGTTTCATTTTTTCACTAGCTCATATTCCATCTGTACAGGTAGCAGTTCTTCTTTGTCCGCCCATCTGTCGGTGGACTTTTTGGTTACTTCCGTATCTTGGTTATTGTAATACTATGCAATGCAGATTTGCATACCTGTGTCCTTCCAATTCTGTCTTCTTAGTTTATAGGTCCAGGAATAGGTCTGCTGGATCCTATGGTAGCTCAATGTTTACCTTTTAAAGGCACCTCTATTCTGTTCTCTTTAGTGGCTCTTTCCAGGTTACGTCCCACATAAAGTTGAGGGTATGCATTTCTTCCCAGCACCTTCAGCATTTATTCTTTGCAGTTTTTGCTGATGGTTATTCTGAGTGGTGTGAGCTGATACCTCTTTGTGGTTGAATTTGCATGTGTCTCATAATGCGTTGAAATTGAGCTTTTAGACATGTCCTTTTTATTTTTCCAGCTATGATTAGAGCTTATTTCTTCAAAGTGTTTTCTTAAAGTATGTGTCACCATTTGAAATATTTTGGCCATTACCTCCCTCAAGACATTTTGAGGGCAAGTTTCATTTACAGTTCTGCAGTACTTGTTCCTATGAAATGACCATTAGCACGGGCTTTAAAGCTGCTTTTGCAGGTAACTGCCAGAGGGCAGCAGCCTTTCTATGTTCCCCACCCTGGTAACTAGGGAAAAGCCCTTGCGGCCTGTGGTGTTTCTCGGTTAAAAATTAGAGTGGAGTGTGCCTGGAGAAACCCACACAAGCTGATGTCTCCTTACTTTTGTTGGATTTTTAAATGTAATTTTTATTATTTATTGGAGTAATTTTCCACTGTGTACGTGGACCACTTCTACTTTGTGCATTCCTCGGTTGATGGACATTTTCATTTCTTCCAAGTGTTGGCTATGGTAAATATTGTTGGAGTGCAGGATTGCCAGCCTGTGACTTTTTGATTCTCATTTTCTCAGGTGATAGGCCCAGCAGTGGGTGTGATTCATTGACTGGTAGCACCGTGTTTCCCTTTTCAAAGCACCTCCTTTGTGTTTTCATTAGTGGCTCTTACCACGTCCCCCTTAGAATCGAGGGTACGCATTTCTCCACAATCGCTTCAGCATTTATTGTTTGCAGCATTTATGCTAATGGCCCTACTGGCTGCTGTGAGCTGATAGGTTTTTGTAATTTGGGTTTGCATGTCTTTGAAAATTCGTAAAACTCATCATTTTTCTCCGCCGTTTTCTTTTCTGTTACAAAAAGGAAACAAATGGGAGTACATTATAACTCTTGAAAGTGTCTTCTTAGAAGGTTGCCCTCTTTTGAATTTTTTGGTCGATTTTCCACCCCAGAGTTTTTTTAGAGAGCAGGTGTCATTTCCCGAACTGCAAGTTTGGTGAATATTTATTGACCTTTAGAAATGGGTTTAAAGCTGCTGTTGTGGGAAGTGGCCTCAAGCAGGCAGCATTTCTCCATTCCCAAATCTGGTTTCTAGGGCAGCAGAGCCTTTCTGGAAGTCGTGTTCCTAGGTTGTAAATTACATTGGAATGTGCATGGAGAAACCCCCATAAGTTTATGTCTCATTATTTCTTCTTGGTTTTAAAAATTTATTAATTGTGGTAAAGCTTAGAATATTGTTTGTCCTAGGTGTACACAATCTGGTTCATTTGTAGATTATATATGTCTATTCAAGTACAGATCCTCTTCCCATGTAAAATGTTACAGAATGTTCCACAGACCTCCCTTGCTATATGGTCGGTCTTTTTGAGATATGTATATAATATGTGTTTGTATACATATAGTAACACTAATCTTAATTTATCCATTCACCCCACCTTTCCTTTTAGATGAGCATAGTTTGTTTTCTAAGTCTGTGAGTGTCTTTCTCTGTGGAAATATGTTCATTTGTGTCAGTTATTAGATAACGCCTATAAGTGATATCATAGAATATAGGTCTTTTGCTTTTGGACTTACCTCATGTTTCGTGATTATCTCCAGACTCATTTGTGGTGCCTCAGGGAGCAATGGTTCATTGTTTTCCATGGCTAATATTCCATTGTGTACATGGACCACTTCTTCTTTATCCATTCACCTCTTGTTGGATATTTTGATTGCTTCACGGTCTTGGCTATTGTGAATAAGGCTGCACTGCAGCTTTTGCGGCCTGTGTCTTCTCGATTCTTGTCTTCTCAGGTGAGAGGTCCAATGGTGTGCCTGCTGGATTGAATGGTACCTCCATTTTTACTTTTAAACACAGCTCCTTTCTATTCTCATTATTGGCTGTTACCCTTTTACGTCTCAACAGCAGGTAGAGGGTTCACAGTTCTCTAAAACCCCTTCAGCATTTATTGTTCGTAGACTTTTTGCTGATGGTCAGTCGATTGGTGTAAGTTGAAAACTTTTTGTAGATTAGATTACATTGGTCTAACACTCCCTGAGGTTGAGCTTTTATCCATTTTCCTTTTTTTTTTAAAGAGCGTCAGTAAAACGTAACTCTTCATATTCTCTTCTTGAAACATTTGCCTGTTTTGAAATTTTTTGTCCATTCCCTACTTCAGCACAATTTTTTAGGGCAGGTGTCCTTACAGCCCTGAGTCCTTGTGAATGTTAAGTGACCATTAGCTGTGACTTTAAAGCTGCACTTGCAGGAAACGGCCACAAGGTGGCAGCATTTCTCCTTTACCAAATTTGGTTACTAGGGAAACAGAGCCTTAATGGAAGTGGTGTTCTAGGTTGTAAATTAAAATGGAATGTGCCAGGAAAAAGCCCTTTAAGTTTATGTCTCATTACTTCTTGTTCATATTTGTAATTTACTTTTTATTTTTTATACCAGCAAATTTGATTACAATGGTTTGTTTCTTCTTGGTGTGCAAGATGTGGTTCTTTCACACATATATGTGTATCTATTCTTCCTCGCATCCTTTTCCCATTTAGGTTATGACAGAATGTTGAGTAGTCTTCTCCTGGTCTTCCGTACGCCTTTGGTGATTATATATTTCACATGGTTTGTATATCTCTGTTAACCCCAATATGGTAATGTATCCAATCCTCATCCCTTTCTATTTGGTGAACCTAAGTTTTTTTAATGAATCTGTGATTGCCTTTCTCTGTGGAAATATCTTCATTGGTATCAATTTTTAAGTAACTCCTAAAAGTGATATGATAGGATAAGTGTCTTTTGCTTTCTTACTTACTAGAGGTGGCGTGATTACGTCTAGACTCATCTATGGTGCTGCAAATGGCATCGTTTCATTTTTTTCAGTAGCGAATATTCCATCTGTACATGGAGGAGTTCTTCTGTGTCCACCCATCTGTTGGTGGACTTTTTGGTTACTTCCATATCTTGGCTATTGTGATACTGTGCAATGCAGATTTGCCTGCCTGTGTCTTTCCAATTCTGTCTTCTTAGATTATAGGTCGAGGAGTGGGCCTGTTAGGTCATATGGTAGCTCAATGTTTACCTTTTTAAGGCACCTCCTTTCTGTTCTCATCTGTGGCCCTTTCCAACTTACGTCCCACTTGAAGTTGAGGGTATACACTTCTCCACAACACCTTCAGCACTTATTGTTTGTAGTTTTCTTGCTGATGGTTACTCTTGCAATTGTGAGATGATACCTCTTTGTGGTTGAATTCGCATGTGCCTCAAAATCCGTTGAAACTGAGCTTTAAGGCATGTCCTTTTTATTTTTCAAGCTGTGATTACCCCTTAGTTCTTCAAAGTGTTCTCTTAAAGTATGTGTCACATTTTGAAATGTTTTGGCCATTACCTCCCTCAAGACATTTTGAGGGCAGTTTTCATTTACAGTTCTGCAGTATTTGTTCCTATGAAATGACCATTAGCTCAGGCTTTAAAGCTGCTTTTGCAGGTAACTGCCAGAGGGCAGCAGCCTTTCTATTTTCCCCACCCTGGTAACTAGGGAAAAGCCCTTACGGCCGGTGGGGTTTCTCGGTTATAAATTAGAGTGGAGTGTGCCTGGACAAACCCACACAAGCTGATGTCTCCTTATTTTTGTTGGATTTTTAAATGTAATTTTTATTTTTTATTGGAGTAATTTTCGACTGTGTACGTGGACCACTTCTACTTTGTGCATTCCTCGGTTGATGGACATTTTCATTGCTTCCAAGTGTTGGCTATGGTAAATATTGTTTTAGTGCAGGATTGCCAGCCTGTGACTTTTTGATTCTCATTTTCTCTGGTGATAGGCCCAGCAGTGGGTGTGATTGACTGACTGGTAGCACTGTATTTCCCTTTTCAATGCACCTTCTTTGTGTTTTCATTAGTGGCACTTACCACGTCCCCTTTAGAATCGAGGGTACACATTTCTCCACAGTCGTTTTAGCATTTATTGTTTGCAGCATTTATGCTAATGGCCCTTCTGTCTGCTGTGAGCTGATAGGTTTTTGTAATTTGGGTTTGCATGTCTCTGAAAATTCGTAAAACTCATCATTTTTCTCCGCCGTTTTCTTTTCTGTTAAAAAAAGGAAACAATTGGGAGTACAATATAACTCTTGATATGGTCTTCTTGGAAGGTTGCCCTCTTTTGAATTTTTTGGTCAATTTTCCACCCCAGAATTTTTTTAGAGAGCAGGTGTCATTTACCGAACTGCAAGTTTGGTGAATATTTAGTGACCTTTAGCAATGGGTTTAAAGCTGATTTGTGGGAAGTGGCCTCAAGCAGGCAGCATTTCTCCATTCCCAAATCTGGGTACTAGGGCAGCAGAGCCTTTCTGGAAGTCGTGTTCCTAGGTTGTAAATTACGTTGGAATGTGCATGGAGAAACGCCCCTAAGTTTATGTCTCATTATTTCTTCTTGGTATAAAATTTTTTTTTAAATTGGAGTAAAGCTTAGAATATTGTTTGTCCTAGGTGTACACAATCTGGTTCATTTGTAGATTATATATGTCTATTCAAGTACAGATCCTCTTCCCATGTAAAATGTTACACAGGGTTCCGCAGACCTCCCTTGCTTTATGGTCGGTAGTTTTGAGATATGTATATAATATGTGTTTGTATACATATAGTAACACTAATCTTAATTTATCCATTCCCCCCACCGTTCCTTTTAGATGAGCATAGTTTGTTTTCTAAGTCTGTGAGTGTCTTTCTCTGTGGAAATATGTTCATTTGTGTCAGTTATTAGATAACGCCTATAAGTGATATCATAGAATATAGGTCTTTTGCTTTTGGACTTACCTCATGTTTCGTGATTATCTCCAGACTCATTTGTGGTGCCTCAGAGAGCAATGGTTCATTGTTTTCCATGGCTAATATTCCGTTGTGTACATGGACCACTTCTTCTTTATCCATTCACCTCTTGTTGGATATTTTGATTGCTTCACTGTCTTGGCTATTGTGAATAAGGCTGCACTGCAGCTTTTGCGGCCTGTGTCTTCTCGATTCTTGTCTTCTCAGGTGAGAGGTCCAATGGTGCGCCTGCTGGATTGAATGGTACCTCCATTTTTACTTTTAAACACAGCTCCTTTCTATTCTCATTATTGGCTGTTACCCTTTTACGTCTCACCAGCAGGTAGAGGGTACACAGTTCTGTAAAACCCCTTCAGATTTTATTGTTCGTAGACTTTTTGCTGATGGTCAGTCGACTGGTGTAAGTTGAAACTTTTTGTAGATTAGATTGCAGGTGTCTAACACTCCCTGAGGTTGAGCTTTTATCCATTTACCTTTTTTTTAAAAAGAGTGTGAGTAAAACTTAACTCTTCATAATCTCTTCTTGAAACAGTTGCCTGTTTTGAATTTTTTTGTTCATTCCCTACTTCAGCACAATTTTTTAGGGCAGGTGTCCTTTACAACCCTGAGTCTTTGTGAATGTTAAGTGACCATTAGCTGTGAGTTTAAAGCTGCTCTTGCAGGAAACGGCCACAAGGTGGCAGCATTTCTCCTTTACCAAATTTGGTTACGAGGGAAACAGAGCCTTAATGGAAGTGGTGTTCTAGGTTGTATATTAGAATGGAATATGCCAGGAAAAAGCCGTTTAAGTTTATGTCTCATTACTTCTTGTTCATATTTGTAATTTACGTTTTATTTTTTATCCCAGCAAATTTGATTACAATGGTTTGTTTGCTCTAGGTGTGCAAGATGTGGTTCTTTCACACATATACAGGTATCTATTCTTCCTCACATCCTTTTCTCATGTACGTTATGACAGAATGTTGAGTAGTCTTCTCCTGGTCTTCCGTACGTCTTTGGTGATTATATATTTCACATGGTTTGTATATCTCTGTTAACCCCAATATGGTAATGTATCCAATCCTCATCCCTTTCTATTTGGTGACCATAAGTTTTTTAATGAATCTGCGATTGCCTCTCTCTGTGGAAATATCTTCATTGGTATCGATTTTTAAGTAACTCCTAAAAGTGATATGATAGGATATGTGTCTTTTGCTTTCTCACTTACTACAGGTGGCGTGATTACGTCTAGACTCATCTATGGTGCTGCAAATGGCATTGTTTCATTTTTTCACTAGCTCATATTCCATCTGTACAGGTAGCAGTTCTTCTTTGTCCTCCCATCTGTCGGTGGACTTTTTGGTTATTTCCGTATCTTGGCTATTGTAATACTATGCAATGCAGATTTGCATACCTGTGTCCTTCCAATTCTGTCTTTTTAGTTTATAGGTCCAGGAATAGGTCTGCTGGATCCTATGGTAGCTCAATGTTTACCTTTTAAAGGCACCTCTATTCTGTTCTCTTTAGTGGCTCTTTCCAGGTTACGTCCCACGTAAAGTTGAGGGTATGCATTTCTTCCCAGCACCTTCAGCATTTATTCTTTGCAGTTTTTGCTGATGGTTATTCTGAGTGGTGTGAGCTGATACCTCTTTGTGGTTCAATTTGCATGTGTCTCATAATGCGTTGAAATTGAGCTTTTAGACATGTCCTTTTTATTTTTCCAGCTATGATTAGAGCTTATTTCTTCAAAGTGTTTTCTTAAAGTATGTGTCACCATTTGAAATATTTTGGCCATTACCTCCCTCAAGACATTTTGAGGGCAAGTTTCATTTACAGTTCTGCAGTACTTGTTCCTATGAAATGACCATTAGCACGGGCTTTAAAGCTGCTTTTGCAGGTAACTGTCAGAGGGCAGCAGCCTTTCTATGTTCCCCACCCTGGTAACTAGGGAAAAGCCCTTGCGGCCTGTGGTGTTTCTCGGTTAAAAATTAGAGTGGAGTGTGCCTGGAGAAACCCACACAAGCTGATGTCTCCTTACTTTTGTTGGATTTTTAAATGTAATTTTTATTTTTTATTGCAGTAATTTTCCACTGTGTACTTGGACCACTTCTACTTTGTGCATTCCTCGGTTGATGGACATTTTCATTTCTTCCAAGTGTTGGCTATGGTAAATATTGTTGGAGTGCAGGATTGCCAGCCTGTGACTTTTTGATTCTCATTTTCTCAGGTGATAGGCCCAGCAGTGGGTGTGATTCATTGACTGGTAGCACCGTGTTTCCCTTTTCAAAGCACCTCCTTTGTGTTTTCATTAGTGGCTCTTACCACGTCCCCCTTAGAATCGAGGGTACGCATTTCTCCACAATCGCTTCAGCATTTATTGTTTGCAGCATTTATGCTAATGGCCCTACTGGCTGCTGTGAGCTGATAGGTTTTTGTAATTTGGGTTTGCATGTCTTTGAAAATTCGTAAAACTCATCATTTTTCTCCGCCGTTTTCTTTTCTGTTACAAAAAGGAAACAAATGGGAGTACATTATAACTCTTGAAAGTGTCTTCTTAGAAGGTTGCCCTCTTTTGAATTTTTTGGTCGATTTTCCACCCCAGAGTTTTTTTAGAGAGCAGGTGTCATTTCCCGAACTGCAAGTTTGGTGAATATTTATTGACCTTTAGAAATGGGTTTAAAGCTGCTGTTGTGGGAAGTGGCCTCAAGCAGGCAGCATTTCTCCATTCCCAAATCTGGTTTCTAGGGCAGCAGAGCCTTTCTGGAAGTCGTGTTCCTAGGTTGTAAATTACATTGGAATGTGCATGGAGAAACCCCCATAAGTTTATGTCTCATTATTTCTTCTTGGTTTTAAAAATTTTTTTAATTGTGGTAAAGCTTAGAATATTGTTTGTCCTAGGTGTACACAATCTGGTTCATTTGTAGATTATATATGTCTATTCAAGTACAGATCCTCTTCCCATGTAAAATGTTACAGAATGTTCCGCAGACCTCCCTTGCTATATGGTCGGTCTTTTTGAGATATGTATATAATATGTGTTTGTATACATATAGTAACACTAATCTTAATTTATCCATTCACTCCACCTTTCCTTTTAGATGAGCATAGTTTGTTTTCTAAGTCTGTGAGTGTCTTTCTCTGTGGAAATATGTTCATTTTTGTCAGTTATTAGATAACGCCTATAAGTGATATCATAGAATATAGGTCTTTTGCTTTTGGACTTACCTCATGTTTCGTGATTATCTCCAGACTCATTTGTGGTGCCTCAGGGAGCAATGGTTCATTGTTTTCCATGGCTAATATTCCATTGTGTACATGGACCACTTCTTCTTTATCCATTCACCTCTTGTTGGATATTTTGATTGCTTCACGGTCTTGGCTATTGTGAATAAGGCTGCACTGCAGCTTTTGCGGTCTGTGTCTTCTCGATTCTTGTCTTCTCAGGTGAGAGGTCCAATGGTGTGCCTGCTGGATTGAATGGTACCTCCATTTTTACTTTTAAACACAGCTCCTTTCTATTCTCATTATTGGCTGTTACCCTTTTACGTCTCAACAGCAGGTAGAGGGTTCACAGTTCTCTAAAACCCCTTCAGCATTTATTGTTCGTAGACTTTTTGCTGATGGTCAGTCGATTGGTGTAAGTTGAAAACTTTTTGTAGATTAGATTGCATGGGTCTAACACTCCCTGAGGTTGAGCTTTTATCCATTTTCCTTTTTTTTTAAAGGAGCGTCAGTAAAACGTAACTCTTCATATTCTCTTCTTGAAACATTTGCCTGTTTTGAAATGTTTTGTCCATTCCCTACTTCAGCACAATTTTTTAGGGCAGGTGTCCTTACAGCCCTGAGTCCTTGTGAATGTTAAGTGACCATTAGCTGTGACTTTAAAGCTGCTCTTGCAGGAAACGGCCACAAGGTGGCAGCATTTCTCCTTTACCAAATTTGGTTACTAGGGAAACAGAGCCTTAATGGAAGTGGTGTTCTAGGTTGTAAATTAAAATGGAATGTGCCAGGAAAAAGCCCTTTAAGTTTATGTCTCATTACTTCTTGTTCATATTTGTAATTTACTTTTTATTTTTTATCCCAGCAAATTTGATTACAATGGTTTGTTTCTTCTTGGTGTGCAAGATGTGGTTCTTTCACACATATATGTGTATCTATTCTTCCTCGCATCCTTTTCCCATTTAGGTTATGACAGAATGTTGAGTAGTCTTCTCCTGGTCTTCCGTACGCCTTTGGTGATTATATATTTCACATGGTTTGTATATCTCTGTTAACCCCAATATGGTAATGTATCCAATCCTCATCCCTTTCTATTTGGTGAACCTAAGTTTTTTTAATGAATCTGTGATTGCCTTTCTCTGTGGAAATATCTTCATTGGTATCAATTTTTAAGTAACTCCTAAAAGTGATATGATAGGATATGTGTCTTTTGCTTTCTTACTAACTACAGGTGGCGTGATTACGTCTAGACTCATCTATGGTGCTGCAAATGGCATTGTTTCATTTTTTTCAGTAGCGAATATTCCATCTGTACATGGAGGAGTTCTTCTGTGTCCACCCATCTGTTGGTGGACTTTTTGGTTACTTCCATATCTTGGCTATTGTGATACTGTGCAATGCAGATTTGCCTGCCTGTGTCTTTCCAATTCTGACTTCTTAGATTATAGGTCGAGGAGTGGGCCTGTTAGGTCATATGGTAGCTCAATGTTTACCTTTTTAAGGCACCTCCTTTCTGTTCTCATCTGTGGCCCTTTCCAACTTACGTCCCACTTGAAGTTGAGGGTATACACTTCTCCACAACACCTTCAGCACTTATTGTTTGTAGTTTTCTTGCTGATGGTTACTCTTGCAATTGTGAGCTGATACCTCTTTGTGGTTGAATTCGCATGTGCCTCAAAATCCGTTGAAACTGAGCTTTAAGGCATGTCCTTTTTATTTTTCAAGCTGTGATTACCCCTTAGTTCTTCAAAGTGTTCTCTTAAAGTATGTGTCACATTTTGAAATGTTTTGGCCATTACCTCCCTCAAGACATTTTGAGGGCAGTTTTCATTTACAGTTCTGCAGTATTTGTTCCTATGAAATGACCATTAGCTCAGGCTTTAAAGCTGCTTTTGCAGGTAACTGCCAGAGGTCAGCAGCCTTTCTATTTTCCCCACCCTGGTAACTAGGGAAAAGCCCTTACGGCCGGTGGGGTTTCTCGGTTATAAATTAGAGTGGAGTGTGCCTGGACAAACCCACACAAGCTGATGTCTCCTTATTTTTGTTGGATTTTTAAATGTAATTTTTATTTTTTATTGGAGTAATTTTCGACTGTGTGCGTGGACCACTTCTACTTTGTGCATTCCTCGGTTGATGGACATTTTCATTGCTTCCAAGTGTTGGCTATGGTAAATATTGTTTTAGTGCAGGATTGCCAGCCTGTGACTTTTTGATTCTCATTTTCTCTGGTGATAGGCCCAGCAGTGGGTGTGATTGACTGACTGGTAGCACCGTATTTCCCTTTTCAATGCACCTTCTTTGTGTTTTCATTAGTGGCACTTACCACGTCCCCTTTAGAATCGAGGGTACACATTTCTCCACAATCGTTTTAGCATTTATTGTTTGCAGCATTTATGCTAATGGCCCTTCTGTCTGCTGTGAGCTGATAGTTTTTTGTAATTTGGGTTTGCATGTCTCTGAAAATTCGTAAAACTCATCATTTTTCTCCGCCGTTTTCTTTTCTGTTAAAAAAAGGAAACAATTGGGAGTACAATATAACTCTTGATATGGTCTTCTTGGCAGGTTGCCCTCTTTTGAATTTTTTGGTCAATTTTCCACCCCAGAATTTTTTTAGAGAGCAGGTGTCATTTACCGAACTGCAAGTTTGGTGAATATTTAGTGACCTTTAGCAATGGGTTTAAAGCTGATTTGTGGGAAGTGGCCTCAAGCAGGCAGCATTTCTCCATTCCCAAATCTGGGTACTAGGGCAGCAGAGCCTTTCTGGAAGTCGTGTTCCTAGGTTGTAAATTACGTTGGAATGTGCATGGAGAAACGCCCCTAAGTTTATGTCTCATTATTTCTTCTTGGTATAAAAATTTTTTTTAAATTGGAGTAAAGCTTAGAATATTGTTTGTCCTTGGTGTACACAATCTGGTTCATTTGTAGATTATATATGTCTATTCAAGTACAGATCCTCTTCCCATGTAAAATGTTACACAGGGTTCCGCAGACCTCCCTTGCTTTATGGTCGGTAGTTTTGAGATATGTATATAATATGTGTTTGTATACATATAGTAACACTAATCTTAATTTATCCATTCCCCCCACCGTTCCTTTTAGATGAGCATAGTTTGTTTTCTAAGTCTGTGAGTGTCTTTCTCTGTGGAAATATGTTCATTTGTGTCAGTTATTAGATAACGCCTATAAGTGATATCATAGAATATAGGTCTTTTGCTTTTGGACTTACCTCATGTTTCGTGATTATCTCCAGACTCATTTGTGGTGCCTCAGAGAGCAATGGTTCATTGTTTTCCATGGCTAATATTCCGTTGTGTACATGGACCACTTCTTCTTTATCCATTCACCTCTTGTTGGATATTTTGATTGCTTCACTGTCTTGGCTATTGTGAATAAGGCTGCACTGCAGCTTTTGCGGCCTGTGTCTTCTCGATTCTTGTCTTCTCAGGTGAGAGGTCCAATGGTGCGCCTGCTGGATTGAATGGTACCTCCATTTTTACTTTTAAACACAGCTCCTTTCTATTCTCATTATTGGCTGTTACCCTTTTACGTCTCACCAGCAGGTAGAGGGTACACAGTTCTGTAAAACCCCTTCAGATTTTATTGTTCGTAGACTTTTTGCTGATGGTCAGTCGACTGGTGTAAGTTGAAACTTTTTGTAGATTAGATTGCAGGTGTCTAACACTCCCTGAGGTTGAGCTTTTATCCATTTACCTTTTTTTTAAAAAGAGTGTGAGTAAAACTTAACTCTTCATAATCTCTTCTTGAAACAGTTGCCTGTTTTGAATTTTTTTGTTCATTCCCTACTTCAGCACAATTTTTTAGGGCAGGTGTCCTTTACAACCCTGAGTCTTTGTGAATGTTAAGTGACCATTAGCTGTGAGTTTAAAGCTGCTCTTGCAGGAAACGGCCACAAGGTGGCAGCATTTCTCCTTTACCAAATTTGGTTACGAGGGAAACAGAGCCTTAATGGAAGTGGTGTTCTAGGTTGTATATTAGAATGGAATATGCCAGGAAAAAGCCGTTTAAGTTTATGTCTCATTACTTCTTGTTCATATTTGTAATTTACGTTTTATTTTTTATCCCAGCAAATTTGATTACAATGGTTTGTTTGCTCTAGGTGTGCAAGATGTGGTTCTTTCACACATATACAGGTATCTATTCTTCCTCACATCCTTTTCTCATGTACGTTATGACAGAATGTTGAGTAGTCTTCTCCTGGTCTTCCGTACGTCTTTGGTGATTATATATTTCACATGGTTTGTATATCTCTGTTAACCCCAATATGGTAATGTATCCAATCCTCATCCCTTTCTATTTGGTGACCATAAGTTTTTTAATGAATCTGCGATTGCCTCTCTCTGTGGAAATATCTTCATTGGTATCGATTTTTAAGTAACTCCTAAAAGTGATATGATAGGATATGTGTCTTTTGCTTTCTCACTTACTACAGGTGGCGTGATTACGTCTAGACTCATCTATGGTGCTGCAAATGGCATTGTTTCATTTTTTCACTAGCTCATATTCCATCTGTACAGGTAGCAGTTCTTCTTTGTCCTCCCATCTGTCGGTGGACTTTTTGGTTACTTCCGTATCTTGGCTATTGTAATACTATGCAATGCAGAATTGCATACCTGTGTCCTTCCAATTCTGTCTTTTTAGTTTATAGGTCCAGGAATAGGTCGGCTGGATCCTATGGTAGCTCAATGTTTACCTTTTAAAGGCACCTCTATTCTGTTCTCTTTAGTGGCTCTTTCCAGGTTACGTCCCACGTAAAGTTGAGGGTATGCATTTCTTCCCAGCACCTTCAGCATTTATTCTTTGCAGTTTTTGCTGATGGTTATTCTGAGTGGTGTGAGCTGATACCTCTTTGTGGTTCAATTTGCATGTGTCTCATAATGCGTTGAAATTGAGCTTTTAGACATGTCCTTTTTATTTTTCCAGCTATGATTAGAGCTTATTTCTTCAAAGTGTTTTCTTAAAGTATGTGTCACCATTTGAAATATTTTGGCCATTACCTCCCTCAAGACATTTTGAGGGCAAGTTTCATTTACAGTTCTGCAGTACTTGTTCCTATGAAATGACCATTAGCACGGGCTTTAAAGCTGCTTTTGCAGGTAACTGTCAGAGGGCAGCAGCCTTTCTATGTTCCCCACCCTGGTAACTAGGGAAAAGCCCTTGCGGCCTGTGGTGTTTCTCGGTTAAAAATTAGAGTGGAGTGTGCCTGGAGAAACCCACACAAGCTGATGTCTCCTTACTTTTGTTGGATTTTTAAATGTAATTTTTATTTTTTATTGCAGTAATTTTCCACTGTGTACTTGGACCACTTCTACTTTGTGCATTCCTCGGTTGATGGACATTTTCATTTCTTCCAAGTGTTGGCTATGGTAAATATTGTTGGAGTGCAGGATTGCCAGCCTGTGACTTTTTGATTCTCATTTTCTCAGGTGATAGGCCCAGCAGTGGGTGTGATTCATTGACTGGTAGCACCGTGTTTCCCTTTTCAAAGCACCTCCTTTGTGTTTTCATTAGTGGCTCTTACCACGTCCCCCTTAGAATCGAGGGTACGCATTTCTCCACAATCGCTTCAGCATTTATTGTTTGCAGCATTTATGCTAATGACCCTACTGGCTGTTGTGAGCTGATAGGTTTTTGTAATTTGGGTTTGCATGTCTTTGAAAATTCGTAAAACTCATCATTTTTCTCCGCCGTTTTCTTTTCTGTTACAAAAAGGAAACAAATGGGAGTACATTATAACTCTTGAAAGTGTCTTCTTAGAAGGTTGCCCTCTTTTGAATTTTTTGGTCGATTTTCCACCCCAGAGTTTTTTTAGAGAGCAGGTGTCATTTCCCGAACTGCAAGTTTGGTGAATATTTATTGACCTTTAGAAATGGGTTTAAAGCTGCTGTTGTGGGAAGTGGCCTCAAGCAGGCAGCATTTCTCCATTCCCAAATCTGGTTTCTAGGGCAGCAGAGCCTTTCTGGAAGTCGTGTTCCTAGGTTGTAAATTACATTGGAATGTGCATGGAGAAACCCCCATAAGTTTATGTCTCATTATTTCTTCTTGGTTTTAAAATTTTTTTTAATTGTGGTAAAGCTTAGAATATTGTTTGTCCTAGGTGTACACAATCTGGTTCATTTGTAGATTATATATGTCTATTCAAGTACAGATCCTCTTCCCATGTAAAATGTTACAGAATGTTCCGCAGACCTCCCTTGCTATATGGTCGGTCTTTTTGAGATATGTATATAATATGTGTTTGTATACATATAGTAACACTAATCTTAATTTATCCATTCACTCCACCTTTCCTTTTAGATGAGCATAGTTTGTTTTCTAAGTCTGTGAGTGTCTTTCTCTGTGGAAATATGTTCATTTGTGTCAGTTATTAGATAACGCCTATAAGTGATATCATAGAATATAGGTCTTTTGCTTTTGGACTTACCTCATGTTTCGTGATTATCTCCAGACTCATTTGTGGTGCCTCAGAGAGCAATGGTTCATTGTTTTCCATGGCTAATATTCCATTGTGTACGTGGACCACTTCTTCTTTATCCATTCACCTCTTGTTGGATATTTTGATTGCTTCACGGTCTTGGCTATTGTGAATTAGGCTGCACTGCAGCTTTTGCGGCCTGTGTCTTCTCGATTCTTGTCTTCTCAGGTGAGAGGTCCAATGGTGTGCCTGCTGGATTGAATGGTACCTCCATTTTTACTTTTAAACACAGCTCCTTTCTATTCTCATTATTGGCTGTTACCCTTTTACGTCTCAACAGCAGGTAGAGGGTTCACAGTTCTCTAAAACCCCTTCAGCATTTATTGTTCGTAGACTTTTTGCTGATGGTCAGTCGATTGGTGTAAGTTGAAAACTTTTTGTAGATTAGATTGCATGGGTCTAACACTCCCTGAGGTTGAGCTTTTATCCATTTTCCTTTTTTTTTTAAAGAGCGTCAGTAAAACGTAACTCTTCATATTCTCTTCTTGAAACATTTGCCTGTTTTGAAATTTTTTGTCCATTCCCTACTTCAGCACAATTTTTTAGGGCAGGTGTCCTTACAGCCCTGAGTCCTTGTGAATGTTAAGTGACCATTAGCTGTGACTTTAAAGCTGCTCTTGCAGGAAACGGCCACAAGGTGGCAGCATTTCTCCTTTACCAAATTTGGTTACTAGGGAAACAGAGCCTTAATGGAAGTGGTGTTCTAGGTTGTAAATTAAAATGGAATGTGCCAGGAAAAAGCCCTTTAAGTTTATGTCTCATTACTTCTTGTTCATATTTGTAATTTACTTTTTATTTTTTATCCCAGCAAATTTGATTACAATGGTTTGTTTCTTCTTGGTGTGCAAGATGTGGTTCTTTCACACATATATGTGTATCTATTCTTCCTCGCATCCTTTTCCCATTTAGGTTATGACAGAATGTTGAGTAGTCTTCTCCTGGTCTTCCGTACGCCTTTGGTGATTATATATTTCACATGGTTTGTATATCTCTGTTAACCCCAATATGGTAATGTATCCAATCCTCATCCCTTTCTATTTGGTGAACCTAAGTTTTTTTAATGAATCTGTGATTGCCTTTCTCTGTGGAAATATCTTCATTGGTATCAATTTTTAAGTAACTCCTAAAAGTGATATGATAGGATATGTGTCTTTTGCTTTCTTACTAACTACAGGTGGCGTGATTACGTCTAGACTCATCTATGGTGCTGCAAATGGCATCGTTTCATTTTTTTCAGTAGCGAATATTCCATCTGTACATGGAGGAGTTCTTCTGTGTCCACCCATCTGTTGGTGGACTTTTTGGTTACTTCCATATCTTGGCTATTGTGATACTGTGCAATGCAGATTTGCCTGCCTGTGTCTTTCCAATTCTGACTTCTTAGATTATAGGTCGAGGAGTGGGCCTGTTAGGTCATATGGTAGCTCAATGTTTACCTTTTTAAGGCACCTCCTTTCTGCTCTCATCTGTGGCCCTTTCCAACTTACGTCCCACTTGAAGTTGAGGGTATACACTTCTCCACAACACCTTCAGCACTTATTGTTTGTAGTTTTCTTGCTGATGGTTACTCTTGCAATTGTGAGCTGATACCTCTTTGTGGTTGAATTCGCATGTGCCTCAAAATCCGTTGAAACTGAGCTTTAAGGCATGTCCTTTTTATTTTTCAAGCTGTGATTACCCCTTAGTTCTTCAAAGTGTTCTCTTAAAGTATGTGTCACATTTTGAAATGTTTTGGCCATTACCTCCCTCAAGACATTTTGAGGGCAGTTTTCATTTACAGTTCTGCAGTATTTGTTCCTATGAAATGACCATTAGCTCAGGCTTTAAAGCTGCTTTTGCAGGTAACTGCCAGAGGGCAGCAGCCTTTCTATTTTCCCCACCCTGGTAACTAGGGAAAAGCCCTTACGGCCGGTGGGGTTTCTCGGTTATAAATTAGAGTGGAGTGTGCCTGGACAAACCCACACAAGCTGATGTCTCCTTATTTTTGTTGGATTTTTAAATGTAATTTTTATTTTTTATTGGAGTAATTTTCGACTGTGTGCGTGGACCACTTCTACTTAGTGCATTCCTCGGTTGATGGACATTTTCATTGCTTCCAAGTGTTGGCTATGGTAAATATTGTTTTAGTGCAGGATTGCCAGCCTGTGACTTTTTGATTCTCATTTTCTCTGGTGATAGGCCCAGCAGTGGGTGTGATTGACTGACTGGTAGCACCGTATTTCCCTTTTCAATGCACCTTCTTTGTGTTTTCATTAGTGGCACTTACCACGTCCCCTTTAGAATCGAGGGTACACATTTCTCCACAATCGTTTTAGCATTTATTGTTTGCAGCATTTATGCTAATGGCCCTTCTGTCTGCTGTGAGCTGATAGGTTTTTGTAATTTGGGTTTGCATGTCTCTGAAAATTCGTAAAACTCATCATTTTTCTCCGCCGTTTTCTTTTCTGTTAAAAAAAGGAAACAATTGGGAGTACAATATAACTCTTGATATGGTCTTCTTGGAAGGTTGCCCTCTTTTGAATTTTTTGGTCAATTTTCCACCCCAGAATTTTTTTAGAGAGCAGGTGTCATTTACCGAACTGCAAGTTTGGTGAATATTTAGTGACCTTTAGCAATGGGTTTAAAGCTGATTTGTGGGAAGTGGCCTCAAGCAGGCAGCATTTCTCCATTCCCAAATCTGGGTACTAGGGCAGCAGAGCCTTTCTGGAAGTCGTGTTCCTAGGTTGTAAATTACGTTGGAATGTGCATGGAGAAACGCCCCTAAGTTTATGTCTCATTATTTCTTCTTGGTATAAAAATTTTTTTTAAATTGGAGTAAAGCTTAGAATATTGTTTGTCCTAGGTGTACACAATCTGGTTCATTTGTAGATTATATATGTCTATTCAAGTACAGATCCTCTTCCCATGTAAAATGTTACACAGGGTTCCGCAGACCTCCCTTGCTTTATGGTCGGTAGTTTTGAGATATGTATATAATATGTGTTTGTATACATATAGTAACACTAATCTTAATTTATCCATTCCCCCCACCGTTCCTTTTAGATGAGCATAGTTTGTTTTCTAAGTCTGTGAGTGTCTTTCTCTGTGGAAATATGTTCATTTGTGTCAGTTATTAGATAACGCCTATAAGTGATATCATAGAATATAGGTCTTTTGCTTTTGGACTTACCTCATGTTTCGTGATTATCTCCAGACTCATTTGTGGTGCCTCAGAGAGCAATGGTTCATTGTTTTCCATGGCTAATATTCCGTTGTGTACATGGACCACTTCTTCTTTATCCATTCACCTCTTGTTGGATATTTTGATTGCTTCACTGTCTTGGCTATTGTGAATAAGGCTGCACTGCAGCTTTTGCGGCCTGTGTCTTCTCGATTCTTGTCTTCTCAGGTGAGAGGTCCAATGGTGCGCCTGCTGGATTGAATGGTACCTCCATTTTTACTTTTAAACACAGCTCCTTTCTATTCTCATTATTGGCTGTTACCCTTTTACGTCTCACCAGCAGGTAGAGGGTACACAGTTCTGTAAAACCCCTTCAGATTTTATTGTTCGTAGACTTTTTGCTGATGGTCAGTCGACTGGTGTAAGTTGAAACTTTTTGTAGATTAGATTGCAGGTGTCTAACACTCCCTGAGGTTGAGCTTTTATCCATTTACCTTTTTTTTAAAAAGAGTGTGAGTAAAACTTAACTCTTCATAATCTCTTCTTGAAACAGTTGCCTGTTTTGAATTTTTTTGTTCATTCCCTACTTCAGCACAATTTTTTAGGGCAGGTGTCCTTTACAACCCTGAGTCTTTGTGAATGTTAAGTGACCATTAGCTGTGAGTTTAAAGCTGCTCTTGCAGGAAACGGCCACAAGGTGGCAGCATTTCTCCTTTACCAAATTTGGTTACGAGGGAAACAGAGCCTTAATGGAAGTGGTGTTCTAGGTTGTATATTAGAATGGAATATGCCAGGAAAAAGCCGTTTAAGTTTATGTCTCATTACTTCTTGTTCATATTTGTAATTTACGTTTTATTTTTTATCCCAGCAAATTTGATTACAATGGTTTGTTTGCTCTAGGTGTGCAAGATGTGGTTCTTTCACACATATACAGGTATCTATTCTTCCTCACATCCTTTTCTCATGTACGTTATGACAGAATGTTGAGTAGTCTTCTCCTGGTCTTCCGTACGTCTTTGGTGATTATATATTTCACATGGTTTGTATATCTCTGTTAACCCCAATATGGTAATGTATCCAATCCTCATCCCTTTCTATTTGGTGACCATAAGTTTTTTAATGAATCTGCGATTGCCTCTCTCTGTGGAAATATCTTCATTGGTATCGATTTTTAAGTAACTCCTAAAAGTGATATGATAGGATATGTGTCTTTTGCTTTCTCACTTACTACAGGTGGCGTGATTACGTCTAGACTCATCTATGGTGCTGCAAATGGCATTGTTTCGTTTTTTCACTAGCTCATATTCCATCTGTACAGGTAGCAGTTCTTCTTTGTCCTCCCATCTGTCGGTGGACTTTTTGGTTACTTCCGTATCTTGGCTATTGTAATACTATGCAATGCAGATTTGCATACCTGTGTCCTTCCAATTCTGTCTTTTTAGTTTATAGGTCCAGGAATAGGTCTGCTGGATCCTATGGTAGCTCAATGTTTACCTTTTAAAGGCACCTCTATTCTGTTCTCTTTAGTGGCTCTTTCCAGGTTACGTCCCACATAAAGTTGAGGGTATGCATTTCTTCCCAGCACCTTCAGCATTTATTCTTTGCAGTTTTTGCTGATGGTTATTCTGAGTGGTGTGAGCTGATACCTCTTTGTGGTTCAATTTGCATGTGTCTCATAATGCGTTGAAATTGAGCTTTTAGACATGTCCTTTTTATTTTTCCAGCTATGATTAGAGCTTATTTCTTCAAAGTGTTTTCTTAAAGTATGTGTCACCATTTGAAATATTTTGGCCATTACCTCCCTCAAGACATTTTGAGGGCAAGTTTCATTTACAGTTCTGCAGTACTTGTTCCTATGAAATGACCATTAGCACGGGCTTTAAAGCTGCTTTTGCAGGTAACTGTCAGAGGGCAGCAGCCTTTCTATGTTCCCCACCCTGGTAACTAGGGAAAAGCCCTTGCGGCCTGTGGTGTTTCTCGGTTAAAAATTAGAGTGGAGTGTGCCTGGAGAAACCCACACAAGCTGATGTCTCCTTACTTTTGTTGGATTTTTAAATGTAATTTTTATTTTTTATTGCAGTAATTTTCCACTGTGTACTTGGACCACTTCTACTTTGTGCATTCCTCGGTTGATGGACATTTTCATTTCTTCCAAGTGTTGGCTATGGTAAATATTGTTGGAGTGCAGGATTGCCAGCCTGTGACTTTTTGATTCTCATTTTCTCAGGTGATAGGCCCAGCAGTGGGTGTGATACATTGACTGGTAGCACCGTGTTTCCCTTTTCAAAGCACCTCCTTTGTGTTTTCATTAGTGGCTCTTACCACGTCCCCCTTAGAATCGAGGGTACGCATTTCTCCACAATCGCTTCAGCATTTATTGTTTGCAGCATTTATGCTAATGGCCCTACTGGCTGCTGTGAGCTGATAGGTTTTTGTAATTTGGGTTTGCATGTCTTTGAAAATTCGTAAAACTCATCATTTTTCTCCGCCGTTTTCTTTTCTGTTACAAAAAGGAAACAAATGGGAGTACATTATAACTCTTGAAAGTGTCTTCTTAGAAGGTTGCCCTCTTTTGAATTTTTTGGTCGATTTTCCACCCCAGAGTTTTTTTAGAGAGCAGGTGTCATTTCCCGAACTGCAAGTTTGGTGAATATTTATTGACCTTTAGAAATGGGTTTAAAGCTGCTGTTGTGGGAAGTGGCCTCAAGCAGGCAGCATTTCTCCATTCCCAAATCTGGTTTCTAGGGCAGCAGAGCCTTTCTGGAAGTCGTGTTCCTAGGTTGTAAATTACATTGGAATGTGCATGGAGAAACCCCCATAAGTTTATGTCTCATTATTTCTTCTTGGTTTTAAAATTTTTTTTAATTGTGGTAAAGCTTAGAATATTGTTTGTCCTAGGTGTACACAATCTGGTTCATTTGTAGATTATATATGTCTATTCAAGTACAGATCCTCTTCCCATGTAAAATGTTACAGAATGTTCCGCAGACCTCCCTTGCTATATGGTCGGTCTTTTTGAGATATGTATATAATATGTGTTTGTATACATATAGTAACACTAATCTTAATTTATCCATTCACTCCACCTTTCCTTTTAGATGAGCATAGTTTGTTTTCTAAGTCTGTGAGTGTCTTTCTCTGTGGAAATATGTTCATTTGTGTCAGTTATTAGATAACGCCTATAAGTGATATCATAGAATATAGGTCTTTTGCTTTTGGACTTACCTCATGTTTCGTGATTATCTCCAGACTCATTTGTGGTGCCTCAGAGAGCAATGGTTCATTGTTTTCCATGGCTAATATTCCATTGTGTACGTGGACCACTTCTTCTTTATCCATTCACCTCTTGTTGGATATTTTGATTGCTTCACGGTCTTGGCTATTGTGAATTAGGCTGCACTGCAGCTTTTGCGGCCTGTGTCTTCTCGATTCTTGTCTTCTCAGGTGAGAGGTCCAATGGTGTGCCTGCTGGATTGAATGGTACCTCCATTTTTACTTTTAAACACAGCTCCTTTCTATTCTCATTATTGGCTGTTACCCTTTTACGTCTCAACAGCAGGTAGAGGGTTCACAGTTCTCTAAAACCCCTTCAGCATTTATTGTTCGTAGACTTTTTGCTGATGGTCAGTCGATTGGTGTAAGTTGAAAACTTTTTGTAGATTAGATTGCATGGGTCTAACACTCCCTGAGGTTGAGCTTTTATCCATTTTCCTTTTTTTTTTAAAGAGCGTCAGTAAAACGTAACTCTTCATATTCTCTTCTTGAAACATTTGCCTGTTTTGAAATTTTTTGTCCATTCCCTACTTCAGCACAATTTTTTAGGGCAGGTGTCCTTACAGCCCTGAGTCCTTGTGAATGTTAAGTGACCATTAGCTGTGACTTTAAAGCTGCTCTTGCAGGAAACGGCCACAAGGTGGCAGCATTTCTCCTTTACCAAATTTGGTTACTAGGGAAACAGAGCCTTAATGGAAGTGGTGTTCTAGGTTGTAAATTAAAATGGAATGTGCCAGGAAAAAGCCCTTTAAGTTTATGTCTCATTACTTCTTGTTCATATTTGTAATTTACTTTTTATTTTTTATACCAGCAAATTTGATTACAATTGTTTGTTTCTTCTTGGTGTGCAAGATGTGGTTCTTTCACACATATATGTGTATCTATTCTTCCTCGCATCCTTTTCCCATTTAGGTTATGACAGAATGTTGAGTAGTCTTCTCCTGGTCTTCCGTACGCCTTTGGTGATTATATATTTCACATGGTTTGTATATCTCTGTTAACCCCAATATGGTAATGTATCCAATCCTCATCCCTTTCTATTTGGTGAACCTAAGTTTTTTTAATGAATCTGTGATTGCCTTTCTCTGTGGAAATATCTTCATTGGTATCAATTTTTAAGTAACTCCTAAAAGTGATATGATAGGATATGTGTCTTTTGCTTTCTTACTAACTACAGGTGGCGTGATTACGTCTAGACTCATCTATGGTGCTGCAAATGGCATCGTTTCATTTTTTTCAGTAGCGAATATTCCATCTGTACATGGAGGAGTTCTTCTGTGTCCACCCATCTGTTGGTGGACTTTTTGGTTACTTCCATATCTTGGCTATTGTGATACTGTGCAATGCAGATTTGCCTGCCTGTGTCTTTCCAATTCTGACTTCTTAGATTATAGGTCGAGGAGTGGGCCTGTTAGGTCATATGGTAGCTCAATGTTTACCTTTTTAAGGCACCTCCTTTCTGCTCTCATCTGTGGCCCTTTCCAACTTACGTCCCACTTGAAGTTGAGGGTATACACTTCTCCACAACACCTTCAGCACTTATTGTTTGTAGTTTTCTTGCTGATGGTTACTCTTGCAATTGTGAGCTGATACCTCTTTGTGGTTGAATTCGCATGTGCCTCAAAATCCGTTGAAACTGAGCTTTAAGGCATGTCCTTTTTATTTTTCAAGCTGTGATTACCCCTTAGTTCTTCAAAGTGTTCTCTTAAAGTATGTGTCACATTTTGAAATGTTTTGGCCATTACCTCCCTCAAGACATTTTGAGGGCAGTTTTCATTTACAGTTCTGCAGTATTTGTTCCTATGAAATGACCATTAGCTCAGGCTTTAAAGCTGCTTTTGCAGGTAACTGCCAGAGGGCAGCAGCCTTTCTATTTTCCCCACCCTGGTAACTAGGGAAAAGCCCTTACGGCCGGTGGGGTTTCTCGGTTATAAATTAGAGTGGAGTGTGCCTGGACAAACCCACACAAGCTGATGTCTCCTTATTTTTGTTGGATTTTTAAATGTAATTTTTATTTTTTATTGGAGTAATTTTCGACTGTGTGCGTGGACCACTTCTACTTAGTGCATTCCTCGGTTGATGGACATTTTCATTGCTTCCAAGTGTTGGCTATGGTAAATATTGTTTTAGTGCAGGATTGCCAGCCTGTGACTTTTTGATTCTCATTTTCTCTGGTGATAGGCCCAGCAGTGGGTGTGATTGACTGACTGGTAGCACCGTATTTCCCTTTTCAATGCACCTTCTTTGTGTTTTCATTAGTGGCACTTACCACGTCCCCTTTAGAATCGAGGGTACACATTTCTCCACAATCGTTTTAGCATTTATTGTTTGCAGCATTTATGCTAATGGCCCTTCTGTCTGCTGTGAGCTGATAGGTTTTTGTAATTTGGGTTTGCATGTCTCTGAAAATTCGTAAAACTCATCATTTTTCTCCGCCGTTTTCTTTTCTGTTAAAAAAAGGAAACAATTGGGAGTACAATATAACTCTTGATATGGTCTTCTTGGAAGGTTGCCCTCTTTTGAATTTTTTGGTCAATTTTCCACCCCAGAATTTTTTTAGAGAGCAGGTGTCATTTACCGAACTGCAAGTTTGGTGAATATTTAGTGACCTTTAGCAATGGGTTTAAAGCTGATTTGTGGGAAGTGGCCTCAAGCAGGCAGCATTTCTCCATTCCCAAATCTGGGTACTAGGGCAGCAGAGCCTTTCTGGAAGTCGTGTTCCTAGGTTGTAAATTACGTTGGAATGTGCATGGAGAAACGCCCCTAAGTTTATGTCTCATTATTTCTTCTTGGTATAAAAATTTTTTTTAAATTGGAGTAAAGCTTAGAATATTGTTTGTCCTAGGTGTACACAATCTGGTTCATTTGTAGATTATATATGTCTATTCAAGTACAGATCCTCTTCCCATGTAAAATGTTACACAGGGTTCCGCAGACCTCCCTTGCTTTATGGTCGGTAGTTTTGAGATATGTATATAATATGTGTTTGTATACATATAGTAACACTAATCTTAATTTATCCATTCCCCCCACCGTTCCTTTTAGATGAGCATAGTTTGTTTTCTAAGTCTGTGAGTGTCTTTCTCTGTGGAAATATGTTCATTTGTGTCAGTTATTAGATAACGCCTATAAGTGATATCATAGAATATAGGTCTTTTGCTTTTGGACTTACCTCATGTTTCGTGATTATCTCCAGACTCATTTGTGGTGCCTCAGAGAGCAATGGTTCATTGTTTTCCATGGCTAATATTCCGTTGTGTACATGGACCACTTCTTCTTTATCCATTCACCTCTTGTTGGATATTTTGATTGCTTCACTGTCTTGGCTATTGTGAATAAGGCTGCACTGCAGCTTTTGCGGCCTGTGTCTTCTCGATTCTTGTCTTCTCAGGTGAGAGGTCCAATGGTGCGCCTGCTGGATTGAATGGTACCTCCATTTTTACTTTTAAACACAGCTCCTTTCTATTCTCATTATTGGCTGTTACCCTTTTACGTCTCACCAGCAGGTAGAGGGTACACAGTTCTGTAAAACCCCTTCAGATTTTATTGTTCGTAGACTTTTTGCTGATGGTCAGTCGACTGGTGTAAGTTGAAACTTTTTGTAGATTAGATTGCAGGTGTCTAACACTCCCTGAGGTTGAGCTTTTATCCATTTACCTTTTTTTTAAAAAGAGTGTGAGTAAAACTTAACTCTTCATAATCTCTTCTTGAAACAGTTGCCTGTTTTGAATTTTTTTGTTCATTCCCTACTTCAGCACAATTTTTTAGGGCAGGTGTCCTTTACAACCCTGAGTCTTTGTGAATGTTAAGTGACCATTAGCTGTGAGTTTAAAGCTGCTCTTGCAGGAAACGGCCACAAGGTGGCAGCATTTCTCCTTTACCAAATTTGGTTACGAGGGAAACAGAGCCTTAATGGAAGTGGTGTTCTAGGTTGTATATTAGAATGGAATATGCCAGGAAAAAGCCGTTTAAGTTTATGTCTCATTACTTCTTGTTCATATTTGTAATTTACGTTTTATTTTTTATCCCAGCAAATTTGATTACAATGGTTTGTTTGCTCTAGGTGTGCAAGATGTGGTTCTTTCACACATATACAGGTATCTATTCTTCCTCACATCCTTTTCTCATGTACGTTATGACAGAATGTTGAGTAGTCTTCTCCTGGTCTTCCGTACGTCTTTGGTGATTATATATTTCACATGGTTTGTATATCTCTGTTAACCCCAATATGGTAATGTATCCAATCCTCATCCCTTTCTATTTGGTGACCATAAGTTTTTTAATGAATCTGCGATTGCCTCTCTCTGTGGAAATATCTTCATTGGTATCGATTTTTAAGTAACTCCTAAAAGTGATATGATAGGATATGTGTCTTTTGCTTTCTCACTTACTACAGGTGGCGTGATTACGTCTAGACTCATCTATGGTGCTGCAAATGGCATTGTTTCGTTTTTTCACTAGCTCATATTCCATCTGTACAGGTAGCAGTTCTTCTTTGTCCTCCCATCTGTCGGTGGACTTTTTGGTTATTTCCGTATCTTGGCTATTGTAATACTATGCAATGCAGATTTGCATACCTGTGTCCTTCCAATTCTGTCTTTTTAGTTTATAGGTCCAGGAATAGGTCTGCTGGATCCTATGGTAGCTCAATGTTTACCTTTTAAAGGCACCTCTATTCTGTTCTCTTTAGTGGCTCTTTCCAGGTTACGTCCCACATAAAGTTGAGGGTATGCATTTCTTCCCAGCACCTTCAGCATTTATTCTTTGCAGTTTTTGCTGATGGTTATTCTGAGTGGTGTGAGCTGATACCTCTTTGTGGTTCAATTTGCATGTGTCTCATAATGCGTTGAAATTGAGCTTTTAGACATGTCCTTTTTATTTTTCCAGCTATGATTAGAGCTTATTTCTTCAAAGTGTTTTCTTAAAGTATGTGTCACCATTTGAAATATTTTGGCCATTACCTCCCTCAAGACATTTTGAGGGCAAGTTTCATTTACAGTTCTGCAGTACTTGTTCCTATGAAATGACCATTAGCACGGGCTTTAAAGCTGCTTTTGCAGGTAACTGTCAGAGGGCAGCAGCCTTTCTATGTTCCCCACCCTGGTAACTAGGGAAAAGCCCTTGCGGCCTGTGGTGTTTCTCGGTTAAAAATTAGAGTGGAGTGTGCCTGGAGAAACCCACACAAGCTGATGTCTCCTTACTTTTGTTGGATTTTTAAATGTAATTTTTATTTTTTATTGCAGTAATTTTCCACTGTGTACTTGGACCACTTCTACTTTGTGCATTCCTCGGTTGATGGACATTTTCATTTCTTCCAAGTGTTGGCTATGGTAAATATTTTTGGAGTGCAGGATTGCCAGCCTGTGACTTTTTGATTCTCATTTTCTCAGGTGATAGGCCCAGCAGTGGGTGTGATACATTGACTGGTAGCACCGTGTTTCCCTTTTCAAAGCACCTCCTTTGTGTTTTCATTAGTGGCTCTTACCACGTCCCCCTTAGAATCGAGGGTACGCATTTCTCCACAATCGCTTCAGCATTTATTGTTTGCAGCATTTATGCTAATGGCCCTACTGGCTGCTGTGAGCTGATAGGTTTTTGTAATTTGGGTTTGCATGTCTTTGAAAATTCGTAAAACTCATCATTTTTCTCCGCCGTTTTCTTTTCTGTTACAAAAAGGAAACAAATGGGAGTACATTATAACTCTTGAAAGTGTCTTCTTAGAAGGTTGCCCTCTTTTGAATTTTTTGGTCGATTTTCCACCCCAGAGTTTTTTTAGAGAGCAGGTGTCATTTCCCGAACTGCAAGTTTGGTGAATATTTATTGACCTTTAGAAATGGGTTTAAAGCTGCTGTTGTGGGAAGTGGCCTCAAGCAGGCAGCATTTCTCCATTCCCAAATCTGGTTTCTAGGGCAGCAGAGCCTTTCTGGAAGTCGTGTTCCTAGGTTGTAAATTACATTGGAATGTGCATGGAGAAACCCCCATAAGTTTATGTCTCATTATTTCTTCTTGGTTTTAAAAATTTTTTTAATTGTGGTAAAGCTTAGAATATTGTTTGTCCTAGGTGTACACAATCTGGTTCATTTGTAGATTATATATGTCTATTCAAGTACAGATCCTCTTCCCATGTAAAATGTTACAGAATGTTCCGCAGACCTCCCTTGCTATATGGTCGGTCTTTTTGAGATATGTATATAATATGTGTTTGTATACATATAGTAACACTAATCTTAATTTATCCATTCACTCCACCTTTCCTTTTAGATGAGCATAGTTTGTTTTCTAAGTCTGTGAGTGTCTTTCTCTGTGGAAATATGTTCATTTGTGTCAGTTATTAGATAACGCCTATAAGTGATATCATAGAATATAGGTCTTTTGCTTTTGGACTTACCTCATGTTTCGTGATTATCTCCAGACTCATTTGTGGTGCCTCAGAGACCAATGGTTCATTGTTTTCCATGGCTAATATTCCATTGTGTACGTGGACCACTTCTTCTTTATCCATTCACCTCTTGTTGGATATTTTGATTGCTTCACGGTCTTGGCTATTGTGAATAAGGCTGCACTGCAGCTTTTGCGGCCTGTGTCTTCTCGATTCTTGTCTTCTCAGGTGAGAGGTCCAATGGTGTGCCTGCTGGATTGAATGGTACCTCCATTTTTACTTTTAAACACAGCTCCTTTCTATTCTCATTATTGGCTGTTACCCTTTTACGTCTCAACAGCAGGTAGAGGGTTCACAGTTCTCTAAAACCCCTTCAGCATTTATTGTTCGTAGACTTTTTGCTGATGGTCAGTCGATTGGTGTAAGTTGAAAACTTTTTGTAGATTAGATTGCATGGGTCTAACACTCCCTGAGGTTGAGCTTTTATCCATTTTCCTTTTTTTTTTAAAGAGCGTCAGTAAAACGTAACTCTTCATATTCTCTTCTTGAAACATTTGCCTGTTTTGAAATTTTTTGTCCATTCCCTACTTCAGCACAATTTTTTAGGGCAGGTGTCCTTACAGCCCTGAGTCCTTGTGAATGTTAAGTGACCATTAGCTGTGACTTTAAAGCTGCTCTTTCAGGAAACGGCCACAAGGTGGCAGCATTTCTCCTTTACCAAATTTGGTTACTAGGGAAACAGAGCCTTAATGGAAGTGGTGTTCTAGGTTGTAAATTAAAATGGAATGTGCCAGGAAAAAGCCCTTTAAGTTTATGTCTCATTACTTCTTGTTCATATTTGTAATTTACTTTTTATTTTTTATCCCAGCAAATTTGATTACAATGGTTTGTTTCTTCTTGGTGTGCAAGATGTGGTTCTTTCACACATATATGTGTATCTATTCTTCCTCGCATCCTTTTCCCATTTAGGTTATGACAGAATGTTGAGTAGTCTTCTCCTGGTCTTCCGTACGCCTTTGGTGATTATATATTTCACATGGTTTGTATATCTCTGTTAACCCCAATATGGTAATGTATCCAATCCTCATCCCTTTCTATTTGGTGAACCTAAGTTTTTTTAATGAATCTGTGATTGCCTTTCTCTGTGGAAATATCTTCATTGGTATCAATTTTTAAGTAACTCCTAAAAGTGATATGATAGGATATGTGTCTTTTGCTTTCTTACTAACTACAGGTGGCGTGATTACGTCTAGACTCATCTATGGTGCTGCAAATGGCATCGTTTCATTTTTTTCAGTAGCGAATATTCCATCTGTACATGGAGGAGTTCTTCTGTGTCCACCCATCTGTTGGTGGACTTTTTGGTTACTTCCATATCTTGGCTATTGTGATACTGTGCAATGCAGATTTGCCTGCCTGTGTCTTTCCAATTCTGACTTCTTAGATTATAGGTCGAGGAGTGGGCCTGTTAGGTCATATGGTAGCTCAATGTTTACCTTTTTAAGGCACCTCCTTTCTGCTCTCATCTGTGGCCCTTTCCAACTTACGTCCCACTTGAAGTTGAGGGTATACACTTCTCCACAACACCTTCAGCACTTATTGTTTGTAGTTTTCTTGCTGATGGTTACTCTTGCAATTGTGAGCTGATACCTCTTTGTGGTTGAATTCGCATGTGCCTCAAAATCCGTTGAAACTGAGCTTTAAGGCATGTCCTTTTTATTTTTCAAGCTGTGATTACCCCTTAGTTCTTCAAAGTGTTCTCTTAAAGTATGTGTCACATTTTGAAATGTTTTGGCCATTACCTCCCTCAAGACATTTTGAGGGCAGTTTTCATTTACAGTTCTGCAGTATTTGTTCCTATGAAATGACCATTAGCTCAGGCTTTAAAGCTGCTTTTGCAGGTAACTGCCAGAGGGCAGCAGCCTTTCTATTTTCCCCACCCTGGTAACTAGGGAAAAGCCCTTACGGCCGGTGGGGTTTCTCGGTTATAAATTAGAGTGGAGTGTGCCTGGACAAACCCACACAAGCTGATGTCTCCTTATTTTTGTTGGATTTTTAAATGTAATTTTTATTTTTTATTGGAGTAATTTTCGACTGTGTGCGTGGACCACTTCTACTTAGTGCATTCCTCGGTTGATGGACATTTTCATTGCTTCCAAGTGTTGGCTATGGTAAATATTGTTTTAGTGCAGGATTGCCAGCCTGTGACTTTTTGATTCTCATTTTCTCTGGTGATAGGCCCAGCAGTGGGTGTGATTGACTGACTGGTAGCACCGTATTTCCCTTTTCAATGCACCTTCTTTGTGTTTTCATTAGTGGCACTTACCACGTCCCCTTTAGAATCGAGGGTACACATTTCTCCACAATCGTTTTAGCATTTATTGTTTGCAGCATTTATGCTAATGGCCCTTCTGTCTGCTGTGAGCTGATAGGTTTTTGTAATTTGGGTTTGCATGTCTCTGAAAATTCGTAAAACTCATCATTTTTCTCCGCCGTTTTCTTTTCTGTTAAAAAAAGGAAACAATTGGGAGTACAATATAACTCTTGATATGGTCTTCTTGGAAGGTTGCCCTCTTTTGAATTTTTTGGTCAATTTTCCACCCCAGAATTTTTTTAGAGAGCAGGTGTCATTTACCGAACTGCAAGTTTGGTGAATATTTAGTGACCTTTAGCAATGGGTTTAAAGCTGATTTGTGGGAAGTGGCCTCAAGCAGGCAGCATTTCTCCATTCCCAAATCTGGGTACTAGGGCAGCAGAGCCTTTCTGGAAGTCGTGTTCCTAGGTTGTAAATTACGTTGGAATGTGCATGGAGAAACGCCCCTAAGTTTATGTCTCATTATTTCTTCTTGGTATAAAAATTTTTTTTAAATTGGAGTAAAGCTTAGAATATTGTTTGTCCTAGGTGTACACAATCTGGTTCATTTGTAGATTATATATGTCTATTCAAGTACAGATCCTCTTCCCATGTAAAATGTTACACAGGGTTCCGCAGACCTCCCTTGCTTTATGGTCGGTAGTTTTGAGATATGTATATAATATGTGTTTGTATACATATAGTAACACTAATCTTAATTTATCCATTCCCCCCACCGTTCCTTTTAGATGAGCATAGTTTGTTTTCTAAGTCTGTGAGTGTCTTTCTCTGTGGAAATATGTTCATTTGTGTCAGTTATTAGATAACGCCTATAAGTGATATCATAGAATATAGGTCTTTTGCTTTTGGACTTACCTCATGTTTCGTGATTATCTCCAGACTCATTTGTGGTGCCTCAGAGAGCAATGGTTCATTGTTTTCCATGGCTAATATTCCGTTGTGTACATGGACCACTTCTTCTTTATCCATTCACCTCTTGTTGGATATTTTGATTGCTTCACTGTCTTGGCTATTGTGAATAAGGCTGCACTGCAGCTTTTGCGGCCTGTGTCTTCTCGATTCTTGTCTTCTCAGGTGAGAGGTCCAATGGTGCGCCTGCTGGATTGAATGGTACCTCCATTTTTACTTTTAAACACAGCTCCTTTCTATTCTCATTATTGGCTGTTACCCTTTTACGTCTCACCAGCAGGTAGAGGGTACACAGTTCTGTAAAACCCCTTCAGATTTTATTGTTCGTAGACTTTTTGCTGATGGTCAGTCGACTGGTGTAAGTTGAAACTTTTTGTAGATTAGATTGCAGGTGTCTAACACTCCCTGAGGTTGAGCTTTTATCCATTTACCTTTTTTTTAAAAAGAGTGTGAGTAAAACTTAACTCTTCATAATCTCTTCTTGAAACAGTTGCCTGTTTTGAATTTTTTTGTTCATTCCCTACTTCAGCACAATTTTTTAGGGCAGGTGTCCTTTACAACCCTGAGTCTTTGTGAATGTTAAGTGACCATTAGCTGTGAGTTTAAAGCTGCTCTTGCAGGAAACGGCCACAAGGTGGCAGCATTTCTCCTTTACCAAATTTGGTTACGAGGGAAACAGAGCCTTAATGGAAGTGGTGTTCTAGGTTGTATATTAGAATGGAATATGCCAGGAAAAAGCCGTTTAAGTTTATGTCTCATTACTTCTTGTTCATATTTGTAATTTACGTTTTATTTTTTATCCCAGCAAATTTGATTACAATGGTTTGTTTGCTCTAGGTGTGCAAGATGTGGTTCTTTCACACATATACAGGTATCTATTCTTCCTCACATCCTTTTCTCATGTACGTTATGACAGAATGTTGAGTAGTCTTCTCCTGGTCTTCCGTACGTCTTTGGTGATTATATATTTCACATGGTTTGTATATCTCTGTTAACCCCAATATGGTAATGTATCCAATCCTCATCCCTTTCTATTTGGTGACCATAAGTTTTTTAATGAATCTGCGATTGCCTCTCTCTGTGGAAATATCTTCATTGGTATCGATTTTTAAGTAACTCCTAAAAGTGATATGATAGGATATGTGTCTTTTGCTTTCTCACTTACTACAGGTGGCGTGATTACGTCTAGACTCATCTATGGTGCTGCAAATGGCATTGTTTCATTTTTTCACTAGCTCATATTCCATCTGTACAGGTAGCAGTTCTTCTTTGTCCTCCCATCTGTCGGTGGACTTTTTGGTTATTTCCGTATCTTGGCTATTGTAATACTATGCAATGCAGATTTGCATACCTGTGTCCTTCCAATTCTGTCTTTTTAGTTTATAGGTCCAGGAATAGGTCTGCTGGATCCTATGGTAGCTCAATGTTTACCTTTTAAAGGCACCTCTATTCTGTTCTCTTTAGTGGCTCTTTCCAGGTTACGTCCCACATAAAGTTGAGGGTATGCATTTCTTCCCAGCACCTTCAGCATTTATTCTTTGCAGTTTTTGCTGATGGTTATTCTGAGTGGTGTGAGCTGATACCTCTTTGTGGTTCAATTTGCATGTGTCTCATAATGCGTTGAAATTGAGCTTTTAGACATGTCCTTTTTATTTTTCCAGCTATGATTAGAGCTTATTTCTTCAAAGTGTTTTCTTAAAGTATGTGTCACCATTTGAAATATTTTGGCCATTACCTCCCTCAAGACATTTTGAGGGCAAGTTTCATTTACAGTTCTGCAGTACTTGTTCCTATGAAATGACCATTAGCACGGGCTTTAAAGCTGCTTTTGCAGGTAACTGTCAGAGGGCAGCAGCCTTTCTATGTTCCCCACCCTGGTAACTAGGGAAAAGCCCTTGCGGCCTGTGGTGTTTCTCGGTTAAAAATTAGAGTGGAGTGTGCCTGGAGAAACCCACACAAGCTGATGTCTCCTTACTTTTGTTGGATTTTTAAATGTAATTTTTATTTTTTATTGCAGTAATTTTCCACTGTGTACTTGGACCACTTCTACTTTGTGCATTCCTCGGTTGATGGACATTTTCATTTCTTCCAAGTGTTGGCTATGGTAAATATTTTTGGAGTGCAGGATTGCCAGCCTGTGACTTTTTGATTCTCATTTTCTCAGGTGATAGGCCCAGCAGTGGGTGTGATACATTGACTGGTAGCACCGTGTTTCCCTTTTCAAAGCACCTCCTTTGTGTTTTCATTAGTGGCTCTTACCACGTCCCCCTTAGAATCGAGGGTACGCATTTCTCCACAATCGCTTCAGCATTTATTGTTTGCAGCATTTATGCTAATGGCCCTACTGGCTGCTGTGAGCTGATAGGTTTTTGTAATTTGGGTTTGCATGTCTTTGAAAATTCGTAAAACTCATCATTTTTCTCCGCCGTTTTCTTTTCTGTTACAAAAAGGAAACAAATGGGAGTACATTATAACTCTTGAAAGTGTCTTCTTAGAAGGTTGCCCTCTTTTGAATTTTTTGGTCGATTTTCCACCCCAGAGTTTTTTTAGAGAGCAGGTGTCATTTCCCGAACTGCAAGTTTGGTGAATATTTATTGACCTTTAGAAATGGGTTTAAAGCTGCTGTTGTGGGAAGTGGCCTCAAGCAGGCAGCATTTCTCCATTCCCAAATCTGGTTTCTAGGGCAGCAGAGCCTTTCTGGAAGTCGTGTTCCTAGGTTGTAAATTACATTGGAATGTGCATGGAGAAACCCCCATAAGTTTATGTCTCATTATTTCTTCTTGGTTTTAAAAATTTTTTTAATTGTGGTAAAGCTTAGAATATTGTTTGTCCTAGGTGTACACAATCTGGTTCATTTGTAGATTATATATGTCTATTCAAGTACAGATCCTCTTCCCATGTAAAATGTTACAGAATGTTCCGCAGACCTCCCTTGCTATATGGTCGGTCTTTTTGAGATATGTATATAATATGTGTTTGTATACATATAGTAACACTAATCTTAATTTATCCATTCACTCCACCTTTCCTTTTAGATGAGCATAGTTTGTTTTCTAAGTCTGTGAGTGTCTTTCTCTGTGGAAATATGTTCATTTGTGTCAGTTATTAGATAACGCCTATAAGTGATATCATAGAATATAGGTCTTTTGCTTTTGGACTTACCTCATGTTTCGTGATTATCTCCAGACTCATTTGTGGTGCCTCAGAGAGCAATGGTTCATTGTTTTCCATGGCTAATATTCCATTGTGTACGTGGACCACTTCTTCTTTATCCATTCACCTCTTGTTGGATATTTTGATTGCTTCACGGTCTTGGCTATTGTGAATAAGGCTGCACTGCAGCTTTTGCGGCCTGTGTCTTCTCGATTCTTGTCTTCTCAGGTGAGAGGTCCAATGGTGTGCCTGCTGGATTGAATGGTACCTCCATTTTTACTTTTAAACACAGCTCCTTTCTATTCTCATTATTGGCTGTTACCCTTTTACGTCTCAACAGCAGGTAGAGGGTTCACAGTTCTCTAAAACCCCTTCAGCATTTATTGTTCGTAGACTTTTTGCTGATGGTCAGTCGATTGGTGTAAGTTGAAAACTTTTTGTAGATTAGATTGCATGGGTCTAACACTCCCTGAGGTTGAGCTTTTATCCATTTTCCTTTTTTTTTTAAAGAGCGTCAGTAAAACGTAACTCTTCATATTCTCTTCTTGAAACATTTGCCTGTTTTGAAATTTTTTGTCCATTCCCTACTTCAGCACAATTTTTTAGGGCAGGTGTCCTTACAGCCCTGAGTCCTTGTGAATGTTAAGTGACCATTAGCTGTGACTTTAAAGCTGCTCTTTCAGGAAACGGCCACAAGGTGGCAGCATTTCTCCTTTACCAAATTTGGTTACTAGGGAAACAGAGCCTTAATGGAAGTGGTGTTCTAGGTTGTAAATTAAAATGGAATGTGCCAGGAAAAAGCCCTTTAAGTTTATGTCTCATTACTTCTTGTTCATATTTGTAATTTACTTTTTATTTTTTATCCCAGCAAATTTGATTACAATGGTTTGTTTCTTCTTGGTGTGCAAGATGTGGTTCTTTCACACATATATGTGTATCTATTCTTCCTCGCATCCTTTTCCCATTTAGGTTATGACAGAATGTTGAGTAGTCTTCTCCTGGTCTTCCGTACGCCTTTGGTGATTATATATTTCACATGGTTTGTATATCTCTGTTAACCCCAATATGGTAATGTATCCAATCCTCATCCCTTTCTATTTGGTGAACCTAAGTTTTTTTAATGAATCTGTGATTGCCTTTCTCTGTGGAAATATCTTCATTGGTATCAATTTTTAAGTAACTCCTAAAAGTGATATGATAGGATATGTGTCTTTTGCTTTCTTACTAACTACAGGTGGCGTGATTACGTCTAGACTCATCTATGGTGCTGCAAATGGCATCGTTTCATTTTTTTCAGTAGCGAATATTCCATCTGTACATGGAGGAGTTCTTCTGTGTCCACCCATCTGTTGGTGGACTTTTTGGTTACTTCCATATCTTGGCTATTGTGATACTGTGCAATGCAGATTTGCCTGCCTGTGTCTTTCCAATTCTGACTTCTTAGATTATAGGTCGAGGAGTGGGCCTGTTAGGTCATATGGTAGCTCAATGTTTACCTTTTTAAGGCACCTCCTTTCTGCTCTCATCTGTGGCCCTTTCCAACTTACGTCCCACTTGAAGTTGAGGGTATACACTTCTCCACAACACCTTCAGCACTTATTGTTTGTAGTTTTCTTGCTGATGGTTACTCTTGCAATTGTGAGCTGATACCTCTTTGTGGTTGAATTCGCATGTGCCTCAAAATCCGTTGAAACTGAGCTTTAAGGCATGTCCTTTTTATTTTTCAAGCTGTGATTACCCCTTAGTTCTTCAAAGTGTTCTCTTAAAGTATGTGTCACATTTTGAAATGTTTTGGCCATTACCTCCCTCAAGACATTTTGAGGGCAGTTTTCATTTACAGTTCTGCAGTATTTGTTCCTATGAAATGACCATTAGCTCAGGCTTTAAAGCTGCTTTTGCAGGTAACTGCCAGAGGGCAGCAGCCTTTCTATTTTCCCCACCCTGGTAACTAGGGAAAAGCCCTTACGGCCGGTGGGGTTTCTCGGTTTTAAATTAGAGTGGAGTGTGCCTGGACAAACCCACACAAGCTGATGTCTCCTTATTTTTGTTGGATTTTTAAATGTAATTTTTATTTTTTATTGGAGTAATTTTCGACTGTGTGCGTGGACCACTTCTACTTAGTGCATTCCTCGGTTGATGGACATTTTCATTGCTTCCAAGTGTTGGCTATGGTAAATATTGTTTTAGTGCAGGATTGCCAGCCTGTGACTTTTTGATTCTCATTTTCTCTGGTGATAGGCCCAGCAGTGGGTGTGATTGACTGACTGGTAGCACCGTATTTCCCTTTTCAATGCACCTTCTTTGTGTTTTCATTAGTGGCACTTACCACGTCCCCTTTAGAATCGAGGGTACACATTTCTCCACAATCGTTTTAGCATTTATTGTTTGCAGCATTTATGCTAATGGCCCTTCTGTCTGCTGTGAGCTGATAGGTTTTTGTAATTTGGGTTTGCATGTCTCTGAAAATTCGTAAAACTCATCATTTTTCTCCGCCGTTTTCTTTTCTGTTAAAAAAAGGAAACAATTGGGAGTACAATATAACTCTTGATATGGTCTTCTTGGAAGGTTGCCCTCTTTTGAATTTTTTGGTCAATTTTCCACCCCAGAATTTTTTTAGAGAGCAGGTGTCATTTACCGAACTGCAAGTTTGGTGAATATTTAGTGACCTTTAGCAATGGGTTTAAAGCTGATTTGTGGGAAGTGGCCTCAAGCAGGCAGCATTTCTCCATTCCCAAATCTGGGTACTAGGGCAGCAGAGCCTTTCTGGAAGTCGTGTTCCTAGGTTGTAAATTACGTTGGAATGTGCATGGAGAAACGCCCCTAAGTTTATGTCTCATTATTTCTTCTTGGTATAAAAATTTTTTTTAAATTGGAGTAAAGCTTAGAATATTGTTTGTCCTAGGTGTACACAATCTGGTTCATTTGTAGATTATATATGTCTATTCAAGTACAGATCCTCTTCCCATGTAAAATGTTACACAGGGTTCCGCAGACCTCCCTTGCTTTATGGTCGGTAGTTTTGAGATATGTATATAATATGTGTTTGTATACATATAGTAACACTAATCTTAATTTATCCATTCCCCCCACCGTTCCTTTTAGATGAGCATAGTTTGTTTTCTAAGTCTGTGAGTGTCTTTCTCTGTGGAAATATGTTCATTTGTGTCAGTTATTAGATAACGCCTATAAGTGATATCATAGAATATAGGTCTTTTGCTTTTGGACTTACCTCATGTTTCGTGATTATCTCCAGACTCATTTGTGGTGCCTCAGAGAGCAATGGTTCATTGTTTTCCATGGCTAATATTCCGTTGTGTACATGGACCACTTCTTCTTTATCCATTCACCTCTTGTTGGATATTTTGATTGCTTCACTGTCTTGGCTATTGTGAATAAGGCTGCACTGCAGCTTTTGCGGCCTGTGTCTTCTCGATTCTTGTCTTCTCAGGTGAGAGGTCCAATGGTGCGCCTGCTGGATTGAATGGTACCTCCATTTTTACTTTTAAACACAGCTCCTTTCTATTCTCATTATTGGCTGTTACCCTTTTACGTCTCACCAGCAGGTAGAGGGTACACAGTTCTGTAAAACCCCTTCAGATTTTATTGTTCGTAGACTTTTTGCTGATGGTCAGTCGACTGGTGTAAGTTGAAACTTTTTGTAGATTAGATTGCAGGTGTCTAACACTCCCTGAGGTTGAGCTTTTATCCATTTACCTTTTTTTTAAAAAGAGTGTGAGTAAAACTTAACTCTTCATAATCTCTTCTTGAAACAGTTGCCTGTTTTGAATTTTTTTGTTCATTCCCTACTTCAGCACAATTTTTTAGGGCAGGTGTCCTTTACAACCCTGAGTCTTTGTGAATGTTAAGTGACCATTAGCTGTGAGTTTAAAGCTGCTCTTGCAGGAAACGGCCACAAGGTGGCAGCATTTCTCCTTTACCAAATTTGGTTACGAGGGAAACAGAGCCTTAATGGAAGTGGTGTTCTAGGTTGTATATTAGAATGGAATATGCCAGGAAAAAGCCGTTTAAGTTTATGTCTCATTACTTCTTGTTCATATTTGTAATTTACGTTTTATTTTTTATCCCAGCAAATTTGATTACAATGGTTTGTTTGCTCTAGGTGTGCAAGATGTGGTTCTTTCACACATATACAGGTATCTATTCTTCCTCACATCCTTTTCTCATGTACGTTATGACAGAATGTTGAGTAGTCTTCTCCTGGTCTTCCGTACGTCTTTGGTGATTATATATTTCACATGGTTTGTATATCTCTGTTAACCCCAATATGGTAATGTATCCAATCCTCATCCCTTTCTATTTGGTGACCATAAGTTTTTTAATGAATCTGCGATTGCCTCTCTCTGTGGAAATATCTTCATTGGTACCGATTTTTAAGTAACTCCTAAAAGTGATATGATAGGATATGTGTCTTTTGCTTTCTCACTTACTACAGGTGGCGTGATTACGTCTAGACTCATCTATGGTGCTGCAAATGGCATTGTTTCGTTTTTTCACTAGCTCATATTCCATCTGTACAGGTAGCAGTTCTTCTTTGTCCTCCCATCTGTCGGTGGACTTTTTGGTTATTTCCGTATCTTGGCTATTGTAATACTATGCAATGCAGATTTGCATACCTGTGTCCTTCCAATTCTGTCTTTTTAGTTTATAGGTCCAGGAATAGGTCTGCTGGATCCTATGGTAGCTCAATGTTTACCTTTTAAAGGCACCTCTATTCTGTTCTCTTTAGTGGCTCTTTCCAGGTTACGTCCCACATAAAGTTGAGGGTATGCATTTCTTCCCAGCACCTTCAGCATTTATTCTTTGCAGTTTTTGCTGATGGTTATTCTGAGTGGTGTGAGCTGATACCTCTTTGTGGTTCAATTTGCATGTGTCTCATAATGCGTTGAAATTGAGCTTTTAGACATGTCCTTTTTATTTTTCCAGCTATGATTAGAGCTTATTTCTTCAAAGTGTTTTCTTAAAGTATGTGTCACCATTTGAAATATTTTGGCCATTACCTCCCTCAAGACATTTTGAGGGCAAGTTTCATTTACAGTTCTGCAGTACTTGTTCCTATGAAATGACCATTAGCACGGGCTTTAAAGCTGCTTTTGCAGGTAACTGTCAGAGGGCAGCAGCCTTTCTATGTTCCCCACCCTGGTAACTAGGGAAAAGCCCTTGCGGCCTGTGGTGTTTCTCGGTTAAAAATTAGAGTGGAGTGTGCCTGGAGAAACCCACACAAGCTGATGTCTCCTTACTTTTGTTGGATTTTTAAATGTAATTTTTATTTTTTATTGCAGTAATTTTCCACTGTGTACTTGGACCACTTCTACTTTGTGCATTCCTCGGTTGATGGACATTTTCATTTCTTCCAAGTGTTGGCTATGGTAAATATTGTTGGAGTGCAGGATTGCCAGCCTGTGACTTTTTGATTCTCATTTTCTCAGGTGATAGGCCCAGCAGTGGGTGTGATACATTGACTGGTAGCACCGTGTTTCCCTTTTCAAAGCACCTCCTTTGTGTTTTCATTAGTGGCTCTTACCACGTCCCCCTTAGAATCGAGGGTACGCATTTCTCCACAATCGCTTCAGCATTTATTGTTTGCAGCATTTATGCTAATGGCCCTACTGGCTGCTGTGAGCTGATAGGTTTTTGTAATTTGGGTTTGCATGTCTTTGAAAATTCGTAAAACTCATCATTTTTCTCCGCCGTTTTCTTTTCTGTTACAAAAAGGAAACAAATGGGAGTACATTATAACTCTTGAAAGTGTCTTCTTAGAAGGTTGCCCTCTTTTGAATTTTTTGGTCGATTTTCCACCCCAGAGTTTTTTTAGAGAGCAGGTGTCATTTCCCGAACTGCAAGTTTGGTGAATATTTATTGACCTTTAGAAATGGGTTTAAAGCTGCTGTTGTGGGAAGTGGCCTCAAGCAGGCAGCATTTCTCCATTCCCAAATCTGGTTTCTAGGGCAGCAGAGCCTTTCTGGAAGTCGTGTTCCTAGGTTGTAAATTACATTGGAATGTGCATGGAGAAACCCCCATAAGTTTATGTCTCATTATTTCTTCTTGGTTTTAAAAATTTTTTTAATTGTGGTAAAGCTTAGAATATTGTTTGTCCTAGGTGTACACAATCTGGTTCATTTGTAGATTATATATGTCTATTCAAGTACAGATCCTCTTCCCATGTAAAATGTTACAGAATGTTCCGCAGACCTCCCTTGCTATATGGTCGGTCTTTTTGAGATATGTATATAATATGTGTTTGTATACATATAGTAACACTAATCTTAATTTATCCATTCACTCCACCTTTCCTTTTAGATGAGCATAGTTTGTTTTCTAAGTCTGTGAGTGTCTTTCTCTGTGGAAATATGTTCATTTGTGTCAGTTATTAGATAACGCCTATAAGTGATATCATAAAATATAGGTCTTTTGCTTTTGGACTTACCTCATGTTTCGTGATTATCTCCAGACTCATTTGTGGTGCCTCAGAGAGCAATGGTTCATTGTTTTCCATGGCTAATATTCCATTGTGTACGTGGACCACTTCTTCTTTATCCATTCACCTCTTGTTGGATATTTTGATTGCTTCACGGTCTTGGCTATTGTGAATAAGGCTGCACTGCAGCTTTTGCGGCCTGTGTCTTCTCGATTCTTGTCTTCTCAGGTGAGAGGTCCAATGGTGTGCCTGCTGGATTGAATGGTACCTCCATTTTTACTTTTAAACACAGCTCCTTTCTATTCTCATTATTGGCTGTTACCCTTTTACGTCTCAACAGCAGGTAGAGGGTTCACAGTTCTCTAAAACCCCTTCAGCATTTATTGTTCGTAGACTTTTTGCTGATGGTCAGTCGATTGGTGTAAGTTGAAAACTTTTTGTAGATTAGATTGCATGGGTCTAACACTCCCTGAGGTTGAGCTTTTATCCATTTTCCTTTTTTTTTTAAAGAGCGTCAGTAAAACGTAACTCTTCATATTCTCTTCTTGAAACATTTGCCTGTTTTGAAATTTTTTGTCCATTCCCTACTTCAGCACAATTTTTTAGGGCAGGTGTCCTTACAGCCCTGAGTCCTTGTGAATGTTAAGTGACCATTAGCTGTGACTTTAAAGCTGCTCTTGCAGGAAACGGCCACAAGGTGGCAGCATTTCTCCTTTACCAAATTTGGTTACTAGGGAAACAGAGCCTTAATGGAAGTGGTGTTCTAGGTTGTAAATTAAAATGGAATGTGCCAGGAAAAAGCCCTTTAAGTTTATGTCTCATTACTTCTTGTTCATATTTGTAATTTACTTTTTATTTTTTATCCCAGCAAATTTGATTACAATGGTTTGTTTCTTCTTGGTGTGCAAGATGTGGTTCTTTCACACATATATGTGTATCTATTCTTCCTCGCATCCTTTTCCCATTTAGGTTATGACAGAATGTTGAGTAGTCTTCTCCTGGTCTTCCGTACGCCTTTGGTGATTATATATTTCACATGGTTTGTATATCTCTGTTAACCCCAATATGGTAATGTATCCAATCCTCATCCCTTTCTATTTGGTGAACCTAAGTTTTTTTAATGAATCTGTGATTGCCTTTCTCTGTGGAAATATCTTCATTGGTATCAATTTTTAAGTAACTCCTAAAAGTGATATGATAGGATATGTGTCTTTTGCTTTCTTACTAACTACAGGTGGCGTGATTACGTCTAGACTCATCTATGGTGCTGCAAATGGCATCGTTTCATTTTTTTCAGTAGCGAATATTCCATCTGTACATGGAGGAGTTCTTCTGTGTCCACCCATCTGTTGGTGGACTTTTTGGTTACTTCCATATCTTGGCTATTGTGATACTGTGCAATGCAGATTTGCCTGCCTGTGTCTTTCCAATTCTGACTTCTTAGATTATAGGTCGAGGAGTGGGCCTGTTAGGTCATATGGTAGCTCAATGTTTACCTTTTTAAGGCACCTCCTTTCTGCTCTCATCTGTGGCCCTTTCCAACTTACGTCCCACTTGAAGTTGAGGGTATACACTTCTCCACAACACCTTCAGCACTTATTGTTTGTAGTTTTCTTGCTGATGGTTACTCTTGCAATTGTGAGCTGATACCTCTTTGTGGTTGAATTCGCATGTGCCTCAAAATCCGTTGAAACTGAGCTTTAAGGCATGTCCTTTTTATTTTTCAAGCTGTGATTACCCCTTAGTTCTTCAAAGTGTTCTCTTAAAGTATGTGTCACATTTTGAAATGTTTTGGCCATTACCTCCCTCAAGACATTTTGAGGGCAGTTTTCATTTACAGTTCTGCAGTATTTGTTCCTATGAAATGACCATTAGCTCAGGCTTTAAAGCTGCTTTTGCAGGTAACTGCCAGAGGGCAGCAGCCTTTCTATTTTCCCCACCCTGGTAACTAGGGAAAAGCCCTTACGGCCGGTGGGGTTTCTCGGTTATAAATTAGAGTGGAGTGTGCCTGGACAAACCCACACAAGCTGATGTCTCCTTATTTTTGTTGGATTTTTAAATGTAATTTTTATTTTTTATTGGAGTAATTTTCGACTGTGTGCGTGGACCACTTCTACTTAGTGCATTCCTCGGTTGATGGACATTTTCATTGCTTCCAAGTGTTGGCTATGGTAAATATTGTTTTAGTGCAGGATTGCCAGCCTGTGACTTTTTGATTCTCATTTTCTCTGGTGATAGGCCCAGCAGTGGGTGTGATTGACTGACTGGTAGCACCGTATTTCCCTTTTCAATGCACCTTCTTTGTGTTTTCATTAGTGGCACTTACCACGTCCCCTTTAGAATCGAGGGTACACATTTCTCCACAATCGTTTTAGCATTTATTGTTTGCAGCATTTATGCTAATGGCCCTTCTGTCTGCTGTGAGCTGATAGGTTTTTGTAATTTGGGTTTGCATGTCTCTGAAAATTCGTAAAACTCATCATTTTTCTCCGCCGTTTTCTTTTCTGTTAAAAAAAGGAAACAATTGGGAGTACAATATAACTCTTGATATGGTCTTCTTGGAAGGTTGCCCTCTTTTGAATTTTTTGGTCAATTTTCCACCCCAGAATTTTTTTAGAGAGCAGGTGTCATTTACCGAACTGCAAGTTTGGTGAATATTTAGTGACCTTTAGCAATGGGTTTAAAGCTGATTTGTGGGAAGTGGCCTCAAGCAGGCAGCATTTCTCCATTCCCAAATCTGGGTACTAGGGCAGCAGAGCCTTTCTGGAAGTCGTGTTCCTAGGTTGTAAATTACGTTGGAATGTGCATGGAGAAACGCCCCTAAGTTTATGTCTCATTATTTCTTCTTGGTATAAAAATTTTTTTTAAATTGGAGTAAAGCTTAGAATATTGTTTGTCCTAGGTGTACACAATCTGGTTCATTTGTAGATTATATATGTCTATTCAAGTACAGATCCTCTTCCCATGTAAAATGTTACACAGGGTTCCGCAGACCTCCCTTGCTTTATGGTCGGTAGTTTTGAGATATGTATATAATATGTGTTTGTATACATATAGTAACACTAATCTTAATTTATCCATTCCCCCCACCGTTCCTTTTAGATGAGCATAGTTTGTTTTCTAAGTCTGTGAGTGTCTTTCTCTGTGGAAATATGTTCATTTGTGTCAGTTATTAGATAACGCCTATAAGTGATATCATAGAATATAGGTCTTTTGCTTTTGGACTTACCTCATGTTTCGTGATTATCTCCAGACTCATTTGTGGTGCCTCAGAGAGCAATGGTTCATTGTTTTCCATGGCTAATATTCCGTTGTGTACATGGACCACTTCTTCTTTATCCATTCACCTCTTGTTGGATATTTTGATTGCTTCACTGTCTTGGCTATTGTGAATAAGGCTGCACTGCAGCTTTTGCGGCCTGTGTCTTCTCGATTCTTGTCTTCTCAGGTGAGAGGTCCAATGGTGCGCCTGCTGGATTGAATGGTACCTCCATTTTTACTTTTAAACACAGCTCCTTTCTATTCTCATTATTGGCTGTTACCCTTTTACGTCTCACCAGCAGGTAGAGGGTACACAGTTCTGTAAAACCCCTTCAGATTTTATTGTTCGTAGACTTTTTGCTGATGGTCAGTCGACTGGTGTAAGTTGAAACTTTTTGTAGATTAGATTGCAGGTGTCTAACACTCCCTGAGGTTGAGCTTTTATCCATTTACCTTTTTTTTAAAAAGAGTGTGAGTAAAACTTAACTCTTCATAATCTCTTCTTGAAACAGTTGCCTGTTTTGAATTTTTTTGTTCATTCCCTACTTCAGCACAATTTTTTAGGGCAGGTGTCCTTTACAACCCTGAGTCTTTGTGAATGTTAAGTGACCATTAGCTGTGAGTTTAAAGCTGCTCTTGCAGGAAACGGCCACAAGGTGGCAGCATTTCTCCTTTACCAAATTTGGTTACGAGGGAAACAGAGCCTTAATGGAAGTGGTGTTCTAGGTTGTATATTAGAATGGAATATGCCAGGAAAAAGCCGTTTAAGTTTATGTCTCATTACTTCTTGTTCATATTTGTAATTTACGTTTTATTTTTTATCCCAGCAAATTTGATTACAATGGTTTGTTTGCTCTAGGTGTGCAAGATGTGGTTCTTTCACACATATACAGGTATCTATTCTTCCTCACATCCTTTTCTCATGTACGTTATGACAGAATGTTGAGTAGTCTTCTCCTGGTCTTCCGTACGTCTTTGGTGATTATATATTTCACATGGTTTGTATATCTCTGTTAACCCCAATATGGTAATGTATCCAATCCTCATCCCTTTCTATTTGGTGACCATAAGTTTTTTAATGAATCTGCGATTGCCTCTCTCTGTGGAAATATCTTCATTGGTATCGATTTTTAAGTAACTCCTAAAAGTGATATGATAGGATATGTGTCTTTTGCTTTCTCACTTACTACAGGTGGCGTGATTACGTCTAGACTCATCTATGGTGCTGCAAATGGCATTGTTTCATTTTTTCACTAGCTCATATTCCATCTGTACAGGTAGCAGTTCTTCTTTGTCCTCCCATCTGTCGGTGGACTTTTTGGTTACTTCCGTATCTTGGCTATTGTAATACTATGCAATGCAGAATTGCATACCTGTGTCCTTCCAATTCTGTCTTTTTAGTTTATAGGTCCAGGAATAGGTCGGCTGGATCCTATGGTAGCTCAATGTTTACCTTTTAAAGGCACCTCTATTCTGTTCTCTTTAGTGGCTCTTTCCAGGTTACGTCCCACATAAAGTTGAGGGTATGCATTTCTTCCCAGCACCTTCAGCATTTATTCTTTGCAGTTTTTGCTGATGGTTATTCTGAGTGGTGTGAGCTGATACCTCTTTGTGGTTCAATTTGCATGTGTCTCATAATGCGTTGAAATTGAGCTTTTAGACATGTCCTTTTTATTTTTCCAGCTATGATTAGAGCTTATTTCTTCAAAGTGTTTTCTTAAAGTATGTGTAACCATTTGAAATATTTTGGCCATTACCTCCCTCAAGACATTTTGAGGGCAAGTTTCATTTACAGTTCTGCAGTACTTGTTCCTATGAAATGACCATTAGCACGGGCTTTAAAGCTGCTTTTGCAGGTAACTGTCAGAGGGCAGCAGCCTTTCTATGTTCCCCACCCTGGTAACTAGGGAAAAGCCCTTGCGGCCTGTGGTGTTTCTCGGTTAAAAATTAGAGTGGAGTGTGCCTGGAGAAACCCACACAAGCTGATGTCCCCTTACTTTTGTTGGATTTTTAAATGTAATTTTAATTTTTTATTGGAGTAATTTTCCACTGTGTACTTGGACCACTTCTACTTTGTGCATTCCTCGGTTGATGGACATTTTCATTTCTTCCAAGTGTTGGCTATGGTAAATATTGTTGGAGTGCAGGATTGCCAGCCTGTGACTTTTTGATTCTCATTTTCTCAGGTGATAGGCCCAGCAGTGGGTGTGATTCATTGACTGGTAGCACCGTGTTTCCCTTTTCAAAGCACCTCCTTTGTGTTTTCATTAGTGGCTCTTACCACGTCCCCCTTAGAATCGAGGGTACGCATTTCTCCACAATCGCTTCAGCATTTATTGTTTGCAGCATTTATGCTAATGACCCTACTGGCTGCTGTGAGCTGATAGGTTTTTGTAATTTGGGTTTGCATGTCTTTGAAAATTCGTAAAACTCATCATTTTTCTCCGCCGTTTTCTTTTCTGTTACAAAAAGGAAACAAATGGGAGTACATTATAACTCTTGAAAGTGTCTTCTTAGAAGGTTGCCCTCTTTTGAATTTTTTGGTCGATTTTCCACCCCAGAGTTTTTTTAGAGAGCAGGTGTCATTTCCCGAACTGCAAGTTTGGTGAATATTTATTGACCTTTAGAAATGGGTTTAAAGCTGCTGTTGTGGGAAGTGGCCTCAAGCAGGCAGCATTTCTCCATTCCCAAATCTGGTTACTAGGGCAGCAGAGCCTTTCTGGAAGTCGTGTTCCTAGGTTGTAAATTACATTGGAATGTGCATGGAGAAACCCCCATAAGTTTATGTCTCATTATTTCTTCTTGGTTTTAAAAATTTTTTTAATTGTGGTAAAGCTTAGAATATTGTTTGTCCTAGGTGTACACAATCTGGTTCATTTGTAGATTATATATGTCTATTCAAGTACAGATCCTCTTCCCATGTAAAATGTTACAGAATGTTCCGCAGACCTCCCTTGCTATATGGTCGGTCTTTTTGAGATATGTATATAATATGTGTTTGTATACATATAGTAACACTAATCTTAATTTATCCATTCACTCCACCTTTCCTTTTAGATGAGCATAGTTTGTTTTCTAAGTCTGTGAGTGTCTTTCTCTGTGGAAATATGTTCATTTGTGTCAGTTATTAGATAACGCCTATAAGTGATATCATAGAATATAGGTCTTTTGCTTTTGGACTTACCTCATGTTTCGTGATTATCTCCAGACTCATTTGTGGTGCCTCAGAGAGCAATGGTTCATTGTTTTCCATGGCTAATATTCCATTGTGTACGTGGACCACTTCTTCTTTATCCATTCACCTCTTGTTGGATATTTTGATTGCTTCACGGTCTTGGCTATTGTGAATAAGGCTGCACTGCAGCTTTTGCGGCCTGTGTCTTCTCGATTCTTGTCTTCTCAGGTGAGAGGTCCAATGGTGTGCCTGCTGGATTGAATGGTACCTCCATTTTTACTTTTAAACACAGCTCCTTTCTATTCTCATTATTGGCTGTTACCCTTTTACGTCTCAACAGCAGGTAGAGGGTTCACAGTTCTCTAAAACCCCTTCAGCATTTATTGTTCGTAGACTTTTTGCTGATGGTCAGTCGATTGGTGTAAGTTGAAAACTTTTTGTAGATTAGATTGCATGGGTCTAACACTCCCTGAGGTTGAGCTTTTATCCATTTTCCTTTTTTTTTTAAAGAGCGTCAGTAAAACGTAACTCTTCATATTCTCTTCTTGAAACATTTGCCTGTTTTGAAATTTTTTGTCCATTCCCTACTTCAGCACAATTTTTTAGGGCAGGTGTCCTTACAGCCCTGAGTCCTTGTGAATGTTAAGTGACCATTAGCTGTGACTTTAAAGCTGCTCTTGCAGGAAACGGCCACAAGGTGGCAGCATTTCTCCTTTACCAAATTTGGTTACTAGGGAAACAGAGCCTTAATGGAAGTGGTGTTCTAGGTTGTAAATTAAAATGGAATGTGCCAGGAAAAAGCCCTTTAAGTTTATCTCTCATTATTTCTTGTTCATATTTGTAATTTACTTTTTATTTTTTATCCCAGCAAATTTGATTACAATGGTTTGTTTCTTCTTGGTGTGCAAGATGTGGTTCTTTCACACATATATGTGTATCTATTCTTCCTCGCATCCTTTTCCCATTTAGGTTATGACAGAATGTTGAGTAGTCTTCTCCTGGTCTTCCGTACGCCTTTGGTGATTATATATTTCACATGGTTTGTATATCTCTGTTAACCCCAATATGGTAATGTATCCAATCCTCATCCCTTTCTATTTGGTGAACCTAAGTTTTTTTAATGAATCTGTGATTGCCTTTCTCTGTGGAAATATCTTCATTGGTATCAATTTTTAAGTAACTCCTAAAAGTGATATGATAGGATATGTGTCTTTTGCTTTCTTACTAACTACAGGTGGCGTGATTACGTCTAGACTCATCTATGGTGCTGCAAATGGCATCGTTTCATTTTTTTCAGTAGCGAATATTCCATCTGTACATGGAGGAGTTCTTCTGTGTCCACCCATCTGTTGGTGGACTTTTTGGTTACTTCCATATCTTGGCTATTGTGATACTGTGCAATGCAGATTTGCCTGCCTGTGTCTTTCCAATTCTGACTTCTTAGATTATAGGTCGAGGAGTGGGCCTGTTAGGTCATATGGTAGCTCAATGTTTACCTTTTTAAGGCACCTCCTTTCTGCTCTCATCTGTGTCCCTTTCCAACTTACGTCCCACTTGAAGTTGAGGGTATACACTTCTCCACAACACCTTCAGCACTTATTGTTTGTAGTTTTCTTGCTGATGGTTACTCTTGCAATTGTGAGCTGATACCTCTTTGTGGTTGAATTCGCATGTGCCTCAAAATCCGTTGAAACTGAGCTTTAAGGCATGTCCTTTTTATTTTTCAAGCTGTGATTACCCCTTAGTTCTTCAAAGTGTTCTCTTAAAGTATGTGTCACATTTTGAAATGTTTTGGCCATTACCTCCCTCAAGACATTTTGAGGGCAGTTTTCATTTACAGTTCTGCAGTATTTGTTCCTATGAAATGACCATTAGCTCAGGCTTTAAAGCTGCTTTTGCAGGTAACTGCCAGAGGGCAGCAGCCTTTCTATTTTCCCCACCCTGGTAACTAGGGAAAAGCCCTTACGGCCGGTGGGGTTTCTCGGTTATAAATTAGAGTGGAGTGTGCCTGGACAAACCCACACAAGCTGATGTCTCCTTATTTTTGTTGGATTTTTAAATGTAATTTTTATTTTTTATTGGAGTAATTTTCGACTGTGTGCGTGGACCACTTCTACTTAGTGCATTCCTCGGTTGATGGACATTTTCATTGCTTCCAAGTGTTGGCTATGGTAAATATTGTTTTAGTGCAGGATTGCCAGCCTGTGACTTTTTGATTCTCATTTTCTCTGGTGATAGGCCCAGCAGTGGGTGTGATTGACTGACTGGTAGCACCGTATTTCCCTTTTCAATGCACCTTCTTTGTGTTTTCATTAGTGGCACTTACCACGTCCCCTTTAGAATCGAGGGTACACATTTCTCCACAATCGTTTTAGCATTTATTGTTTGCAGCATTTATGCTAATGGCCCTTCTGTCTGCTGTGAGCTGATAGGTTTTTGTAATTTGGGTTTGCATGTCTCTGAAAATTCGTAAAACTCATCATTTTTCTCCGCCGTTTTCTTTTCTGTTAAAAAAAGGAAACAATTGGGAGTACAATATAACTCTTGATATGGTCTTCTTGGAAGGTTGCCCTCTTTTGAATTTTTTGGTCAATTTTCCACCCCAGAATTTTTTTAGAGAGCAGGTGTCATTTACCGAACTGCAAGTTTGGTGAATATTTAGTGACCTTTAGCAATGGGTTTAAAGCTGATTTGTGGGAAGTGGCCTCAAGCAGGCAGCATTTCTCCATTCCCAAATCTGGGTATTAGGGCAGCAGAGCCTTTCTGGAAGTCGTGTTCCTAGGTTGTAAATTACGTTGGAATGTGCATGGAGAAACGCCCCTAAGTTTATGTCTCATTATTTCTTCTTGGTATAAAAATTTTTTTTAAATTGGAGTAAAGCTTAGAATATTGTTTGTCCTAGGTGTACACAATCTGGTTCATTTGTAGATTATATATGTCTATTCAAGTACAGATCCTCTTCCCATGTAAAATGTTACACAGGGTTCCGCAGACCTCCCTTGCTTTATGGTCGGTAGTTTTGAGATATGTATATAATATGTGTTTGTATACATATAGTAACACTAATCTTAATTTATCCATTCCCCCCACCGTTCCTTTTAGATGAGCATAGTTTGTTTTCTAAGTCTGTGAGTGTCTTTCTCTGTGGAAATATGTTCATTTGTGTCAGTTATTAGATAACGCCTATAAGTGATATCATAGAATATAGGTCTTTTGCTTTTGGACTTACCTCATGTTTCGTGATTATCTCCAGACTCATTTGTGGTGCCTCAGAGAGCAATGGTTCATTGTTTTCCATGGCTAATATTCCGTTGTGTACATGGACCACTTCTTCTTTATCCATTCACCTCTTGTTGGATATTTTGATTGCTTCACTGTCTTGGCTATTGTGAATAAGGCTGCACTGCAGCTTTTGCGGCCTGTGTCTTCTCGATTCTTGTCTTCTCAGGTGAGAGGTCCAATGGTGCGCCTGCTGGATTGAATGGTACCTCCATTTTTACTTTTAAACACAGCTCCTTTCTATTCTCATTATTGGCTGTTACCCTTTTACGTCTCACCAGCAGGTAGAGGGTACACAGTTCTGTAAAACCCCTTCAGATTTTATTGTTCGTAGACTTTTTGCTGATGGTCAGTCGACTGGTGTAAGTTGAAACTTTTTGTAGATTAGATTGCAGGTGTCTAACACTCCCTGAGGTTGAGCTTTTATCCATTTACCTTTTTTTTAAAAAGAGTGTGAGTAAAACTTAACTCTTCATAATCTCTTCTTGAAACAGTTGCCTGTTTTGAATTTTTTTGTTCATTCCCTACTTCAGCACAATTTTTTAGGGCAGGTGTCCTTTACAACCCTGAGTCTTTGTGAATGTTAAGTGACCATTAGCTGTGAGTTTAAAGCTGCTCTTGCAGGAAACGGCCACAAGGTGGCAGCATTTCTCCTTTACCAAATTTGGTTACGAGGGAAACAGAGCCTTAATGGAAGTGGTGTTCTAGGTTGTATATTAGAATGGAATATGCCAGGAAAAAGCCGTTTAAGTTTATGTCTCATTACTTCTTGTTCATATTTGTAATTTACGTTTTATTTTTTATCCCAGCAAATTTGATTACAATGGTTTGTTTGCTCTAGGTGTGCAAGATGTGGTTCTTTCACACATATACAGGTATCTATTCTTCCTCACATCCTTTTCTCATGTACGTTATGACAGAATGTTGAGTAGTCTTCTCCTGGTCTTCCGTACGTCTTTGGTGATTATATATTTCACATGGTTTGTATATCTCTGTTAACCCCAATATGGTAATGTATCCAATCCTCATCCCTTTCTATTTGGTGACCATAAGTTTTTTAATGAATCTGCGATTGCCTCTCTCTGTGGAAATATCTTCATTGGTATCGATTTTTAAGTAACTCCTAAAAGTGATATGATAGGATATGTGTCTTTTGCTTTCTCACTTACTACAGGTGGCGTGATTACGTCTAGACTCATCTATGGTGCTGCAAATGGCATTGTTTCATTTTTTCACTAGCTCATATTCCATCTGTACAGGTAGCAGTTCTTCTTTGTCCTCCCATCTGTCGGTGGACTTTTTGGTTATTTCCGTATCTTGGCTATTGTAATACTATGCAATGCAGATTTGCATACCTGTGTCCTTCCAATTCTGTCTTTTTAGTTTATAGGTCCAGGAATAGGTCTGCTGGATCCTATGGTAGCTCAATGTTTACCTTTTAAAGGCACCTCTATTCTGTTCTCTTTAGTGGCTCTTTCCAGGTTACGTCCCACATAAAGTTGAGGGTATGCATTTCTTCCCAGCACCTTCAGCATTTATTCTTTGCAGTTTTTGCTGATGGTTATTCTGAGTGGTGTGAGCTGATACCTCTTTGTGGTTCAATTTGCATGTGTCTCATAATGCGTTGAAATTGAGCTTTTAGACATGTCCTTTTTATTTTTCCAGCTATGATTAGAGCTTATTTCTTCAAAGTGTTTTCTTAAAGTATGTGTCACCATTTGAAATATTTTGGCCATTACCTCCCTCAAGACATTTTGAGGGCAAGTTTCATTTACAGTTCTGCAGTACTTGTTCCTATGAAATGACCATTAGCACGGGCTTTAAAGCTGCTTTTGCAGGTAACTGTCAGAGGGCAGCAGCCTTTCTATGTTCCCCACCCTGGTAACTAGGGAAAAGCCCTTGCGGCCTGTGGTGTTTCTCGGTTAAAAATTAGAGTGGAGTGTGCCTGGAGAAACCCACACAAGCTGATGTCTCCTTACTTTTGTTGGATTTTTAAATGTAATTTTTATTTTTTATTGCAGTAATTTTCCACTGTGTACTTGGACCACTTCTACTTTGTGCATTCCTCGGTTGATGGACATTTTCATTTCTTCCAAGTGTTGGCTATGGTAAATATTGTTGGAGTGCAGGATTGCCAGCCTGTGACTTTTTGATTCTCATTTTCTCAGGTGATAGGCCCAGCAGTGGGTGTGATACATTGACTGGTAGCACCGTGTTTCCCTTTTCAAAGCACCTCCTTTGTGTTTTCATTAGTGGCTCTTACCACGTCCCCCTTAGAATCGAGGGTACGCATTTCTCCACAATCGCTTCAGCATTTATTGTTTGCAGCATTTATGCTAATGGCCCTACTGGCTGCTGTGAGCTGATAGGTTTTTGTAATTTGGGTTTGCATGTCTTTGAAAATTCGTAAAACTCATCATTTTTCTCCGCCGTTTTCTTTTCTGTTACAAAAAGGAAACAAATGGGAGTACATTATAACTCTTGAAAGTGTCTTCTTAGAAGGTTGCCCTCTTTTGAATTTTTTGGTCGATTTTCCACCCCAGAGTTTTTTTAGAGAGCAGGTGTCATTTCCCGAACTGCAAGTTTGGTGAATATTTATTGACCTTTAGAAATGGGTTTAAAGCTGCTGTTGTGGGAAGTGGCCTCAAGCAGGCAGCATTTCTCCATTCCCAAATCTGGTTTCTAGGGCAGCAGAGCCTTTCTGGAAGTCGTGTTCCTAGGTTGTAAATTACATTGGAATGTGCATGGAGAAACCCCCATAAGTTTATGTCTCATTATTTCTTCTTGGTTTTAAAAATTTTTTTAATTGTGGTAAAGCTTAGAATATTGTTTGTCCTAGGTGTACACAATCTGGTTCATTTGTAGATTATATATGTCTATTCAAGTACAGATCCTCTTCCCATGTAAAATGTTACAGAATGTTCCGCAGACCTCCCTTGCTATATGGTCGGTCTTTTTGAGATATGTATATAATATGTGTTTGTATACATATAGTAACACTAATCTTAATTTATCCATTCACTCCACCTTTCCTTTTAGATGAGCATAGTTTGTTTTCTAAGTCTGTGAGTGTCTTTCTCTGTGGAAATATGTTCATTTGTGTCAGTTATTAGATAACGCCTATAAGTGATATCATAGAATATAGGTCTTTTGCTTTTGGACTTACCTCATGTTTCGTGATTATCTCCAGACTCATTTGTGGTGCCTCAGAGAGCAATGGTTCATTGTTTTCCATGGCTAATATTCCATTGTGTACGTGGACCACTTCTTCTTTATCCATTCACCTCTTGTTGGATATTTTGATTGCTTCACGGTCTTGGCTATTGTGAATAAGGCTGCACTGCAGCTTTTGCGGCCTGTGTCTTCTCGATTCTTGTCTTCTCAGGTGAGAGGTCCAATGGTGTGCCTGCTGGATTGAATGGTACCTCCATTTTTACTTTTAAACACAGCTCCTTTCTATTCTCATTATTGGCTGTTACCCTTTTACGTCTCAACAGCAGGTAGAGGGTTCACAGTTCTCTAAAACCCCTTCAGCATTTATTGTTCGTAGACTTTTTGCTGATGGTCAGTCGATTGGTGTAAGTTGAAAACTTTTTGTAGATTAGATTGCATGGGTCTAACACTCCCTGAGGTTGAGCTTTTATCCATTTTCCTTTTTTTTTTAAAGAGCGTCAGTAAAACGTAACTCTTCATATTCTCTTCTTGAAACATTTGCCTGTTTTGAAATTTTTTGTCCATTCCCTACTTCAGCACAATTTTTTAGGGCAGGTGTCCTTACAGCCCTGAGTCCTTGTGAATGTTAAGTGACCATTAGCTGTGACTTTAAAGCTGCTCTTTCAGGAAACGGCCACAAGGTGGCAGCATTTCTCCTTTACCAAATTTGGTTACTAGGGAAACAGAGCCTTAATGGAAGTGGTGTTCTAGGTTGTAAATTAAAATGGAATGTGCCAGGAAAAAGCCCTTTAAGTTTATGTCTCATTACTTCTTGTTCATATTTGTAATTTACTTTTTATTTTTTATCCCAGCAAATTTGATTACAATGGTTTGTTTCTTCTTGGTGTGCAAGATGTGGTTCTTTCACACATATATGTGTATCTATTCTTCCTCGCATCCTTTTCCCATTTAGGTTATGACAGAATGTTGAGTAGTCTTCTCCTGGTCTTCCGTACGCCTTTGGTGATTATATATTTCACATGGTTTGTATATCTCTGTTAACCCCAATATGGTAATGTATCCAATCCTCATCCCTTTCTATTTGGTGAACCTAAGTTTTTTTAATGAATCTGTGATTGCCTTTCTCTGTGGAAATATCTTCATTGGTATCAATTTTTAAGTAACTCCTAAAAGTGATATGATAGGATATGTGTCTTTTGCTTTCTTACTAACTACAGGTGGCGTGATTACGTCTAGACTCATCTATGGTGCTGCAAATGGCATCGTTTCATTTTTTTCAGTAGCGAATATTCCATCTGTACATGGAGGAGTTCTTCTGTGTCCACCCATCTGTTGGTGGACTTTTTGGTTACTTCCATATCTTGGCTATTGTGATACTGTGCAATGCAGATTTGCCTGCCTGTGTCTTTCCAATTCTGACTTCTTAGATTATAGGTCGAGGAGTGGGCCTGTTAGGTCATATGGTAGCTCAATGTTTACCTTTTTAAGGCACCTCCTTTCTGCTCTCATCTGTGGCCCTTTCCAACTTACGTCCCACTTGAAGTTGAGGGTATACACTTCTCCACAACACCTTCAGCACTTATTGTTTGTAGTTTTCTTGCTGATGGTTACTCTTGCAATTGTGAGCTGATACCTCTTTGTGGTTGAATTCGCATGTGCCTCAAAATCCGTTGAAACTGAGCTTTAAGGCATGTCCTTTTTATTTTTCAAGCTGTGATTACCCCTTAGTTCTTCAAAGTGTTCTCTTAAAGTATGTGTCACATTTTGAAATGTTTTGGCCATTACCTCCCTCAAGACATTTTGAGGGCAGTTTTCATTTACAGTTCTGCAGTATTTGTTCCTATGAAATGACCATTAGCTCAGGCTTTAAAGCTGCTTTTGCAGGTAACTGCCAGAGGGCAGCAGCCTTTCTATTTTCCCCACCCTGGTAACTAGGGAAAAGCCCTTACGGCCGGTGGGGTTTCTCGGTTATAAATTAGAGTGGAGTGTGCCTGGACAAACCCACACAAGCTGATGTCTCCTTATTTTTGTTGGATTTTTAAATGTAATTTTTATTTTTTATTGGAGTAATTTTCGACTGTGTGCGTGGACCACTTCTACTTAGTGCATTCCTCGGTTGATGGACATTTTCATTGCTTCCAAGTGTTGGCTATGGTAAATATTGTTTTAGTGCAGGATTGCCAGCCTGTGACTTTTTGATTCTCATTTTCTCTGGTGATAGGCCCAGCAGTGGGTGTGATTGACTGACTGGTAGCACCGTATTTCCCTTTTCAATGCACCTTCTTTGTGTTTTCATTAGTGGCACTTACCACGTCCCCTTTAGAATCGAGGGTACACATTTCTCCACAATCGTTTTAGCATTTATTGTTTGCAGCATTTATGCTAATGGCCCTTCTGTCTGCTGTGAGCTGATAGGTTTTTGTAATTTGGGTTTGCATGTCTCTGAAAATTCGTAAAACTCATCATTTTTCTCCGCCGTTTTCTTTTCTGTTAAAAAAAGGAAACAATTGGGAGTACAATATAACTCTTGATATGGTCTTCTTGGAAGGTTGCCCTCTTTTGAATTTTTTGGTCAATTTTCCACCCCAGAATTTTTTTAGAGAGCAGGTGTCATTTACCGAACTGCAAGTTTGGTGAATATTTAGTGACCTTTAGCAATGGGTTTAAAGCTGATTTGTGGGAAGTGGCCTCAAGCAGGCAGCATTTCTCCATTCCCAAATCTGGGTACTAGGGCAGCAGAGCCTTTCTGGAAGTCGTGTTCCTAGGTTGTAAATTACGTTGGAATGTGCATGGAGAAACGCCCCTAAGTTTATGTCTCATTATTTCTTCTTGGTATAAAAATTTTTTTTAAATTGGAGTAAAGCTTAGAATATTGTTTGTCCTAGGTGTACACAATCTGGTTCATTTGTAGATTATATATGTCTATTCAAGTACAGATCCTCTTCCCATGTAAAATGTTACACAGGGTTCCGCAGACCTCCCTTGCTTTATGGTCGGTAGTTTTGAGATATGTATATAATATGTGTTTGTATACATATAGTAACACTAATCTTAATTTATCCATTCCCCCCACCGTTCCTTTTAGATGAGCATAGTTTGTTTTCTAAGTCTGTGAGTGTCTTTCTCTGTGGAAATATGTTCATTTGTGTCAGTTATTAGATAACGCCTATAAGTGATATCATAGAATATAGGTCTTTTGCTTTTGGACTTACCTCATGTTTCGTGATTATCTCCAGACTCATTTGTGGTGCCTCAGAGAGCAATGGTTCATTGTTTTCCATGGCTAATATTCCGTTGTGTACATGGACCACTTCTTCTTTATCCATTCACCTCTTGTTGGATATTTTGATTGCTTCACTGTCTTGGCTATTGTGAATAAGGCTGCACTGCAGCTTTTGCGGCCTGTGTCTTCTCGATTCTTGTCTTCTCAGGTGAGAGGTCCAATGGTGCGCCTGCTGGATTGAATGGTACCTCCATTTTTACTTTTAAACACAGCTCCTTTCTATTCTCATTATTGGCTGTTACCCTTTTACGTCTCACCAGCAGGTAGAGGGTACACAGTTCTGTAAAACCCCTTCAGATTTTATTGTTCGTAGACTTTTTGCTGATGGTCAGTCGACTGGTGTAAGTTGAAACTTTTTGTAGATTAGATTGCAGGTGTCTAACACTCCCTGAGGTTGAGCTTTTATCCATTTACCTTTTTTTTAAAAAGAGTGTGAGTAAAACTTAACTCTTCATAATCTCTTCTTGAAACAGTTGCCTGTTTTGAATTTTTTTGTTCATTCCCTACTTCAGCACAATTTTTTAGGGCAGGTGTCCTTTACAACCCTGAGTCTTTGTGAATGTTAAGTGACCATTAGCTGTGAGTTTAAAGCTGCTCTTGCAGGAAACGGCCACAAGGTGGCAGCATTTCTCCTTTACCAAATTTGGTTACGAGGGAAACAGAGCCTTAATGGAAGTGGTGTTCTAGGTTGTATATTAGAATGGAATATGCCAGGAAAAAGCCGTTTAAGTTTATGTCTCATTACTTCTTGTTCATATTTGTAATTTACGTTTTATTTTTTATCCCAGCAAATTTGATTACAATGGTTTGTTTGCTCTAGGTGTGCAAGATGTGGTTCTTTCACACATATACAGGTATCTATTCTTCCTCACATCCTTTTCTCATGTACGTTATGACAGAATGTTGAGTAGTCTTCTCCTGGTCTTCCGTACGTCTTTGGTGATTATATATTTCACATGGTTTGTATATCTCTGTTAACCCCAATATGGTAATGTATCCAATCCTCATCCCTTTCTATTTGGTGACCATAAGTTTTTTAATGAATCTGCGATTGCCTCTCTCTGTGGAAATATCTTCATTGGTATCGATTTTTAAGTAACTCCTAAAAGTGATATGATAGGATATGTGTCTTTTGCTTTCTCACTTACTACAGGTGGCGTGATTACGTCTAGACTCATCTATGGTGCTGCAAATGGCATTGTTTCATTTTTTCACTAGCTCATATTCCATCTGTACAGGTAGCAGTTCTTCTTTGTCCTCCCATCTGTCGGTGGACTTTTTGGTTACTTCCGTATCTTGGCTATTGTAATACTATGCAATGCAGAATTGCATACCTGTGTCCTTCCAATTCTGTCTTTTTAGTTTATAGGTCCAGGAATAGGTCGGCTGGATCCTATGGTAGCTCAATGTTTACCTTTTAAAGGCACCTCTATTCTGTTCTCTTTAGTGGCTCTTTCCAGGTTACGTCCCACATAAAGTTGAGGGTATGCATTTCTTCCCAGCACCTTCAGCATTTATTCTTTGCAGTTTTTGCTGATGGTTATTCTGAGTGGTGTGAGCTGATACCTCTTTGTGGTTCAATTTGCATGTGTCTCATAATGCGTTGAAATTGAGCTTTTAGACATGTCCTTTTTATTTTTCCAGCTATGATTAGAGCTTATTTCTTCAAAGTGTTTTCTTAAAGTATGTGTAACCATTTGAAATATTTTGGCCATTACCTCCCTCAAGACATTTTGAGGGCAAGTTTCATTTACAGTTCTGCAGTACTTGTTCCTATGAAATGACCATTAGCACGGGCTTTAAAGCTGCTTTTGCAGGTAACTGTCAGAGGGCAGCAGCCTTTCTATGTTCCCCACCCTGGTAACTAGGGAAAAGCCCTTGCGGCCTGTGGTGTTTCTCGGTTAAAAATTAGAGTGGAGTGTGCCTGGAGAAACCCACACAAGCTGATGTCCCCTTACTTTTGTTGGATTTTTAAATGTAATTTTTATTTTTTATTGGAGTAATTTTCCACTGTGTACTTGGACCACTTCTACTTTGTGCATTCCTCGGTTGATGGACATTTTCATTTCTTCCAAGTGTTGGCTATGGTAAATATTGTTGGAGTGCACGATTGCCAGCCTGTGACTTTTTGATTCTCATTTTCTCAGGTGATAGGCCCAGCAGTGGGTGTGATTCATTGACTGGTAGCACCGTGTTTCCCTTTTCAAAGCACCTCCTTTGTGTTTTCATTAGTGGCTCTTACCACGTCCCCCTTAGAATCGAGGGTACGCATTTCTCCACAATCGCTTCAGCATTTATTGTTTGCAGCATTTATGCTAATGGCCCTACTGGCTGCTGTGAGCTGATAGGTTTTTGTAATTTGGGTTTGCATGTCTTTGAAAATTCGTAAAACTCATCATTTTTCTCCGCCGTTTTCTTTTCTGTTACAAAAAGGAAACAAATGGGAGTACATTATAACTCTTGAAAGTGTCTTCTTAGAAGGTTGCCCTCTTTTGAATTTTTTGGTCGATTTTCCACCCCAGAGTTTTTTTAGAGAGCAGGTGTCATTTCCCGAACTGCAAGTTTGGTGAATATTTATTGACCTTTAGAAATGGGTTTAAAGCTGCTGTTGTGGGAAGTGGCCTCAAGCAGGCAGCATTTCTCCATTCCCAAATCTGGTTTCTAGGGCAGCAGAGCCTTTCTGGAAGTCGTGTTCCTAGGTTGTAAATTACATTGGAATGTGCATGGAGAAACCCCCATAAGTTTATGTCTCATTATTTCTTCTTGGTTTTAAAAATTTTTTTAATTGTGGTAAAGCTTAGAATATTGTTTGTCCTAGGTGTACACAATCTGGTTCATTTGTAGATTATATATGTCTATTCAAGTACAGATCCTCTTCCCATGTAAAATGTTACAGAATGTTCCGCAGACCTCCCTTGCTATATGGTCGGTCTTTTTGAGATATGTATATAATATGTGTTTGTATACATATAGTAACACTAATCTTAATTTATCCATTCACTCCACCTTTCCTTTTAGATGAGCATAGTTTGTTTTCTAAGTCTGTGAGTGTCTTTCTCTGTGGAAATATGTTCATTTGTGTCAGTTATTAGATAACGCCTATAAGTGATATCATAGAATATAGGTCTTTTGCTTTTGGACTTACCTCATGTTTCGTGATTATCTCCAGACTCATTTGTGGTGCCTCAGAGAGCAATGGTTCATTGTTTTCCATGGCTAATATTCCATTGTGTACGTGGACCACTTCTTCTTTATCCATTCACCTCTTGTTGGATATTTTGATTGCTTCACGGTCTTGGCTATTGTGAATAAGGCTGCACTGCAGCTTTTGCGGCCTGTGTCTTCTCGATTCTTGTCTTCTCAGGTGAGAGGTCCAATGGTGTGCCTGCTGGATTGAATGGTACCTCCATTTTTACTTTTAAACACAGCTCCTTTCTATTCTCATTATTGGCTGTTACCCTTTTACGTCTCAACAGCAGGTAGAGGGTTCACAGTTCTCTAAAACCCCTTCAGCATTTATTGTTCGTAGACTTTTTGCTGATGGTCAGTCGATTGGTGTAAGTTGAAAACTTTTTGTAGATTAGATTGCATGGGTCTAACACTCCCTGAGGTTGAGCTTTTATCCATTTTCCTTTTTTTTTTAAAGAGCGTCAGTAAAACGTAACTCTTCATATTCTCTTCTTGAAACATTTGCCTGTTTTGAAATTTTTTGTCCATTCCCTACTTCAGCACAATTTTTTAGGGCAGGTGTCCTTACAGCCCTGAGTCCTTGTGAATGTTAAGTGACCATTAGCTGTGACTTTAAAGCTGCTCTTTCAGGAAACGGCCACAAGGTGGCAGCATTTCTCCTTTACCAAATTTGGTTACTAGGGAAACAGAGCCTTAATGGAAGTGGTGTTCTAGGTTGTAAATTAAAATGGAATGTGCCAGGAAAAAGCCCTTTAAGTTTATGTCTCATTACTTCTTGTTCATATTTGTAATTTACTTTTTATTTTTTATCCCAGCAAATTTGATTACAATGGTTTGTTTCTTCTTGGTGTGCAAGATGTGGTTCTTTCACACATATATGTGTATCTATTCTTCCTCGCATCCTTTTCCCATTTAGGTTATGACAGAATGTTGAGTAGTCTTCTCCTGGTCTTCCGTACGCCTTTGGTGATTATATATTTCACATGGTTTGTATATCTCTGTTAACCCCAATATGGTAATGTATCCAATCCTCATCCCTTTCTATTTGGTGAACCTAAGTTTTTTTAATGAATCTGTGATTGCCTTTCTCTGTGGAAATATCTTCATTGGTATCAATTTTTAAGTAACTCCTAAAAGTGATATGATAGGATATGTGTCTTTTGCTTTCTTACTAACTACAGGTGGCGTGATTACGTCTAGACTCATCTATGGTGCTGCAAATGGAATCGTTTCATTTTTTTCAGTAGCGAATATTCCATCTGTACATGGAGGAGTTCTTCTGTGTCCACCCATCTGTTGGTGGACTTTTTGGTTACTTCCATATCTTGGCTATTGTGATACTGTGCAATGCAGATTTGCCTGCCTGTGTCTTTCCAATTCTGACTTCTTAGATTATAGGTCGAGGAGTGGGCCTGTTAGGTCATATGGTAGCTCAATGTTTACCTTTTTAAGGCACCTCCTTTCTGCTCTCATCTGTGGCCCTTTCCAACTTACGTCCCACTTGAAGTTGAGGGTATACACTTCTCCACAACACCTTCAGCACTTATTGTTTGTAGTTTTCTTGCTGATGGTTACTCTTGCAATTGTGAGCTGATACCTCTTTGTGGTTGAATTCGCATGTGCCTCAAAATCCGTTGAAACTGAGCTTTAAGGCATGTCCTTTTTATTTTTCAAGCTGTGATTACCCCTTAGTTCTTCAAAGTGTTCTCTTAAAGTATGTGTCACATTTTGAAATGTTTTGGCCATTACCTCCCTCAAGACATTTTGAGGGCAGTTTTCATTTACAGTTCTGCAGTATTTGTTCCTATGAAATGACCATTAGCTCAGGCTTTAAAGCTGCTTTTGCAGGTAACTGCCAGAGGGCAGCAGCCTTTCTATTTTCCCCACCCTGGTAACTAGGGAAAAGCCCTTACGGCCGGTGGGGTTTCTCGGTTATAAATTAGAGTGGAGTGTGCCTGGACAAACCCACACAAGCTGATGTCTCCTTATTTTTGTTGGATTTTTAAATGTAATTTTTATTTTTTATTGGAGTAATTTTCGACTGTGTGCGTGGACCACTTCTACTTAGTGCATTCCTCGGTTGATGGACATTTTCATTGCTTCCAAGTGTTGGCTATGGTAAATATTGTTTTAGTGCAGGATTGCCAGCCTGTGACTTTTTGATTCTCATTTTCTCTGGTGATAGGCCCAGCAGTGGGTGTGATTGACTGACTGGTAGCACCGTATTTCCCTTTTCAATGCACCTTCTTTGTGTTTTCATTAGTGGCACTTACCACGTCCCCTTTAGAATCGAGGGTACACATTTCTCCACAATCGTTTTAGCATTTATTGTTTGCAGCATTTATGCTAATGGCCCTTCTGTCTGCTGTGAGCTGATAGGTTTTTGTAATTTGGGTTTGCATGTCTCTGAAAATTCGTAAAACTCATCATTTTTCTCCGCCGTTTTCTTTTCTGTTAAAAAAAGGAAACAATTGGGAGTACAATATAACTCTTGATATGGTCTTCTTGGAAGGTTGCCCTCTTTTGAATTTTTTGGTCAATTTTCCACCCCAGAATTTTTTTAGAGAGCAGGTGTCATTTACCGAACTGCAAGTTTGGTGAATATTTAGTGACCTTTAGCAATGGGTTTAAAGCTGATTTGTGGGAAGTGGCCTCAAGCAGGCAGCATTTCTCCATTCCCAAATCTGGGTACTAGGGCAGCAGAGCCTTTCTGGAAGTCGTGTTCCTAGGTTGTAAATTACGTTGGAATGTGCATGGAGAAACGCCCCTAAGTTTATGTCTCATTATTTCTTCTTGGTATAAAAATTTTTTTTAAATTGGAGTAAAGCTTAGAATATTGTTTGTCCTAGGTGTACACAATCTGGTTCATTTGTAGATTATATATGTCTATTCAAGTACAGATCCTCTTCCCATGTAAAATGTTACACAGGGTTCCGCAGACCTCCCTTGCTTTATGGTCGGTAGTTTTGAGATATGTATATAATATGTGTTTGTATACATATAGTAACACTAATCTTAATTTATCCATTCCCCCCACCGTTCCTTTTAGATGAGCATAGTTTGTTTTCTAAGTCTGTGAGTGTCTTTCTCTGTGGAAATATGTTCATTTGTGTCAGTTATTAGATAACGCCTATAAGTGATATCATAGAATATAGGTCTTTTGCTTTTGGACTTACCTCATGTTTCGTGATTATCTCCAGACTCATTTGTGGTGCCTCAGAGAGCAATGGTTCATTGTTTTCCATGGCTAATATTCCGTTGTGTACATGGACCACTTCTTCTTTATCCATTCACCTCTTGTTGGATATTTTGATTGCTTCACTGTCTTGGCTATTGTGAATAAGGCTGCACTGCAGCTTTTGCGGCCTGTGTCTTCTCGATTCTTGTCTTCTCAGGTGAGAGGTCCAATGGTGCGCCTGCTGGATTGAATGGTACCTCCATTTTTACTTTTAAACACAGCTCCTTTCTATTCTCATTATTGGCTGTTACCCTTTTACGTCTCACCAGCAGGTAGAGGGTACACAGTTCTGTAAAACCCCTTCAGATTTTATTGTTCGTAGACTTTTTGCTGATGGTCAGTCGACTGGTGTAAGTTGAAACTTTTTGTAGATTAGATTGCAGGTGTCTAACACTCCCTGAGGTTGAGCTTTTATCCATTTACCTTTTTTTTAAAAAGAGTGTGAGTAAAACTTAACTCTTCATAATCTCTTCTTGAAACAGTTGCCTGTTTTGAATTTTTTTGTTCATTCCCTACTTCAGCACAATTTTTTAGGGCAGGTGTCCTTTACAACCCTGAGTCTTTGTGAATGTTAAGTGACCATTAGCTGTGAGTTTAAAGCTGCTCTTGCAGGAAACGGCCACAAGGTGGCAGCATTTCTCCTTTACCAAATTTGGTTACGAGGGAAACAGAGCCTTAATGGAAGTGGTGTTCTAGGTTGTATATTAGAATGGAATATGCCAGGAAAAAGCCGTTTAAGTTTATGTCTCATTACTTCTTGTTCATATTTGTAATTTACGTTTTATTTTTTATCCCAGCAAATTTGATTACAATGGTTTGTTTGCTCTAGGTGTGCAAGATGTGGTTCTTTCACACATATACAGGTATCTATTCTTCCTCACATCCTTTTCTCATGTACGTTATGACAGAATGTTGAGTAGTCTTCTCCTGGTCTTCCGTACGTCTTTGGTGATTATATATTTCACATGGTTTGTATATCTCTGTTAACCCCAATATGGTAATGTATCCAATCCTCATCCCTTTCTATTTGGTGACCATAAGTTTTTTAATGAATCTGCGATTGCCTCTCTCTGTGGAAATATCTTCATTGGTATCGATTTTTAAGTAACTCCTAAAAGTGATATGATAGGATATGTGTCTTTTGCTTTCTCACTTACTACAGGTGGCGTGATTACGTCTAGACTCATCTATGGTGCTGCAAATGGCATTGTTTCGTTTTTTCACTAGCTCATATTCCATCTGTACAGGTAGCAGTTCTTCTTTGTCCTCCCATCTGTCGGTGGACTTTTTGGTTACTTCCGTATCTTGGCTATTGTAATACTATGCAATGCAGATTTGCATACCTGTGTCCTTCCAATTCTGTCTTTTTAGTTTATAGGTCCAGGAATAGGTCTGCTGGATCCTATGGTAGCTCAATGTTTACCTTTTAAAGGCACCTCTATTCTGTTCTCTTTAGTGGCTCTTTCCAGGTTACGTCCCACATAAAGTTGAGGGTATGCATTTCTTCCCAGCACCTTCAGCATTTATTCTTTGCAGTTTTTGCTGATGGTTATTCTGAGTGGTGTGAGCTGATACCTCTTTGTGGTTCAATTTGCATGTGTCTCATAATGCGTTGAAATTGAGCTTTTAGACATGTCCTTTTTATTTTTCCAGCTATGATTAGAGCTTATTTCTTCAAAGTGTTTTCTTAAAGTATGTGTCACCATTTGAAATATTTTGGCCATTACCTCCCTCAAGACATTTTGAGGGCAAGTTTCATTTACAGTTCTGCAGTACTTGTTCCTATGAAATGACCATTAGCACGGGCTTTAAAGCTGCTTTTGCAGGTAACTGTCAGAGGGCAGCAGCCTTTCTATGTTCCCCACCCTGGTAACTAGGGAAAAGCCCTTGCGGCCTGTGGTGTTTCTCGGTTAAAAATTAGAGTGGAGTGTGCCTGGAGAAACCCACACAAGCTGATGTCTCCTTACTTTTGTTGGATTTTTAAATGTAATTTTTATTTTTTATTGCAGTAATTTTCCACTGTGTACTTGGACCACTTCTACTTTGTGCATTCCTCGGTTGATGGACATTTTCATTTCTTCCAAGTGTTGGCTATGGTAAATATTGTTGGAGTGCAGGATTGCCAGCCTGTGACTTTTTGATTCTCATTTTCTCAGGTGATAGGCCCAGCAGTGGGTGTGATACATTGACTGGTAGCACCGTGTTTCCCTTTTCAAAGCACCTCCTTTGTGTTTTCATTAGTGGCTCTTACCACGTCCCCCTTAGAATCGAGGGTACGCATTTCTCCACAATCGCTTCAGCATTTATTGTTTGCAGCATTTATGCTAATGGCCCTACTGGCTGCTGTGAGCTGATAGGTTTTTGTAATTTGGGTTTGCATGTCTTTGAAAATTCGTAAAACTCATCATTTTTCTCCGCCGTTTTCTTTTCTGTTACAAAAAGGAAACAAATGGGAGTACATTATAACTCTTGAAAGTGTCTTCTTAGAAGGTTGCCCTCTTTTGAATTTTTTGGTCGATTTTCCACCCCAGAGTTTTTTTAGAGAGCAGGTGTCATTTCCCGAACTGCAAGTTTGGTGAATATTTATTGACCTTTAGAAATGGGTTTAAAGCTGCTGTTGTGGGAAGTGGCCTCAAGCAGGCAGCATTTCTCCATTCCCAAATCTGGTTTCTAGGGCAGCAGAGCCTTTCTGGAAGTCGTGTTCCTAGGTTGTAAATTACATTGGAATGTGCATGGAGAAACCCCCATAAGTTTATGTCTCATTATTTCTTCTTGGTTTTAAAATTTTTTTTAATTGTGGTAAAGCTTAGAATATTGTTTGTCCTAGGTGTACACAATCTGGTTCATTTGTAGATTATATATGTCTATTCAAGTACAGATCCTCTTCCCATGTAAAATGTTACAGAATGTTCCGCAGACCTCCCTTGCTATATGGTCGGTCTTTTTGAGATATGTATATAATATGTGTTTGTATACATATAGTAACACTAATCTTAATTTATCCATTCACTCCACCTTTCCTTTTAGATGAGCATAGTTTGTTTTCTAAGTCTGTGAGTGTCTTTCTCTGTGGAAATATGTTCATTTGTGTCAGTTATTAGATAACGCCTATAAGTGATATCATAGAATATAGGTCTTTTGCTTTTGGACTTACCTCATGTTTCGTGATTATCTCCAGACTCATTTGTGGTGCCTCAGAGAGCAATGGTTCATTGTTTTCCATGGCTAATATTCCATTGTGTACGTGGACCACTTCTTCTTTATCCATTCACCTCTTGTTGGATATTTTGATTGCTTCACGGTCTTGGCTATTGTGAATTAGGCTGCACTGCAGCTTTTGCGGCCTGTGTCTTCTCGATTCTTGTCTTCTCAGGTGAGAGGTCCAATGGTGTGCCTGCTGGATTGAATGGTACCTCCATTTTTACTTTTAAACACAGCTCCTTTCTATTCTCATTATTGGCTGTTACCCTTTTACGTCTCAACAGCAGGTAGAGGGTTCACAGTTCTCTAAAACCCCTTCAGCATTTATTGTTCGTAGACTTTTTGCTGATGGTCAGTCGATTGGTGTAAGTTGAAAACTTTTTGTAGATTAGATTGCATGGGTCTAACACTCCCTGAGGTTGAGCTTTTATCCATTTTCCTTTTTTTTTTAAAGAGCGTCAGTAAAACGTAACTCTTCATATTCTCTTCTTGAAACATTTGCCTGTTTTGAAATTTTTTGTCCATTCCCTACTTCAGCACAATTTTTTAGGGCAGGTGTCCTTACAGCCCTGAGTCCTTGTGAATGTTAAGTGACCATTAGCTGTGACTTTAAAGCTGCTCTTGCAGGAAACGGCCACAAGGTGGCAGCATTTCTCCTTTACCAAATTTGGTTACTAGGGAAACAGAGCCTTAATGGAAGTGGTGTTCTAGGTTGTAAATTAAAATGGAATGTGCCAGGAAAAAGCCCTTTAAGTTTATGTCTCATTACTTCTTGTTCATATTTGTAATTTACTTTTTATTTTTTATACCAGCAAATTTGATTACAATGGTTTGTTTCTTCTTGGTGTGCAAGATGTGGTTCTTTCACACATATATGTGTATCTATTCTTCCTCGCATCCTTTTCCCATTTAGGTTATGACAGAATGTTGAGTAGTCTTCTCCTGGTCTTCCGTACGCCTTTGGTGATTATATATTTCACATGGTTTGTATATCTCTGTTAACCCCAATATGGTAATGTATCCAATCCTCATCCCTTTCTATTTGGTGAACCTAAGTTTTTTTAATGAATCTGTGATTGCCTTTCTCTGTGGAAATATCTTCATTGGTATCAATTTTTAAGTAACTCCTAAAAGTGATATGATAGGATATGTGTCTTTTGCTTTCTTACTAACTACAGGTGGCGTGATTACGTCTAGACTCATCTATGGTGCTGCAAATGGCATCGTTTCATTTTTTTCAGTAGCGAATATTCCATCTGTACATGGAGGAGTTCTTCTGTGTCCACCCATCTGTTGGTGGACTTTTTGGTTACTTCCATATCTTGGCTATTGTGATACTGTGCAATGCAGATTTGCCTGCCTGTGTCTTTCCAATTCTGACTTCTTAGATTATAGGTCGAGGAGTGGGCCTGTTAGGTCATATGGTAGCTCAATGTTTACCTTTTTAAGGCACCTCCTTTCTGCTCTCATCTGTGGCCCTTTCCAACTTACGTCCCACTTGAAGTTGAGGGTATACACTTCTCCACAACACCTTCAGCACTTATTGTTTGTAGTTTTCTTGCTGATGGTTACTCTTGCAATTGTGAGCTGATACCTCTTTGTGGTTGAATTCGCATGTGCCTCAAAATCCGTTGAAACTGAGCTTTAAGGCATGTCCTTTTTATTTTTCAAGCTGTGATTACCCCTTAGTTCTTCAAAGTGTTCTCTTAAAGTATGTGTCACATTTTGAAATGTTTTGGCCATTACCTCCCTCAAGACATTTTGAGGGCAGTTTTCATTTACAGTTCTGCAGTATTTGTTCCTATGAAATGACCATTAGCTCAGGCTTTAAAGCTGCTTTTGCAGGTAACTGCCAGAGGGCAGCAGCCTTTCTATTTTCCCCACCCTGGTAACTAGGGAAAAGCCCTTACGGCCGGTGGGGTTTCTCGGTTATAAATTAGAGTGGAGTGTGCCTGGACAAACCCACACAAGCTGATGTCTCCTTATTTTTGTTGGATTTTTAAATGTAATTTTTATTTTTTATTGGAGTAATTTTCGACTGTGTGCGTGGACCACTTCTACTTAGTGCATTCCTCGGTTGATGGACATTTTCATTGCTTCCAAGTGTTGGCTATGGTAAATATTGTTTTAGTGCAGGATTGCCAGCCTGTGACTTTTTGATTCTCATTTTCTCTGGTGATAGGCCCAGCAGTGGGTGTGATTGACTGACTGGTAGCACCGTATTTCCCTTTTCAATGCACCTTCTTTGTGTTTTCATTAGTGGCACTTACCACGTCCCCTTTAGAATCGAGGGTACACATTTCTCCACAATCGTTTTAGCATTTATTGTTTGCAGCATTTATGCTAATGGCCCTTCTGTCTGCTGTGAGCTGATAGGTTTTTGTAATTTGGGTTTGCATGTCTCTGAAAATTCGTAAAACTCATCATTTTTCTCCGCCGTTTTCTTTTCTGTTAAAAAAAGGAAACAATTGGGAGTACAATATAACTCTTGATATGGTCTTCTTGGAAGGTTGCCCTCTTTTGAATTTTTTGGTCAATTTTCCACCCCAGAATTTTTTTAGAGAGCAGGTGTCATTTACCGAACTGCAAGTTTGGTGAATATTTAGTGACCTTTAGCAATGGGTTTAAAGCTGATTTGTGGGAAGTGGCCTCAAGCAGGCAGCATTTCTCCATTCCCAAATCTGGGTACTAGGGCAGCAGAGCCTTTCTGGAAGTCGTGTTCCTAGGTTGTAAATTACGTTGGAATGTGCATGGAGAAACGCCCCTAAGTTTATGTCTCATTATTTCTTCTTGGTATAAAAATTTTTTTTAAATTGGAGTAAAGCTTAGAATATTGTTTGTCCTAGGTGTACACAATCTGGTTCATTTGTAGATTATATATGTCTATTCAAGTACAGATCCTCTTCCCATGTAAAATGTTACACAGGGTTCCGCAGACCTCCCTTGCTTTATGGTCGGTAGTTTTGAGATATGTATATAATATGTGTTTGTATACATATAGTAACACTAATCTTAATTTATCCATTCCCCCCACCGTTCCTTTTAGATGAGCATAGTTTGTTTTCTAAGTCTGTGAGTGTCTTTCTCTGTGGAAATATGTTCATTTGTGTCAGTTATTAGATAACGCCTATAAGTGATATCATAGAATATAGGTCTTTTGCTTTTGGACTTACCTCATGTTTCGTGATTATCTCCAGACTCATTTGTGGTGCCTCAGAGAGCAATGGTTCATTGTTTTCCATGGCTAATATTCCGTTGTGTACATGGACCACTTCTTCTTTATCCATTCACCTCTTGTTGGATATTTTGATTGCTTCACTGTCTTGGCTATTGTGAATAAGGCTGCACTGCAGCTTTTGCGGCCTGTGTCTTCTCGATTCTTGTCTTCTCAGGTGAGAGGTCCAATGGTGCGCCTGCTGGATTGAATGGTACCTCCATTTTTACTTTTAAACACAGCTCCTTTCTATTCTCATTATTGGCTGTTACCCTTTTACGTCTCACCAGCAGGTAGAGGGTACACAGTTCTGTAAAACCCCTTCAGATTTTATTGTTCGTAGACTTTTTGCTGATGGTCAGTCGACTGGTGTAAGTTGAAACTTTTTGTAGATTAGATTGCAGGTGTCTAACACTCCCTGAGGTTGAGCTTTTATCCATTTACCTTTTTTTTAAAAAGAGTGTGAGTAAAACTTAACTCTTCATAATCTCTTCTTGAAACAGTTGCCTGTTTTGAATTTTTTTGTTCATTCCCTACTTCAGCACAATTTTTTAGGGCAGGTGTCCTTTACAACCCTGAGTCTTTGTGAATGTTAAGTGACCATTAGCTGTGAGTTTAAAGCTGCTCTTGCAGGAAACGGCCACAAGGTGGCAGCATTTCTCCTTTACCAAATTTGGTTACGAGGGAAACAGAGCCTTAATGGAAGTGGTGTTCTAGGTTGTATATTAGAATGGAATATGCCAGGAAAAAGCCGTTTAAGTTTATGTCTCATTACTTCTTGTTCATATTTGTAATTTACGTTTTATTTTTTATCCCAGCAAATTTGATTACAATGGTTTGTTTGCTCTAGGTGTGCAAGATGTGGTTCTTTCACACATATACAGGTATCTATTCTTCCTCACATCCTTTTCTCATGTACGTTATGACAGAATGTTGAGTAGTCTTCTCCTGGTCTTCCGTACGTCTTTGGTGATTATATATTTCACATGGTTTGTATATCTCTGTTAACCCCAATATGGTAATGTATCCAATCCTCATCCCTTTCTATTTGGTGACCATAAGTTTTTTAATGAATCTGCGATTGCCTCTCTCTGTGGAAATATCTTCATTGGTATCGATTTTTAAGTAACTCCTAAAAGTGATATGATAGGATATGTGTCTTTTGCTTTCTCACTTACTACAGGTGGCGTGATTACGTCTAGACTCATCTATGGTGCTGCAAATGGCATTGTTTCGTTTTTTCACTAGCTCATATTCCATCTGTACAGGTAGCAGTTCTTCTTTGTCCTCCCATCTGTCGGTGGACTTTTTGGTTATTTCCGTATCTTGGCTATTGTAATACTATGCAATGCAGATTTGCATACCTGTGTCCTTCCAATTCTGTCTTTTTAGTTTATAGGTCCAGGAATAGGTCTGCTGGATCCTATGGTAGCTCAATGTTTACCTTTTAAAGGCACCTCTATTCTGTTCTCTTTAGTGGCTCTTTCCAGGTTACGTCCCACATAAAGTTGAGGGTATGCATTTCTTCCCAGCACCTTCAGCATTTATTCTTTGCAGTTTTTGCTGATGGTTATTCTGAGTGGTGTGAGCTGATACCTCTTTGTGGTTCAATTTGCATGTGTCTCATAATGCGTTGAAATTGAGCTTTTAGACATGTCCTTTTTATTTTTCCAGCTATGATTAGAGCTTATTTCTTCAAAGTGTTTTCTTAAAGTATGTGTAACCATTTGAAATATTTTGGCCATTACCTCCCTCAAGACATTTTGAGGGCAAGTTTCATTTACAGTTCTGCAGTACTTGTTCCTATGAAATGACCATTAGCACGGGCTTTAAAGCTGCTTTTGCAGGTAACTGTCAGAGGGCAGCAGCCTTTCTATGTTCCCCACCCTGGTAACTAGGGAAAAGCCCTTGCGGCCTGTGGTGTTTCTCGGTTAAAAATTAGAGTGGAGTGTGCCTGGAGAAACCCACACAAGCTGATGTCCCCTTACTTTTGTTGGATTTTTAAATGTAATTTTTATTTTTTATTGGAGTAATTTTCCACTGTGTACTTGGACCACTTCTACTTTGTGCATTCCTCGGTTGATGGACATTTTCATTTCTTCCAAGTGTTGGCTATGGTAAATATTGTTGGAGTGCAGGATTGCCAGCCTGTGACTTTTTGATTCTCATTTTCTCAGGTGATAGGCCCAGCAGTGGGTGTGATTCATTGACTGGTAGCACCGTGTTTCCCTTTTCAAAGCACCTCCTTTGTGTTTTCATTAGTGGCTCTTACCACGTCCCCCTTAGAATCGAGGGTACGCATTTCTCCACAATCGCTTCAGCATTTATTGTTTGCAGCATTTATGCTAATGACCCTACTGGCTGCTGTGAGCTGATAGGTTTTTGTAATTTGGGTTTGCATGTCTTTGAAAATTCGTAAAACTCATCATTTTTCTCCGCCGTTTTCTTTTCTGTTACAAAAAGGAAACAAATGGGAGTACATTATAACTCTTGAAAGTGTCTTCTTAGAAGGTTGCCCTCTTTTGAATTTTTTGGTCGATTTTCCACCCCAGAGTTTTTTTAGAGAGCAGGTGTCATTTCCCGAACTGCAAGTTTGGTGAATATTTATTGACCTTTAGAAATGGGTTTAAAGCTGCTGTTGTGGGAAGTGGCCTCAAGCAGGCAGCATTTCTCCATTCCCAAATCTGGTTTCTAGGGCAGCAGAGCCTTTCTGGAAGTCGTGTTCCTAGGTTGTAAATTACATTGGAATGTGCATGGAGAAACCCCCATAAGTTTATGTCTCATTATTTCTTCTTGGTTTTAAAAATTTTTTTAATTGTGGTAAAGCTTAGAATATTGTTTGTCCTAGGTGTACACAATCTGGTTCATTTGTAGATTATATATGTCTATTCAAGTACAGATCCTCTTCCCATGTAAAATGTTACAGAATGTTCCGCAGACCTCCCTTGCTATATGGTCGGTCTTTTTGAGATATGTATATAATATGTGTTTGTATACATATAGTAACACTAATCTTAATTTATCCATTCACTCCACCTTTCCTTTTAGATGAGCATAGTTTGTTTTCTAAGTCTGTGAGTGTCTTTCTCTGTGGAAATATGTTCATTTGTGTCAGTTATTAGATAACGCCTATAAGTGATATCATAGAATATAGGTCTTTTGCTTTTGGACTTACCTCATGTTTCGTGATTATCTCCAGACTCATTTGTGGTGCCTCAGAGAGCAATGGTTCATTGTTTTCCATGGCTAATATTCCATTGTGTACGTGGACCACTTCTTCTTTATCCATTCACCTCTTGTTGGATATTTTGATTGCTTCACGGTCTTGGCTATTGTGAATAAGGCTGCACTGCAGCTTTTGCGGCCTGTGTCTTCTCGATTCTTGTCTTCTCAGGTGAGAGGTCCAATGGTGTGCCTGCTGGATTGAATGGTACCTCCATTTTTACTTTTAAACACAGCTCCTTTCTATTCTCATTATTGGCTGTTACCCTTTTACGTCTCAACAGCAGGTAGAGGGTTCACAGTTCTCTAAAACCCCTTCAGCATTTATTGTTCGTAGACTTTTTGCTGATGGTCAGTCGATTGGTGTAAGTTGAAAACTTTTTGTAGATTAGATTGCATGGGTCTAACACTCCCTGAGGTTGAGCTTTTATCCATTTTCCTTTTTTTTTTAAAGAGCGTCAGTAAAACGTAACTCTTCATATTCTCTTCTTGAAACATTTGCCTGTTTTGAAATTTTTTGTCCATTCCCTACTTCAGCACAATTTTTTAGGGCAGGTGTCCTTACAGCCCTGAGTCCTTGTGAATGTTAAGTGACCATTAGCTGTGACTTTAAAGCTGCTCTTGCAGGAAACGGCCACAAGGTGGCAGCATTTCTCCTTTACCAAATTTGGTTACTAGGGAAACAGAGCCTTAATGGAAGTGGTGTTCTAGGTTGTAAATTAAAATGGAATGTGCCAGGAAAAAGCCCTTTAAGTTTATGTCTCATTACTTCTTGTTCATATTTGTAATTTACTTTTTATTTTTTATCCCAGCAAATTTGATTACAATGGTTTGTTTCTTCTTGGTGTGCAAGATGTGGTTCTTTCACACATATATGTGTATCTATTCTTCCTCGCATCCTTTTCCCATTTAGGTTATGACAGAATGTTGAGTAGTCTTCTCCTGGTCTTCCGTACGCCTTTGGTGATTATATATTTCACATGGTTTGTATATCTCTGTTAACCCCAATATGGTAATGTATCCAATCCTCATCCCTTTCTATTTGGTGAACCTAAGTTTTTTTAATGAATCTGTGATTGCCTTTCTCTGTGGAAATATCTTCATTGGTATCAATTTTTAAGTAACTCCTAAAAGTGATATGATAGGATATGTGTCTTTTGCTTTCTTACTAACTACAGGTGGCGTGATTACGTCTAGACTCATCTATGGTGCTGCAAATGGCATCGTTTCATTTTTTTCAGTAGCGAATATTCCATCTGTACATGGAGGAGTTCTTCTGTGTCCACCCATCTGTTGGTGGACTTTTTGGTTACTTCCATATCTTGGCTATTGTGATACTGTGCAATGCAGATTTGCCTGCCTGTGTCTTTCCAATTCTGACTTCTTAGATTATAGGTCGAGGAGTGGGCCTGTTAGGTCATATGGTAGCTCAATGTTTACCTTTTTAAGGCACCTCCTTTCTGCTCTCATCTGTGGCCCTTTCCAACTTACGTCCCACTTGAAGTTGAGGGTATACACTTCTCCACAACACCTTCAGCACTTATTGTTTGTAGTTTTCTTGCTGATGGTTACTCTTGCAATTGTGAGCTGATACCTCTTTGTGGTTGAATTCGCATGTGCCTCAAAATCCGTTGAAACTGAGCTTTAAGGCATGTCCTTTTTATTTTTCAAGCTGTGATTACCCCTTAGTTCTTCAAAGTGTTCTCTTAAAGTATGTGTCACATTTTGAAATGTTTTGGCCATTACCTCCCTCAAGACATTTTGAGGGCAGTTTTCATTTACAGTTCTGCAGTATTTGTTCCTATGAAATGACCATTAGCTCAGGCTTTAAAGCTGCTTTTGCAGGTAACTGCCAGAGGGCAGCAGCCTTTCTATTTTCCCCACCCTGGTAACTAGGGAAAAGCCCTTACGGCCGGTGGGGTTTCTCAGTTATAAATTAGAGTGGAGTGTGCCTGGACAAACCCACACAAGCTGATGTCTCCTTATTTTTGTTGGATTTTTAAATGTAATTTTTATTTTTTATTGGAGTAATTTTCGACTGTGTGCGTGGACCACTTCTACTTAGTGCATTCCTCGGTTGATGGACATTTTCATTGCTTCCAAGTGTTGGCTATGGTAAATATTGTTTTAGTGCAGGATTGCCAGCCTGTGACTTTTTGATTCTCATTTTCTCTGGTGATAGGCCCAGCAGTGGGTGTGATTGACTGACTGGTAGCACCGTATTTCCCTTTTCAATGCACCTTCTTTGTGTTTTCATTAGTGGCACTTACCACGTCCCCTTTAGAATCGAGGGTACACATTTCTCCACAATCGTTTTAGCATTTATTGTTTGCAGCATTTATGCTAATGGCCCTTCTGTCTGCTGTGAGCTGATAGGTTTTTGTAATTTGGGTTTGCATGTCTCTGAAAATTCGTAAAACTCATCATTTTTCTCCGCCGTTTTCTTTTCTGTTAAAAAAAGGAAACAATTGGGAGTACAATATAACTCTTGATATGGTCTTCTTGGAAGGTTGCCCTCTTTTGAATTTTTTGGTCAATTTTCCACCCCAGAATTTTTTTAGAGAGCAGGTGTCATTTACCGAACTGCAAGTTTGGTGAATATTTAGTGACCTTTAGCAATGGGTTTAAAGCTGATTTGTGGGAAGTGGCCTCAAGCAGGCAGCATTTCTCCATTCCCAAATCTGGGTACTAGGGCAGCAGAGCCTTTCTGGAAGTCGTGTTCCTAGGTTGTAAATTACGTTGGAATGTGCATGGAGAAACGCCCCTAAGTTTATGTCTCATTATTTCTTTTTGGTATAAAAATTTTTTTTAAATTGGAGTAAAGCTTAGAATATTGTTTGTCCTAGGTGTACACAATCTGGTTCATTTGTAGATTATATATGTCTATTCAAGTACAGATCCTCTTCCCATGTAAAATGTTACACAGGGTTCCGCAGACCTCCCTTGCTTTATGGTCGGTAGTTTTGAGATATGTATATAATATGTGTTTGTATACATATAGTAACACTAATCTTAATTTATCCATTCCCCCCACCGTTCCTTTTAGATGAGCATAGTTTGTTTTCTAAGTCTGTGAGTGTCTTTCTCTGTGGAAATATGTTCATTTGTGTCAGTTATTAGATAACGCCTATAAGTGATATCATAGAATATAGGTCTTTTGCTTTTGGACTTACCTCATGTTTCGTGATTATCTCCAGACTCATTTGTGGTGCCTCAGAGAGCAATGGTTCATTGTTTTCCATGGCTAATATTCCGTTGTGTACATGGACCACTTCTTCTTTATCCATTCACCTCTTGTTGGATATTTTGATTGCTTCACTGTCTTGGCTATTGTGAATAAGGCTGCACTGCAGCTTTTGCGGCCTGTGTCTTCTCGATTCTTGTCTTCTCAGGTGAGAGGTCCAATGGTGCGCCTGCTGGATTGAATGGTACCTCCATTTTTACTTTTAAACACAGCTCCTTTCTATTCTCATTATTGGCTGTTACCCTTTTACGTCTCACCAGCAGGTAGAGGGTACACAGTTCTGTAAAACCCCTTCAGATTTTATTGTTCGTAGACTTTTTGCTGATGGTCAGTCGACTGGTGTAAGTTGAAACTTTTTGTAGATTAGATTGCAGGTGTCTAACACTCCCTGAGGTTGAGCTTTTATCCATTTACCTTTTTTTTAAAAAGAGTGTGAGTAAAACTTAACTCTTCATAATCTCTTCTTGAAACAGTTGCCTGTTTTGAATTTTTTTGTTCATTCCCTACTTCAGCACAATTTTTTAGGGCAGGTGTCCTTTACAACCCTGAGTCTTTGTGAATGTTAAGTGACCATTAGCTGTGAGTTTAAAGCTGCTCTTGCAGGAAACGGCCACAAGGTGGCAGCATTTCTCCTTTACCAAATTTGGTTACGAGGGAAACAGAGCCTTAATGGAAGTGGTGTTCTAGGTTGTATATTAGAATGGAATATGCCAGGAAAAAGCCGTTTAAGTTTATGTCTCATTACTTCTTGTTCATATTTGTAATTTACGTTTTATTTTTTATCCCAGCAAATTTGATTACAATGGTTTGTTTGCTCTAGGTGTGCAAGATGTGGTTCTTTCACACATATACAGGTATCTATTCTTCCTCACATCCTTTTCTCATGTACGTTATGACAGAATGTTGAGTAGTCTTCTCCTGGTCTTCCGTACGTCTTTGGTGATTATATATTTCACATGGTTTGTATATCTCTGTTAACCCCAATATGGTAATGTATCCAATCCTCATCCCTTTCTATTTGGTGACCATAAGTTTTTTAATGAATCTGCGATTGCCTCTCTCTGTGGAAATATATTCATTGGTATCGATTTTTAAGTAACTCCTAAAAGTGATATGATAGGATATGTGTCTTTTGCTTTCTCACTTACTACAGGTGGCGTGATTACGTCTAGACTCATCTATGGTGCTGCAAATGGCATTGTTTCATTTTTTCACTAGCTCATATTCCATCTGTACAGGTAGCAGTTCTTCTTTGTCCTCCCATCTGTCGGTGGACTTTTTGGTTACTTCCGTATCTTGGCTATTGTAATACTATGCAATGCAGAATTGCATACCTGTGTCCTTCCAATTCTGTCTTTTTAGTTTATAGGTCCAGGAATAGGTCGGCTGGATCCTATGGTAGCTCAATGTTTACCTTTTAAAGGCACCTCTATTCTGTTCTCTTTAGTGGCTCTTTCCAGGTTACGTCCCACATAAAGTTGAGGGTATGCATTTCTTCCCAGCACCTTCAGCATTTATTCTTTGCAGTTTTTGCTGATGGTTATTCTGAGTGGTGTGAGCTGATACCTCTTTGTGGTTCAATTTGCATGTGTCTCATAATGCGTTGAAATTGAGCTTTTAGACATGTCCTTTTTATTTTTCCAGCTATGATTAGAGCTTATTTCTTCAAAGTGTTTTCTTAAAGTATGTGTAACCATTTGAAATATTTTGGCCATTACCTCCCTCAAGACATTTTGAGGGCAAGTTTCATTTACAGTTCTGCAGTACTTGTTCCTATGAAATGACCATTAGCACGGGCTTTAAAGCTGCTTTTGCAGGTAACTGTCAGAGGGCAGCAGCCTTTCTATGTTCCCCACCCTGGTAACTAGGGAAAAGCCCTTGCGGCCTGTGGTGTTTCTCGGTTAAAAATTAGAGTGGAGTGTGCCTGGAGAAACCCACACAAGCTGATGTCTCCTTACTTTTGTTGGATTTTTAAATGTAATTTTTATTTTTTATTGGAGTAATTTTCCACTGTGTACTTGGACCACTTCTACTTTGTGCATTCCTCGGTTGATGGACATTTTCATTTCTTCCAAGTGTTGGCTATGGTAAATATTGTTGGAGTGCAGGATTGCCAGCCTGTGACTTTTTGATTCTCATTTTCTCAGGTGATAGGCCCAGCAGTGGGTGTGATTCATTGACTGGTAGCACCGTGTTTCCCTTTTCAAAGCACCTCCTTTGTGTTTTCATTAGTGGCTCTTACCACGTCCCCCTTAGAATCGAGGGTACGCATTTCTCCACAATCGCTTCAGCATTTATTGTTTGCAGCATTTATGCTAATGGCCCTACTGGCTGCTGTGAGCTGATAGGTTTTTGTAATTTGGGTTTGCATGTCTTTGAAAATTCGTAAAACTCATCATTTTTCTCCGCCGTTTTCTTTTCTGTTACAAAAAGGAAACAAATGGGAGTACATTATAACTCTTGAAAGTGTCTTCTTAGAAGGTTGCCCTCTTTTGAATTTTTTGGTCGATTTTCCACCCCAGAGTTTTTTTAGAGAGCAGGTGTCATTTCCCGAACTGCAAGTTTGGTGAATATTTATTGACCTTTAGAAATGGGTTTAAAGCTGCTGTTGTGGGAAGTGGCCTCAAGCAGGCAGCATTTCTCCATTCCCAAATCTGGTTTCTAGGGCAGCAGAGCCTTTCTGGAAGTCGTGTTCCTAGGTTGTAAATTACATTGGAATGTGCATGGAGAAACCCCCATAAGTTTATGTCTCATTATTTCTTCTTGGTTTTAAAAATTTTTTTAATTGTGGTAAAGCTTAGAATATTGTTTGTCCTAGGTGTACACAATCTGGTTCATTTGTAGATTATATATGTCTATTCAAGTACAGATCCTCTTCCCATGTAAAATGTTACAGAATGTTCCGCAGACCTCCCTTGCTATATGGTCGGTCTTTTTGAGATATGTATATAATATGTGTTTGTATACATATAGTAACACTAATCTTAATTTATCCATTCACTCCACCTTTCCTTTTAGATGAGCATAGTTTGTTTTCTAAGTCTGTGAGTGTCTTTCTCTGTGGAAATATGTTCATTTGTGTCAGTTATTAGATAACGCCTATAAGTGATATCATAGAATATAGGTCTTTTGCTTTTGGACTTACCTCATGTTTCGTGATTATCTCCAGACTCATTTGTGGTGCCTCAGAGAGCAATGGTTCATTGTTTTCCATGGCTAATATTCCATTGTGTACGTGGACCACTTCTTCTTTATCCATTCACCTCTTGTTGGATATTTTGATTGCTTCACGGTCTTGGCTATTGTGAATAAGGCTGCACTGCAGCTTTTGCGGCCTGTGTCTTCTCGATTCTTGTCTTCTCAGGTGAGAGGTCCAATGGTGTGCCTGCTGGATTGAATGGTACCTCCATTTTTACTTTTAAACACAGCTCCTTTCTATTCTCATTATTGGCTGTTACCCTTTTACGTCTCAACAGCAGGTAGAGGGTTCACAGTTCTCTAAAACCCCTTCAGCATTTATTGTTCGTAGACTTTTTGCTGATGGTCAGTCGATTGGTGTAAGTTGAAAACTTTTTGTAGATTAGATTGCATGGGTCTAACACTCCCTGAGGTTGAGCTTTTATCCATTTTCCTTTTTTTTTTAAAGAGCGTCAGTAAAACGTAACTCTTCATATTCTCTTCTTGAAACATTTGCCTGTTTTGAAATTTTTTGTCCATTCCCTACTTCAGCACAATTTTTTAGGGCAGGTGTCCTTACAGCCCTGAGTCCTTGTGAATGTTAAGTGACCATTAGCTGTGACTTTAAAGCTGCTCTTTCAGGAAACGGCCACAAGGTGGCAGCATTTCTCCTTTACCAAATTTGGTTACTAGGGAAACAGAGCCTTAATGGAAGTGGTGTTCTAGGTTGTAAATTAAAATGGAATGTGCCAGGAAAAAGCCCTTTAAGTTTATGTCTCATTACTTCTTGTTCATATTTGTAATTTACTTTTTATTTTTTATCCCAGCAAATTTGATTACAATGGTTTGTTTCTTCTTGGTGTGCAAGATGTGGTTCTTTCACACATATATGTGTATCTATTCTTCCTCGCATCCTTTTCCCATTTAGGTTATGACAGAATGTTGAGTAGTCTTCTCCTGGTCTTCCGTACGCCTTTGGTGATTATATATTTCACATGGTTTGTATATCTCTGTTAACCCCAATATGGTAATGTATCCAATCCTCATCCCTTTCTATTTGGTGAACCTAAGTTTTTTTAATGAATCTGTGATTGCCTTTCTCTGTGGAAATATCTTCATTGGTATCAATTTTTAAGTAACTCCTAAAAGTGATATGATAGGATATGTGTCTTTTGCTTTCTTACTAACTACAGGTGGCGTGATTACGTCTAGACTCATCTATGGTGCTGCAAATGGCATCGTTTCATTTTTTTCAGTAGCGAATATTCCATCTGTACATGGAGGAGTTCTTCTGTGTCCACCCATCTGTTGGTGGACTTTTTGGTTACTTCCATATCTTGGCTATTGTGATACTGTGCAATGCAGATTTGCCTGCCTGTGTCTTTCCAATTCTGACTTCTTAGATTATAGGTCGAGGAGTGGGCCTGTTAGGTCATATGGTAGCTCAATGTTTACCTTTTTAAGGCACCTCCTTTCTGCTCTCATCTGTGGCCCTTTCCAACTTACGTCCCACTTGAAGTTGAGGGTATACACTTCTCCACAACACCTTCAGCACTTATTGTTTGTAGTTTTCTTGCTGATGGTTACTCTTGCAATTGTGAGCTGATACCTCTTTGTGGTTGAATTCGCATGTGCCTCAAAATCCGTTGAAACTGAGCTTTAAGGCATGTCCTTTTTATTTTTCAAGCTGTGATTACCCCTTAGTTCTTCAAAGTGTTCTCTTAAAGTATGTGTCACATTTTGAAATGTTTTGGCCATTACCTCCCTCAAGACATTTTGAGGGCAGTTTTCATTTACAGTTCTGCAGTATTTGTTCCTATGAAATGACCATTAGCTCAGGCTTTAAAGCTGCTTTTGCAGGTAACTGCCAGAGGGCAGCAGCCTTTCTATTTTCCCCACCCTGGTAACTAGGGAAAAGCCCTTACGGCCGGTGGGGTTTCTCGGTTATAAATTAGAGTGGAGTGTGCCTGGACAAACCCACACAAGCTGATGTCTCCTTATTTTTGTTGGATTTTTAAATGTAATTTTTATTTTTTATTGGAGTAATTTTCGACTGTGTGCGTGGACCACTTCTACTTAGTGCATTCCTCGGTTGATGGACATTTTCATTGCTTCCAAGTGTTGGCTATGGTAAATATTGTTTTAGTGCAGGATTGCCAGCCTGTGACTTTTTGATTCTCATTTTCTCTGGTGATAGGCCCAGCAGTGGGTGTGATTGACTGACTGGTAGCACCGTATTTCCCTTTTCAATGCACCTTCTTTGTGTTTTCATTAGTGGCACTTCCCACGTCCCCTTTAGAATCGAGGGTACACATTTCTCCACAATCGTTTTAGCATTTATTGTTTGCAGCATTTATGCTAATGGCCCTTCTGTCTGCTGTGAGCTGATAGGTTTTTGTAATTTGGGTTTGCATGTCTCTGAAAATTCGTAAAACTCATCATTTTTCTCCGCCGTTTTCTTTTCTGTTAAAAAAAGGAAACAATTGGGAGTACAATATAACTCTTGATATGGTCTTCTTGGAAGGTTGCCCTCTTTTGAATTTTTTGGTCAATTTTCCACCCCAGAATTTTTTTAGAGAGCAGGTGTCATTTACCGAACTGCAAGTTTGGTGAATATTTAGTGACCTTTAGCAATGGGTTTAAAGCTGATTTGTGGGAAGTGGCCTCAAGCAGGCAGCATTTCTCCATTCCCAAATCTGGGTACTAGGGCAGCAGAGCCTTTCTGGAAGTCGTGTTCCTAGGTTGTAAATTACGTTGGAATGTGCATGGAGAAACGCCCCTAAGTTTATGTCTCATTATTTCTTCTTGGTATAAAAATATTTTTTTAATTGGAGTAAAGCTTAGAATATTGTTTGTCCTAGATGTACACAATCTGGTTCATTTGTAGATTATATATGTCTATTCAAGTACAGATCCTCTTCCCATGTAAAATGTTACACAGGGTTCCGCAGACCTCCCTTGCTTTATGGTCGGTAGTTTTGAGATATGTATATAATATGTGTTTGTATACATATAGTAACACTAATCTTAATTTATCCATTCCCCCCACCGTTCCTTTTAGATGAGCATAGTTTGTTTTCTAAGTCTGTGAGTGTCTTTCTCTGTGGAAATATGTTCATTTGTGTCAGTTATTAGATAACGCCTATAAGTGATATCATAGAATATAGGTCTTTTGCTTTCCGACTTACCTCATGTTTCATGATTATCTCCAGACTCATTTGTGGTGCCTCAGAGAGCAATGGTTCATTGTTTTCCATGGCTAATATTCCATTGTGTACATGGACCACTTCTTCTTTATCCATTCACCTCTTGTTGGATATTTTGATTGCTTCACTGTCTTGGCTATTGTGAATAAGGCTGCACTGCAGCTTTTGCGGCCTGTGTCTTCTCGATTCTTGTCTTCTCAGGTGAGAGGTCCAATGGTGTGCCTGCTGGATTGAATGGTACCTCCATTTTTACTTTTAAACACAGCTCCTTTCTATTCTCATTATTGGCTGTTACCCTTTTACGTCTCACCAGCAGGTAGAGGGTACACAGTTCTGTAAAACCCCTTCAGCTTTTATTGTTCGTAGACTTTTTGCTGATGGTCAGTCGACTGGTGTAAGTTGAAACTTTTTGTAGATTAGATTGCAGGTGTCTAACACTCCCTGAGGTTGAGCTTTTATCCATTTACCTTTTTTTTAAAAAGAGTGTGAGTAAAACTTAACTCTTCATAATCTCTTCTTGAAACATTTGCCTGTTTTGAATTTTTTTGTTCATTCCCTACTTCAGCACAATTTTTTAGGGCAGGTGTCCTTTACAACCCTGAGTCTTTGTGAATGTTAAGTGACCACTAGCTGTGAGTTTAAAGCTGCTCTTGCAGGAAACGGCCACAAGGTGGCAGCATTTCTCCTTTACCAAATTTGGTTACGAGGGAAACAGAGCCTTAATGGAAGTGGTGTTCTAGGTTGTATATTAGAATGGAATATGCCAGGAAAAAGCCGTTTAAGTTTATGTCTCATTACTTCTTGTTCATATTTGTAATTTAGTTTATATTTTTTATCCCAGCAAATTTGATTACAATGGTTTGTTTGCTCTAGGTGTGCAAGATGTGGTTCTTTCACACATATACAGGTATCTATTCTTCCTCACATCCTTTTCTCATGTACGTTATGACAGAATGTTGAGTAGTCTTCTCCTGGTCTTCCGTACGTCTTTGGTGATTATATATTTCACATGGTTTGTATATCTCTGTTAACCCCAATATGGTAATGTATCCAATCCTCATCCCTTTCTATTTGGTGAACCATAAGTTTTTTAATGAATCTGCGATTGCCCCTCTCTGTGGAAATATCTTCATTGGTATCGATTTTTAAGTAACTCCTAAAAGTGATATCATAGGATATGTGTCTTTTGCTTTCTCACTTACTACAGGTGGCGTGATTACGTCTAGACTCATCTATGGTGCTGCAAATGGCATTGTTTCATTTTTTCACTAGCTCATATTCCATCTGTACAGGTAGCAGTTCTTCTTTGTCCGCCCATCTGTCGGTGGACTTTTTGGTTACTTCCGTATCTTGGCTATTGTAATACTATGCAATGCAGATTTGCATACCTGTGTCCTTCCAATTCTGTCTTCTTAGTTTATAGGTCCAGGAATAGGTCTGCTGGATCCTATGGTAGCTCAATGTTTACCTTTTAAAGGCACCTCTATTCTGTTCTCTTTAGTGGCTCTTTCCAGGTTACGTCCCACATAAAGTTGAGGGTATGCATTTCTTCCCAGCACCTTCAGCATTTATTCTTTGCAGTTTTTGCTGATGGTTATTCTGAGTGGTGTGAGCTGATACCTCTTTGTGGTTCAATTTGCATGTGTCTCATAATGCGTTGAAATTGAGCTTTTAGACATGTCCTTTTTATTTTTCCAGCTATGATTAGAGCTTATTTCTTCAAAGTGTTTTCTTAAAGTATGTGTCACCATTTGAAATATTTTGGCCATTACCTCCCTCAAGACATTTTGAGGGCAAGTTTCATTTACAGTTCTGCAGTACTTGTTCCTATGAAATGACCATTAGCACGGGCTTTAAAGCTGCTTTTGCAGGTAACTGCCAGAGGGCAGCAGCCTTTCTATGTTCCCCACCCTGGTAACTAGGGAAAAGCCCTTGCGGCCTGTGGTGTTTCTCGGTTAAAAATTAGAGTGGAGTGTGCCTGGAGAAACCCACACAAGCTGATGTCTCCTTACTTTTGTTGGATTTTTAAATGTAATTTTTATTTTTTATTGGAGTAATTTTCCACTGTGTACGTGGACCACTTCTACTTTGTGCATTCCTCGGTTGATGGACATTTTCATTTCTTCCAAGTGTTGGCTATGGTAAATATTGTTGGAGTGCAGGATTGCCAGCCTGTGACTTTTTGATTCTCATTTTCTCAGGTGATAGGCCCAGCAGTGTGTGTGATTCATTGACTGGTAGCACCGTGTTTCCCTTTTCAAAGCACCTCCTTTGTGTTTTCATTAGTGGCTCTTACCACGTCCCCCTTAGAATCGAGGGTACGCATTTCTCCACAATCGCTTCAGCATTTATTGTTTGCAGCATTTATGCTAATGGCCCTACTGGCTGCTGTGAGCTGATAGGTTTTTGTAATTTGGGTTTGCATGTCTTTGAAAATTCGTAAAACTCATCATTTTTCTCCGCCGTTTTCTTTTCTGTTACAAAAAGGAAACAAATGGGAGTACATTATAACTCTTGAAAGTGTCTTCTTAGAAGGTTGCCCTCTTTTGAATTTTTTGGTCGATTTTCCACCCCAGAGTTTTTTTAGAGAGCAGGTGTCATTTCCCGAACTGCAAGTTTGGTGAATATTTATTGACCTTTAGAAATGGGTTTAAAGCTGCTGTTGTGGGAAGTGGCCTCAAGCAGGCAGCATTTCTCCATTCCCAAATCTGGTTTCTAGGGCAGCAGAGCCTTTCTGGAAGTCGTGTTCCTAGGTTGTAAATTACATTGGAATGTGCATGGAGAAACCCCCATAAGTTTATGTCTCATTATTTCTTCTTGGTTTTAAAATTTTTTTTAATTGTGGTAAAGCTTAGAATATTGTTTGTCCTAGGTGTACACAATCTGGTTCATTTGTAGATTATATATGTCTATTCAAGTACAGATCCTCTTCCCATGTAAAATGTTACAGAATGTTCCGCAGACCTCCCTTGCTATATGGTCGGTCTTTTTGAGATATGTATATAATATGTGTTTGTATACATATAGTAAAACTAATCTTAATTTATCCATTCCCCCCACCTTTCCTTTTAGATGAGCATAGTTTGTTTTCTAAGTCTGTGAGTGTCTTTCTCTGTGGAAATATGTTCATTTGTGTCAGTTATTAGATAACGCCTATAAGTGATATCATAGAATATAGGTCTTTTGCTTTCCGACTTACCTCATGTTTCATGATTATCTCCAGACTCATTTGTGGTGCCTCAGAGAGCAATGGTTCATTGTTTTCCATGGCTAATATTCCATTGTGTACATGGACCACTTCTTCTTTATCCATTCACCTCTTGTTGGATATTTTGATTGCTTCACGGTCTTGGCTATTGCGAATAAGGCTGCACTGCAGCTTTTGCGGCCTGTCTCTTCTCGATTCTTGCCTTCTCAGGTGAGAGGTCCAATGGTGTGCCTGCTGGATTGAATGGTACCTCCATTTTTACTTTTAAACACAGCTCCTTTCTATTCTCATTATTGGCTGTTACCCTTTTACGTCTCAACAGCAGGTAGAGGGTTCACAGTTCTCTAAAACCCCTTCAGCATTTATTGTTCGTAGACTTTTTGCTGATGGTCAGTCGATTGGTGTAAGTTGAAAACTTTTTGTAGATTAGATTGTATGGGTCTAACACTCTGTGAGGTTGAGCTTTTATCCATTTTCCTTTTTTTTAAAAGAGCGTCAGTAAAACGTAACTCTTCATATTCTCTTCTTGAAACATTTGCCTGTTTTGAAATTTTTTGTCCATTCCCTACTTCAGCACAATTTTTTAGGGCAGGTGTCCTTACAGCCCTGAGTCCTTGTGAATGTTAAGTGACCATTAGCTGTGACTTTAAAGCTGCTCTTGCAGGAAACGTCCACAAGTTGGCAGCATTTCTCCTTTACCAAATTTGGTTACTAGGGAAACAGAGCCTTAAAGGAAGTGGTGTTCTAGGTTGTAAATTAAAATGGAATGTGCCAGGAAAAAGCCTTTTAAGTTTATCTCTCATTACTTCTTGTTCATATTTGTAATTTACTTTTTATTTTTTATCCCAGCAAATTTGATTACAATGGTTTGTTTCTTCTTGGTGTGCAAGATGTGGTTCTTTCACACATATATGTGTATCTATTCTTCCTCGCATCCTTTTCCCATTTAGGTTATGACAGAATGTTGAGTATTCTTCTCCTGGTGTTCCGTACGCCTTTGGTGATTATATATTTCACATGGTATGTATATCTCTGTTAACCCCAATATGGTAATGTATCCAATCCTCATCCCTTTCTATTTGGTGAACCATAAGTTTTCAAATGAATCTGCGATTGCCTCTCTCTGTTGAAATATCTTCATTGGTATCAATTTTTAAGTAACTCCTAAAAGTAGTATGATAGGATATGTGTCTTTTGCTTTCTCACTTACTACAGGTGGCATGATTACGTCTAGACTCATCTATGGTGCTGCAAATGGCATTGTTTCATTTTTTTCAGTAGCGAATATTCCATCTGTACATGGAGGAGTTCTTCTTTGTCCATCCTTCTGTTGGTGGCCTTTTTGGTTACTTCCATATCTTGGCTATTGTAATACTGTGCAATGCAGATTTCCTGCCTCTGTCTTTCCAATTCTCTCCTCTTAGATTATAGGTCGAGGAGTGGGCCTGCTGGATCATATGGTAGCTCAATGTTTACCTTTTTAAGGCACCTCCATTCTGTTCTAGTTCGTGGCCCTTTCCAAGTTACGTCCCCCTTGAAGTTGAGGGTATGCATTTCTCTACAACACCTTCAGCATTTATTGTTTCTAGTTTTCTTGCTGGTGGTTATTCTGACAAGTGTGATCTGATACCTCTTTGTGGTTGAATTCGTACGTGCCTCATAATCCATTGAAAATGAGCTTGAAGGCATGTCCTTTTTTTATTTTTCAAGCTGTGATTACCCCTTAGTTCTTCAAAGTGTTCTCTTAAAGTATGTGTCACATTTTGAAATGTATTGGCCATTACCTCCCTCAAGACATTTTGAGGGCAGGTTTCATTTACAGTTCTGCAGTACTTTTTCCTATGAAATGACCATTAGCACAGGCTTAAAGCTGTTTTTGCAGGTAACTGCCAGAGGGCAGCAGCCTTTCTATGTTCCCCACCCTGGTAACTCGGGAAAAGCCCTTGCAGCCTGTGGTGTTTCTCGGTTATATATTAGCGTGGAGTGTGCCTGGACAAACCCACACAAGCTGATGTCTCCTTACTTTCGTTGGATTTTTAAATGTAAGTTTTATTTTTTATTGGAGTAATTTTCCACTGTGTACGTGGACCACTTCTACTTTGTGCATTCCTCGGTTGATGGACATTTTCATTGCTTCCAAGTGTTGGCTATGGTAAATATTGTTGGAGTGCAGGATTGCCAGCCTGTGACTTTTTGATTCTCATTTTCTCAGGTGATAGGCCAAGCAGTGGTTGTGATTGACTGACTGGTAGCACCGTGTTTCCCTTTTCAAAGCACCTTCTTTGTGTTTTCATTAGTGGCACTTACCACGTCCCCTATAGAATCGAGGGTACACATTTCTCCACAATCGTTTCAGCATTTATTGTTTGCAGCATTTATGCTAATGGCCCTTCTAGCTGCTGTGAGCTGATAGGTTTTTGTAATTTGGGTTTGCATGTCTCTGAAAATTCCTAAAACTCATCATTTTTCTCCGCCGTTTTCTTTTCTGTTAAAAAAAGAAAACAGTTAGGAGTACAATATAACTCTTGATATGGTCTTCTTGGAAGGTTGCCCTCTTTTGAATTTTTTGGTCAATTTTCCACCCCAGAATTTTTTTAGAGAGCAGGTGTCATTTACCGAACTGCAAGTTTGGTGAATATTTAGAGACCTTTAGCAATAGTTTAAAGCTGATTTGTGGGAAGTGGCCTCAAGCAGGCAGCATTTCTCCATTCCCAAATCTGGGTACTAGGGCAGCAGAGCCTTTCTGGAAGTCGTGTTCCTAGGTTGTAAATTACGTTGGAATGTGCATGGAGAAAAGCCCATAAGTTTATGTCTCATTATTTCTTCTTGGTATAAATTTTTTTTTAAAATTTGAGTAAAGCTTAGAATATTGTTTGTCCTAGGTGTACACAATCTGGTTCATTTGTAGATTATATATGTCTATTCAAGTACAGATCCTCTTCCCATGTAAAATGTTACACAGGGTTCCGCAGACCTCCCTTGCTTTATGGTCGGTAGTTTTGAGATATGTATATAATATGTGTTTGTATACATATAGTAACACTAATCTTAATTTATCCATTCCCCCCACCGTTCCTTTTAGATGATCACAGTTTGTTTTCTAAGTCTGTGAGTGTCTTTCTCTGTGGAAATATGTTCATTTGTGTCAGTTATTAGATAACGCCTATAAGTGATATCATAGAGTATAGGTCTTTTGCTTTCCGACTTACCTCATGTTTCATGATTATCTCCAGACTCATTTGTGGTGCCTCAGAGAGCAATGGTTCATTGTTTTCCATGGCTAATATTCCATTGTGTACATGGACCACTTCTTCTTTATCCATTCACCTCTTGTTGGATATTTTGATTGCTTCACTGTCTTGGCTATTGTGAATAAGGCTGCACTGCAGCTTTTGCGGCCTGTGTCTTCTCGATTCTTGTCTTCTCAGGTGAGAGGTCCAATGGTGTGCCTGCTGGATTGAATGGTACCTCCATTTTTACTTTTAAACACAGCTCCTTTCTGTTCTCATTATTGGCTCTTATCCTTTTACGTCTCACCAGCAGGTTGAGGGTACACAGTTCTGTAAAACCCCTTCAGCATTTATTGTTTGTAGACTTTTTGCTGATGGTCAGTCGATTGGTGTAAGTTGAAACTTTTTGTAGATTAGATTGCATGCGTCTAACACTCCCTGAGGTTGAGCTTTTATCCATGTTCCGTTTTTTTAAAAAAAGAGTGTGAGTAAAACTTAATTCTTCATAATCTCTTCTTGAAACATTTGCCTGTTTTGAATTTTTTTGTCCATTCCCTACTTCAGCACAATTTTTTAGGGCAGGTGTCCTTTACAGCCCTGAGTCTTTGTGAATGTTAAGTGACCATTAGCTGTGACTTTAACGCTGCTCTTGCAGGAAACGGCCACAAGGTGGCAGCATTTCTCCTTTACCAAATTTGGTTACTAGGGAAACAGAGCCTTAATGGAAGTGGTGTTCTAGGTTGTATATTAGAATGGAATATGCCAGGAAAAAGCCCTTTAAGTTTATGTCTCATTACTTCTTGTTCATATTTGTAATTTACTTTTTATTTTTTATCCCAGCAAATTTGATTACAATGGTTTGTTTGCTCTAGGTGTGCAAGATGTGGTTCTTTCACACATATACAGGTATCTATTTTTCCTCGCATCCTTTTCCCATGTAGGTTATGGCACAATATTTAGTAGTCTTCTCCTGGTCTTCCGTACGTCTTTGGTGGTTATATATTTCACATGGTTTGTATATCTCTGTTAACCCCAATATGGTAATGTATCAAATCCTCATCCCTTTCTATTTGGTGAACCATACGTTTTTAAATGAATCTGCAATTGCCTCTCTCTGTGGAAATATCTTCATTGGTATCAATTTTTAAGTAACTCCTAAAAGTGATATCATAGGATATGTGTCTTTTGCTTTCTCACTTACTACAGGTGGCGTGATTACGTCTAGACTCATCTATGGTGCTGCAAATGGCATTGTTTCATTTTTTCACTAGCTCATATTCCATCTGTACAGGTAGCAGTTCTTCTTTGTCCGCCCATCTGTCAGTGGACTTTTTGGTTACTTCCGTATCTTGGCTATTGTAATACTATGCAATGCAGATTTGCATACCTGTGTCCTTCCAATTCTGTCTTCTTAGTTTATAGGTCCAGGAATAGGTCTGCTGGATCCTATGGTAGCTCAATGTTTACCTTTTAAAGGCACCTCTATTCTGTTCTCTTTAGTGGCTCTTTCCAGGTTACGTCCCACATAAAGTTGAGGGTATGCATTTCTTCCCAGCACCTTCAGCATTTATTCTTTGTAGTTTTTGCTGATGGTTATTCTGAGTGGTGTGAGCTGATACCTCTTTCTGGTTGAATTTGCATGTGTCTCATAATGCGTTGAAATTGAGCTTTTAGACATGTCCTTTTTATTTTTCCAGCTATGATTAGAGCTTATTTCTTCAAAGTGTTTTCTTAAAGTATGTGTCACCATTTGAAATATTTTGGCCATTACCTCCCTCAAGACATTTTGAGGGCAAGTTTCATTTACTGTTCTGCAGTACTTGTTCCTATGAAATGACCATTAGCACGGGCTTTAAAGCTGCTTTTGCAGGTAACTGCCAGAGGGCAGCAGCCTTTCTATGTTCCCCACCCTGGTAACTAGGGAAAAGCCCTTGCGGCCTGTGGTGTTTCTCGGTTAAAAATTAGAGTGGAGTGTGCCTGGAGAAACCCACACAAGCTGATGTCTCCTTACTTTTTTTGGATTTTTAAATGTAATTTTTATTTTTTATTGGAGTAATTTTCCACTGTGTACGTGGACCACTTCTACTTTGTGCATTCCTCGGTTGATGGACATTTTCATTTCTTCCAAGTGTTGGCTATGGTAAATATTGTTGGAGTGCAGGATTGCCAGCCTGTGACTTTTTGATTCTCATTTTCTCAGGTGATAGGCCCAGCAGTGGGTGTGATTCATTGACTGGTAGCACCGTGTTTCCCCTTTCAAAGCACCTCCTTTGTGTTTTCATTAGTGGCTCTTACCACGTCCCCCTTAGAATCGAGGGTACGCATTTCTCCACAATCGCTTCAGCATTTATTGTTTGCAGCATTTATGCTAATGGCCCTACTGGCTGCTGTGAGCTGATAGGTTTTTGTAATTTGGGTTTGCATGTATTTGAAAATTCGTAAAACTCATTATTTTTCTCCGCCGTTTTCTTTTCTGTTACAAAAAGGAAACAAATGGGAGTACATTATAACTCTTGAAATTGTCTTCTTAGAAGGTTGCCCTCTTTTGAATTTTTTGGTCGATTTTCCACCCCAGAGTTTTTTTAGAGAGCAGGTGTCATTTCCCGAACTGCTAGTTTGGTGAATATTTATTGACCTTTAGAAATGGGTTTAAAGCTGCTGTTGTGGGAAGTGGCCTCAAGCAGGCAGCATTTCTCCATTCCCAAATCTGGTTTCTAGGGCAGCAGAGCCTTTCTGGAAGTCGTGTTCCTAGGTTGTAAATTACATTGGAATGTGCATGGAGAAACCCCCATAAGTTTATGTCTCATTATTTCTTCTTGGTTTTAAAAATTTATTAATTGTGGTAAAGCTTAGAATATTGTTTGTCCTAGGTGTACACAATCTGGTTCATTTGTAGATTATATATGTCTATTCAAGTACAGATCCTCTTCCCATGTAAAATGTTACAGAATGTTCCGCAGACCTCCCTTGCTATATGGTCGGTCGTTTTGAGATATGTATATAATATGTGTTTGTATACATATAGTAACACTAATCTTAATTTATCCATTCCCCCCACCTTTCCTTTTAGATGAGCATAGTTTGTTTTCTAAGTCTGTGAGTGTCTTTCTCTGTGGAAATATGTTCATTTGTGTCAGTTATTAGATAACGCCTATAAGTGATATCATAGTATATAGGTCTTTTGCTTTCCGACTTACCTCATATTTCATGATTATCTCCAGACTCATTTGTGGTGCCTCAGAGAGCAATGGTTCATTGTTTTCCATGGCTAATATTCCATTGTGTACATGGACCACTTCTTCTTTATCCATTCACCTCTTGTTGGATATTTTGATTGCTTCACGGTCTTGGCTATTGTGAATAAGGCTGCACTGCAGCTTTTGCGGCCTGTGTCTTCTCGATTCTTGTCTTCTCAGGTGAGAGGTCCAATGGTGTGCCTGCTGGATTGAATGGTACCTCCATTTTTACTTTTAAACACAGCTCCTTTCTGTTCTCATTATTGGCTGTTACCCTTTTACGTCTCAACAGCAGGTAGAGGGTTCACAGTTCTCTAAAACCCCTTCAGCATTTATTGTTCGTAGACTTTTTGCTGATGGTCAGTCGATTGGTGTAAGTTGAAAACTTTTTGTAGATTAGATTGCAGGTGTCTAACACTCCCTGAGGTTGAGCTTTTATCCATTTTCCTTTTTTTTTTAAAGAGCGTCAGTAAAACGTAACTCTTCATATTCTCTTCTTGAAACATTTGCCTGTTTTGAAATTTTTTGTCCATTCCCTACTTCAGCACAATTTTTTAGGGCAGGTGTCCTTACAGCCCTGAGTCCTTGTGAATGTTAAGTGACCATTAGCTGTGACTTTAAAGCTGCTCTTGCAGGAAACGGCCACAAGGTGGCAGCATTTCTCCTTTACCAAATTTGGTTACTAGGGAAACAGAGCCTTAATGGAAGTGGTGTTCTAGGTTGTAAATTAAAATGGAATGTGCCAGGAAAAAGCCCTTTAAGTTTATGTCTCATTACTTCTTGTTCATATTTGTAATTTACTTTTTATTTTTTATCCCAGCAAATTTGATTACAATGGTTTGTTTCTTCTTGGTGTGCAAGATGTGGTTCTTTCACACATATATGTGTATCTATTCTTCCTCGCATCCTTTTCCCATTTAGGTTATGACAGAATGTTGAGTAGTCTTCTCCTGGTCTTCCGTACGCCTTTGGTGATTATATATTTCACATGGTTTGTATATCTCTGTTAACCCCAATATGGTAATGTATCCAATCCTCATCCCTTTCTATTTGGTGAACCTAAGTTTTTTTAATGAATCTGTGATTGCCTTTCTCTGTGGAAATATCTTCATTGGTATCAATTTTTAAGTAACTCCTAAAAGTGATATGATAGAATATGTGTCTTTTGCTTTCTTACTTACTACAGGTGGCGTGATTACGTCTAGACTCATCTATGGTGCTGCAAATGGCATCGTTTCATTTTTTTCAGTAGCGAATATTCCATCTGTACATGGAGGAGTTCTTCTGTGTCCACCCATCTGTTGGTGGACTTTTTGGTTACTTCCATATCTTGGCTATTGTGATACTGTGCAATGCAGATTTGCCTGCCTGTGTCTTTCCAATTCTGTCTTCTTAGATTATAGGTCGAGGAGTGGGCCTGTTAGGTCATATGGTAGCTCAATGTTTACCTTTTTAAGGCACCTCCTTTCTGTTCTCATCTGTGGCCCTTTCCAACTTACGTCCCACTTGAAGTTGAGGGTATACACTTCTCCACAACACCTTCAGCACTTATTGTTTGTAGTTTTCTTGCTGATGGTTACTCTTGCAATTGTGAGCTGATACCTCTTTGTGGTTGAATTCGCATGTGCCTCAAAATCCATTGAAACTGAGCTTTAAGGCATGTCCTTTTTATTTTTCAAGCTGTGATTACCCCTTAGTACTTCAAAGTGTTCTCTTAAAGTATGTGTCACATTTTGAAATGTTTTGGCCATTACCTCCCTCAAGACATTTTGAGGGCAGTTTTCATTTACAGTTCTGCAGTATTTGTTCCTATGAAATGACCATTAGCACAGGCTTTAAAGCTGCTTTTGCAGGTAACTGCCAGAGGGCAGCAGCCTTTCTATTTTCCCCACCCTGGTAACTAGGGAAAAGCCCTTACGGCCGGTGGGGTTTCTCGGTTATAAATTAGAGTGGAGTGTGCCTGGACAAACCCACACAAGCTGATGTCTCCTTATTTTGTTGGATTTTTAAATGTAATTTTTATTTTTTATTGGAGTAATTTTTGACTGTGTGCGTGGACCACTTCTACTTTGTGCATTCCTCGGTTGATGGACATTTTCATTGCTTCCAAGTGTTGGCTATGGTAAATATTGTTTTAGTGCAGGATTGCCAGCCTGTGACTTTTTGATTCTCATTTTCTCTGGTGATAGGCCCAGCAGTGGGTGTGATTGACTGACTGGTAGCACCGTATTTCCCTTTTCAATGCACCTTCTTTGTGTTTTCATTAGTGGCACTTACCACGTCCCCTTTAGAATCGAGGGTACACATTTCTCCACAATCGTTTCAGCATTTATTGTTTGCAGCATTTATGCTAATGGCCCTTCTGTCTGCTGTGAGCTAATAGGTTTTTGTAATTTGGGTTTGCATGTCTCTGAAAATTCGTAAAACTCATCATTTTTCTCCGCCGTTTTCTTTTCTGTTAAAAAAAGGAAACAATTGGGAGTACAATATAACTCTTGATATGGTCTTCTTGGAAGGTTGCCCTCTTTTGAATTTTTTGGTCAATTTTCCACCCCAGAATTTTTTTAGAGAGCAGGTGTCATTTACCGAACTGCAAGTTTGGTGAATATTTAGTGACCTTTAGCAATGGGTTTAAAGCTGATTTGTGGGAAGTGGCCTCAAGAAGGCAGCATTTCTCCATTCCCAAATCTGGGTACTAGGGCAGCAGAGCCTTTCTGGAAGTCGTGTTCCTAGGTTGTAAATTACGTTGGAATGTGCATGGAGAAACGCCCCTAAGTTTATGTCTCATTATTTCTTCTTGGTATAAAAATTTTTTTAAATTGGAGTAAAGCTTAGAATATTGTTTGTCCTAGGTGTACACAATCTGGTTCATTTGTAGATTATATATGTCTATTCAAGTACAGATCCTCTTCCCATGTAAAATGTTACACAGGGTTCCGCAGACCTCCCTTGCTATATGGTCAGTCTTTTTGAGATATGTATATAATATGTGTTTGTATACATATAGTAACACTAATCTTAATTTATCCATTCCCCCCACCGTTCCTTTTAGATGAGCATAGTTTGTTTTCTAAGTCTGTGAGTGTCTTTCTCTGTGGAAATATGTTCATTTGTGTCAGTTATTAGATAACGCCTATAAGTGATATCATAGAATATAGGTCTTTTGCTTTCCGACTTACCTCATGTTTCATGATTATCTCCAGACTCATTTGTGGTGCCTCAGAGAGCAATGGTTCATTGTTTTCCATGGCTAATATTCCATTGTGTACATGGACCACTTCTTCTTTATCCATTCACCTCTTGTTGGATATTTTGATTGCTTCACTGTCTTGGCTATTGTGAATAAGGCTGCACTGCAGCTTTTGCGGCCTGTGTCTTCTCGATTCTTGTCTTCTCAGGTGAGAGGTCCAATGGTGTGCCTGCTGGATTGAATGGTACCTCCATTTTTACTTTTAAACACAGCTCCTTTCTATTCTCATTATTGGCTGTTACCCTTTTACGTCTCACCAGCAGGTAGAGGGTACACAGTTCTGTAAAACCCCTTCAGCTTTTATTGTTCGTAGACTTTTTGCTGATGGTCAGTCGACTGGTGTAAGTTGAAACTTTTTGTAGATTAGATTGCAGGTGTCTAACACTCCCTGAGGTTGAGCTTTTATCCATTTACCTTTTTTTTAAAAAGAGTGTGAGTAAAACTTAACTCTTCATAATCTCTTCTTGAAACATTTGCCTGTTTTGAATTTTTTTGTTCATTCCCTACTTCAGCACAATTTTTTAGGGCAGGTGTCCTTTACAACCCTGAGTCTTTGTGAATGTTAAGTGACCACTAGCTGTGAGTTTAAAGCTGCTCTTGCAGGAAACGGCCACAAGGTGGCAGCATTTCTCCTTTACCAAATTTGGTTACGAGGGAAACAGAGCCTTAATGGAAGTGGTGTTCTAGGTTGTATATTAGAATGGAATATGCCAGGAAAAAGCCGTTTAAGTTTATGTCTCATTACTTCTTGTTCATATTTGTAATTTAGTTTATATTTTTTATCCCAGCAAATTTGATTACAATGGTTTGTTTGCTCTAGGTGTGCAAGATGTGGTTCTTTCACACATATACAGGTATCTATTCTTCCTCACATCCTTTTCTCATGTACGTTATGACAGAATGTTGAGTAGTCTTCTCCTGGTCTTCCGTACGTCTTTGGTGATTATATATTTCACATGGTTTGTATATCTCTGTTAACCCCAATATGGTAATGTATCCAATCCTCATCCCTTTCTATTTGGTGAACCATAAGTTTTTTAATGAATCTGCGATTGCCTCTCTCTGTGGAAATATCTTCATTGGTATCGATTTTTAAGTAACTCCTAAAAGTGATATCATAGGATATGTGTCTTTTGCTTTCTCACTTACTACAGGTGGCGTGATTACGTCTAGACTCATCTATGGTGCTGCAAATGGCATTGTTTCATTTTTTCACTAGCTCATATTCCATCTGTACAGGTAGCAGTTCTTCTTTGTCCGCCCATCTGTCGGTGGACTTTTTGGTTACTTCCGTATCTTGGCTATTGTAATACTATGCAATGCAGATTTGCATACCTGTGTCCTTCCAATTCTGTCTTCTTAGTTTATAGGTCCAGGAATAGGTCTGCTGGATCCTATGGTAGCTCAATGTTTACCTTTTAAAGGCACCTCTATTCTGTTCTCTTTAGTGGCTCTTTCCAGGTTACGTCCCACATAAAGTTGAGGGTATGCATTTCTTCCCAGCACCTTCAGCATTTATTCTTTGCAGTTTTTGCTGATGGTTATTCTGAGTGGTGTGAGCTGATACCTCTTTGTGGTTCAATTTGCATGTGTCTCATAATGCGTTGAAATTGAGCTTTTAGACATGTCCTTTTTATTTTTCCAGCTATGATTAGAGCTTATTTCTTCAAAGTGTTTTCTTAAAGTATGTGTCACCATTTGAAATATTTTGGCCATTACCTCCCTCAAGACATTTTGAGGGCAAGTTTCATTTACAGTTCTGCAGTACTTGTTCCTATGAAATGACCATTAGCACGGGCTTTAAAGCTGCTTTTGCAGGTAACTGCCAGAGGGCAGCAGCCTTTCTATGTTCCCCACCCTGGTAACTAGGGAAAAGCCCTTGCGGCCTGTGGTGTTTCTCGGTTAAAAATTAGAGTGGAGTGTGCCTGGAGAAACCCACACAAGCTGATGTCTCCTTACTTTTGTTGGATTTTTAAATGTAATTTTTATTTTTTATTGGAGTAATTTTCCACTGTGTACGTGGACCACTTCTACTTTGTGCATTCCTCGGTTGATGGACATTTTCATTTCTTCCAAGTGTTGGCTATGGTAAATATTGTTGGAGTGCAGGATTGCCAGCCTGTGACTTTTTGATTCTCATTTTCTCAGGTGATAGGCCCAGCAGTGGGTGTGATTCATTGACTGGTAGCACCGTGTTTCCCCTTTCAAAGCACCTCCTTTGTGTTTTCATTAGTGGCTCTTACCACGTCCCCCTTAGAATCGAGGGTACGCATTTCTCCACAATCGCTTCAGCATTTATTGTTTGCAGCATTTATGCTAATGGCCCTACTGGCTGCTGTGAGCTGATAGGTTTTTGTAATTTGGGTTTGCATGTATTTGAAAATTCGTAAAACTCATTATTTTTCTCCGCCGTTTTCTTTTCTGTTACAAAAAGGAAACAAATGGGAGTACATTATAACTCTTGAAATTGTCTTCTTAGAAGGTTGCCCTCTTTTGAATTTTTTGGTCGATTTTCCACCCCAGAGTTTTTTTAGAGAGCAGGTGTCATTTCCCGAACTGCTAGTTTGGTGAATATTTATTGACCTTTAGAAATGGGTTTAAAGCTGCTGTTGTGGGAAGTGGCCTCAAGCAGGCAGCATTTCTCCATTCCCAAATCTGGTTTCTAGGGCAGCAGAGCCTTTCTGGAAGTCGTGTTCCTAGGTTGTAAATTACATTGGAATGTGCATGGAGAAACCCCCATAAGTTTATGTCTCATTATTTCTTCTTGGTTTTAAAAATTTATTAATTGTGGTAAAGCTTAGAATATTGTTTGTCCTAGGTGTACACAATCTGGTTCATTTGTAGATTATATATGTCTATTCAAGTACAGATCCTCTTCACATGTAAAATGTTACAGAATGTTCCGCAGACCTCCCTTGCTATATGGTCGGTCGTTTTGAGATATGTATATAATATGTGTTTGTATACATATAGTAACACTAATCTTAATTTATCCATTCCCCCCACCTTTCCTTTTAGATGAGCATAGTTTGTTTTCTAAGTCTGTGAGTGTCTTTCTCTGTGGAAATATGTTCATTTGTGTCAGTTATTAGATAACGCCTATAAGTGATATCATAGAATATAGGTCTTTTGCTTTTGGACTTACCTCATGTTTCGTGATTATCTCCAGACTCATTTGTGGTGCCTCAGGGAGCAATGGTTCATTGTTTTCCATGGCTAATATTCCATTGTGTACATGGACCACTTCTTCTTTATCCATTCACCTCTTGTTGGATATTTTGATTGCTTCACGGTCTTGGCTATTGTGAATAAGGCTGCACTGCAGCTTTTGCGGCCTGTGTCTTCTCGATTCTTGTCTTCTCAGGTGAGAGGTCCAATGGTGTGCCTGCTGGATTGAATGGTACCTCCATTTTTACTTTTAAACACAGCTCCTTTCTGTTCTCATTATTGGCTGTTACCCTTTTACGTCTCAACAGCAGGTAGAGGGTTCACAGTTCTCTAAAACCCCTTCAGCATTTATTGTTCGTAGACTTTTTGCTGATGGTCAGTCGATTGGTGTAAGTTGAAAACTTTTTGTAGATTAGATTGCAGGTGTCTAACACTCCCTGAGGTTGAGCTTTTATCCATTTTCCTTTTTTTTTTAAAGAGCGTCAGTAAAACGTAACTCTTCATATTCTCTTCTTGAAACATTTGCCTGTTTTGAAATTTTTTGTCCATTCCCTACTTCAGCACAATTTTTTAGGGCAGGTGTCCTTACAGCCCTGAGTCCTTGTGAATGTTAAGTGACCATTAGCTGTGACTTTAAAGCTGCTCTTGCAGGAAACGGCCACAAGGTGGCAGCATTTCTCCTTTACCAAATTTGGTTACTAGGGAAACAGAGCCTTAATGGAAGTGGTGTTCTAGGTTGTAAATTAAAATGGAATGTGCCAGGAAAAAGCCCTTTAAGTTTATGTCTCATTACTTCTTGTTCATATTTGTAATTTACTTTTTATTTTTTATCCCAGCAAATTTGATTACAATGGTTTGTTTCTTCTTGGTGTGCAAGATGTGGTTCTTTCACACATATATGTGTATCTATTCTTCCTCGCATCCTTTTCCCATTTAGGTTATGACAGAATGTTGAGTAGTCTTCTCCTGGTCTTCCGTACGCCTTTGGTGATTATATATTTCACATGGTTTGTATATCTCTGTTAACCCCAATATGGTAATGTATCCAATCCTCATCCCTTTCTATTTGGTGAACCTAAGTTTTTTTAATGAATCTGTGATTGCCTTTCTCTGTGGAAATATCTTCATTGGTATCAATTTTTAAGTAACTCCTAAAAGTGATATGATAGGATATGTGTCTTTTGCTTTCTTACTTACTACAGGTGGCGTGATTACGTCTAGACTCATCTATGGTGCTGCAAATGGCATCGTTTCATTTTTTTCAGTAGCGAATATTCCATCTGTACATGGAGGAGTTCTTCTGTGTCCACCCATCTGTTGGTGGACTTTTTGGTTACTTCCATATCTTGGCTATTGTGATACTGTGCAATGCAGATTTGCCTGCCTGTGTCTTTCCAATTCTGTCTTCTTAGATTATAGGTCGAGGAGTGGGCCTGTTAGGTCATATGGTAGCTCAATGTTTACCTTTTTAAGGCACCTCCTTTCTGTTCTCATCTGTGGCCCTTTCCAACTTACGTCCCACTTGAAGTTGAGGGTATACACTTCTCCACAACACCTTCAGCACTTATTGTTTGTAGTTTTCTTGCTGATGGTTACTCTTGCAATTGTGAGCTGATACCTCTTTGTGGTTGAATTCGCATGTGCCTCAAAATCCATTGAAACTGAGCTTTAAGGCATGTCCTTTTTATTTTTCAAGCTGTGATTACCCCTTAGTACTTCAAAGTGTTCTCTTAAAGTATGTGTCACATTTTGAAGTGTTTTGGCCATTACCTCCCTCAAGACATTTTGAGGGCAGTTTTCATTTACAGTTCTGCAGTATTTGTTCCTATGAAATGACCATTAGCACAGGCTTTAAAGCTGCTTTTGCAGGTAACTGCCAGAGGGCAGCAGCCTTTCTATTTTCCCCACCCTGGTAACTAGGGAAAAGCCCTTACGGCCGGTGGGGTTTCTCGGTTATAAATTAGAGTGGAGTGTGCCTGGACAAACCCACACAAGCTGATGTCTCCTTATTTTGTTGGATTTTTAAATGTAATTTTTATTTTTTATTGGAGTAATTTTTGACTGTGTGCGTGGACCACTTCTACTTTGTGCATTCCTCGGTTGATGGACATTTTCATTGCTTCCAAGTGTTGGCTATGGTAAATATTGTTTTAGTGCAGGATTGCCAGCCTGTGACTTTTTGATTCTCATTTTCTCTGGTGATAGGCCCAGCAGTGGGTGTGATTGACTGACTGGTAGCACCGTATTTCCCTTTTCAATGCACCTTCTTTGTGTTTTCATTAGTGGCACTTACCACGTCCCCTTTAGAATCGAGGGTACACATTTCTCCACAATCGTTTCAGCATTTATTGTTTGCAGCATTTATGCTAATGGCCCTTCTGTCTGCTGTGAGCTAATAGGTTTTTGTAATTTGGGTTTGCATGTCTCTGAAAATTCGTAAAACTCATCATTTTTCTCCGCCGTTTTCTTTTCTGTTAAAAAAAGGAAACAATTGGGAGTACAATATAACTCTTGATATGGTCTTCTTGGAAGGTTGCCCTCTTTTGAATTTTTTGGTCAATTTTCCACCCCAGAATTTTTTTAGAGAGCAGGTGTCATTTACCGAACTGCAAGTTTGGTGAATATTTAGTGACCTTTAGCAATGGGTTTAAAGCTGATTTGTGGGAAGTGGCCTCAAGAAGGCAGCATTTCTCCATTCCCAAATCTGGGTACTAGGGCAGCAGAGCCTTTCTGGAAGTCGTGTTCCTAGGTTGTAAATTACGTTGGAATGTGCATGGAGAAACGCCCCTAAGTTTATGTCTCATTATTTCTTCTTGGTATAAAAATTTTTTTAAATTGGAGTAAAGCTTAGAATATTGTTTGTCCTAGGTGTACACAATCTGGTTCATTTGTAGATTATATATGTCTATTCAAGTACAGATCCTCTTCCCATGTAAAATGTTACACAGGGTTCCGCAGACCTCCCTTGCTATATGGTCAGTCTTTTTGAGATATGTATATAATATGTGTTTGTATACATATAGTAACACTAATCTTAATTTATCCATTCCCCCCACCGTTCCTTTTAGATGAGCATAGTTTGTTTTCTAAGTCTGTGAGTGTCTTTCTCTGTGGAAATATGTTCATTTGTGTCAGTTATTAGATAACGCCTATAAGTGATATCATAGAATATAGGTCTTTTGCTTTCCGACTTACCTCATGTTTCATGATTATCTCCAGACTCATTTGTGGTGCCTCAGAGAGCAATGGTTCATTGTTTTCCATGGCTAATATTCCATTGTGTACATGGACCACTTCTTCTTTATCCATTCACCTCTTGTTGGATATTTTGATTGCTTCACTGTCTTGGCTATTGTGAATAAGGCTGCACTGCAGCTTTTGCGGCCTGTGTCTTCTCGATTCTTGTCTTCTCAGGTGAGAGGTCCAATGGTGTGCCTGCTGGATTGAATGGTACCTCCATTTTTACTTTTAAACACAGCTCCTTTCTATTCTCATTATTGGCTGTTACCCTTTTACGTCTCACCAGCAGGTAGAGGGTACACAGTTCTGTAAAACCCCTTCAGCTTTTATTGTTCGTAGACTTTTTGCTGATGGTCAGTCGACTGGTGTAAGTTGAAACTTTTTGTAGATTAGATTGCAGGTGTCTAACACTCCCTGAGGTTGAGCTTTTATCCATTTACCTTTTTTTTAAAAAGAGTGTGAGTAAAACTTAACTCTTCATAATCTCTTCTTGAAACATTTGCCTGTTTTGAATTTTTTTGTTCATTCCCTACTTCAGCACAATTTTTTAGGGCAGGTGTCCTTTACAACCCTGAGTCTTTGTGAATGTTAAGTGACCACTAGCTGTGAGTTTAAAGCTGCTCTTGCAGGAAACGGCCACAAGGTGGCAGCATTTCTCCTTTACCAAATTTGGTTACGAGGGAAACAGAGCCTTAATGGAAGTGGTGTTCTAGGTTGTATATTAGAATGGAATATGCCAGGAAAAAGCCGTTTAAGTTTATGTCTCATTACTTCTTGTTCATATTTGTAATTTAGTTTATATTTTTTATCCCAGCAAATTTGATTACAATGGTTTGTTTGCTCTAGGTGTGCAAGATGTGGTTCTTTCACACATATACAGGTATCTATTCTTCCTCACATCCTTTTCTCATGTACGTTATGACAGAATGTTGAGTAGTCTTCTCCTGGTCTTCCGTACGTCTTTGGTGATTATATATTTCACATGGTTTGTATATCTCTGTTAACCCCAATATGGTAATGTATCCAATCCTCATCCCTTTCTATTTGGTGAACCATAAGTTTTTTAATGAATCTGCGATTGCCTCTCTCTGTGGAAATATCTTCATTGGTATCGATTTTTAAGTAACTCCTAAAAGTGATATCATAGGATATGTGTCTTTTGCTTTCTCACTTACTACAGGTGGCGTGATTACGTCTAGACTCATCTATGGTGCTGCAAATGGCATTGTTTCATTTTTTCACTAGCTCATATTCCATCTGTACAGGTAGCAGTTCTTCTTTGTCCGCCCATCTGTCGGTGGACTTTTTGGTTACTTCCGTATCTTGGCTATTGTAATACTATGCAATGCAGATTTGCATACCTGTGTCCTTCCAATTCTGTCTTTTTAGTTTATAGGTCCAGGAATAGGTCTGCTGGATCCTATGGTAGCTCAATGTTTACCTTTTAAAGGCACCTCTATTCTGTTCTCTTTAGTGGCTCTTTCCAGGTTACGTCCCACATAAAGTTGAGGGTATGCATTTCTTCCCAGCACCTTCAGCATTTATTCTTTGCAGTTTTTGCTGATGGTTATTCTGAGTGGTGTGAGCTGATACCTCTTTGTGGTTCAATTTGCATGTGTCTCATAATGCGTTGAAATTGAGCTTTTAGACATGTCCTTTTTATTTTTCCAGCTATGATTAGAGCTTATTTCTTCAAAGTGTTTTCTTAAAGTATGTGTCACCATTTGAAATATTTTGGCCATTACCTCCCTCAAGACATTTTGAGGGCAAGTTTCATTTACAGTTCTGCAGTACTTGTTCCTATGAAATGACCATTAGCACGGGCTTTAAAGCTGCTTTTGCAGGTAACTGCCAGAGGGCAGCAGCCTTTCTATGTTCCCCACCCTGGTAACTAGGGAAAAGCCCTTGCGGCCTGTGGTGTTTCTCGGTTAAAAATTAGAGTGGAGTGTGCCTGGAGAAACCCACACAAGCTGATGTCTCCTTACTTTTGTTGGATTTTTAAATGTAATTTTTATTTTTTATTGGAGTAATTTTCCACTGTGTACGTGGACCACTTCTACTTTGTGCATTCCTCGGTTGATGGACATTTTCATTTCTTCCAAGTGTTGGCTATGGTAAATATTGTTGGAGTGCAGGATTGCCAGCCTGTGACTTTTTGATTCTCATTTTCTCAGGTGATAGGCCCAGCAGTGGGTGTGATTCATTGACTGGTAGCACCGTGTTTCCCCTTTCAAAGCACCTCCTTTGTGTTTTCATTAGTGGCTCTTACCACGTCCCCCTTAGAATCGAGGGTACGCATTTCTCCACAATCGCTTCAGCATTTATTGTTTGCAGCATTTATGCTAATGGCCCTACTGGCTGCTGTGAGCTGATAGGTTTTTGTAATTTGGGTTTGCATGTATTTGAAAATTCGTAAAACTCATTATTTTTCTCCGCCGTTTTCTTTTCTGTTACAAAAAGGAAACAAATGGGAGTACATTATAACTCTTGAAATTGTCTTCTTAGAAGGTTGCCCTCTTTTGAATTTTTTGGTCGATTTTCCACCCCAGAGTTTTTTTAGAGAGCAGGTGTCATTTCCCGAACTGCTAGTTTGGTGAATATTTATTGACCTTTAGAAATGGGTTTAAAGCTGCTGTTGTGGGAAGTGGCCTCAAGCAGGCAGCATTTCTCCATTCCCAAATCTGGTTTCTAGGGCAGCAGAGCCTTTCTGGAAGTCGTGTTCCTAGGTTGTAAATTACATTGGAATGTGCATGGAGAAACCCCCATAAGTTTATGTCTCATTATTTCTTCTTGGTTTTAAAAATTTATTAATTGTGGTAAAGCTTAGAATATTGTTTGTCCTAGGTGTACACAATCTGGTTCATTTGTAGATTATATATGTCTATTCAAGTACAGATCCTCTTCACATGTAAAATGTTACAGAATGTTCCGCAGACCTCCCTTGCTATATGGTCGGTCGTTTTGAGATATGTATATAATATGTGTTTGTATACATATAGTAACACTAATCTTAATTTATCCATTCCCCCCACCTTTCCTTTTAGATGAGCATAGTTTGTTTTCTAAGTCTGTGAGTGTCTTTCTCTGTGGAAATATGTTCATTTGTGTCAGTTATTAGATAACGCCTATAAGTGATATCATAGAATATAGGTCTTTTGCTTTTGGACTTACCTCATGTTTCGTGATTATCTCCAGACTCATTTGTGGTGCCTCAGGGAGCAATGGTTCATTGTTTTCCATGGCTAATATTCCATTGTGTACATGGACCACTTCTTCTTTATCCATTCACCTCTTGTTGGATATTTTGATTGCTTCACGGTCTTGGCTATTGTGAATAAGGCTGCACTGCAGCTTTTGCGGCCTGTGTCTTCTCGATTCTTGTCTTCTCAGGTGAGAGGTCCAATGGTGTGCCTGCTGGATTGAATGGTACCTCCATTTTTACTTTTAAACACAGCTCCTTTCTGTTCTCATTATTGGCTGTTACCCTTTTACGTCTCAACAGCAGGTAGAGGGTTCACAGTTCTCTAAAACCCCTTCAGCATTTATTGTTCGTAGACTTTTTGCTGATGGTCAGTCGATTGGTGTAAGTTGAAAACTTTTTGTAGATTAGATTGCAGGTGTCTAACACTCCCTGAGGTTGAGCTTTTATCCATTTTCCTTTTTTTTTTAAAGAGCGTCAGTAAAACGTAACTCTTCATATTCTCTTCTTGAAACATTTGCCTGTTTTGAAATTTTTTGTCCATTCCCTACTTCAGCACAATTTTTTAGGGCAGGTGTCCTTACAGCCCTGAGTCCTTGTGAATGTTAAGTGACCATTAGCTGTGACTTTAAAGCTGCTCTTGCAGGAAACGGCCACAAGGTGGCAGCATTTCTCCTTTACCAAATTTGGTTACTAGGGAAACAGAGCCTTAATGGAAGTGGTGTTCTAGGTTGTAAATTAAAATGGAATGTGCCAGGAAAAAGCCCTTTAAGTTTATGTCTCATTACTTCTTGTTCATATTTGTAATTTACTTTTTATTTTTTATCCCAGCAAATTTGATTACAATGGTTTGTTTCTTCTTGGTGTGCAAGATGTGGTTCTTTCACACATATATGTGTATCTATTCTTCCTCGCATCCTTTTCCCATTTAGGTTATGACAGAATGTTGAGTAGTCTTCTCCTGGTCTTCCGTACGCCTTTGGTGATTATATATTTCACATGGTTTGTATATCTCTGTTAACCCCAATATGGTAATGTATCCAATCCTCATCCCTTTCTATTTGGTGAACCTAAGTTTTTTTAATGAATCTGTGATTGCCTTTCTCTGTGGAAATATCTTCATTGGTATCAATTTTTAAGTAACTCCTAAAAGTGATATGATAGGATATGTGTCTTTTGCTTTCTTACTTACTACAGGTGGCGTGATTACGTCTAGACTCATCTATGGTGCTGCAAATGGCATCGTTTCATTTTTTTCAGTAGCGAATATTCCATCTGTACATGGAGGAGTTCTTCTGTGTCCACCCATCTGTTGGTGGACTTTTTGGTTACTTCCATATCTTGGCTATTGTGATACTGTGCAATGCAGATTTGCCTGCCTGTGTCTTTCCAATTCTGTCTTCTTAGATTATAGGTCGAGGAGTGGGCCTGTTAGGTCATATGGTAGCTCAATGTTTACCTTTTTAAGGCACCTCCTTTCTGTTCTCATCTGTGGCCCTTTCCAACTTACGTCCCACTTGAAGTTGAGGGTATACACTTCTCCACAACACCTTCAGCACTTATTGTTTGTAGTTTTCTTGCTGATGGTTACTCTTGCAATTGTGAGCTGATACCTCTTTGTGGTTGAATTCGCATGTGCCTCAAAATCCATTGAAACTGAGCTTTAAGGCATGTCCTTTTTATTTTTCAAGCTGTGATTACCCCTTAGTACTTCAAAGTGTTCTCTTAAAGTATGTGTCACATTTTGAAGTGTTTTGGCCATTACCTCCCTCAAGACATTTTGAGGGCAGTTTTCATTTACAGTTCTGCAGTATTTGTTCCTATGAAATGACCATTAGCACAGGCTTTAAAGCTGCTTTTGCAGGTAACTGCCAGAGGGCAGCAGCCTTTCTATTTTCCCCACCCTGGTAACTAGGGAAAAGCCCTTACGGCCGGTGGGGTTTCTCGGTTATAAATTAGAGTGGAGTGTGCCTGGACAAACCCACACAAGCTGATGTCTCCTTATTTTGTTGGATTTTTAAATGTAATTTTTATTTTTTATTGGAGTAATTTTTGACTGTGTGCGTGGACCACTTCTACTTTGTGCATTCCTCGGTTGATGGACATTTTCATTGCTTCCAAGTGTTGGCTATGGTAAATATTGTTTTAGTGCAGGATTGCCAGCCTGTGACTTTTTGATTCTCATTTTCTCTGGTGATAGGCCCAGCAGTGGGTGTGATTGACTGACTGGTAGCACCGTATTTCCCTTTTCAATGCACCTTCTTTGTGTTTTCATTAGTGGCACTTACCACGTCCCCTTTAGAATCGAGGGTACACATTTCTCCACAATCGTTTCAGCATTTATTGTTTGCAGCATTTATGCTAATGGCCCTTCTGTCTGCTGTGAGCTAATAGGTTTTTGTAATTTGGGTTTGCATGTCTCTGAAAATTCGTAAAACTCATCATTTTTCTCCGCCGTTTTCTTTTCTGTTAAAAAAAGGAAACAATTGGGAGTACAATATAACTCTTGATATGGTCTTCTTGGAAGGTTGCCCTCTTTTGAATTTTTTGGTCAATTTTCCACCCCAGAATTTTTTTAGAGAGCAGGTGTCATTTACCGAACTGCAAATTTGGTGAATATTTAGTGACCTTTAGCAATGGGTTTAAAGCTGATTTGTGGGAAGTGGCCTCAAGAAGGCAGCATTTCTCCATTCCCAAATCTGGGTACTAGGGCAGCAGAGCCTTTCTGGAAGTCGTGTTCCTAGGTTGTAAATTACGTTGGAATGTGCATGGAGAAACGCCCCTAAGTTTATGTCTCATTATTTCTTCTTGGTATAAAAATTTTTTTAAATTGGAGTAAAGCTTAGAATATTGTTTGTCCTAGGTGTACACAATCTGGTTCATTTGTAGATTATATATGTCTATTCAAGTACAGATCCTCTTCCCATGTAAAATGTTACACAGGGTTCCGCAGACCTCCCTTGCTATATGGTCAGTCTTTTTGAGATATGTATATAATATGTGTTTGTATACATATAGTAACACTAATCTTAATTTATCCATTCCCCCCACCGTTCCTTTTAGATGAGCATAGTTTGTTTTCTAAGTCTGTGAGTGTCTTTCTCTGTGGAAATATGTTCATTTGTGTCAGTTATTAGATAACGCCTATAAGTGATATCATAGAATATAGGTCTTTTGCTTTCCGACTTACCTCATGTTTCATGATTATCTCCAGACTCATTTGTGGTGCCTCAGAGAGCAATGGTTCATTGTTTTCCATGGCTAATATTCCATTGTGTACATGGACCACTTCTTCTTTATCCATTCACCTCTTGTTGGATATTTTGATTGCTTCACTGTCTTGGCTATTGTGAATAAGGCTGCACTGCAGCTTTTGCGGCCTGTGTCTTCTCGATTCTTGTCTTCTCAGGTGAGAGGTCCAATGGTGTGCCTGCTGGATTGAATGGTACCTCCATTTTTACTTTTAAACACAGCTCCTTTCTATTCTCATTATTGGCTGTTACCCTTTTACGTCTCACCAGCAGGTAGAGGGTACACAGTTCTGTAAAACCCCTTCAGCTTTTATTGTTCGTAGACTTTTTGCTGATGGTCAGTCGACTGGTGTAAGTTGAAACTTTTTGTAGATTAGATTGCAGGTGTCTAACACTCCCTGAGGTTGAGCTTTTATCCATTTACCTTTTTTTTAAAAAGAGTGTGAGTAAAACTTAACTCTTCATAATCTCTTCTTGAAACATTTGCCTGTTTTGAATTTTTTTGTTCATTCCCTACTTCAGCACAATTTTTTAGGGCAGGTGTCCTTTACAACCCTGAGTCTTTGTGAATGTTAAGTGACCACTAGCTGTGAGTTTAAAGCTGCTCTTGCAGGAAACGGCCACAAGGTGGCAGCATTTCTCCTTTACCAAATTTGGTTACGAGGGAAACAGAGCCTTAATGGAAGTGGTGTTCTAGGTTGTATATTAGAATGGAATATGCCAGGAAAAAGCCGTTTAAGTTTATGTCTCATTACTTCTTGTTCATATTTGTAATTTAGTTTATATTTTTTATCCCAGCAAATTTGATTACAATGGTTTGTTTGCTCTAGGTGTGCAAGATGTGGTTCTTTCACACATATACAGGTATCTATTCTTCCTCACATCCTTTTCTCATGTACGTTATGACAGAATGTTGAGTAGTCTTCTCCTGGTCTTCCGTACGTCTTTGGTGATTATATATTTCACATGGTTTGTATATCTCTGTTAACCCCAATATGGTAATGTATCCAATCCTCATCCCTTTCTATTTGGTGAACCATAAGTTTTTTAATGAATCTGCGATTGCCTCTCTCTGTGGAAATATCTTCATTAGTATCGATTTTTAAGTAACTCCTAAAAGTGATATCATAGGATATGTGTCTTTTGCTTTCTCACTTACTACAGGTGGCGTGATTACGTCTAGACTCATCTATGGTGCTGCAAATGGCATTGTTTCATTTTTTCACTAGCTCATATTCCATCTGTACAGGTAGCAGTTCTTCTTTGTCCGCCCATCTGTCGGTGGACTTTTTGGTTACTTCCGTATCTTGGCTATTGTAATACTATGCAATGCAGATTTGCATACCTGTGTCCTTCCAATTCTTTCTTCTTAGTTTATAGGTCCAGGAATAGGTCTGCTGGATCCTATGGTAGCTCAATGTTTACCTTTTAAAGGCACCTCTATTCTGTTCTCTTTAGTGGCTCTTTCCAGGTTACGTCCCACATAAAGTTGAGGGTATGCATTTCTTCCCAGCACCTTCAGCATTTATTCTTTGCAGTTTTTGCTGATGGTTATTCTGAGTGGTGTGAGCTGATACCTCTTTGTGGTTGAATTTGCATGTGTCTCATAATGCGTTGAAATTGAGCTTTTAGACATGTCCTTTTTATTTTTCCAGCTATGATTAGAGCTTATTTCTTCAAAGTGTTTTCTTAAAGTATGTGTCACCATTTGAAATATTTTGGCCATTACCTCCCTCAAGACATTTTGAGGGCAAGTTTCATTTACAGTTCTGCAGTACTTGTTCCTATGAAATGACCATTAGCACAGGCTTTAAAGCTGCTTTTGCAGGTAACTGCCAGAGGGCAGCAGCCTTTCTATGTTCCCCACCCTGGTAACTACGGAAAAGCCCTTGCGGCCTGTGGTGTTTCTCGGTTAAAAATTAGAGTGGAGTGTGCCTGGAGAAACCCACACAAGCTGATGTCTCCTTACTTTTGTTGGATTTTTAAATGTAATTTTTATTTTTTATTGGAGTAATTTTCCACTGTGTACGTGGACCACTTCTACTTTGTGCATTCCTCGGTTGATGGACATTTTCATTTCTTCCAAGTGTTGGCTATGGTAAATATTGTTGGAGTGCAGGATTGCCAGCCTGTGACTTTTTGATTCTCATTTTCTCAGGTGATAGGCCCAGCAGTGGGTGTGATTCATTGACTGGTAGCACCGTGTTTCCCCTTTCAAAGCACCTCCTTTGTGTTTTCATTAGTGGCTCTTACCACGTCCCCCTTAGAATCGAGGGTACGCATTTCTCCACAATCGTTTCAGCATTTATTGTTTGCAGCATTTATGCTAATGGCCCTACTGGCTGCTGTGAGCTGATAGGTTTTTGTAATTTGGGTTTGCATGTATTTGAAAATTCGTAAAACTCATTATTTTTCTCCGCCGTTTTCTTTTCTGTTACAAAAAGGAAACAAATGGGAGTACATTATAACTCTTGAAATTGTCTTCTTAGAAGGTTGCCCTCTTTTGAATTTTTTGGTCGATTTTCCACCCCAGAGTTTTTTTAGAGAGCAGGTGTCATTTCCCGAACTGCTAGTTTGGTGAATATTTATTGACCTTTAGAAATGGGTTTAAAGCTGCTGTTGTGGGAAGTGGCCTCAAGCAGGCAGCATTTCTCCATTCCCAAATCTGGTTTCTAGGGCAGCAGAGCCTTTCTGGAAGTCGTGTTCCTAGGTTGTAAATTACATTGGAATGTGCATGGAGAAACCCCCATAAGTTTATGTCTCATTATTTCTTCTTGGTTTTAAAAATTTATTAATTGTGGTAAAGCTTAGAATATTGTTTGTCCTAGGTGTACACAATCTGGTTCATTTGTAGATTATATATGTCTATTCAAGTACAGATCCTCTTCCCATGTAAAATGTTACAGAATGTTCCGCAGACCTCCCTTGCTATATGGTCGGTCGTTTTGAGATATGTATATAATATGTGTTTGTATACATATAGTAACACTAATCTTAATTTATCCATTCCCCCCACCTTTCCTTTTAGATGAGCATAGTTTGTTTTCTAAGTCTGTGAGTGTCTTTCTCTGTGGAAATATGTTCATTTGTGTCAGTTATTAGATAACGCCTATAAGTGATATCATAGAATATAGGTCTTTTGCTTTCCGACTTACCTCATGTTTCATGATTATCTCCAGACTCATTTGTGGTGCCTCAGAGAGCAATGGTTCATTGTTTTCCATGGCTAATATTCCATTGTGTACATGGACCACTTCTTCTTTATCCATTCACCTCTTGTTGGATATTTTGATTGCTTCACGGTCTTGGCTATTGCGAATAAGGCTGCACTGCAGCTTTTGCCGCCTGTCTCTTCTCGATTCTTGCCTTCTCAGGTGAGAGGTCTAATGGTGTGCCTGCTGGATTGAATGGTACCTCCATTTTTACTTTTAAACACAGCTCCTTTCTATTCTCATTATTGGCTGTTACCCTTTTACGTCTCAACAGCAATTAGAGGGTTCACAGTTCTCTAAAACCCCTTCAGCATTTATTGTTCGTAGACTTTTTGCTGATGGTCAGTCGATTGGTGTAAGTTGAAAACTTTTTGTAGATTAGATTGCATGGGTCTAACACTCTGTGAGGTTGAGCTTTTATCCATTTTCCTTTTTTTTTAAAAGAGCGTCAGTAAAACGTAACTCTTCATATTCTCTTCTTGAAACATTTGCCTGTTTTGAAATTTTTTGTCCATTCCCTACTTCAGCACAATTTTTTAGGGCAGGTGTCCTTACAGCCCTGAGTCCTTGTGAATGTTAAGTGACCATTAGCTGTGACTTTAAAGCTGCTCTTGCAGGAAACGTCCACAAGGTGGCAGCATTTCTCCTTTACCAAATTTGGTTACTAGGGAAACAGAGCCTTAAAGGAAGTGGTGTTCTAGGTTGTAAATTAAAATGGAATGTGCCAGGAAAAAGCCTTTTAAGTTTATCTCTCATTACTTCTTGTTCATATTTGTAATTTACTTTTTATTTTTTATCCCAGCAAATTTGATTAAAATGGTTTGTTTCTTCTTGGTGTGCAAGATGTGGTTCTTTCACACATATATGTGTATCTATTCTTCCTCGCATCCTTTTCCCATTTAGGTTATGACAGAATGTTGAGTATTCTTCTCCTGGTGTTCCGTACGCCTTTGGTGATTATATATTTCACATGGTATGTATATCTCTGTTAACCCCAATATGGTAATGTATCCAATCCTCATCCCTTTCTATTTGGTGAACCATAAGTTTTCAAATGAATCTGCGATTGCCTCTCTCTGTTGAAATATCTTCATTGGTATCAATTTTTAAGTAACTCCTAAAAGTGGTATGATAGGATATGTGTCTTTTGCTTTCTCACTTACTACAGGTGGCGTGATTACGTCTAGACTCATCTATGGTGCTGCAAATGGCATTGTTTCATTTTTTTCAGTAGCGAATATTCCATCTGTACATGGAGGAGTTCTTCTTTGTCCATCCTTCTGTTGGTGGCCTTTTTGGTTACTTCCATATCTTGGCTATTGTAATACTGTGCAATGCAGATTTCCTGCCTCTGTCTTTCCAATTCTCTCCTCTTAGATTATAGGTCGAGGAGTGGGCCTGCTGGATCATATGGTAGCTCAATGTTTACCTTTTTAAGGCACCTCCATTCTGTTCTAGTTCGTGGCCCTTTCCAAGTTACGTCCCCCTTGAAGTTGAGGGTATGCATTTCTCTACAACACCTTCAGCATTTATTGTTTCTAGTTTTCTTGCTGGTGGTTATTCTGACAAGTGTGATCTGATACCTCTTTGTGGTTGAATTCGTACGTGCCTCATAATCCATTGAAAATGAGCTTGAAGGCATGTCCTTTTTTATTTTTCAAGCTGTGATTACCCCTTAGTTCTTCAAAGTGTTCTCTTAAAGTATGTGTCACATTTTGAAATGTATTGGCCATTACCTCCCTCAAGACATTTTGAGGGCAGGTTTCATTTACAGTTCTGCAGTACTTTTTCCTATGAAATGACCATTAGCACAGGCTTAAAGCTGTTTTTGCAGGTAACTGCCAGAGGGCAGCAGCCTTTCTATGTTCCCCACCCTGGTAACTCGGGAAAAGCCCTTGCAGCCTGTGGTGTTTCTCGGTTATATATTAGCGTGGAGTGTGCCTGGACAAACCCACACAAGCTGATGTCTCCTTACTTTCGTTGGATTTTTAAATGTAAGTTTTATTTTTTATTGGAGTAATTTTCCACTGTGTACGTGGACCACTTCTACTTTGTGCATTCCTCGGTTGATGGACATTTTCATTGCTTCCAAGTGTTGGCTATGGTAAATACTGTTGGAGTGCAGGATTGCCAGCCTGTGACTTTTTGATTCTCATTTTCTCAGGTGATAGGCCAAGCAGTGGTTGTGATTGACTGACTGGTAGCACCGTGTTTCCCTTTTCAAAGCACCTTCTTTGTGTTTTCATTAGTGGCACTTACCACGTCCCCTATAGAATCGAGGGTACACATTTCTCCACAATCGTTTCAGCATTTATTGTTTGCAGCATTTATGCTAATGGCCCTTCTAGCTGCTGTGAGCTGATAGGTTTTTGTAATTTGGGTTTGCATGTCTCTGAAAATTCCTAAAACTCATCATTTTTCTCCGCCGTTTTCTTTTCTGTTAAAAAAAGAAAACAGTTAGGAGTACAATATAACTCTTGATATGGTCTTCTTGGAAGGTTGCCCTCTTTTGAATTTTTTGGTCAATTTTCCACCCCAGAATTTTTTTAGAGAGCAGGTGTCATTTACCGAACTGCAAGTTTGGTGAATATTTAGAGACCTTTAGCAATGGTTTAAAGCTGATTTGTGGGAAGTGGCCTCAAGCAGGCAGCATTTCTCCATTCCCAAATCTGGGTACTAGGGCAGCAGAGCCTTTCTGGAAGTCGTGTTCCTAGGTTGTAAATTACGTTGGAATGTGCATGGAGAAAAGCCCATAAGTTTATGTCTCATTATTTCTTCTTGGTATAAATTTTTTTTTAAAATTTGAGTAAAGCTTAGAATATTGTTTGTCCTAGGTGTACACAATCTGGTTCATTTGTAGATTATATATGTCTATTCAAGTACAGATCCTCTTCCCATGTAAAATGTTACACAGGGTTCCGCAGACCTCCCTTGCTTTATGGTCGGTAGTTTTGAGATATGTATATAATATGTGTTTGTATACATATAGTAACACTAATCTTAATTTATCCATTCCCCCCACCGTTCCTTTTAGATGATCACAGTTTGTTTTCTAAGTCTGTGAGTGTCTTTCTCTGTGGAAATATGTTCATTTGTGTCAGTTATTAGATAACGCCTATAAGTGATATCATAGAGTATAGGTCTTTTGCTTTCCGACTTACCTCATGTTTCATGATTATCTCCAGACTCATTTGTGGTGCCTCAGAGAGCAATGGTTCATTGTTTTCCATGGCTAATATTCCATTGTGTACATGGACCACTTCTTCTTTATCCATTCACCTCTTGTTGGATATTTTGATTGCTTCACTGTCTTGGCTATTGTGAATAAGGCTGCACTGCAGCTTTTGCGGCCTGTGTCCTCTCGATTCTTGTCTTCTCAGGTGAGAGGTCCAATGGTGTGCCTGCTGGATTGAATGGTACCTCCATTTTTACTTTTAAACACAGCTCCTTTCTGTTCTCATTATTGGCTCTTATCCTTTTACGTCTCACCAGCAGGTTGAGGGTACACAGTTCTGTAAAACCCCTTCAGCATTTATTGTTTGTAGACTTTTTGCTGATGGTCAGTCGATTAGGTGTAAGTTGAAACTTTTTGTAGATTAGATTGCATGCGTCTAACACTCCCTGAGGTTGAGCTTTTATCCATGTTCCGTTTTTTTAAAAAAAGAGTGTGAGTAAAACTTAATTCTTCATAATCTCTTCTTGAAACATTTGCCTGTTTTGAATTTTTTTGTCCATTCCCTACTTCAGCACAATTTTTTAGGGCAGGTGTCCTTTACAGCCCTGAGTCTTTGTGAATGTTAAGTGACCATTAGCTGTGACTTTAACGCTGCTCTTGCAGGAAACGGCCACAAGGTGGCAGCATTTCTCCTTTTCCAAATTTGGTTACTAGGGAAACAGAGCCTTAATGGAAGTGGTGTTCTAGGTTGTATATTAGAATGGAATATGCCAGGAAAAAGCCCTTTAAGTTTATGTCTCATTACTTCTTGTTCATATTTGTAATTTACTTTTTATTTTTTATCCCAGCAAATTTGATTACAATGGTTTGTTTGCTCTAGGTGTGCAAGATGTGGTTCTTTCACACATATACAGGTATCTATTTTTCCTCGCATCCTTTTCCCATGTAGGTTATGGCACAATATTTAGTAGTCTTCTCCTGGTCTTCCGTACGTCTTTGATGGTTATATATTTCACATGGTTTGTATATCTCTGTTAACCCCAATATGGTAATGTATCAAATCCTCATCCCTTTCTATTTGGTGAACCATACGTTTTTAAATGAATCTGCAATTGCCTCTCTCTGTGGAAATATCTTCATTGGTATCAATTTTTAAGTAACTCCTAAAAGTGATATCATAGGATATGTGTCTTTTGCTTTCTCACTTACTACAGGTGGCGTGATTACGTCTAGACTCATCTATGGTGCTGCAAATGGCATTGTTTCATTTTTTCACTAGCTCATATTCCATCTGTACAGGTAGCAGTTCTTCTTTGTCCGCCCATCTGTCAGTGGACTTTTTGGTTACTTCCGTATCTTGGCTATTGTAATACTATGCAATGCAGATTTGCATACCTGTGTCCTTCCAATTCTGTCTTCTTAGTTTATAGGTCCAGGAATAGGTCTGCTGGATCCTATGGTAGCTCAATGTTTACCTTTTAAAGGCACCTCTATTCTGTTCTCTTTAGTGGCTCTTTCCAGGTTACGTCCCACATAAAGTTGAGGGTATGCATTTCTTCCCAGCACCTTCAGCATTTATTCTTTGTAGTTTTTGCTGATGGTTATTCTGAGTGGTGTGAGCTGATACCTCTTTCTGGTTGAATTTGCATGTGTCTCATAATGCGTTGAAATTGAGCTTTTAGACATGTCCTTTTTATTTTTCCAGCTATGATTAGAGCTTATTTCTTCAAAGTGTTTTCTTAAAGTATGTGTCACCATTTGAAATATTTTGGCCATTACCTCCCTCAAGACATTTTGAGGGCAAGTTTCATTTACAGTTCTGCAGTACTTGTTCCTATGAAATGACCATTAGCACGGGCTTTAAAGCTGCTTTTGCAGGTAACTGCCAGAGGGCAGCAGCCTTTCTATGTTCCCCACCCTGGTAACTAGGGAAAAGCCCTTGCGGCCTGTGGTGTTTCTCGGTTAAAAATTAGAGTGGAGTGTGCCTGGAGAAACCCACACAAGCTGATGTCTCCTTACTTTTGTTGGATTTTTAAATGTAATTTTTATTTTTTATTGGAGTAATTTTCCACTGTGTACGTGGACCACTTCTACTTTGTGCATTCCTCGGTTGATGGACATTTTCATTTCTTCCAAGTCTTGGCTATGGTAAATATTGTTGGAGTGCAGGATTGCCAGCCTGTGACTTTTTGATTCTCATTTTCTCAGGTGATAGGCGCAGCAGTGGGTGTGATTCATTGACTGGTAGCACCGTGTTTTCCTTTTCAAAGCACCTCCTTTGTGTTTTCATTAGTGGCTCTTACCACGTCCCCCTTAGAATCGAGGGTACGCATTTCTCCACAATCGCTTCAGCATTTATTGTTTGCAGCATTTATGCTAATGGCCCTACTGGCTGCTGTGAGCTGATAGGTTTTTGTAATTTGGGTTTGCATGTCTTTGAAAATTCGTAAAACTCATCATTTTTCTCCGCCGTTTTCTTTTCTGTTACAAAAAGGAAACAAATGGGAGTACATTATAACTCTTGAAAGTGTCTTCTTAGAAGGTTGCCCTCTTTTGAATTTTTTGGTCGATTTTCCACCCCAGAGTTTTTTTAGAGAGCAGGTGTCATTTCCCGAACTGCAAGTTTGGTGAATATTTATTGACCTTTAGAAATGGGTTTAAAGCTGCTGTTGTGGGAAGTGGCCTCAAGCAGGCAGCATTTCTCCATTCCCAAATCTGGTTTCTAGGGCAGCAGAGCCTTTCTGGAAGTCGTGTTCCTAGGTTGTAAATTACATTGGAATGTGCATGGAGAAACCCCCATAAGTTTATGTCTCATTATTTCTTCTTGGTTTTAAAAATTTTTTAATTGTGGTAAAGCTTAGAATATTGTTTGTCTTAGGTGTACACAATCTGGTTCATTTGTAGATTATATATGTCTATTCAAGTACAGATCCTCTTCCCATGTAAAATGTTACAGAATGTTCCGCAGACCTCCCTTGCTATATGGTCGGTCTTTTTGAGATATGTATATAATATGTGTTTGTATACATATAGTAACACTAATCTTAATTTATCCATTCCCCCCACCTTTCCTTTTAGATGAGCATAGTTTGTTTTCTAAGTCTGTGAGTGTCTTTCTCTGTGGAAATATGTTCATTTGTGTCAGTTATTAGATAACGCCTATAAGTGATATCATAGAATATAGGTCTTTTGCTTTTGGACTTACCTCATGTTTCGTGATTATCTCCAGACTCATTTGTGGTGCCTCAGGGAGCAATGGTTCATTGTTTTCCATGGCTAATATTCCATTGTGTACATGGACCACTTCTTCTTTATCCATTCACCTCTTGTTGGATATTTTGATTGCTTCACTGTCTTGGCTATTGTGAATAAGGCTGCACTGCAGCTTTTGCGGCCTGTGTCTTCTCGATTCTTGTCTTCTCAGGTGAGAGGTCCAATGGTGTGCCTGCTGGATTGAATGGTACCTCCATTTTTACTTTTAAACACAGCTCCTTTCTATTCTCATTATTGGCTGTTACCCTTTTACGTCTCAACAGCAGGTAGAGGGTTCACAGTTCTCTAAAACCCCTTCAGCATTTATTGTTCGTAGACTTTTTGCTGATGGTCAGTCGATTGGTGTAAGTTGAAAACTTTTTGTAGATTAGATTGCATGGGTCTAGCACTCCCTGAGGTTGAGCTTTTATCCATTTTCCTTTTTTTTTTAAAAGAGCGTCAGTAAAACGTAACTCTTCATATTCTCTTCTTGAAACATTTGCCTGTTTTGAAATTTTTTGTCCATTCCCTACTTCAGCACAATTTTTTAGGGCAGGTGTCCTTACAGCCCTGAGTCCTTGTGAATGTTAAGTGACCATTAGCTGTGACTTTAAAGCTGCTCTTGCAGGAAACGGCCACAAGGTGGCAGCATTTCTCCTTTACCAAATTTGGTTACTAGGGAAACAGAGCCTTAATGGAAGTGGTGTTCTAGGTTGTAAATTAAAATGGAATGTGCCAGGAAAAAGCCCTTTAAGTTTATGTCTCATTACTTCTTGTTCATATTTGTAATTTACTTTTTATTTTTTATCCCAGCAAATTTGATTACAATGGTTTGTTTCTTCTTGGTGTGCAAGATGTGGTTCTTTCACACATATATGTGTATCTATTCTTCCTCGCATCCTTTTCCCATTTAGGTTATGACAGAATGTTGAGTAGTCTTCTCCTGGTCTTCCGTACGCCTTTGGTGATTATATATTTCACATGGTTTGTATATCTCTGTTAACCCCAATATGGTAATGTATCCAATCCCCATCCCTTTCTATTTGGTGAACCTAAGTTTTTTTAATGAATCTGTGATTGCCTTTCTCTGTGGAAATATCTTCACTGGTATCAATTTTTAAGTAACTCCTAAAAGTGATATGATAGGATATGTGTCTTTTGCTTTCTTACTTACTACAGGTGGCGTGATTACGTCTAGACTCATCTATGGTGCTGCAAATGGCATTGTTTCATTTTTTTCAGTAGCGAATATTCCATCTGTACATGGAGGAGTTCTTCTGTGTCCACCCATCTGTTGGTGGACTTTTTGGTTACTTCCATATCTTGGCTATTGTGATACTGTGCAATGCAGATTTGCCTGCCTGTGTCTTTCCAATTCTGTCTTCTTAGATTATAGGTCGAGGAGTGGGCCTGTTAGGTCATATGGTAGCTCAATGTTTACCTTTTTAAGGCACCTCCTTTCTGTTCTCATCTGTGGCCCTTTCCAACTTACGTCCCATTTGAAGTTGAGGGTATACACTTCTCCACAACACCTTCAGCACTTATTGTTTGTAGTTTTCTTGCTGATGGTTACTCTTGCAATTGTGAGCTGATACCTCTTTGTGGTTGAATTCGCATGTGCCTCAAAATCCATTGAAACTGAGCTTTAAGGCATGTCCTTTTTATTTTTCAAGCTGTGATTACCCCTTAGTTCTTCAAAGTGTTCTCTTAAAGTATGTGTCACATTTTGAAATGTTTTGGCCATTACCTCCCTCAAGACATTTTGAGGGCAGTTTTCATTTACAGTTCTGCAGTATTTGTTCCTATGAAATGACCATTAGCACAGGCTTTAAAGCTGCTTTTGCAGGTAACTGCCAGAGGGCAGCAGCCTTTCTATTTTCCCCACCCTGGTAACTAGGGAAAAGCCCTTACGGCCGGTGGGGTTTCTCGGTTATAAATTAGAGTGGAGTGTGCCTGGACAAACCCACACAAGCTGATGTCTCCTTATTTTTGTTGGATTTTTAAATGTAATTTTTATTTTTTATTGGAGTAATTTTCGACTGTGTGCGTGGACCACTTCTACTTTGTGCATTCCTCGGTTGATGGACATTTTCATTGCTTCCAAGTGTTGGCTATGGTAAATATTGTTTTAGTGCAGGATTGCCAGCCTGTGACTTTTTGATTCTCATTTTCTCAGGTGATAGGCACAGCAGTGGGTGTGATTGACTGACTGGTAGCACCGTATTTCCCTTTTCAATACACCTTCTTTGTGTTTTCATTAGTGGCACTTACCACGTCCCCTTTAGAATCGAGGGTACACATTTCTCCACAATCGTTTCAGCATTTATTGTTTGCAGCATTTATGCTAATGGCCCTTCTGGCTGCTGTGAGCTGATAGGTTTTTGTAATTTGGGTTTGCATGTCTCTGAAAATTCGTAAAACTCATCATTTTTCTCCGCCGTTTTCTTTTCTGTTAAAAAAAGGAAACAATTGGGAGTACAATATAACTCTTGATATGGTCTTCTTGGAAGGTTGCCCTCTTTTGAATTTTTTGGTCAATTTTCCACCCCAGAATTTTTTTAGAGAGCAGGTGTCATTTACCGAACTGCAAGTTTGGTGAATATTTAGTGACCTTTAGCAATGGGTTTAAAGCTGATTTGTGGGAAGTGGCCTCAAGAAGGCAGCATTTCTCCATTCCCAAATCTGGGTACTAGGGCAGCAGAGCCTTTCTGGAAGTCGTGTTCCTAGGTTGTAAATTACGTTGGAATGTGCATGGAGAAACGCCCCTAAGTTTATGTCTCATTATTTCTTCTTGGTATAAAAAATTTTTTAAATTGGAGTAAAGCTTAGAATATTGTTTGTCCTAGGTGTACACAATCTGGTTCATTTGTACATTATATATGTCTATTCAAGTACAGATCCTCTTCCCATGTAAAATGTTACATAGGATTCCGCAGACCTCCCTTGCTATATGGTCAGTCTTTTTGAGATATGTATATAATATGTGTTTGTATACATATAGTAACACTAATCTTAATTTATCCATTCCCCCCACCGTTCCTTTTAGATGAGCATAGTTTGTTTTCTAAGTCTGTGAGTGTCTTTGTGGAAATATGTTCATTTGTGTCAGTTATTAGATAACGCCTATAAGTGATATCATATAATATAGGTCTTTTGCTTTCCGACTTACCTCATGTTTCATGATTATCTCCAGACTCATTTGTGGTGCCTCAGAGAGCAATGGTTCATTGTTTTCCATGGCTAATATTCCATTGTGTACATGGACCACTTCTTCTTTATCCATTCACCTCTTGTTGGATATTTTGATTGCTTCACTGTCTTGGCTATTGTGAATAAGGCTGCACTGCAGCTTTTGCGGCCTGTGTCTTCTCGATTCTTGTCTTCTCAGGTGAGAGGTCCAATGGTGCGCCTGCTGGATTGAATGGTACCTCCATTTTTACTTTTATACACAGCTCCTTTCTGTTCTCATTATTGGCTGTTACCCTTTTACGTCTCACCAGCAGGTAGAGGGTACACAGTTCTGTAAAACCCCTTCACATTTTATTGTTCGTAGACTTTTTGCTGATGGTCAGTCGACTGGTGTAAGTTGAAACTTTTTGTAGATTAGATTGCAGGTGTCTAACACTCCCTGAGGTTGAGCTTTTATCCATTTACCTTTTTTTTAAAAAGAGTGTGAGTAAAACTTAACTCTTCATAATCTCTTCTTGAAACATTTGCCTGTTTTGAATTTTTTTGTTCATTTCCTACTTCAGCACAATTTTTTAGGGCAGGTGTCCTTTACAACCCTGAGTCTTTGTGAATGTTAAGTGACCATTAGCTGTGAGTTTAAAGCTGCTCTTGCAGGAAACGGCCACAAGGTGGCAGCATTTCTCCTTTACCAAATTTGGTTACGAGGGAAACAGAGCCTTAATGGAAGTTGTGTTCTAGGTTGTATATTAGAATGGAATATGCCAGGAAAAAGCCGTTTAAGTTTATGTCTCATTACTTCTTGTTCATATTTGTAATTTACGTTTTATTTTTTATCCCAGCAAATTTGATTACAATGGTTTGTTTGCTCTAGGTGTGCAAGATGTGGTTCTTTCACACATATACAGGTATCTATTCTTCCTCACATCCTTTTCTCATGTACGTTATGACAGAATGTTGAGTAGTCTTCTCCTGGTCTTCCGTACGCCTTTGGTGATTATATATTTCACATGGTTTGTATATCTCTGTTAACCCCAATATGGTAATGTATCCAATCCTCATCCCTTTCTATTTGGTGAACCATAAGTTTTTTAATGAATCTGCGATTGCCTCTCTCTGTGGAAATATCTTCATTGGTATCGATTTTTAAGTAACTCCTAAAAGTGATATGATAGGATATGTGTCTTTTGCTTTCTCACTTACTACAGGTGGCGTGATTACGTCTAGACTCATCTATGGTGCTGCAAATGGCATTGTTTCATTTTTTCACTAGCTCATATTCCATCTGTACAGGTAGCAGTTCTTCTTTGTCCGCCCATCTGTCGGTGGACTTTTTGGTTACTTCCGTATCTTGGCTATTGTAATACTATGCAATGCAGATTTGCATACCTGTGTCCTTCCAATTCTGTCTTCTTAGTTTATAGGTCCAGGAATAGGTCTGCTGGATCCTATGGTAGCTCAATGTTTACCTTTTAAAGGCACCTCTATTCTGCTCTCTTTAGTGGCTCTTTCCAGGTTACGTCCCACATAAAGTTGAGGGTATGCATTTCTTCCCAGCACCTTCAGCATTTATTCTTTGCAGTTTTTGCTGATGGTTATTCTGAGTGGTGTGAGCTGATACCTCTTTGTGGTTGAATTTGCATGTGTCTCATAATGCGTTGAAATTGAGCTTTTAGACATGTCCTTTTTATTTTTCCAGCTATGATTAGAGCTTATTTCTTCATAGTGTTTTCTTAAAGTATGTGTCACCATTTGAAATATTTTGGCCATTACCTCCCTCAAGACATTTTGAGGGCAAGTTTCATTTACAGTTCTGCAGTACTTGTTCCTATGAAATGACCATTAGCACGGGCTTTAAAGCTGCTTTTGCAGGTAACTGCCAGAGGGCAGCAGCCTTTCTATGTTCCCCACCCTGGTAACTAGGGAAAAGCCCTTGCGGCCTGTGGTGTTTCTCGGTTAAAAATTAGAGTGGAGTGTGCCTGGAGAAACCCACACAAGCTGATGTCTCCTTACTTTTGTTGGATTTTTAAATGTAATTTTTATTTTTTATTGGAGTAATTTTCCACTGTGTACGTGGACCACTTCTACTTTGTGCATTCCTCGGTTGATGGACATTTTCATTTCTTCCAAGTCTTGGCTATGGTAAATATTGTTGGAGTGCAGGATTGCCAGCTTGTGACTTTTTGATTCTCATTTTCTCAGGTGATAGGCCCAGCAGTGGGTGTGATTCATTGACTGGTAGCACCGTGTTTCCCTTTTCAAAGCACCTCCTTTGTGTTTTCATTAGTGGCTCTTACCACGTCCCCCTTAGAATAGAGGGTACGCATTTCTCCACAATCGCTTCAGCATTTATTGTTTGCAGCATTTATGCTAATGGCCCTACTGGCTGCTGTGAGCTGATAGGTTTTTGTAATTTGGGTTTGCATGTATTTGAAAATTCGTAAAACTCATTATTTTTCTGCGCCGTTTTCTTTTCTGTTACAAAAAGGAAACAAATGGGAGTACATTATAACTCTTGAAATTGTCTTCTTAGAAGGTTGCCCTCTTTTGAATTTTTTGGTCGATTTTCCACCCCAGAGTTTTTTTAGAGAGCAGGTGTCATTTCCCGAACTGCAAGTTTGGTGAATATTTATTGACCTTTAGAAATGGGTTTAAAGCTGCTGTTGTGGGAAGTGGCCTCAAGCAGGCAGCATTTCTCCATTCCCAAATCTGGTTTCTAGGGCAGCAGAGCCTTTCTGGAAGTCGTGTTCCTAGGTTGTAAATTACATTGGAATGTGCATGGAGAAACCCCCATAAGTTTATGTCTCATTATTTCTTCTTGGTTTTAAAAATTTTTTAATTGTGGTAAAGCTTAGAATATTGTTTGTCCTAGGTGTACACAATCTGGTTCATTTGTAGATTATATATGTCTATTCAAGTACAGATCCTCTTCCCATGTAAAATGTTACAGAATGTTCCGCAGACCTCCCTTGCTCTATGGTCGGTCTTTTTGAGATATGTATATAATATGTGTTTGTATACATATAGTAACACTAATCTTAATTTATCCATTCCCCCCACCTTTCCTTTTAGATGAGCATAGTTTGTTTTCTAAGTCTGTGAGTGTCTTTCTCTGTGGAAATATGTTCATTTGTGTCAGTTATTAGATAACGCCTATAAGTGATATCATAGAATATAGGTCTTTTGCTTTTGGACTTACCTCATGTTTCGTGATTATCTCCAGACTCATTTGTGGTGCCTCAGGGAGCAATGGTTCATTGTTTTCCATGGCTAATATTCCATTGTGTACGTGGACCACTTCTTCTTTATCCATTCACCTCTTGTTGGATATTTTGATTGCTTCACGGTCTTGGCTATTGTGAATAAGGCTGCACTGCAGCTTTTGCGGCCTGTGTCTTCTCGATTCTTGTCTTCTCAGGTGAGAGGTCCAATGGTGTGCCTGCTGGATTGAATGGTACCTCCATTTTTACTTTTAAACACAGCTCCTTTCTATTCTCATTATTGGCTGTTACCCTTTTACGTCTCAACAGCAGATAGAGGGTTCACAGTTCTCTAAAACCCCTTCAGCATTTATTGTTCGTAGACTTTTTGCTGATGGTCAGTCGATTGGTGTAAGTTGAAAACTTTTTGTAGATTAGATTGCATGGGTCTAACACTCCCTGAGGTTGAGCTTTTATCCATTTTCCTTTTTTTTTAAAAGAGCGTCAGTAAAACGTAACTCTTCATATTCTCTTCTTGAAACATTTGCCTGTTTTGAAATTTTTTGTCCATTCCCTACTTCAGCACAATTTTTTAGGGCAGGTGTCCTTACAGCCCTGAGTCCTTGTGAATGTTAAGTGACCATTAGCTGTGACTTTAAAGCTGCTCTTGCAGGAAACGGCCACAAGGTGGCAGCATTTCTCCTTTACCAAATTTGGTTACTAGGGAAACAGAGCCTTAATGGAAGTGGTGTTCTAGGTTGTAAATTAAAATGGAATGTGCCAGGAAAAAGCCCTTTAAGTTTATGTCTCATTACTTCTTGTTCATATTTGTAATTTACTTTTTATTTTTTATCCCAGCAAATTTGATTACAATGGTTTGTTTCTTCTTGGTGTGCAAGATGTGGTTCTTTCACACATATATGTGTATCTATTCTTCCTCGCATCCTTTTCCCATTTAGGTTATGACAGAATGTTGAATAGTCTTCTCCTGGTCTTCCGTACGCCTTTGGTGATTATATATTTCACATGGTTTGTATATCTCTGTTAACCCCAATATGGTAATGTATCCAATCCCCATCCCTTTCTATTTGGTGAACCTAAGTTTTTTTAATGAATCTGTGATTGCCTTTCTCTGTGGAAATATCTTCATTGGTATCAATTTTTAAGTAACTCCTAAAAGTGATATGATAGGATATGTGTCTTTTGCTTTCTTACTTACTACAGGTGGCGTGATTACGTCTAGACTCATCTATGGTGCTGCAAATGGCATTGTTTCATTTTTTTCAGTAGCGAATATTCCATCTGTACATGGAGGAGTTCTTCTGTGTCCACCCATCTGTTGGTGGACTTTTTGGTTACTTCCATATCTTGGCTATTGTGATACTGTGCAATGCAGATTTGCCTGCCTGTGTCTTTCCAATTCTGTCTTCTTAGATTATAGGTCGAGGAGTGGGCCTGTTAGGTCATATGGTAGCTCAATGTTTACCTTTTTAAGGCACCTCCTTTCTGTTCTCATCTGTTGCCCTTTCCAACTTACGTCCCACTTGAAGTTGAGGGTATACACTTCTCCACAACACCTTCAGCACTTATTGTTTGTAGTTTTCTTGCTGATGGTTACTCTTGCAATTGTGAGCTGATACCTCTTTGTGGCTGAATTCGCATGTGCCTCAAAATCCATTGAAACTGAGCTTTAAGGCATGTCCTTTTTATTTTTCAAGCTGTGATTACCCCTTAGTACTTCAAAGTGTTCTCTTAAAGTATGTGTCACATTTTGAAATGTTTTGGCCATTACCTCCCTCAAGACATTTTGAGGGCAGTTTTCATTTACAGTTCTGCAGTATTTGTTCCTATGAAATGACCATTAGCACAGGCTTTAAAGCTGCTTTTGCAGGTAAGTGCCAGAGGGCAGCAGCCTTTCTATTTTCCCCACCCTGGTAACTAGGGAAAAGCCCTTACGGCCGGTGGGGTTTCTCGGTTATAAATTAGAGTGGAGTGTGCCTGGACAAACCCACACAAGCTGATGTCTCCTTATTTTTGTTGGATTTTTAAATGTAATTTTTATTTTTTATTGGAGTAATTTTCGACTGTGTGCGTGGACCACTTCTACTTTGTGCATTCCTCGGTTGATGGACATTTTCATTGCTTCCAAGTGTTGGCTATGGTAAATATTGTTTTAGTGAAGGATTGCCAGCCTGTGACTTTTTGATTCTCATTTTCTCAGGTGATAGGCCCAGCAGTGGGTGTGATTGACTGACTGGTAGCACCGTATTTCCCTTTTCAATGCACCTTCTTTGTGTTTTCATTAGTGGCACTTACCACGTCCCCTTTAGAATCGAGGGTACACATTTCTCCACAATCGTTTCAGCATTTATTGTTTGCAGCATTTATGCTAATGGCCCTTCTGTCTGCTGTGAGCTGATAGGTTTTTGTAATTTGGGTTTGCATGTCTCTGAAAATTCGTAAAACTCATCATTTTTCTCCGCCGTTTTCTTTTCTGTTAAAAAAAGGAAACAATTGGGAGTACAATATAACTCTTGATATGGTCTTCTTGGAAGGGTGCCCTCTTTTGAATTTTTTGGTCAATTTTCCACCCCAGAATTTTTTTAGAGAGCAGGTGTCATTTACCGAACTGCAAGTTTGGTGAATATTTAGTGACCTTTAGCAATGGGTTTCAAGCTGATTTGTGGGAAGTGGCCTCAAGAAGGCAGCATTTCTCCATTCCCAAATCTGGGTACTAGGGCAGCAGAGCCTTTCTGGAAGTCGTGTTCCTAGGTTGTAAATTACGTTGGAATGTGCATGGAGAAACGCTCCTAAGTTTATGTCTCATTATTTCTTCTTGGTATAAAAATTTTTTTAAATTGGAGTAAAGCTTAGAATATTGTTTGTCCTAGGTGTACACAATCTGGTTCATTTGTAGATTATATATGTCTATTCAAGTACAGATCCTCTTCCCATGTAAAATGTTACACAGGGTTCCGCAGACCTCCCTTGCTATATGGTCAGTCTTTTTGAGATATGTATATAATAAGTGTTTGTATACATATAGTAACACTGATCTTAATTTATCCATTCCCCCCACCGTTCCTTTTAGATGAGCATAGTTTGTTTTCTAAGTCTGTGAGTGTCTTTCTCTGTGGAAATATGTTCATTTGTGTCAGTTATTAGATAACGCCTATAAGTGATATCATAGAATATAGGTCTTTTGCTTTCCGACTTACCTCATGTTTCATGATTATCTCCAGACTCATTTGTGGTGCCTCAGAGAGCAATGGTTCATTGTTTTCCATGGCTAATATTCCATTGTGTACATGGACCACTTCTTCTTTATCCATTCACCTCTTGTTGGATATTTTGATTGCTTCACTGTCTTGGCTATGGTGAATAAGGCTGCACTGCAGCTTTTGCGGCCTGTGTCTTCTCGATTCTTGTCTTCTCAGGTGAGAGGTCCAATGGTGTGCCTGCTGGATTGAATGGTACCTCCATTTTTACTTTTAAACACAGCTCCTTTCTATTCTCATTATTGGCTGTTACCCTTTTACGTCTCACCAGCAGGTAGAGGGTACACAGTTCTGTAAAACCCCTTCAGCTTTTATTGTTCGTAGACTTTTTGCTGATGGTCAGTCGACTGGTGTAAGTTGAAACTTTTTGTAGATTAGATTGCAGGTGTCTAACACTACCTGAGGTTGAGCTTTTATCCATTTACGTTTTTTTTAAAAAGAGTGTGAGTAAAACTTAACTCTTCATAATCTCTTCTTGAAACATTTGCATGTTTTGAATTTTTTTGTTCATTCCCTACTTTAGCACAATTTTTTAGGGCAGGTGTCCTTTACAACCCTGAGTCTTTGTGAATGTTAAGTGACCACTAGCTGTGAGTTTAAAGCTGCTCTTGCAGGAAACGGCCACAAGGTGGCAGCATTTCTCCTTTACCAAATTTGGTTACGAGGGAAACAGAGCCTTAATGGAAGTGGTGTTCTAGGTTGTATATTAGAATGGAATATGCCAGGAAAAAGCCGTTTAAGTTTATGTCTCATTACTTCTTGTTCATATTTGTAATTTAGTTTATATTTTTTATCCCAGCAAATTTGATTACAATGGTTTGTTTGCTCTAGGTGTGCAAGATGTGGTTCTTTCACACATATACAGGTATCTATTCATCCTCACATCCTTTTCTCATGTACGTTATGACAGAATGTTGAGTAGTCTTCTCCTGGTCTTCCGTACGTCTTTGGTGATTATATATTTCACATGGTTTGTATATCTCTGTTAACCCCAATATGGTAATGTATCCAATCCTCATCCCTTTCTATTTGGTGAACCATAAGTTTTTTAATGAATCTGCGATTGCCTCTCTTTGTGGAAATATCTTCATTGGTATCGATTTTTAAGTAACTCCTAAAAGTGATATCATAGGATATGTGTCTTTTGCTTTCTCACTTACTACAGGTGGCGTGATTACGTCTAGACTCATCTATGGTGCTGCAAATGACATTGTTTCATTTTTTCACTAGCTCATATTCCATCTGTACAGGTAGCAGTTCTTCTTTGTCCGCCCATCTGTCGGTGGACTTTTTGGTTACTTCCGTATCTTGGCTATTGTAATACTATGCAATGCAGATTTGCATACCTGTGTCCTTCCAATTCTGTCTTCTTAGTTTATAGGTCCAGGAATAGGTCTGCTGGATCCTATGGTAGCTCAATGTTTACCTTTTAAAGTCACCTCTATTCTGTTCTCTTTAGTGGCTCTTTCCAGGTTACGTCCCACATAAAGTTGAGGGTATGCATTTCTTCCCAGCACCTTCAGCATTTATTCTTTGCAGTTTTTGCTGATGGTTATTCTGAGTGGTGTGAGCTGATACCTCTTTGTGGTTGAATTTGCATGTGTCTCATAATGCGTTGAAATTGAGCTTTTAGACATGTCCTTTTTATTTTTCCAGCTATGATTAGAGCTTATTTCTTCAAAGTGTTTTCTTAAAGTATGTGTCACCATTTGAAATATTTTGGCCATTACCTCCCTCAAGACATTTTGAGGGCAAGTTTCATTTACAGTTCTGCAGTACTTGTTCCTATGAAATGACCATTAGCACGGGCTTTAAAGCTGCTTTTGCAGGTAACTGCCAGAGGGCAGCAGCCTTTCTATGTTCCCCACCCTGGTAACTAGGGAAAAGCCCTTGCGGCCTGTGGTGTTTCTCGGTTAAAAATTAGAGTGGAGTGTGCCTGGAGAAACCCACACAAGCTGATGTCTCCTTACTTTTGTTGGATTTTTAAATGTAATTTTTATTTTTTATTGGAGTAATTTTCCACTGTGTACGTGGACCACTTCTACTTTGTGCATTCCTCGGTTGATGGACATTTTCATTTCTTCCAAGTGTTGGCTATGGTAAATATTGTTGGAGTGCAGGATTGCCAGCCTGTGACTTTTTGATTCTCATTTTCTCAGGTGATAGGCCCAGCAGTGGGTGTGATTCATTGACTGGTAGCACCGTGTTTCCCCTTTCAAAGCACCTCCTTTGTGTTTTCATTAGTGGCTCTTACCACGTCCCCCTTAGAATCGAGGGTACGCATTTCTCCACAATCGCTTCAGCATTTATTGTTTGCAGCATTTATGCTAATGGCCCTACTGGCTGCTGTGAGCTGATAGGTTTTTGTAATTTGGGTTTGCATGTATTTGAAAATTCGTAAAACTCATTATTTTTCTCCGCCGTTTTCTTTTCTGTTACAAAAAGGAAACAAATGGGAGTACATTATAACTCTTGAAATTGTCTTCTTAGAAGGTTGCCCTCTTTTGAATTTTTTGGTCGATTTTCCACCCCAGAGTTTTTTTAGAGAGCAGGTGTCATTTCCCGAACTGCTAGTTTGGTGAATATTTATTGACCTTTAGAAATGGGTTTAAAGCTGCTGTTGTGGGAAGTGGCCTCAAGCAGGCAGCATTTCTCCATTCCCAAATCTGGTTTCTAGGGCAGCAGAGCCTTTCTGGAAGTCGTGTTCCTAGGTTGTAAATTACATTGGAATGTGCATGGAGAAACCCCCATAAGTTTATGTCTCATTATTTCTTCTTGGTTTTAAAAATTTATTAATTGTGGTAAAGCTTAGAATATTGTTTGTCCTAGGTGTACACAATCTGGTTCATTTGTAGATTATATATGTCTATTCAAGTACAGATCCTCTTCCCATGTAAAATGTTACAGAATGTTCCGCAGACCTCCCTTGCTATATGGTCGGTCGTTTTGAGATATGTATATAATATGTGTTTGTATACATATAGTAACACTAATCTTAATTTATCCATTCCCCCCACCTTTCCTTTTAGATGAGCATAGTTTGTTTTCTAAGTCTGTGAGTGTCTTTCTCTGTGGAAATATGTTCATTTGTGTCAGTTATTAGATAACGCCTATAAGTGATATCATAGAATATAGGTCTTTTGCTTTTGGACTTACCTCATGTTTCGTGATTATCTCCAGACTCATTTGTGGTGCCTCAGGGAGCAATGGTTCATTGTTTTCCATGGCTAATATTCCATTGTGTACATGGACCACTTCTTCTTTATCCATTCACCTCTTGTTGGATATTTTGATTGCTTCACGGTCTTGGCTATTGTGAATAAGGCTGCACTGCAGCTTTTGCGGCCTGTGTCTTCTCGATTCTTGTCTTCTCAGGTGAGAGGTCCAATGGTGTGCCTGCTGGATTGAATGGTACCTCCATTTTTACTTTTAAACACAGCTCCTTTCTATTCTCATTATTGGCTGTTACCCTTTTACGTCTCAACAGCAGATAGAGGGTTCACAGTTCTCTAAAACCCCTTCAGCATTTATTGTTCGTAGACTTTTTGCTGATGGTCAGTCGATTGGTGTAAGTTGAAAACTTTTTGTAGATTAGATTGCATGGGTCTAACACTCCCTGAGGTTGAGCTTTTATCCATTTTCCTTTTTTTTTAAAAGAGCGTCAGTAAAACGTAACTCTTCATATTCTCTTCTTGAAACATTTGCCTGTTTTGAAATTTTTTGTCCATTCCCTACTTCAGCACAATTTTTTAGGGCAGGTGTCCTTACAGCCCTGAGTCCTTGTGAATGTTAAGTGACCATTAGCTGTGATTTAAAGCTGCTCTTGCAGGAAACGGCCACAAGGTGGCAGCATTTCTCCTTTACCAAATTTGGTTACTAGGGAAACAGAGCCTTAATGGAAGTGGTGTTCTAGGTTGTAAATTAAAATGGAATGTGCCAGGAAAAAGCCCTTTAAGTTTATGTCTCATTACTTCTTGTTCATATTTGTAATTTACTTTTTATTTTTTATCCCAGCAAATTTGATTACAATGGTTTGTTTCTTCTTGGTGTGCAAGATGTGGTTCTTTCACACATATATGTGTATCTATTCTTCCTCGCATCCTTTTCCCATTTAGGTTATGACAGAATGTTGAATAGTCTTCTCCTGGTCTTCCGTACGCCTTTGGTGATTATATATTTCACATGGTTTGTATATCTCTGTTAACCCCAATATGGTAATGTATCCAATCCCCATCCCTTTCTATTTGGTGAACCTAAGTTTTTTTAATGAATCTGTGATTGCCTTTCTCTGTGGAAATATCTTCATTGGTATCAATTTTTAAGTAACTCCTAAAAGTGATATGATAGGATATGTGTCTTTTGCTTTCTTACTTACTACAGGTGGCGTGATTACGTCTAGACTCATCTATGGTGCTGCAAATGGCATTGTTTCATTTTTTTCAGTAGCGAATATTCCATCTGTACATGGAGGAGTTCTTCTGTGTCCACCCATCTGTTGGTGGACTTTTTGGTTACTTCCATATCTTGGCTATTGTGATACTGTGCAATGCAGATTTGCCTGCCTGTGTCTTTCCAATTCTGTCTTCTTAGATTATAGGTCGAGGAGTGGGCCTGTTAGGTCATATGGTAGCTCAATGTTTACCTTTTTAAGGCACCTCCTTTCTGTTCTCATCTGTTGCCCTTTCCAACTTACGTCCCACTTGAAGTTGAGGGTATACACTTCTCCACAACACCTTCAGCACTTATTGTTTGTAGTTTTCTTGCTGATGGTTACTCTTGCAATTGTGAGCTGATACCTCTTTGTGGCTGAATTCGCATGTGCCTCAAAATCCATTGAAACTGAGCTTTAAGGCATGTCCTTTTTATTTTTCAAGCTGTGATTACCCCTTAGTACTTCAAAGTGTTCTCTTAAAGTATGTGTCACATTTTGAAATGTTTTGGCCATTACCTCCCTCAAGACATTTTGAGGGCAGTTTTCATTTACAGTTCTGCAGTATTTGTTCCTATGAAATGACCATTAGCACAGGCTTTAAAGCTGCTTTTGCAGGTAACTGCCAGAGGGCAGCAGCCTTTCTATTTTCCCCACCCTGGTAACTAGGGAAAAGCCCTTACGGCCGGTGGGGTTTCTCGGTTATAAATTAGAGTGGAGTGTGCCTGGACAAACCCACACAAGCTGATGTCTCCTTATTTTTGTTGGATTTTTAAATGTAATTTTTATTTTTTATTTGAGTAATTTTCGACTGTGTGCGTGGACCACTTCTACTTTGTGCATTCCTCGGTTGATGGACATTTTCATTGCTTCCAAGTGTTGGCTATGGTAAATATTGTTTTAGTGAAGGATTGCCAGCCTGTGACTTTTTGATTCTCATTTTCTCAGGTGATAGGCCCAGCAGTGGGTGTGATTGACTGACTGGTAGCACCGTATTTCCCTTTTCAATGCACCTTCTTTGTGTTTTCATTAGTGGCACTTACCACGTCCCCTTTAGAATCGAGGGTACACATTTCTCCACAATCGTTTCAGCATTTATTGTTTGCAGCATTTATGCTAATGGCCCTTCTGTCTGCTGTGAGCTGATAGGTTTTTGTAATTTGGGTTTGCATGTCTCTGAAAATTCGTAAAACTCATCATTTTTCTCCGCCGTTTTCTTTTCTGTTAAAAAAAGGAAACAATTGGGAGTACAATATAACTCTTGATATGGTCTTCTTGGAAGGGTGCCCTCTTTTGAATTTTTTGGTCAATTTTCCACCCCAGAATTTTTTTAGAGAGCAGGTGTCATTTACCGAACTGCAAGTTTGGTGAATATTTAGTGACCTTTAGCAATGGGTTTCAAGCTGATTTGTGGGAAGTGGCCTCAAGAAGGCAGCATTTCTCCATTCCCAAATCTGGGTACTAGGGCAGCAGAGCCTTTCTGGAAGTCGTGTTCCTAGGTTGTAAATTACGTTGGAATGTGCATGGAGAAACGCCCCTAAGTTTATGTCTCATTATTTCTTCTTGGTATAAAAATTTTTTTAAATTGGAGTAAAGCTTAGAATATTGTTTGTCCTAGGTGTACACAATCTGGTTCATTTGTAGATTATATATGTCTATTCAAGTACAGATCCTCTTCCCATGTAAAATGTTACACAGGGTTCCGCAGACCTCCCTTGCTATATGGTCAGTCTTTTTGAGATATGTATATAATAAGTGTTTGTATACATATAGTAACACTGATCTTAATTTATCCATTCCCCCCACCGTTCCTTTTAGATGAGCATAGTTTGTTTTCTAAGTCTGTGAGTGTCTTTCTCTGTGGAAATATGTTCATTTGTGTCAGTTATTAGATAACGCCTATAAGTGATATCATAGAATATAGGTCTTTTGCTTTCCGACTTACCTCATGTTTCATGATTATCTCCAGACTCATTTGTGGTGCCTCAGAGAGCAATGGTTCATTGTTTTCCATGGCTAATATTCCATTGTGTACATGGACCACTTCTTCTTTATCCATTCACCTCTTGTTGGATATTTTGATTGCTTCACTGTCTTGGCTATGGTGAATAAGGCTGCACTGCAGCTTTTGCGGCCTGTGTCTTCTCGATTCTTGTCTTCTCAGGTGAGAGGTCCAATGGTGTGCCTGCTGGATTGAATGGTACCTCCATTTTTACTTTTAAACACAGCTCCTTTCTATTCTCATTATTGGCTGTTACCCTTTTACGTCTCACCAGTAGGTAGAGGGTACACAGTTCTGTAAAACCCCTTCAGCTTTTATTGTTCGTAGACTTTTTGCTGATGGTCAGTCGACTGGTGTAAGTTGAAACTTTTTGTAGATTAGATTGCAGGTGTCTAACACTACCTGAGGTTGAGCTTTTATCCATTTACGTTTTTTTTAAAAAGAGTGTGAGTAAAACTTAACTCTTCATAATCTCTTCTTGAAACATTTGCATGTTTTGAATTTTTTTGTTCATTCCCTACTTTAGCACAATTTTTTAGGGCAGGTGTCCTTTACAACCCTGAGTCTTTGTGAATGTTAAGTGACCACTAGCTGTGAGTTTAAAGCTGCTCTTGCAGGAAACGGCCACAAGGTGGCAGCATTTCTCCTTTACCAAATTTGGTTACGAGGGAAACAGAGCCTTAATGGAAGTGGTGTTCTAGGTTGTATATTAGAATGGAATATGCCAGGAAAAAGCCGTTTAAGTTTATGTCTCATTACTTCTTGTTCATATTTGTAATTTAGTTTATATTTTTTATCCCAGCAAATTTGATTACAATGGTTTGTTTGCTCTAGGTGTGCAAGATGTGGTTCTTTCACACATATACAGGTATCTATTCATCCTCACATCCTTTTCTCATGTACGTTATGACAGAATGTTGAGTAGTCTTCTCCTGGTCTTCCGTACGTCTTTGGTGATTATATATTTCACATGGTTTGTATATCTCTGTTAACCCCAATATGGTAATGTATCCAATCCTCATCCCTTTCTATTTGGTGAACCATAAGTTTTTTAATGAATCTGCGATTGCCTCTCTTTGTGGAAATATCTTCATTGGTATCGATTTTTAAGTAACTCCTAAAAGTGATATCATAGGATATGTGTCTTTTGCTTTCTCACTTACTACAGGTGGCGTGATTACGTCTAGACTCATCTATGGTGCTGCAAATGACATTGTTTCATTTTTTCACTAGCTCATATTCCATCTGTACAGGTAGCAGTTCTTCTTTGTCCGCCCATCTGTCGGTGGACTTTTTGGTTACTTCCGTATCTTGGCTATTGTAATACTATGCAATGCAGATTTGCATACCTGTGTCCTTCCAATTCTGTCTTCTTAGTTTATAGGTCCAGGAATAGGTCTGCTGGATCCTATGGTAGCTCAATGTTTACCTTTTAAAGGCACCTCTATTCTGTTCTCTTTAGTGGCTCTTTCCAGGTTACGTCCCACATAAAGTTGAGGGTATGCATTTCTTCCCAGCACCTTCAGCATTTATTCTTTGCAGTTTTTGCTGATGGTTATTCTGAGTGGTGTGAGCTGATACCTCTTTGTGGTTGAATTTGCATGTGTCTCATAATGCGTTGAAATTGAGCTTTTAGACATGTCCTTTTTATTTTTCCAGCTATGATTACAGCTTATTTCTTCAAAGTGTTTTCTTAAAGTATGTGTCACCATTTGAAATATTTTGGCCATTACCTCCCTCAAGACATTTTGAGGGCAAGTTTCATTTACAGTTCTGCAGTACTTGTTCCTATGAAATGACCATTAGCACGGGCTTTAAAGCTGCTTTTGCAGGTAACTGCCAGAGGGCAGCAGCCTTTCTATGTTCCCCACCCTGGTAACTAGGGAAAAGCCCTTGCGGCCTGTGGTGTTTCTCGGTTAAAAATTAGAGTGGAGTGTGCCTGGAGAAACCCACACAAGCTGATGTCTCCTTACTTTTGTTGGATTTTTAAATGTAATTTTTATTTTTTATTGGAGTAATTTTCCACTGTGTACGTGGACCACTTCTACTTTGTGCATTCCTCGGTTGATGGACATTTTCATTTCTTCCAAGTGTTGGCTATGGTAAATATTGTTGGAGTGCAGGATTGCCAGCCTGTGACTTTTTGATTCTCATTTTCTCAGGTGATAGGCCCAGCAGTGGGTGTGATTCATTGACTGGTAGCACCGTGTTTCCCCTTTCAAAGCACCTCCTTTGTGTTTTCATTAGTGGCTCTTACCACGTCCCCCTTAGAATCGAGGGTACGCATTTCTCCACAATCGCTTCAGCATTTATTGTTTGCAGCATTTATGCTAATGGCCCTACTGGCTGCTGTGAGCTGATAGGTTTTTGTAATTTGGGTTTGCATGTATTTGAAAATTCGTAAAACTCATTATTTTTCTCCGCCGTTTTCTTTTCTGTTACAAAAAGGAAACAAATGGGAGTACATTATAACTCTTGAAATTGTCTTCTTAGAAGGTTGCCCTCTTTTGAATTTTTTGGTCGATTTTCCACCCCAGAGTTTTTTTAGAGAGCAGGTGTCATTTCCCGAACTGCTAGTTTGGTGAATATTTATTGACCTTTAGAAATGGGTTTAAAGCTGCTGTTGTGGGAAGTGGCCTCAAGCAGGCAGCATTTCTCCATTCCCAAATCTGGTTTCTAGGGCAGCAGAGCCTTTCTGGAAGTCGTGTTCCTAGGTTGTAAATTACATTGGAATGTGCATGGAGAAACCCCCATAAGTTTATGTCTCATTATTTCTTCTTGGTTTTAAAAATTTATTAATTGTGGTAAAGCTTAGAATATTGTTTGTCCTAGGTGTACACAATCTGGTTCATTTGTAGATTATATATGTCAATTCAAGTACAGATCCTCTTCCCATGTAAAATGTTACAGAATGTTCCGCAGACCTCCCTTGCTATATGGTCGGTCGTTTTGAGATATGTATATAATATGTGTTTGTATACATATAGTAACACTAATCTTAATTTATCCATTCCCCCCACCTTTCCTTTTAGATGAGCATAGTTTGTTTTCTAAGTCTGTGAGTGTCTTTCTCTGTGGAAATATGTTCATTTGTGTCAGTTATTAGATAACGCCTATAAGTGATATCATAGTATATAGGTCTTTTGCTTTCCGACTTACCTCATATTTCATGATTATCTCCAGACTCATTTGTGGTGCCTCAGAGAGCAATGGTTCATTGTTTTCCATGGCTAATATTCCATTGTGTACATGGACCACTTCTTCTTTATCCATTCACCTCTTGTTGGATATTTTGATTGCTTCACGGTCTTGGCTATTGCGAATAAGGCTGCACTGCAGCTTTTGCGGCCTGTGTCTTCTCGATTCTTGCCTTCTCAGGTGAGAGGTCCAATGGTGTGCCTGCTGGATTGAATGGTACCTCCATTTTTACTTTTAAACACAGCTCCTTTCTATTCTCATTATTGGCTGTTACCCTTTTACGTCTCAACAGCAGGTAGAGGGTTCACAGTTCTCTAAAACCCCTTCAGCATTTATTGTTCGTAGACTTTTTGCTGATGGTCAGTCGACTGGTGTAAGTTGAAAACTTTTTGTAGATTAGATTGCATGGGTCTAACACTCCGTGAGGTTGAGCTTTTATCCATTTTCCTTTTTTTTAAAAGAGCGTCAGTAAAACGTAACTCTTCATATTCTCTTCTTGAAACATTTGCCTGTTTTGAAATTTTTTGTCCATTCCCTACTTCAGCACAATTTTTTAGGGCAGGTGTCCTTACAGCCCTGAGTCCTTGTGAATGTTAAGTGACCATTAGCTGTGACTTTAAAGCTGCTCTTGCAGGAAACGGCCACAAGGTGGCAGCATTTCTCCTTTACCAAATTTGGTTACTAGGGAAACAGAGCCTTAAAGGAAGTGGTGTTCTAGGTTGTAAATTAAAATGGAATGTGCCAGGAAAAAGCCTTTTAAGTTTATCTCTCTTTACTTCTTGTTCATATTTGTAATTTACTTTTTATTTTTTATCCCAGCAAATTTGATTACAATGGTTTGTTTCTCCTTGGTGTGCAAGATGTGGTTCTTTCACACATATATGTGTATCTATTCTTCCTCGCATCCTTTTCCCATTTAGGTTATGACAGAATGTTGAGTATTCTTCTCCTGGTCTTCCGTACGCCTTTGGTGATTATATATTTCACATGGTATGTATATCTCTGTTAACCCCAATATGGTAATGTATCCAATCCTCATCCCTTTCTATTTGGTGAACCATAAGTTTTCAAATGAATCTGCGATTGCCTCTCTCTGTTGAAATATCTTCATTGGTATCAATTTTTAAGTAACTCCTAAAAGTGGTATGATAGGATATGTGTCTTTTGCTTTCTCACTTACTACAGGTGGCATGATTACGTCTAGACTCATCTATGGTGCTGCAAATGGCATTGTTTCATTTTTTTCAGTAGCGAATATTCCATCTGTACATGGAGGAGTTCTTCTTTGTCCATCCTTCTGTTGGTGGCCTTTTTGGTTACTTCCATATCTTGGCTATTGTAATACTGTGCAATGCAGATTACCTGCCTCTGTCTTTCCAATTCTCTCCTCTTAGATTATAGGTCGAGGAGTGGGCCTGCTGGATCATATGGTAGCTCAATGTTTACCTTTTTAAGGCACCTCCATTCTGTTCTAGTTCGTGGCCCTTTCCAAGTTACGTCCCCCTTGAAGTTGAGGGTATGCATTTCTCTACAACACCTTCAGCATTTATTGTTTCTAGTTTTCTTGCTGGTGGTTATTCTGACAAGTGTGATCTGATACCTCTTTGTGGTGGAATTCGTACGTGCCTCATAATCCATTGAAAATGAGCTTGAAGGCATGTCCTTTTTTATTTTTCAAGCTGTGATTACCCCTTAGTTCTTCAAAGTGTTCTCTTAAAGTATGTGTCACATTTTGAAATGTATTGGCCATTACCTCCCTCAAGACATTTTGAGGGCAGGTTTCATTTACAGTTCTGCAGTACTTTTTCCTATGAAATGACCATTAGCACAGGCTTAAAGCTGTTTTTGCAGGTAACTGCCAGAGGGCAGCAGCCTTTCTATGTTCCCCACCCTGGTAACTCGGGAAAAGCCCTTGCAGCCTGTGGTGTTTCTCGGTTATATATTAGCGTGGAGTGTGCCTGGACAAACCCACACAAGCTGATGCCTCCTTACTTTCGTTGGATTTTTAAATGTAAGTTTTATTTTTTATTGGAGTAATTTTCCACTGTGTACGTGGACCACTTCTACTTTGTGCATTCCTCGGTTGATGGACATTTTCATTGCTTCCAAGTGTTGGCTATGGTAAATAGTGTTGGAGTGCAGGATTGCCAGCCTGTGACTTTTTGATTCTCATTTTCTCAGGTGATAGGCCAAGCAGTGGTTGTGATTGACTGACTGGTAGCACCGTGTTTCCCTTTTCAAAGCACCTTCTTTGTGTTTTCATTAGTGGCACTTACCACGTCCCCTATAGAATCGAGGGTACACATTTCTCCACAATCGTTTCAGCATTTATTGTTTGCAGCATTTATGCTAATGGCCCTTCTGGCTGCTGTGAGCTGATAGGTTTTTGTAATTTGGGTTTGCATGTCTCTGAAAATTCCTAAAACTCATCATTTTTCTCCGCCGTTTTCTTTTCTGTTAAAAAAAGAAAACAGTTAGGAGTACAATATAACTCTTGATATGGTCTTCTTGGAAGGTTGCCCTCTTTTGAATTTTTTGGTCAATTTTCCACCCCAGAATTTTTTTAGAGAGCAGGTGTCATTTACCGAACTGCAAGTTTGGTGAATATTTAGAGACCTTTAGCAATGGTTTAAAGCTGATTTGTGGGAAGTGGCCTCAAGCAGGCAGCATTTCTCCATTCCCAAATCTGGGTACTAGGGCAGCAGAGCCTTTCTGGAAGTCGTGTTCCTAGGTTGTAAATTACGTTGGAATGTGCATGGAGAAAAGCCCATAAGTTTATGTCTCATTATTTCTTCTTGGTATAAATTTTTTTTTAAAATTTGAGTAAAGCTTAGAATATTGTTTGTCCTAGGTGTACACAATCTGGTTCATTTGTAGATTATATATGTCTATTCAAGTACAGATCCTCTTCCCATGTAAAATGTTACACAGGGTTCCGCAGACCTCCCTTGCTTTATGGTCGGTAGTTTTGAGATATGTATATAATATGTGTTTGTATACATATAGTAACACTAATCTTAATTTATCCATTCCCCCCACCGTTCCTTTTAGATGAGCATAGTTTGTTTTCTAAGTCTGTGAGTGTCTTTCTCTGTGGAAATATGTTCATTTGTGTCAGTTATTAGATAACGCCTATAAGTGATATCATAGAATATAGGTCTTTTGCTTTCCGACTTACCTCATGTTTCATGATTATCTCCAGACTCATTTGTGGTGCCTCAGAGAGCAATGGTTCATTGTTTTCCATGGCTAATATTCCATTGTGTACATGGACCACTTCTTCTTTATCCATTCACCTCTTGTTGGATATTTTGATTGCTTCACTGTCTTGGCTATTGTGAATAAGGCTGCACTGCAGCTTTTGCGGCCTGTGTCTTCTCGATTCTTGTCTTCTCAGGTGAGAGGTCCAATGGTGTGCCTGCTGGATTGAATGGTACCTCCATTTTTACTTTTAAACACAGCTCCTTTCTGTTCTCATTATTGGCTCTTATCCTTTTACGTCTCACCAGCAGGTTGAGGGTACACAGTTCTGTAAAACCCCTTCAGCATTTATTGTTTGTAGACTTTTTGCTGATGGTCATTCGACTGATGTAAGTTGAAACTTTTTGTAGATTAGATTGCATGCGTCTAACACTCCCTGAGGTTGAGCTTTTATCCATTTTCCTTTTTTTTTAAAAGTGTGTGAGTAAAACTTAAGTCTTCATAATCTCTTCTTGAAACATTTGCCTGTTTTGAATTTTTTTGTCCATTCCCTACTTCAGCTCAATTTTTTAGGGCAGGTGTCCTTTACAGCCCTGAGTCCTTGTGAATGTTAAGTGACCATTAGCTGTGAGTTTAAAGCTGCTCTTGCAGGAAACGGCCACAAGGTGGCAGCATTTCTCCTTTACCAAATTTGGTTACTAGGGAAACAGAGCCTTAATGGAAGTGGTGTTCTAGGTTGTATATTAGAATGGAATATGCCAGGAAAAAGCCCTTTAAGTTTATGTCTCATTACTTCTTGTTCATATTTGTAATTTACTTTTTATTTTTTATCCCAGCAAATTTGATTACAATGGTTTGTTTGCTCTAGGTGTGCAAGATGTGGTTCTTTCACACATATACAGGTATCTATTTTTCCTCGCATCCTTTTCCCATGTAGGTTATGGCACAATGTTGAGTAGTCTTCTCCTGGTCTTCCGTACGTCTTTGGTGGTTATATATTTCACATGGTTTGTATATCTCTGTTAACCCCAATATGGTAATGTATCCAATCCTCATCCCTTTCTATTTGGTGAACCATAAGTTTTTAAATGAATCTGCGATTGCCTCTCTCTGTGGAAATATCTTCATTGGTATCAATTTTTAAGTAACTCCTAAAAGTGATATGATAGGATATGTGTCTTTTGCTTTCTCACTTACTACAGGTGGCGTGATTACGACTAGACTCATCTATGGTGCTGCAAATGGCATTGTTTCATTTTTTCACTACCTCATATTCCATCTGCACAGGTAGCAGTTCTTCTTTGTCCGCCCATCTGTCGGTGGACTTTTTGGTTACTTCCGTATCTTGGCTATTGTAATACTATGCAATGCAGATTTGCATACCTGTGTCCTTCCAATTCTGTCTTCTTAGTTTATAGGTCCAGGAATAGGTCTGCTGGATCCTATGGTAGCTCAATGTTTACCTTTTAAAGGCACCTCTATTCTGTTCTCTTTAGTGGCTCTTTCCAGGTTACGTCCCACATAAAGTTGAGGGTATGCATTTCTTCCCAGCACCTTCAGCATTTATTCTTTGTAGTTTTTGCTGATGGTTATTCTGAGTGGTGTGAGCTGATACCTCTTTGTGGTTGAATTTGCATGTGTCTCATAATGCGTTGAAATTGAGCTTTTAGACATGTCCTTTTTATTTTTCCAGCTATGATTAGAGCTTATTTCTTCAAAGTGTTTTCTTAAAGTATGTGTCACCATTTGAAATATTTTGGCCATTACCTCCCTCAAGACATTTTGAGGGCAAGTTTCATTTACAGTTCTGCAGTACTTGTTCCTATGAAATGACCATTAGCACGGGCTTTAAAGCTGCTTTTGCAGGTAACTGCCAGAGGGCAGCAGCCTTTCTATGTTCCCCACCCTGGTAACTAGGGAAAAGCCCTTGCGGCCTGTGGTGTTTCTCGGTTAAAAATTAGAGTGGAGTGTGCCTGGAGAAACCCACACAAGCTGATGTCTCCTTACTTTTGTTGGATTTTTAAATGTAATTTTTATTTTTTATTGGAGTAATTTTCCACTGTGTACGTGGACCACTTCTACTTTGTGCATTCCTCGGTTGATGGACATTTTCATTTCTTCCAAGTGTTGGCTATGGTAAATATTGTTGGAGTGCAGTATTGCCAGCCTGTGACTTTTTGATTCTCATTTTCTCAGGTGATAGGCCCAGCAGTGGGTGTGATTCATTGACTGGTAGCACCGTGTTTCCCTTTTCAAAGCACCTCCTTTGTGTTTTCATTAGTGGCTCTTACCACGTCCCCCTTAGAATCGAGGGTACGCATTTCTCCACAATCGCTTCAGCATTTATTGTTTGCAGCATTTATGCTAATGGCCCTACTGGCTGCTGTGAGCTGATAGGTTTTTGTAATTTGGGTTTGCATGTATTTGAAAATTCGTAAAATTCATTATTTTTCTCCGCCGTTTTCTTTTCTGTTACAAAAAGGAAACAAATGGGAGTATATTATAACTCTTGAAATTGTCTTCTTAGAAGGTTGCCCTCTTTTGAATTTTTTGGTCGATTTTCCACCCCAGAGTTTTTTTAGAGAGCAGTTGTCATTTCCCGAACTGCAAGTTTGGTGAATATTTATTGACCTTTAGAAATGGGTTTAAAGCTGCTGTTGTGGGAAGTGGCCTCAAGCAGGCAGCATTTCTCCATTCCCAAATCTGGTTTCTAGGGCAGCAGAGCCTTTCTGGAAGTCGTGTTCCTAGGTTGTAAATTACATTGGAATGTGCATGGAGAAACCCCCATAAGTTTATGTCTCATTATTTCTTCTTGGTTTTAAAATTTTTTTTAATTGTGGTAAAGCGTAGAATATTGTTTGTCCTAGGTGTACACAATCTGGTTCATTTGTAGATTATATATGTCTATTCAAGTACAGATCCTCTTCCCATGTAAAATGTTACAGAATGTTCCGCAGACCTCCCTTGCTATATGGTCGGTCTTTTTGAGATATGTATATAATATGTGTTTGTATACATATAGTAACACTAATCTTAATTTATCCATTCCCCCCACCTTTCCTTTTAGATGAGCATAGTTTGTTTTCTAAGTCTGTGAGTGTCTTTCTCTGTGGAAATATGTTCATTTGTGTCAGTTATTAGATAACGCCTATAAGTGATATCATAGAATATAGGTCTTTTGCTTTTGGACTTACCTCATGTTTCGTGATTATCTCCAGACTCATTTGTGGTGCCTCAGAGAGCAATGGTTCATTGTTTTCTATGGCTAATATTCCATTGTGTACATGGACCACTTCTTCTTTATCCATTCACCTCTTGTTGGATATTTTGATTGCTTCACGGTCTTGGCTATTGTGAATAAGGCTGCACTGCAGCTTTTGCGGCCTGTGTCTTCTCGATTCTTGTCTTCTCAGGTGAGAGGTCCAATGGCGTGCCTGCTGGATTGAATGGTATCTCCATTTTTACTTTTAAACACAGCTCCTTTCTATTCTCATTATTGGCTGTTACCCTTTTACGTCTCAACAGCAGGTAGAGGGTTCACAGTTCTCTAAAACCCCTTCAGCATTTATTGTTCGTAGACTTTTTGCTGATGGTCAGTCGATTGGTGTAAGTTGAAAACTTTTTGTAGATTAGATTGCATGGGTCTAACACTCCGTGAGGTTGAGCTTTTATCCATTTTCCTTTTTTTTAAAAGAGCGTCGGTAAAACGTAACTCTTCATATTCTCTTCTTGAAACATTTGCCTGTTTTGAAATTTTTTGTCCATTCCCTACTTCAGCACAATTTTTTAGGGCAGGTGTCCTTACAGCCCTGAGTCCTTGTGAATATTAAGTGACCATTAGCTGTGACTTTAAAGCTGCTCTTGCAGGAAACGGCCACAAGGTGGCAGCATTTCTCCTTTACCAAATTTGGTTACTAGGGAAACAGAGCCTTAATGGAAGTGGTGTTCTAGGTTGTATATTAGAATGGAATATGCCAGGAAAAAGCCCTTTAAGTTTATGTCTCATTACTTCTTGTTCATATTTGTAATTTACTTTTTATTTTTTATCCCAGCAAATTTGATTACAATGGTTTGTTTGCTCTAGGTGTGCAAGATGTGGTTCTTTCACACATATACAGGTATCTATTTTTCCTCGCATCCTTTTCCCATGTAGGTTATGGCACAATATTTAGTAGTCTTCTCCTGGTCTTCCGTACGTCTTTGGTGGTTATATATTTCACATGGTTTGTATATCTCTGTTAACCCCAATATGGTAATGTATCAAATCCTCATCCCTTTCTATTTGGTGAACCATACGTTTTTAAATGAATCTGCAATTGCCTCTCTCTGTGGAAATATCTTCATTGGTATCAATTTTTAAGTAACTCCTAAAAGTGATATCATAGGATATGTGTCTTTTGCTTTCTCACTTACTACAGGTGGCGTGATTACGTCTAGACTCATCTATGGTGCTGCAAATGGCATTGTTTCATTTTTTCACTAGCTCATATTCCATCTGTACAGGTAGCAGTTCTTCTTTGTCCGCCCATCTGTCAGTGGACTTTTTGGTTACTTCCGTATCTTGGCTATTGTAATACTATGCAATGCAGATTTGCATACCTGTGTCCTTCCAATTCTGTCTTCTTTGTTTATAGGTCCAGGAATAGGTCTGCTGGATCCTATGGTAGCTCAATGTTTACCTTTTAAAGGCACCTCTATTCTGTTCTCTTTAGTGGCTCTTTCCAGGTTACGTCCCACATAAAGTTGAGGGTATGCATTTCTTCCCAGCACCTTCAGCATTTATTCTTTGTAGTTTTTGCTGATGGTTATTCTGAGTGGTGTGAGCTGATACCTCTTTCTGGTTGAATTTGCATGTGTCTCATAATGCGTTGAAATTGAGCTTTTAGACATGTCCTTTTTATTTTTCCAGCTATGATTAGAGCTTATTTCTTCAAAGTGTTTTCTTAAAGTATGTGTCACCATTTGAAATATTTTGGCCATTACCTCCCTCAAGACATTTTGAGGGCAAGTTTCATTTACAGTTCTGCAGTACTTGTTCCTATGAAATGACCATTAGCACGGGCTTTAAAGCTGCTTTTGCAGGTAACTGCCAGAGGGCAGCAGCCTTTCTATGTTCCCCACCCTGGTAACTAGGGAAAAGCCCTTGCGGCCTGTGGTGTTTCTCGGTTAAAAATTAGAGTGGAGTGTGCCTGGAGAAACCCACACAAGCTGATGTCTCCTTACTTTTGTTGGATTTTTAAATGTAATTTTTATTTTTTATTGGAGTAATTTTCCACTGTGTACGTGGACCACTTCTACTTTGTGCATTCCTCGGTTGATGGACATTTACATTTCTTCCAAGTCTTGGCTATGGTAAATATTGTTGGAGTGCAGGATTGCCAGCCTGTGACTTTTTGATTCTCATTTTCTCAGGTGATAGGCGCAGCAGTGGGTGTGATTCATTGACTGGTAGCACCGTGTTTCCCTTTTCAAAGCACCTCCTTTGTGTTTTCATTAGTGGCTCTTACCACGTCCCCCTTAGAATCGAGGGTACGCATTTCTCCACAATCGCTTCAGCATTTATTGTTTGCAGCATTTATGCAAATGGCCCTACTGGCTGCTGTGAGCTGATAGGTTTTTGTAATTTGGGTTTGCATGTCTTTGAAAATTCGTAAAACTCATCATTTTTCTCCGCCGTTTTCTTTTCTGTTACAAAAAGGAAACAAATGGGAGTACATTATAACTCTTGAAAGTGTCTTCTTAGAAGGTTGCCCTCTTTTGAATTTTTTGGTCGATTTTCCACCCCAGAGTTTTTTTAGAGAGCAGGTGTCATTTCCCGAACTGCAAGTTTGGTGAATATTTATTGACCTTTAGAAATGGGTTTAAAGCTGCTGTTGTGGGAAGTGGCCTCAAGCAGGCAGCATTTCTCCATTCCCAAATCTGGTTTCTAGGGCAGCAGAGCCTTTCTGGAAGTCGTGTTCCTAGGTTGTAAATTACATTGGAATGTGCATGGAGAAACCCCCATAAGTTTATGTCTCATTATTTCTTCTTGGTTTTAAAAATTTTTTAATTGTGGTAAAGCTTAGAATATTGTTTGTCCTAGGTGTACACAATCTGGTTCATTTGTAGATTATATATGTCTATTCAAGTACAGATCCTCTTCCCATGTAAAATGTTACAGAATGTTCCGCAGACCTCCCTTGCTATATGGTCGGTCTTTTTGAGATATGTATATAATATGTGTTTGTATACATATAGTAACACTAATCTTAATTTATCCATTTCCCCCACCTTTCCTTTTAGATGAGCATAGTTTGTTTTCTAAGTCTGTGAGTGTCTTTCTCTGTGGAAATATGTTCATTTGTGTCAGTTATTAGATAACGCCTATAAGTGATATCATAGAATATAGGTCTTTTGCTTTTGGACTTACCTCATGTTTCGTGATTATCTCCAGACTCATTTGTGGTGCCTCAGGGAGCAATGGTTCATTGTTTTCCATGGCTAATATTCCATTGTGTACATGGACCACTTCTTCTTTATCCATTCACCTCTTGTTGGATATTTTGATTGCTTCACGGTCTTGGCTATTGTGAATAAGGCTGCACTGCAGCTTTTGCGGCCTGTGTCTTCTCGATTCTTGTCTTCTCAGGTGAGAGGTCCAATGGTGTGCCTGCTGGATTGAATGGTACCTCCATTTTTACTTTTAAACACAGCTCCGTTCTATTCTCATTATTGGCTGTTACCCTTTTACGTCTCAACAGCAGGTAGAGGGTTCTCAGTTCTCTAAAACCCCTTCAGCATTTATTGTTCGTAGACTTTTTGCTGATGTTCAGTCGATTGGTGTAAGTTGAAAACTTTTTGTAGATTAGATTGCATGGGTCTAACACTCCCTGAGGTTGAGCTTTTATCCATTTTCCTTTTTTTTTAAAAGAGCGTCAGTAAAACGTAACTCTTCATATTCTCTTCTTGAAACATTTGCCTGTTTTGAAATTTTTTGTCCATTCCCTACTTCAGCACAATTTTTTAGGGCAGGTGTCCTTACAGCCCTGAGTCCTTGTGAATGTTAAGTGACCATTAGCTGTGACTTTAAAGCTGCTCTTGCAGGAAACGGCCACAAGGTGGCAGCATTTCTCCTTTACCAAATTTGGTTACTAGGGAAACAGAGCCTTAATGGAAGTGGTGTTCTAGGTTGTAAATTAAAATGGAATGTGCCAGGAAAAAGCCCTTTAAGTTTATGTCTCATTACTTCTTGTTCATATTTGTAATTTACTTTTTATTTTTTATCCCAGCAAATTTGATTACAATGGTTTGTTTCTTCTTGGTGTGCAAGATGTGGTTCTTTCACACATATATGTGTATCTATTCTTCCTCGCATCCTTTTCCCATTTAGGTTATGACAGAATGTTGAGTAGTCTTCTCCTGGTCTTCCATACGCCTTTGGTGATTATATATTTCATATGGTTTGTATATCTCTGTTAACCCCAATATGGTAATGTATCCAATCCCCATCCCTTTCTATTTGGTGAACCTAAGTTTTTTTAATGAATCTGTGATTGCCTTTCTCTGTGGAAATATCTTCATTGGTATCAATTTTTAAGTAACTCCTAAAAGTGATATGATAGGATATGTGTCTTTTGCTTTCTTACTTACTACAGGTGGCGTGATTACGTCTAGACTCATCTATGGTGCTGCAAATGGCATTGTTTCATTTTTTTCAGTAGCGAATATTCCATCTGTACATGGAGGAGTTCTTCTGTGTCCACCCATCTGTTGGTGGACTTTTTGGTTACTTCCATATCTTGGCTATTGTGATACTGTGCAATGCAGATTTGCCTGCCTGTGTCTTTCCAATTCTGTCTTCTTAGATTATAGGTCGAGGAGTGGGCCTGTTAGGTCATATGGTAGCTCAATGTTTACCTTTTTAAGGCACCTCCTTTCTGTTCTCATCTGTGGCCCTTTCCAACTTACGTCCCATTTGAAGTTGAGGGTATACACTTCTCCACAACACCTTCAGCACTTATTGTTTGTAGTTTTCTTGCTGATGGTTACTCTTGCAATTGTGAGCTGATACCTCTTTGTGGTTGAATTCGCATGTGCCTCAAAATCCATTGAAACTGAGCTTTAAGGCATGTCCTTTTTATTTTTCAAGCTGTGATTACCCCTTAGTTCTTCAAAGTGTTCTCTTAAAGTATGTGTCACATTTTGAAATGTTTTGGCCATTACCTCCCTCAAGACATTTTGAGGGCAGTTTTCATTTACAGTTCTGCAGTATTTGTTCCTATGAAATGACCATTAGCACAGGCTTTAAAGCTGCTTTTGCAGGTAACTGCCAGAGGGCAGCAGCCTTTCTATTTTCCCCACCCTGGTAACTAGGGAAAAGCCCTTACGGCCGGTGGGGTTTCTCGGTTATAAATTAGAGTGGAGTGTGCCTGGACAAACCCACACAAGCTGATGTCTCCTTATTTTTGTTGGATTTTTAAATGTAATTTTTATTTTTTATTGGAGTAATTTTCGACTGTGTGCGTGGACCACTTCTACTTTGTGCATTCCTCGGTTGATGGACATTTTCATTGCTTCCAAGTGTAGGCTATGGTAAATATTGTTTTAGTGCAGGATTGCCAGCCTGTGACTTTTTGATTCTCATTTTCTCAGGTGATAGGCCCAGCAGTGGGTGTGATTGACTGACTGGTAGCACCGTATTTCCCTTTTCAATACACCTTCTTTGTGTTTTCATTAGTGGCACTTACCACGTCCCCTTTAGAATCGAGGGTACACATTTCTCCACAATCGTTTCAGCATTTATTGTTTGCAGCATTTATGCTAATGGCCCTTCTGGCTGCTGTGAGCTGATAGGTTTTTGTAATTTGGGTTTGCATGTCTCTGAAAATTCGTAAAACTCATCATTTTTCTCCGCCGTTTTCTTTTCTGTTAAAAAAAGGAAACAATTGGGAGTACAATATAACTCTTGATATGGTCTTCTTGGAAGGTTGCCCTCTTTTGAATTTTTTGGTCAATTTTCCACCCCAGAATTTTTTTAGAGAGCAGGTGTCATTTACCGAACTGCAAGTTTGGTGAATATTTAGTGACCTTTAGCAATGGGTTTAAAGCTGATTTGTGGGAAGTGGCCTCAAGCAGGCAGCATTTCTCCATTCCCAAATCTGGGTACTAGGGCAGCAGAGCCTTTCTGGAAGTCGTGTTCCTAGGTTGTAAATTACGTTGGAATGTGCATGGAGAAACGCCCCTAAGTTTATGTCTCATTATTTCTTCTTGGTATAAAAAATTTTTTAAATTGGAGTAAAGCTTAGAATATTGTTTGTCCTAGGTGTACACAATCTGGTTCATTTGTACATTATATATGTCTATTCAAGTACAGATCCTCTTCCCATGTAAAATGTTACACAGGGTTCCGCAGACCTCCCTTGTATATGGTCAGTCTTTTTGAGATATGTATATAATATGTGTTTGTATACATATAGTAACACTAATCTTAATTTATCCATTCCCCCCACCGTTCCTTTTAGATGAGCATAGTTTGTTTTCTAAGTCTGTGAGTGTCTTTCTCTGTGGAAATATGTTCATTTGTGTCAGTTATTAGATAACGCCTATAAGTGATATCATAGAATATAGGTCTTTTGCTTTCCGACTTACCTCATGTTTCATGATTATCTCCAGACTCATTTGTGGTGCCTCAGAGAGCAATGGTTCATTGTTTTCCATGGCTAATATTCCATTGTGTACATGGACCACTTCTTCTTTATCCATTCACCTCTTGTTGGATATTTTGATTGCTTCACTGTCTTGGCTATTGTGAATAAGGCTGCACTGCAGCTTTTGCAGCCTGTGTCTTCTCGATTCTTGTCTTCTCAGGTGAGAGGTCCAATGGTGCGCCTGCTGGATTGAATGGTACCTCCATTTTTACTTTTAAACACAGCTCCTTTCTGTTCTCATTATTGGCTGTTACCCTTTTACGTCTCACCAGCAGGTAGAGGGTACACAGTTCTGTAAAACCCCTTCACATTTTATTGTTCGTAGACTTTTTGCTGATGGTCAGTCGACTGGTGTAAGTTGAAACTTTTTGTAGATTAGATTGCAGGTGTCTAACACTCCCTGAGGTTGAGCTTTTATCCATTTACCTTTTTTTTAAAAAGAGTGTGAGTAAAACTTAACTCTTCATAATCTCTTCTTGAAACATTTGCCTGTTTTGAATTTTTTTGTTCATTCCCTACTTCAGCACAATTTTTTAGGGCAGGTGTCCTTTACAACCCTGAGTCTTTGTGAATGTTAAGTGACCATTAGCTGTGAGTTTAAAGCTGCTCTTGCAGGAAACGGCCACAAGGTGGCAGCATTTCTCCTTTACCAAATTTGGTTACGAGGGAAACAGAGCCTTAATGGAAGTGGTGTTCTAGGTTGTATATTAGAATGGAATATGCCAGGAAAAAGCCGTTTAAGTTTATGTCTCATTACTTCTTGTTCATATTTGTAATTTACGTTTTATTTTTTATCCCAGCAAATTTGATTACAATGGTTTGTTTGCTCTAGGTGTGCAAGATGTGGTTCTTTCACACATATACAGGTATCTATTCTTCCTCACATCCTTTTCTCATGTACGTTATGACAGAATGTTGAGTAGTCTTCTCCTGGTCTTCCGTACGCCTTTGGTGATTATATATTTCACATGGTTTGTATATCTCTGTTAACCCCAATATGGTAATGTATCCAATCCTCATCCCTTTCTATTTGGTGAACCATAAGTTTTTTAATGAATCTGCGATTGCCTCTCTCTGTGGAAATATCTTCATTGGTATCGATTTTTAAGTAACTCCTAAAAGTGATATCATAGGATATGTGTCTTTTGCTTTCTCACTTACTACAGGTGGCGTGATTACGTCTAGACTCATCTATGGTGCTGCAAATGGCATTGTTTCATTTTTTCACTAGCTCATATTCCATCTGTACAGGTAGCAGTTCTTCTTTGTCCGCCCATCTGTCTGTGGACTTTTTGGTTACTTCCGTATCTTGGCTATTGTAATACTATGCAATGCAGATTTGCATACCTGTGTCCTTCCAATTCTGTCTTCTTAGTTTATAGGTCCAGGAATAGGTCTGCTGGATCCTATGGTAGCTCAATGTTTACCTTTTAAAGGCACCTCTATTCTGCTCTCTTTAGTGGCTCTTTCCAGGTTACGTCCCACATAAAGTTGAGGGTATGCATTTCTTCCCATCACCTTCAGCATTTATTCTTTGCAGTTTTTGCTGATGGTTATTCTGAGTGGTGTGAGCTGATACCTCTTTGTGGTTGAATTTGCATGTGTCTCATAATGCGTTGAAATTGAGCTTTTAGACATGTCCTTTTTATTTTTCCAGCTATGATTAGAGCTTATTTCTTCATAGTGTTTTCTTAAAGTATGTGTCACCATTTGAAATATTTTGGCCATTACCTCCCTCAAGACATTTTGAGGGCAAGTTTCATTTACAGTTCTGCAGTACTTGTTCCTATGAAATGACCATTAGCACGGGCTTTAAAGCTGCTTTTGCAGGTAACTGCCAGAGGGCAGCAGCCTTTCTATGTTCCCCACCCTGGTAACTAGGGAAAAGCCCTTGCGGCCTGTGGTGTTTCTCGGTTAAAAATTAGAGTGGAGTGTGCCTGGAGAAACCCACACAAGCTGATGTCTCCTTACTTTTGTTGGATTTTTAAATGTAATTTTTATTTTTTATTGGAGTAATTTTCCACTGTGTACGTGGACCACTTCTACTTTGTGCATTCCTCGGTTGATGGACATTTTCATTTCTTCCAAGTCTTGGCTATGGTAAATATTGTTGGAGTGCAGGATTGCCAGCCTGTGACTTTTTGATTCTCATTTTCTCAGGTGATAGGCGCAGCAGTGGGTGTGATTCATTGACTGGTAGCACCGTGTTTCCCTTTTCAAAGCACCTCCTTTGTGTTTTCATTAGTGGCTCTTACCACGTCCCCCTTAGAATCGAGGGTACGCATTTCTCCACAATCGCTTCAGCATTTATTGTTTGCAGCATTTATGCTAATGGCCCTACTGGCTGCTGTGAGCTGATAGGTTTTTGTAATTTGGGTTTGCATGTCTTTGAAAATTCGTAAAACTCATCATTTTTCTCCGCCGTTTTCTTTTCTGTTACAAAAAGGAAACAAATGGGAGTACATTATAACTCTTGAAAGTGTCTTCTTAGAAGGTTGCCCTCTTTTGAATTTTTTGGTCGATTTTCCACCCCAGAGTTTTTTTAGAGAGCAGGTGTCATTTCCCGAACTGCAAGTTTGGTGAATATTTATTGACCTTTAGAAATGGGTTTAAAGCTGCTGTTGTGGGAAGTGGCCTCAAGCAGGCAGCATTTCTCCATTCCCAAATCTGGTTTCTAGGGCAGCAGAGCCTTTCTGGAAGTCGTGTTCCTAGGTTGTAAATTACATTGGAATGTGCATGGAGAAACCCCCATAAGTTTATGTCTCATTATTTCTTCTTGGTTTTAAAAATTTTTTAATTGTGGTAAAGCTTAGAATATTGTTTGTCCTAGGTGTACACAATCTGGTTCATTTGTAGATTATATATGTCTATTCAAGTACAGATCCTCTTCCCATGTAAAATGTTACAGAATGTTCCGCAGACCTCCCTTGCTATATGGTCGGTCTTTTTGAGATATGTATATAATATGTGTTTGTATACATATAGTAACACTAATCTTAATTTATCCATTTCCCCCACCTTTCCTTTTAGATGAGCATAGTTTGTTTTCTAAGTCTGTGAGTGTCTTTCTCTGTGGAAATATGTTCATTTGTGTCAGTTATTAGATAACGCCTATAAGTGATATCATAGAATATAGGTCTTTTGCTTTTGGACTTACCTCATGTTTCGTGATTATCTCCAGACTCATTTGTGGTGCCTCAGGGAGCAATGGTTCATTGTTTTCCATGGCTAATATTCCATTGTGTACATGGACCACTTCTTCTTTATCCATTCACCTCTTGTTGGATATTTTGATTGCTTCACGGTCTTGGCTATTGTGAATAAGGCTGCACTGCAGCTTTTGCGGCCTGTGTCTTCTCGATTCTTGTCTTCTCAGGTGAGAGGTCCAATGGTGTGCCTGCTGGATTGAATGGTACCTCCATTTTTACTTTTAAACACAGCTCCTTTCTATTCTCATTATTGGCTGTTACCCTTTTACGTCTCAACAGCAGGTAGAGGGTTCACAGTTCTCTAAAACCCCTTCAGCATTTATTGTTCGTAGACTTTTTGCTGATGGTCAGTCGATTGGTGTAAGTTGAAAACTTTTTGTAGATCAGATTGCATGGGTCTAACACTCCCTGAGGTTGAGCTTTTATCCATTTTCCTTTTTTTTTTAAAGAGCGTCAGTAAAACGTAACTCTTCATATTCTCTTCTTGAAACATTTGCCTGTTTTGAATTTTTTTGTTCATTCCCTACTTCAGCACAATTTTTTAGGGCAGGTGTCCTTTACAACCCTGAGTCTTTGTGAATGTTAAGTGACCATTAGCTGTGACTTTAAAGCTGCTCTTGCAGGAAACGGCCACAAGGTGGCAGCATTTCTCCTTTACCAAATTTGGTTACTAGGGAAACAGAGCCTTAATGGAAGTGGTGTTCTAGGTTGTAAATTAAAATGGAATGTGCCAGGAAAAAGCCCTTTAAGTTTATGTCTCATTACTTCTTGTTCATATTTGTAATTTACTTTTTATTTTTTATCCCAGCAAATTTGATTACAATGGTTTGTTTCTTCTTGGTGTGCAAGATGTGGTTCTTTCACACATATATGTGTATCTATTCTTCCTCGCATCCTTTTCCCATTTAGGTTATGACAGAATGTTGAGTAGTCTTCTCCTGGTCTTCCGTACGCCTTTGGTGATTATATATTTCACATGGTTTGTATATCTCTGTTAACCCCAATATGGTAATGTATCCAATCCTCATCCCTTTCTATTTGGTGAACCTAAGTTTTTTTAATGAATCTGTGATTGCCTTTCTCTGTGGAAATATCTTCATTGGTATCAATTTTTAAGTAACTCCTAAAAGTGATATGATAGAATATGTGTCTTTTGCTTTCTTACTTACTACAGGTGGCGTGATTACGTCTAGACTCATCTATGGTGCTGCAAATGGCATTGTTTCATTTTTTTCAGTAGCGAATATTCCATCTGTACATGGAGGAGTTCTTCTGTGTCCACCCATCTGTTGGTGGACTTTTTGGTTACTTCCATATCTTGGCTATTGTGATACTGTGCAATGCAGATTTGCCTGCCTGTGTCTTTCCAATTCTGTCTTCTTAGATTATAGGTCGAGGAGTGGGCCTGTTAGGTCATATGGTAGCTCAATGTTTACCTTTTTAAGGCACCTCCTTTCTGTTCTCATCTGTGGCCCTTTCCAACTTACGTCCCACTTGAAGTTGAGGGTATACACTTCTCCACAACACCTTCAGCACTTATTGTTTTTAGTTTTCTTGCTGATGGTTACTCTTGCAATTGTGAGCTGATACCTCTTTGTGGTTGAATTCGCATGTGCCTCAAAATCCATTGAAACTGAGCTTTAAGGCATGTCCTTTTTATTTTTCAAGCTGTGATTACCCCTTAGTACTTCAAAGTGTTCTCTTAAAGTATGTGTCACATTTTGAAATGTTTTGGCCATTACCTCCCTCAAGACATTTTGAGGGCAGTTTTCATTTACAGTTCTGCAGTATTTGTTCCTATGAAATGACCATTAGCACAGGCTTTAAAGCTGCTTTTGCAGGTAACTGCCAGAGGGCAGCAGCCTTTCTATTTTCCCCACCCTGGTAACTAGGGAAAAGCCCTTACGGCCGGTGGGGTTTCTCGGTTATAAATTAGAGTGGAGTGTGCCTGGACAAACCCACACAAGCTGATGTCTCCTTATTTTGTTGGATTTTTAAATGTAATTTTTATTTTTTATTGGAGTAATTTTTGACTGTGTGCGTGGACCACTTCTACTTTGTGCATTCCTCGGTTGATGGACATTTTCATTGCTTCCAAGTGTTGGCTATGGTAAATATTGTTTTAGTGCAGGATTGCCAGCCTGTGACTTTTTGATTCTCATTTTCTCAGGTGATAGGCCCAGCAGTGGGTGTGATTGACTGACTGGTAGCACCGTATTTCCCTTTTCAATGCACCTTCTTTGTGTTTTCATTAGTGGCACTTACCACGTCCCCTTTAGAATCGAGGGTACACATTTCTCCACAATCGTTTCAGCATTTATTGTTTGCAGCATTTATGCTAATGGCCCTTCTGGCTGCTGTGAGCTGATAGGTTTTTGTAATTTGGGTTTGCATGTCTCTGAAAATTCGTAAAACTCATCATTTTTCTCCGCCGTTTTCTTTTCTGTTAAAAAAAGGAAACAATTGGGAGTACAATATAACTCTTGATATGGTCTTCTTGGAAGGTTGCCCTCTTTTGAATTTTTTGGTCAATTTTCCACCCCAGAATTTTTTTAGAGAGCAGGTGTCATTTACCGAACTGCAAGTTTGGTGAATATTTAGTGACCTTTAGCAATGGGTTTAAAGCTGATTTGTGGGAAGTGGCCTCAAGAAGGCAGCATTTCTCCATTCCCAAATCTGGGTACTAGGGCAGCAGAGCCTTTCTGGAAGTCGTGTTCCTAGCTTGTAAATTACGTTGGAATGTGCATGGAGAAACGCCCCTAAGTTTATGTCTCATTATTTCTTCTTGGTATAAAAATTTTTTTTAAATTGGAGTAAAGCTTAGAATATTGTTTGTCCTAGGTGTACACAATCTGGTTCATTTGTAGATTATATATGTCTATTCAAGTACAGATCCTCTTCCCATGTAAAATGTTACACAGGGTTCCGCAGACCTCCCTTGCTATATGGTCAGTCTTTTTGAGATATGTATATAATATGTGTTTGTATACATATAGTAACACTAATCTTAATTTATCCATTCCCCCCACCGTTCCTTTTAGATGAGCATAGTTTGTTTTCTAAGTCTGTGAGTGTCTTTCTCTGTGGAAATATGTTCATTTGTGTCAGTTATTAGATAACGCCTATAAGTGATATCATAGAATATAGGTCTTTTGCTTTCCGACTTACCTCATGTTTCATGATTATCTCCAGACTCATTTGTGGTGCCTCAGAGAGCAATGGTTCATTGTTTTCCATGGCTAATATTCCATTGTGTACATGGACCACTTCTTCTTTATCCATTCACCTCTTGTTGGATATTTTGATTGCTTCACTGTCTTGGCTATTGTGAATAAGGCTGCACTGCAGCTTTTGCGGCCTGTGTCTTCTCGATTCTTGTCTTCTCAGGTGAGAGGTCCAATGGTGTGCCTGCTGGATTGAATGGTACCTCCATTTTTACTTTTAAACACAGCTCCTTTCTATTCTCATTATTGGCTGTTACCCTTTTACGTCTCACCAGCAGGTAGAGGGTACACAGTTCTGTAAAACCCCTTCAGCTTTTATTGTTCGTAGACTTTTTGCTGATGGTCAGTCGACTGGTGTAAGTTGAAACTTTTTGTAGATTAGATTGCAGGTGTCTATCACTCCCTGAGGTTGAGCTTTTATCCCTTTTCCTTTTTTTTAAAAAGAGTGTGAGTAAAACTTAACTCTTCATAATCTCTTCTTGAAACATTTGCCTGTTTTGAATTTTTTTGTTCATTCCCTACTTCAGCACAATTTTTTAGGGCAGGTGTCCTTTACAACCCTGAGTCTTTGTGAATGTTAAGTGACCACTAGCTGTGAGTTTAAAGCTGCTCTTGCAGGAAACGGCCACAAGGTGGCAGCATTTCTCCATTACCAAATTTGGTTACGAGGGAAACAGAGCCTTAATGGAAGTGGTGTTCTAGGTTGTATATTAGAATGGAATATGCCAGGAAAAAGCCGTTTAAGTTTATGTCTCATTACTTCTTGTTCATATTTGTAATTTAGTTTATATTTTTTATCCCAGCAAATTTGATTACAATGGTTTGTTTGCTCTAGGTGTGCAAGATGTGGTTCTTTCACACATATACAGGTATCTATTCTTCCTCACATCCTTTTCTCATGTACGTTATGACAGAATGTTGAGTAGTCTTCTCCTGGTCTTCCGTACGCCTTTGGTGATTATATATTTCACATGGTTTGTATATCTCTGTTAACCCCAATATGGTAATGTATCCAATCCTCATCCCTTTCTATTTGGTGAACCATAAGTTTTTTAATGAATCTGCGATTGCCTCTCTCTGTGGAAATATCTTCATTGGTATCGATTTTTAAGTAACTCCTAAAAGTGATATCATAGGATATGTGTCTTTTGCTTTCTCACTTACTACAGGTGGCGTGATTACGTCTAGACTCATCTATGGTGCTGCAAATGGCATTGTTTCATTTTTTCACTAGCTCATATTCCATCTGTACAGGTAGCAGTTCTTCTTTGTCCGCCCATCTGTCGGTGGACTTTTTGGTTACTTCCGTATCTTGGCTATTGTAATACTATGCAATGCAGATTTGCATACCTGTGTCCTTCCAATTCTGTCTTCTTAGTTTATAGGTCCAGGAATAGGTCTGCTGGATCCTATGGTAGCTCAATGTTTACCTTTTAAAGTCACCTCTATTCTGTTCTCTTTAGTGGCTCTTTCCAGGTTACGTCCCACATAAAGTTGAGGGTATGCATTTCTTCCCAGCACCTTCAGCATTTATTCTTTGCAGTTTTTGCTGATGGTTATTCTGAGTGGTGTGAGCTGATACCTCTTTGTGGTTGAATTTGCATGTGTCTCATAATGCGTTGAAATAGAGCTTTTAGACATATCCTTTTTATTTTTCCAGCTATGATTAGAGCTTATTTCTTCAAAGTGTTTTCTTAAAGTATGTGTCACCATTTGAAATATTTTGGCCATTACCTCCCTCAAGACATTTTGAGGGCAAGTTTCATTTACAGTTCTGCAGTACTTGTTCCTATGAAATGACCATTAGCACGGGCTTTAAAGCTGCTTTTGCAGGTAACTGCCAGAGGGCAGCAGCCTTTCTATGTTCCCCACCCTGGTAACTAGGGAAAAGCCCTTGCGGCCTGTGGTGTTTCTCGGTTAAAAATTAGAGTGGAGTGTGCCTGGAGAAACCCACACAAGCTGATGTCTCCTTACTTTTGTTGGATTTTTAAATGTAATTTTTATTTTTTATTGGAGTAATTTTCCACTGTGTACGTGGACCACTTCTACTTTGTGCATTCCTCGGTTGATGGACATTTTCATTTCTTCCAAGTGTTGGCTATGGTAAATATTGTTGGAGTGCAGTATTGCCAGCCTGTGACTTTTTGATTCTCATTTTCTCAGGTGATAGGCCCAGCAGTGGGTGTGATTCATTGACTGGTAACACCGTGTTTCCCCTTTCAAAGCACCTCCTTTGTGTTTTCATTAGTGGCTCTTACCACGTCCCCCTTAGAATCGAGGGTACGCATTTCTCCACAATCGCTTCAGCATTTATTGTTTGCAGCATTTATGCTAATGGCCCTACTGGCTGCTGTGAGCTGATAGGTTTTTGTAATTTGGGTTTGCATGTATTTGAAAATTCGTAAAACTCATTATTTTTCTCCGCCGTTTTCTTTTCTGTTACAAAAAGGAAACAAATGGGAGTACATTATAACTCTTGAAATTGTCTTCTTAGAAGGTTGCCCTCTTTTGAATTTTTTGGTCGATTTTCCACCCCAGAGTTTTTTTAGAGAGCAGGTGTCATTTCCCGAACTGCAAGTTTGGTGAATATTTATTGACCTTTAGAAATGGGTTTAAAGCTGCTGTTGTGGGAAGTGGCCTCAAGCAGGCAGCATTTCTCCATTCCCAAATCTGGTTTCTAGGGCAGCAGAGCCTTTCTGGAAGTCGTGTTCCTAGGTTGTAAATTACATTGGAATGTGCATGGAGAAACCCCCATAAGTTTATGTCTCATTATTTCTTCTTGGTTTTAAAAATTTATTAATTGTGGTAAAGCTTAGAATATTGTTTGTCCTAGGTGTACACAATCTGGTTCATTTGTAGATTATATATGTCTATTCAAGTACAGATCCTCTTCCCATGTAAAATGTTACAGAATATTCCGCAGACCTCCCTTGCTATATGGTCGGTCGTTTTGAGATATGTATATAATATGTGTTTGTATACATATAGTAACACTAATCTTAATTTATCCATTCCCCCCACCTTTCCTTTTAGATGAGCATAGTTTGTTTTCTAAGTCTGTGAGTGTCTTTCTCTGTGGAAATATGTTCATTTGTGTCAGTTATTAGATAACGCCTATAAGTGATATCATAGAATATAGGTCTTTTGCTTTCCGACTTACCTCATGTTTCATGATTATCTCCAGACTCATTTGTGGTGCCTCAGAGAGCAATGGTTCATTGTTTTCCATGGCTAATATTCCATTGTGTACATGGACCACTTCTTCTTTATCCATTCACCTCTTGTTGGATATTTTGATTGCTTCACGGTCTTGGCTATTGTGAATAAGGCTGCACTGCAGCTTTTGCGGCCTGTGTCTTCTCGATTCTTGCCTTCTCAGGTGAGAGGTCCAATGGTGTGCCTGCTGGATTGAATGGTACCTCCATTTTCACTTTTAAACACAGCTCCTTTCTATTCTCATTATTGGCTGTTACCCTTTTACGTCTCAACAGCAGGTAGAGGGTTCACAGTTCTCTAAAACCCCTTCAGCATTTATTGTTCGTAGACTTTTTGCTGATGGTCAGTCGATTGGTGTAAGTTGAAAACTTTTTGTAGATTAGATTGCATGGGTCTAACACTCCGTGAGGTTGAGCTTTTATCCATTTTCCTTTTTTTTAAAAGAGCGTCGGTAAAACGTAACTCTTCATATTCTCTTCTTGAAACATTTGCCTGTTTTGAAATTTTTTGTCCATTCCCTACTTCAGCACAATTTTTTAGGGCAGGTGTCCTTACAGCCCTGAGTCCTTGTGAATGTTAAGTGACCATTAGCTGTGACTTTAAAGCTGCTCTTGCAGGAAACGGCCACAAGGTGGCAGCATTTCTCCTTTACCAAATTTGGTTACTAGGGAAACAGAGCCTTAAAGGAAGTGGTGTTCTATGTTGTAAATTAAAATGGAATGTGCCAGGAAAAAGCCTTTTAAGTTTATCTCTCATTACTTCTTGTTCATATTTGTAATTTACTTTTTATTTTTTATCCCAGCAAATTTGATTACAATGGTTTGTTTCTTCTTGGTGTGCAAGATGTGGTTCTTTCACACATATATGTGTATCTATTCTTCCTCGCATCCTTTTCCCATTTAGGTTATGACAGAATGTTGAGTATTCTTCTCCTGGTCTTCCGTACGCCTTTGGTGATTATATATTTCACATGGTATGTATATCTCTGTTAACCCCAATATGGTAATGTATCCAATCCTCATCCCTTTCTATTTGGTGAACCATAAGTTTTCAAATGAATCTGCGATTGCCTCTCTCTGTTGAAATATCTTCATTGGTATCAATTTTTAAGTAACTCCTAAAAGTGGTATGATAGGATATGTGTCTTTTGCTTTCTCACTTACTACAGGTGGCATGATTACGTCTAGACTCATCTATGGTGCTGCAAATGGCATTGTTTCATTTTTTTCAGTAGCGAATATTCCATCTGTACATGGAGGAGTTCTTCTTTGTCCATCCTTCTGTTGGTGGCCTTTTTGGTTACTTCCATATCTTGGCTATTGTAATACTGTGCAATGCAGATTTCCTGCCTCTGTCTTTCCAATTCTCTCCTCTTATATAGGTCGAGGAGTGGGCCTGCTGGATCATATGGTAGCTCAATGTTTACCTTTTTAAGGCACCTCCATTCTGTTCTAGTTCGTGGCCCTTTCCAAGTTACGTCCCCCTTGAAGTTGAGGGTATGCATTTCTCTACAACACCTTCAGCATTTATTGTTTCTAGTTTTCTTGCTGGTGGTTATTCTGACAATTGTGATCTGATACCTCTTTGTGGTTGAATTCGTACGTGCCTCATAATCCATTGAAAATGAGCTTGAAGGCATGTCCTTTCTTATTTTTCAAGCTGTGATTACCCCTTAGTTCTTCAAAGTGTTCTCTTAAAGTATGTGTCACATTTTGAAATGTATTGGCCATTACCTCCCTCAAGACATTTTGAGGGCAGGTTTCATTTACAGTTCTGCAGTACTTTTTCCTATGAAATGACCATTAGCACAGGCTTAAAGCTGTTTTTGCAGGTAACTGCCAGAGGGCAGCAGCCTTTCTATGTTCCCCACCCTGGTAACTCGGGAAAAGCCCTTGCAGCCTGTGGTGTTTCTCGGTTATATATTAGCGTGGAGTGTGCCTGGACAAACCCACACAAGCTGATGTCTCCTTACTTTCGTTGGATTTTTAAATGTAAGTTTTATTTTTTATTGGAGTAATTTTCCACTGTGTACGTGGACCACTTCTACTTTGTGCATTCCTCGGTTGATGGACATTTTCATTGCTTCCAAGTGTTGGCTATGGTAAATATTGTTGGAGTGCAGGATTGCCAGCCTGTGACTTTTTGATTCTCATTTTCTCAGGTGATAGGCCAAGCAGTGGTTGTGATTGACTGACTGGTAGCACCGTGTTTCCCTTTTCAAAGCACCTTCTTTGTGTTTTCATTAGTGGCACTTACCACGTCCCCTATAGAATCGAGGGTACACATTTCTCCACAATCGTTTCAGCATTTATTGTTTGCAGCATTTATGCTAATGGCCCTTCTGGCTGCTGTGAGCTGATAGGTTTTTGTAATTTGGGTTTGCATGTCTCTGAAAATTCGTAAAACTCATCATTTTTCTCCGCCGTTTTCTTTTCTGTTAAAAAAAGGAAACAATTGGGAGTACAATATAACTCTTGATATGGTCTTCTTGGAAGGTTGCCCTCTTTTGAATTTTTTGGTCAATTTTCCACCCCAGAATTTTTTTAGAGAGCAGGTGTCATTTACCGAACTGCAAGTTTGGTGAATATTTAGTGACCTTTAGCAATGGGTTTAAAGCTGATTTGTGGGAAGTGGCCTCAAGAAGGCAGCATTTCTCCATTCCCAAATCTGGGTACTAGGGCAGCAGAGCCTTTCTGGAAGTCGTGTTCCTAGCTTGTAAATTACGTTGGAATGTGCATGGAGAAACGCCCCTAAGTTTATGTCTCATTATTTCTTCTTGGTATAAAAATTTTTTTTAAATTGGAGTAAAGCTTAGAATATTGTTTGTCCTAGGTGTACACAATCTGGTTCATTTGTAGATTATATATGTCTATTCAAGTACAGATCCTCTTCCCATGTAAAATGTTACACAGGGTTCCGCAGACCTCCCTTGCTATATGGTCAGTCTTTTTGAGATATGTATATAATATGTGTTTGTATACATATAGTAACACTAATCTTAATTTATCCATTCCCCCCACCGTTCCTTTTAGATGAGCATAGTTTGTTTTCTAAGTCTGTGAGTGTCTTTCTCTGTGGAAATATGTTCATTTGTGTCAGTTATTAGATAACGCCTATAAGTGATATCATAGAATATAGGTCTTTTGCTTTCCGACTTACCTCATGTTTCATGATTATCTCCAGACTCATTTGTGGTGCCTCAGAGAGCAATGGTTCATTGTTTTCCATGGCTAATATTCCATTGTGTACATGGACCACTTCTTCTTTATCCATTCACCTCTTGTTGGATATTTTGATTGCTTCACTGTCTTGGCTATTGTGAATAAGGCTGCACTGCAGCTTTTGCGGCCTGTGTCTTCTCGATTCTTGTCTTCTCAGGTGAGAGGTCCAATGGTGTGCCTGCTGGATTGAATGGTACCTCCATTTTTACTTTTAAACACAGCTCCTTTCTATTCTCATTATTGGCTGTTACCCTTTTACGTCTCACCAGCAGGTAGAGGGTACACAGTTCTGTAAAACCCCTTCAGCTTTTATTGTTCGTAGACTTTTTGCTGATGGTCAGTCGACTGGTGTAAGTTGAAACTTTTTGTAGATTAGATTGCAGGTGTCTATCACTCCCTGAGGTTGAGCTTTTATCCCTTTTCCTTTTTTTTAAAAAGAGTGTGAGTAAAACTTAACTCTTCATAATCTCTTCTTGAAACATTTGCCTGTTTTGAATTTTTTTGTTCATTCCCTACTTCAGCACAATTTTTTAGGGCAGGTGTCCTTTACAACCCTGAGTCTTTGTGAATGTTAAGTGACCACTAGCTGTGAGTTTAAAGCTGCTCTTGCAGGAAACGGCCACAAGGTGGCAGCATTTCTCCATTACCAAATTTGGTTACGAGGGAAACAGAGCCTTAATGGAAGTGGTGTTCTAGGTTGTATATTAGAATGGAATATGCCAGGAAAAAGCCGTTTAAGTTTATGTCTCATTACTTCTTGTTCATATTTGTAATTTAGTTTATATTTTTTATCCCAGCAAATTTGATTACAATGGTTTGTTTGCTCTAGGTGTGCAAGATGTGGTTCTTTCACACATATACAGGTATCTATTCTTCCTCACATCCTTTTCTCATGTACGTTATGACAGAATGTTGAGTAGTCTTCTCCTGGTCTTCCGTACGCCTTTGGTGATTATATATTTCACATGGTTTGTATATCTCTGTTAACCCCAATATGGTAATGTATCCAATCCTCATCCCTTTCTATTTGGTGAACCATAAGTTTTTTAATGAATCTGCGATTGCCTCTCTCTGTGGAAATATCTTCATTGGTATCGATTTTTAAGTAACTCCTAAAAGTGATATCATAGGATATGTGTCTTTTGCTTTCTCACTTACTACAGGTGGCGTGATTACGTCTAGACTCATCTATGGTGCTGCAAATGGCATTGTTTCATTTTTTCACTAGCTCATATTCCATCTGTACAGGTAGCAGTTCTTCTTTGTCCGCCCATCTGTCGGTGGACTTTTTGGTTACTTCCGTATCTTGGCTATTGTAATACTATGCAATGCAGATTTGCATACCTGTGTCCTTCCAATTCTGTCTTCTTAGTTTATAGGTCCAGGAATAGGTCTGCTGGATCCTATGGTAGCTCAATGTTTACCTTTTAAAGTCACCTCTATTCTGTTCTCTTTAGTGGCTCTTTCCAGGTTACGTCCCACATAAAGTTGAGGGTATGCATTTCTTCCCAGCACCTTCAGCATTTATTCTTTGCAGTTTTTGCTGATGGTTATTCTGAGTGGTGTGAGCTGATACCTCTTTGTGGTTGAATTTGCATGTGTCTCATAATGCGTTGAAATAGAGCTTTTAGACATATCCTTTTTATTTTTCCAGCTATGATTAGAGCTTATTTCTTCAAAGTGTTTTCTTAAAGTATGTGTCACCATTTGAAATATTTTGGCCATTACCTCCCTCAAGACATTTTGAGGGCAAGTTTCATTTACAGTTCTGCAGTACTTGTTCCTATGAAATGACCATTAGCACGGGCTTTAAAGCTGCTTTTGCAGGTAACTGCCAGAGGGCAGCAGCCTTTCTATGTTCCCCACCCTGGTAACTAGGGAAAAGCCCTTGCGGCCTGTGGTGTTTCTCGGTTAAAAATTAGAGTGGAGTGTGCCTGGAGAAACCCACACAAGCTGATGTCTCCTTACTTTTGTTGGATTTTTAAATGTAATTTTTATTTTTTATTGGAGTAATTTTCCACTGTGTACGTGGACCACTTCTACTTTGTGCATTCCTCGGTTGATGGACATTTTCATTTCTTCCAAGTGTTGGCTATGGTAAATATTGTTGGAGTGCAGTATTGCCAGCCTGTGACTTTTTGATTCTCATTTTCTCAGGTGATAGGCCCAGCAGTGGGTGTGATTCATTGACTGGTAACACCGTGTTTCCCCTTTCAAAGCACCTCCTTTGTGTTTTCATTAGTGGCTCTTACCACGTCCCCCTTAGAATCGAGGGTACGCATTTCTCCACAATCGCTTCAGCATTTATTGTTTGCAGCATTTATGCTAATGGCCCTACTGGCTGCTGTGAGCTGATAGGTTTTTGTAATTTGGGTTTGCATGTATTTGAAAATTCGTAAAACTCATTATTTTTCTCCGCCGTTTTCTTTTCTGTTACAAAAAGGAAACAAATGGGAGTACATTATAACTCTTGAAATTGTCTTCTTAGAAGGTTGCCCTCTTTTGAATTTTTTGGTCGATTTTCCACCCCAGAGTTTTTTTAGAGAGCAGGTGTCATTTCCCGAACTGCAAGTTTGGTGAATATTTATTGACCTTTAGAAATGGGTTTAAAGCTGCTGTTGTGGGAAGTGGCCTCAAGCAGGCAGCATTTCTCCATTCCCAAATCTGGTTTCTAGGGCAGCAGAGCCTTTCTGGAAGTCGTGTTCCTAGGTTGTAAATTACATTGGAATGTGCATGGAGAAACCCCCATAAGTTTATGTCTCATTATTTCTTCTTGGTTTTAAAAATTTATTAATTGTGGTAAAGCTTAGAATATTGTTTGTCCTAGGTGTACACAATCTGGTTCATTTGTAGATTATATATGTCTATTCAAGTACAGATCCTCTTCCCATGTAAAATGTTACAGAATATTCCGCAGACCTCCCTTGCTATATGGTCGGTCGTTTTGAGATATGTATATAATATGTGTTTGTATACATATAGTAACACTAATCTTAATTTATCCATTCCCCCCACCTTTCCTTTTAGATGAGCATAGTTTGTTTTCTAAGTCTGTGAGTGTCTTTCTCTGTGGAAATATGTTCATTTGTGTCAGTTATTAGATAACGCCTATAAGTGATATCATAGAATATAGGTCTTTTGCTTTCCGACTTACCTCATGTTTCATGATTATCTCCAGACTCATTTGTGGTGCCTCAGAGAGCAATGGTTCATTGTTTTCCATGGCTAATATTCCATTGTGTACATGGACCACTTCTTCTTTATCCATTCACCTCTTGTTGGATATTTTGATTGCTTCACGGTCTTGGCTATTGTGAATAAGGCTGCACTGCAGCTTTTGCGGCCTGTGTCTTCTCGATTCTTGCCTTCTCAGGTGAGAGGTCCAATGGTGTGCCTGCTGGATTGAATGGTACCTCCATTTTCACTTTTAAACACAGCTCCTTTCTATTCTCATTATTGGCTGTTACCCTTTTACGTCTCAACAGCAGGTAGAGGGTTCACAGTTCTCTAAAACCCCTTCAGCATTTATTGTTCGTAGACTTTTTGCTGATGGTCAGTCGATTGGTGTAAGTTGAAAACTTTTTGTAGATTAGATTGCATGGGTCTAACACTCCGTGAGGTTGAGCTTTTATCCATTTTCCTTTTTTTTAAAAGAGCGTCGGTAAAACGTAACTCTTCATATTCTCTTCTTGAAACATTTGCCTGTTTTGAAATTTTTTGTCCATTCCCTACTTCAGCACAATTTTTTAGGGCAGGTGTCCTTACAGCCCTGAGTCCTTGTGAATGTTAAGTGACCATTAGCTGTGACTTTAAAGCTGCTCTTGCAGGAAACGGCCACAAGGTGGCAGCATTTCTCCTTTACCAAATTTGGTTACTAGGGAAACAGAGCCTTAAAGGAAGTGGTGTTCTATGTTGTAAATTAAAATGGAATGTGCCAGGAAAAAGCCTTTTAAGTTTATCTCTCATTACTTCTTGTTCATATTTGTAATTTACTTTTTATTTTTTATCCCAGCAAATTTGATTACAATGGTTTGTTTCTTCTTGGTGTGCAAGATGTGGTTCTTTCACACATATATGTGTATCTATTCTTCCTCGCATCCTTTTCCCATTTAGGTTATGACAGAATGTTGAGTATTCTTCTCCTGGTCTTCCGTACGCCTTTGGTGATTATATATTTCACATGGTATGTATATCTCTGTTAACCCCAATATGGTAATGTATCCAATCCTCATCCCTTTCTATTTGGTGAACCATAAGTTTTCAAATGAATCTGCGATTGCCTCTCTCTGTTGAAATATCTTCATTGGTATCAATTTTTAAGTAACTCCTAAAAGTGGTATGATAGGATATGTGTCTTTTGCTTTCTCACTTACTACAGGTGGCATGATTACGTCTAGACTCATCTATGGTGCTGCAAATGGCATTGTTTCATTTTTTTCAGTAGCGAATATTCCATCTGTACATGGAGGAGTTCTTCTTTGTCCATCCTTCTGTTGGTGGCCTTTTTGGTTACTTCCATATCTTGGCTATTGTAATACTGTGCAATGCAGATTTCCTGCCTCTGTCTTTCCAATTCTCTCCTCTTATATAGGTCGAGGAGTGGGCCTGCTGGATCATATGGTAGCTCAATGTTTACCTTTTTAAGGCACCTCCATTCTGTTCTAGTTCGTGGCCCTTTCCAAGTTACGTCCCCCTTGAAGTTGAGGGTATGCATTTCTCTACAACACCTTCAGCATTTATTGTTTCTAGTTTTCTTGCTGGTGGTTATTCTGACAATTGTGATCTGATACCTCTTTGTGGTTGAATTCGTACGTGCCTCATAATCCATTGAAAATGAGCTTGAAGGCATGTCCTTTCTTATTTTTCAAGCTGTGATTACCCCTTAGTTCTTCAAAGTGTTCTCTTAAAGTATGTGTCACATTTTGAAATGTATTGGCCATTACCTCCCTCAAGACATTTTGAGGGCAGGTTTCATTTACAGTTCTGCAGTACTTTTTCCTATGAAATGACCATTAGCACAGGCTTAAAGCTGTTTTTGCAGGTAACTGCCAGAGGGCAGCAGCCTTTCTATGTTCCCCACCCTGGTAACTCGGGAAAAGCCCTTGCAGCCTGTGGTGTTTCTCGGTTATATATTAGCGTGGAGTGTGCCTGGACAAACCCACACAAGCTGATGTCTCCTTACTTTCGTTGGATTTTTAAATGTAAGTTTTATTTTTTATTGGAGTAATTTTCCACTGTGTACGTGGACCACTTCTACTTTGTGCATTCCTCGGTTGATGGACATTTTCATTGCTTCCAAGTGTTGGCTATGGTAAATATTGTTGGAGTGCAGGATTGCCAGCCTGTGACTTTTTGATTCTCATTTTCTCAGGTGATAGGCCAAGCAGTGGTTGTGATTGACTGACTGGTAGCACCGTGTTTCCCTTTTCAAAGCACCTTCTTTGTGTTTTCATTAGTGGCACTTACCACGTCCCCTATAGAATCGAGGGTACACATTTCTCCACAATCGTTTCAGCATTTATTGTTTGCAGCATTTATGCTAATGGCCCTTCTGGCTGCTGTGAGCTGATAGGTTTTTGTAATTTGGGTTTGCATGTCTCTGAAAATTCCTAAAACTCATCATTTTTCTCCGCCGTTTTCTTTTCTGTTAAAAAAAGAAAACAGTTAGGAGTACAATATAACTCTTGATATGGTCTTCTTGGAAGGTTGCCCTCTTTTGAATTTTTTGGTCAATTTTCCACCCCAGAATTTTTTTAGAGAGCAGGTGTCATTTACCGAACTGCAAGTTTGGTGAATATTTAGAGACCTTTAGCAATGGTTTAAAGCTGATTTGTGGGAAGTGGCCTCAAGCAGGCAGCATTTCTCCATTCCCAAATCTGGGTACTAGGGCAGCAGAGCCTTTCTGGAAGTCGTGTTCCTAGGTTGTAAATTACGTTGGAATGTGCATGGAGAAAAGCCCATAAGTTTATGTCTCATTATTTCTTCTTGGTATAAATTTTTTTTTAAAATTTGAGTAAAGCTTAGAATATTGTTTGTCCTAGGTGTACACAATCTGGTTCATTTGTAGATTATATATGTCTATTCAAGTACAGATCCTCTTCCCATGTAAAATGTTACACAGGGTTCCGCAGACCTCCCTTGCTTTATGGTCGGTAGTTTTGAGATATGTATATAATATGTGTTTGTATACATATAGTAACACTAATCTTAATTTATCCATTCCCCCCACCGTTCCTTTTAGATGAGCATAGTTTGTTTTCTAAGTCTGTGAGTGTCTTTCTCTGTGGAAATATGTTCATTTGTGTCAGTTATTAGATAACGCCTATAAGTGATATCATAGAATATAGGTCTTTTGCTTTCCGACTTACCTCATGTTTCATGATTATCTCCAGACTCATTTGTGGTGCCTCAGAGAGCAATGGTTCATTGTTTTCCATGGCTAATATTCCATTGTGTACATGGACCACTTCTTCTTTATCCATTCACCTCTTGTTGGATATTTTGATTGCTTCACTGTCTTGGCTATTGTGAATAAGGCTGCACTGCAGCTTTTGCGGCCTGTGTCTTCTCGATTCTTGTCTTCTCAGGTGAGAGGTCCAATGGTGTGCCTGCTGGATTGAATGGTACCTCCATTTTTACTTTTAAACACAGCTCCTTTCTGTTCTCATTATTGGCTCTTATCCTTTTACGTCTCACCAGCAGGTTGAGGGTACACAGTTCTGTAAAACCCCTTCAGCATTTATTGTTTGTAGACTTTTTGCTGATGGTCATTCGACTGATGTAAGTTGAAACTTTTTGTAGATTAGATTGCATGCGTCTAACACTCCCTGAGGTTGAGCTTTTATCCATTTTCCTTTTTTTTAAAAGTGTGTGAGTAAAACTTAAGTCTTCATAATCTCTTCTTGAAACATTTGCCTGTTTTGAATTTTTTTGTCCATTCCCTACTTCAGCTCAATTTTTTAGGGCAGGTGTCCTTTACAGCCCTGAGTCCTTGTGAATGTTAAGTGACCATTAGCTGTGAGTTTAAAGCTGCTCTTGCAGGAAACGGCCACAAGGTGGCAGCATTTCTCCTTTACCAAATTTGGTTACTAGGGAAACAGAGCCTTAATGGAAGTGGTGTTCTAGGTTGTATATTAGAATGGAATATGCCAGGAAAAAGCCCTTTAAGTTTATGTCTCATTACTTCTTGTTCATATTTGTAATTTACTTTTTATTTTTTATCCCAGCAAATTTGATTACAATGGTTTGTTTGCTCTAGGTGTGCAAGATGTGGTTCTTTCACACATATACAGGTATCTATTTTTCCTCGCATCCTTTTCCCATGTAGGTTATGGCACAATGTTGAGTAGTCTTCTCCTGGTCTTCCGTACGTCTTTGGTGGTTATATATTTCACATGGTTTGTATATCTCTGTTAACCCCAATATGGTAATGTATCCAATCCTCATCCCTTTCTATTTGGTGAACCATAAGTTTTTAAATGAATCTGCGATTGCCTCTCTCTGTGGAAATATCTTCATTGGTATCAATTTTTAAGTAACTCCTAAAAGTGATATGATAGGATATGTGTCTTTTGCTTTCTCACTTACTACAGGTGGCGTGATTACGACTAGACTCATCTATGGTGCTGCAAATGGCATTGTTTCATTTTTTCACTACCTCATATTCCATCTGCACAGGTAGCAGTTCTTCTTTGTCCGCCCATCTGTCGGTGGACTTTTTGGTTACTTCCGTATCTTGGCTATTGTAATACTATGCAATGCAGATTTGCATACCTGTGTCCTTCCAATTCTGTCTTCTTAGTTTATAGGTCCAGGAATAGGTCTGCTGGATCCTATGGTAGCTCAATGTTTACCTTTTAAAGGCACCTCTATTCTGTTCTCTTTAGTGGCTCTTTCCAGGTTACGTCCCACATAAAGTTGAGGGTATGCATTTCTTCCCAGCACCTTCAGCATTTATTCTTTGTAGTTTTTGCTGATGGTTATTCTGAGTGGTGTGAGCTGATACCTCTTTGTGGTTGAATTTGCATGTGTCTCATAATGCGTTGAAATTGAGCTTTTAGACATGTCCTTTTTATTTTTCCAGCTATGATTAGAGCTTATTTCTTCAAAGTGTTTTCTTAAAGTATGTGTCACCATTTGAAATATTTTGGCCATTACCTCCCTCAAGACATTTTGAGGGCAAGTTTCATTTACAGTTCTGCAGTACTTGTTCCTATGAAATGACCATTAGCACGGGCTTTAAAGCTGCTTTTGCAGGTAACTGCCAGAGGGCAGCAGCCTTTCTATGTTCCCCACCCTGGTAACTAGGGAAAAGCCCTTGCGGCCTGTGGTGTTTCTCGGTTAAAAATTAGAGTGGAGTGTGCCTGGAGAAACCCACACAAGCTGATGTCTCCTTACTTTTGTTGGATTTTTAAATGTAATTTTTATTTTTTATTGGAGTAATTTTCCACTGTGTACGTGGACCACTTCTACTTTGTGCATTCCTCGGTTGATGGACATTTTCATTTCTTCCAAGTGTTGGCTATGGTAAATATTGTTGGAGTGCAGTATTGCCAGCCTGTGACTTTTTGATTCTCATTTTCTCAGGTGATAGGCCCAGCAGTGGGTGTGATTCATTGACTGGTAGCACCGTGTTTCCCTTTTCAAAGCACCTCCTTTGTGTTTTCATTAGTGGCTCTTACCACGTCCCCCTTAGAATCGAGGGTACGCATTTCTCCACAATCGCTTCAGCATTTATTGTTTGCAGCATTTATGCTAATGGCCCTACTGGCTGCTGTGAGCTGATAGGTTTTTGTAATTTGGGTTTGCATGTATTTGAAAATTCGTAAAATTCATTATTTTTCTCCGCCGTTTTCTTTTCTGTTACAAAAAGGAAACAAATGGGAGTACATTATAACTCTTGAAATTGTCTTCTTAGAAGGTTGCCCTCTTTTGAATTTTTTGGTCGATTTTCCACCCCAGAGTTTTTTTAGAGAGCAGGTGTCATTTCCCGAACTGCAAGTTTGGTGAATATTTATTGACCTTTAGAAATGGGTTTAAAGCTGCTGTTGTGGGAAGTGGCCTCAAGCAGGCAGCATTTCTCCATTCCCAAATCTGGTTTCTAGGGCAGCAGAGCCTTTCTGGAAGTCGTGTTCCTAGGTTGTAAATTACATTGGAATGTGCATGGAGAAACCCCCATAAGTTTATGTCTCATTATTTCTTCTTGGTTTTAAAATTTTTTTTAATTGTGGTAAAGCGTAGAATATTGTTTGTCCTAGGTGTACACTATCTGGTTCATTTGTAGATTATATATGTCTATTCAAGTACAGATCCTCTTCCCATGTAAAATGTTACAGAATGTTCCGCAGACCTCCCTTGCTATATGGTCGGTCTTTTTGAGATATGTATATAATATGTGTTTGTATACCTATAGTAACACTAATCTTAATTTATCCATTCCCCCCACCTTTCCTTTTAGATGAGCATAGTTTGTTTTCTAAGTCTGTGAGTGTCTTTCTCTGTGGAAATATGTTCATTTGTGTCAGTTATTAGATAACGCCTATAAGTGATATCATAGAATATAGGTCTTTTGCTTTTGGACTTACCTCATGTTTCGTGATTATCTCCAGACTCATTTGTGGTGCCTCAGAGAGCAATGGTTCATTGTTTTCTATGGCTAATATTCCATTGTGTACATGGACCACTTCTTCTTTATCCATTCACCTCTTGTTGGATATTTTGATTGCTTCACGGTCTTGGCTATTGTGAATAAGGCTGCACTGCAGCTTTTGCGGCCTGTGTCTTCTCGATTCTTGTCTTCTCAGGTGAGAGGTCCAATGGCGTGCCTGCTGGATTGAATGGTATCTCCATTTTTACTTTTAAACACAGCTCCTTTCTATTCTCATTATTGGCTGTTACCCTTTTACGTCTCAACAGCAGGTAGAGGGTTCACAGTTCTCTAAAACCCCTTCAGCATTTATTGTTCGTAGACTTTTTGCTGATGGTCAGTCGATTGGTGTAAGTTGAAAACTTTTTGTAGATTAGATTGCATGGGTCTAACACTCCGTGAGGTTGAGCTTTTATCCATTTTCCTTTTTTTTAAAAGAGCGTCGGTAAAACGTAACTCTTCATATTCTCTTCTTGAAACATTTGCCTGTTTTGAAATTTTTTGTCCATTCCCTACTTCAGCACAATTTTTTAGGGCAGGTGTCCTTACAGCCCTGAGTCCTTGTGAATGTTAAGTGACCATTAGCTGTGACTTTAAAGCTGCTCTTGCAGGAAACGGCCACAAGGTGGCAGCATTTCTCCTTTACCAAATTTGGTTACTAGGGAAACAGAGCCTTAAAGGAAGTGGTGTTCTAGGTTGTAAATTAAAATGGAATGTGCCAGGAAAAAGCCTTTTAAGTTTATCTCTCATTACTTCTTGTTCATATTTGTAATTTACTTTTTATTTTTTATCCCAGCAAATTTGATTACAATGGTTTGTTTCTTCTTGGTGTGCAAGATGTGGTTCTTTCACACATATATGTGTATCTATTCTTCCTCGCATCCTTTTCCCATTTAGGTTATGACAGAATGTTGAGTATTCTTCTCCTGGTCTTCCGTACGCCTTTGGTGATTATATATTTCACATGGTATGTATATCTCTGTTAACCCCAATATGGTAATGTATCCAATCCTCATCCCTTTCTATTTGGTGAACCATAAGTTTTCAAATGAATCTGCGATTGCCTCTCTCTGTTGAAATATCTTCATTGGTATCAATTTTTAAGTAACTCCTAAAAGTGCTATGATAGGATATGTGTCTTTTGCTTTCTCACTTACTACAGGTGGCATGATTACGTCTAGACTCATCTATGGTGCTGCAAATGGCATTGTTTCTTTTTTTTCAGTAGCGAATATTCCATCTGTACATGGAGGAGTTCTTCTTTGTCCATCCTTCTGTTGGTGGCCTTTTTGGTTACTTCCATATCTTGGCTATTGTAATACTGTGCAATGCAGATTTCCTGCCTCTGTCTTTCCAATTCTCTCCTCTTAGATTATAGGTCGAGGAGTGGGCCTGCTGGATCATATGGTAGCTCAATGTTTACCTTTTTAAGGCACCTCCATTCTGTTCTAGTTCGTGGCCCTTTCCAAGTTACGTCCCCCTTGAAGTTGAGGGTATGCATTTCTCTACAACACCTTCAGCATTTATTGTTTCTAGTTTTCTTGCTGGTGGTTATTCTGACAATTGTGATCTGATACCTCTTTGTGGTTGAATTCGTACGTGCCTCATAATCCATTGAAAATGAGCTTGAAGGCATGTCCTTTCTTATTTTTCAAGCTGTGATTACCCCTTAGTTCTTCAAAGTGTTCTCTTAAAGTATGTGTCACATTTTGAAATGTATTGGCCATTACCTCCCTCAAGACATTTTGAGGGCAGGTTTCATTTACAGTTCTGCAGTACTTTTTCCTATGAAATGACCATTAGCACAGGCTTAAAGCTGTTTTTGCAGGTAACTGCCAGAGGGCAGCAGCCTTTCTATGTTCCCCACCCTGGTAACTCGGGAAAAGCCCTTGCAGCCTGTGGTGTTTCTCGGTTATATATTAGCGTGGAGTGTGCCTGGACAAACCCACACAAGCTGATGTCTCCTTACTTTCGTTGGATTTTTAAATGTAAGTTTTATTTTTTATTGGAGTAATTTTCCACTGTGTACGTGGACCACTTCTACTTTGTGCATTCTTCGGTTGATGGACATTTTCATTGCTTCCAAGTGTTGGCTATGGTAAATATTGTTGGAGTGCAGGATTGCCAGCCTGTGACTTTTTGATTCTCATTTTCTCAGGTGATAGGCCAAGCAGTGGTTGTGATTGACTGACTGGTAGCACCGTGTTTCCCTTTTCAAAGCACCTTCTTTGTGTTTTCATTAGTGGCACTTACCACGTCCCCTATAGAATCGAGGGTACACATTTCTCCACAATCGTTTCAGCATTTATTGTTTGCAGCATTTATGCTAATGGCCCTTCTGGCTGCTGTGAGCTGATAGGTTTTTGTAATTTGGGTTTGCATGTCTCTGAAAATTCCTAAAACTCATCATTTTTCTCCGCCGTTTTCTTTTCTGTTAAAAAAAGAAAACAGTTAGGAGTACAATATAACTCTTGATATGGTCTTCTTGGAAGGTTGCCCTCTTTTGAATTTTTTGGTCAATTTTCCACCCCAGAATTTTTTTAGAGAGCAGGTGTCATTTACCGAACTGCAAGTTTGGTGAATATTTAGAGACCTTTAGCAATGGTTTAAAGCTGATTTGTGGGAAGTGGCCTCAAGCAGGCAGCATTTCTCCATTCCCAAATCTGGGTACTAGGGCAGCAGAGCCTTTCTGGAAGTCGTGTTCCTAGGTTGTAAATTACGTTGGAATGTGCATGGAGAAAAGCCCATAAGTTTATGTCTCATTATTTCTTCTTGGTATAAATTTTTTTTTAAAATTTGAGTAAAGCTTAGAATATTGTTTGTCCTAGGTGTACACAATCTGGTTCATTTGTAGATTATATATGTCTATTCAAGTACAGATCCTCTTCCCATGTAAAATGTTACACAGGGTTCCGCAGACCTCCCTTGCTTTATGGTCGGTAGTTTTGAGATATGTATATAATATGTGTTTGTATACATATAGTAACACTAATCTTAATTTATCCATTCCCCCCACCGTTCCTTTTAGATGAGCATAGTTTGTTTTCTAAGTCTGTGAGTGTCTTTCTCTGTGGAAATATGTTCATTTGTGTCAGTTATTAGATAACGCCTATAAGTGATATCATAGAATATAGGTCTTTTGCTTTCCGACTTACCTCATGTTTCATGATTATCTCCAGACTCATTTGTGGTGCCTCAGAGAGCAATGGTTCATTGTTTTCCATGGCTAATATTCCATTGTGTACATGGACCACTTCTTCTTTATCCATTCACCTCTTGTTGGATATTTTGATTGCTTCACTGTCTTGGCTATTGTGAATAAGGCTGCACTGCAGCTTTTGCGGCCTGTGTCTTCTCGATTCTTGTCTTCTCAGGTGAGAGGTCCAATGGTGTGCCTGCTGGATTGAATGGTACCTCCATTTTTACTTTTAAACACAGCTCCTTTCTGTTCTCATTATTGGCTCTTATCCTTTTACGTCTCACCAGCAGGTTGAGGGTACACAGTTCTGTAAAACCCCTTCAGCATTTATTGTTTGTAGACTTTTTGCTGATGGTCATTCGACTGATGTAAGTTGAAACTTTTTGTAGATTAGATTGCATGCGTCTAACACTCCCTGAGGTTGAGCTTTTATCCATTTTCCTTTTTTTTTAAAAGTGTGTGAGTAAAACTTAAGTCTTCATAATCTCTTCTTGAAACATTTGCCTGTTTTGAATTTTTTTGTCCATTCCCTACTTCAGCTCAATTTTTTAGGGCAGGTGTCCTTTACAGCCCTGAGTCCTTGTGAATGTTAAGTGACCATTAGCTGTGAGTTTAAAGCTGCTCTTGCAGGAAACGGCCACAAGGTGGCAGCATTTCTCCTTTACCAAATTTGGTTACTAGGGAAACAGAGCCTTAATGGAAGTGGTGTTCTAGGTTGTATATTAGAATGGAATATGCCAGGAAAAAGCCCTTTAAGTTTATGTCTCATTACTTCTTGTTCATATTTGTAATTTACTTTTTATTTTTTATCCCAGCAAATTTGATTACAATGGTTTGTTTGCTCTAGGTGTGCAAGATGTGGTTCTTTCACACATATACAGGTATCTATTTTTCCTCGCATCCTTTTCCCATGTAGGTTATGGCACAATGTTGAGTAGTCTTCTCCTGGTCTTCCGTACGTCTTTGGTGGTTATATATTTCACATGGTTTGTATATCTCTGTTAACCCCAATATGGTAATGTATCCAATCCTCATCCCTTTCTATTTGGTGAACCATAAGTTTTTAAATGAATCTGCGATTGCCTCTCTCTGTGGAAATATCTTCATTGGTATCAATTTTTAAGTAACTCCTAAAAGTGATATGATAGGATATGTGTCTTTTGCTTTCTCACTTACTACAGGTGGCGTGATTACGACTAGACTCATCTATGGTGCTGCAAATGGCATTGTTTCATTTTTTCACTACCTCATATTCCATCTGCACAGGTAGCAGTTCTTCTTTGTCCGCCCATCTGTCGGTGGACTTTTTGGTTACTTCCGTATCTTGGCTATTGTAATACTATGCAATGCAGATTTGCATACCTGTGTCCTTCCAATTCTGTCTTCTTAGTTTATAGGTCCAGGAATAGGTCTGCTGGATCCTATGGTAGCTCAATGTTTACCTTTTAAAGGCACCTCTATTCTGTTCTCTTTAGTGGCTCTTTCCAGGTTACGTCCCACATAAAGTTGAGGGTATGCATTTCTTCCCAGCACCTTCAGCATTTATTCTTTGTAGTTTTTGCTGATGGTTATTCTGAGTGGTGTGAGCTGATACCTCTTTGTGGTTGAATTTGCATGTGTCTCATAATGCGTTGAAATTGAGCTTTTAGACATGTCCTTTTTATTTTTCCAGCTATGATTAGAGCTTATTTCTTCAAAGTGTTTTCTTAAAGTATGTGTCACCATTTGAAATATTTTGGCCATTACCTCCCTCAAGACATTTTGAGGGCAAGTTTCATTTACAGTTCTGCAGTACTTGTTCCTATGAAATGACCATTAGCACGGGCTTTAAAGCTGCTTTTGCAGGTAACTGCCAGAGGGCAGCAGCCTTTCTATGTTCCCCACCCTGGTAACTAGGGAAAAGCCCTTGCGGCCTGTGGTGTTTCTCGGTTAAAAATTAGAGTGGAGTGTGCCTGGAGAAACCCACACAAGCTGATGTCTCCTTACTTTTGTTGGATTTTTAAATGTAATTTTTATTTTTTATTGGAGTAATTTTCCACTGTGTACGTGGACCACTTCTACTTTGTGCATTCCTCGGTTGATGGACATTTTCATTTCTTCCAAGTGTTGGCTATGGTAAATATTGTTGGAGTGCAGTATTGCCAGCCTGTGACTTTTTGATTCTCATTTTCTCAGGTGATAGGCCCAGCAGTGGGTGTGATTCATTGACTGGTAGCACCGTGTTTCCCTTTTCAAAGCACCTCCTTTGTGTTTTCATTAGTGGCTCTTACCACGTCCCCCTTAGAATCGAGGGTACGCATTTCTCCACAATCGCTTCAGCATTTATTGTTTGCAGCATTTATGCTAATGGCCCTACTGGCTGCTGTGAGCTGATAGGTTTTTGTAATTTGGGTTTGCATGTATTTGAAAATTCGTAAAATTCATTATTTTTCTCCGCCGTTTTCTTTTCTGTTACAAAAAGGAAACAAATGGGAGTACATTATAACTCTTGAAATTGTCTTCTTAGAAGGTTGCCCTCTTTTGAATTTTTTGGTCGATTTTCCACCCCAGAGTTTTTTTAGAGAGCAGGTGTCATTTCCCGAACTGCAAGTTTGGTGAATATTTATTGACCTTTAGAAATGGGTTTAAAGCTGCTGTTGTGGGAAGTGGCCTCAAGCAGGCAGCATTTCTCCATTCCCAAATCTGGTTTCTAGGGCAGCAGAGCCTTTCTGGAAGTCGTGTTCCTAGGTTGTAAATTACATTGGAATGTGCATGGAGAAACCCCCATAAGTTTATGTCTCATTATTTCTTCTTGGTTTTAAAATTTTTTTTAATTGTGGTAAAGCGTAGAATATTGTTTGTCCTAGGTGTACACAATCTGGTTCATTTGTAGATTATATATGTCTATTCAAGTACAGATCCTCTTCCCATGTAAAATGTTACAGAATGTTCCGCAGACCTCCCTTGCTATATGGTCGGTCTTTTTGAGATATGTATATAATATGTGTTTGTATACATATAGTAACACTAATCTTAATTTATCCATTCCCCCCACCTTTCCTTTTAGATGAGCATAGTTTGTTTTCTAAGTCTGTGAGTGTCTTTCTCTGTGGAAATATGTTCATTTGTGTCAGTTATTAGATAACGCCTATAAGTGATATCATAGAATATAGGTCTTTTGCTTTTGCACTTACCTCATGTTTCGTGATTATCTCCAGACTCATTTGTGGTGCCTCAGAGAGCAATGGTTCATTGTTTTCTATGGCTAATATTCCATTGTGTACATGGACCACTTCTTCTTTATCCATTCACCTCTTGTTGGATATTTTGATTGCTTCACGGTCTTGGCTATTGTGAATAAGGCTGCACTGCAGCTTTTGCGGCCTGTGTCTTCTCGATTCTTGTCTTCTCAGGTGAGAGGTCCAATGGCGTGCCTGCTGGATTGAATGGTATCTCCATTTTTACTTTTAAACACAGCTCCTTTCTATTCTCATTATTGGCTGTTACCCTTTTACGTCTCAACAGCAGGTAGAGGGTTCACAGTTCTCTAAAACCCCTTCAGCATTTATTGTTCGTAGACTTTTTGCTGATGGTCAGTCGATTGGTGTAAGTTGAAAACTTTTTGTAGATTAGATTGCATGGGTCTAACACTCCCTGAGGTTGAGCTTTTATCCATTTTCCTTTTTTTTTAAAGAGCGTCAGTAAAACGTAACTCTTCATATTCTCTTCTTGAAACATTTGCCTGTTTTGAAATTTTTTGTCCATTCCCTACTTCAGCACAATTTTTTAGGGCAGGTGTCCTTTCAGCCCTGAGTCCTTGTGAATGTTAAGTGACCATTAGCTGTGACTTTAAAGCTGCTCTTGCAGGAAACGGCCACAAGGTGGCAGCATTTCTCCTTTACCAAATTTGGTTACTAGGGAAACAGAGCCTTAATGGAAGTGGTGATCTAGGTTGTAAATTAAAATGGAATGTGCCAGGAAAAAGCCCTTTAAGTTTATGTCTCATTACTTCTTGTTCATATTTGTAATTTACTTTTTATTTTTTATCCCAGCAAATTTGATTACAATGGTTTGTTTCTTCTTGGTGTGCAAGATGTGGTTCTTTCACACATATATGTGTATCTATTCTTCCTCGCATCCTTTTCCCATTTTGGTTATGACAGAATGTTGAGTAGTCTTCTCCTGGTCTTCCGTACGTCTTTGGTGGTTATATATTTCACATGGTTTGTATATCTCTGTTAACCCCAATATGGTAATGTATCCAATCCTGATCCCTTTCTATTTGGTGAACCATAAGTTTTCAAATGAATCTGCGATTGCCTCTCTCTGTTGAAATATCTTCATTGGTATCAATTTTTTAGTAACTCCTAAAAGTGGTATGATAGGATATGTGTCTTTTGCTTTCTCACTTACTACAGGTGGCATGATTACGTCTAGACCCATCTATGGTGCTGCAAATGGCATTGTTTCTTTTTTTTCACTAGCGAATATTCCATCTGTACATGGAGGTGTTCTTCTTTGTCCATCCATCTGTTGGTGGCCTTTTTGGTTACTTCCATATCTTGGCTATTGTAATACTGTGCAATGCAGATTTCCTGCCTCTGTCTTTCCAATTCTCTCCTCTTAGATTATAGGTCGAGGAGTGGGCCTGCTGGATCATATGGTAGCTCAATGTTTACCTTTTTAAGGCACCTCCATTCTGTTCTAGTTCGTGGCCCTTTCCAAGTTACGTCCCCCTTGAAGTTGAGGGTATGCATTTCTCAACAACACCTTCAGCATTTATTGTTTGTAGTTTTCTTGCTGGTGGTTATTCTGACAAGTGTGATCTGATACCTCTTTGTGGTTGAATTCGCACGTGCCTCATAATCCATTGAAAATGAGCTTGAAGGCATGTCCTTTTTTTATTTTTCAAGCTGTGATTACCCCTTAGTTCTTCAAAGTGTTCTCTTAAAGTATGTGTCACATTTTGAAATGTATTGGCCATTACCTCCCTCAAGACATTTTGAGGGCAGGTTTCATTTACAGTTCTGCAGTACTTCTTCCTATGAAATGACCATTAGCACAGGCTTAAAGCTGTTTTTGCAGGTAACTGCCAGAGGGCAGCAGCCTTTCTATGTTCCCCACCCTGGTAACTCGGGAAAAGCCCTTGCACCCTGTGGTGTTTCTCGGTTATAAATTAGCGTGGAGTGTGCCTGGACAAACCCACACAAGCTGATGTCTCCTTACTTTCGTTGGATTTTTAAATGTAAGTTTTATTTTTTATTGGAGTAATTTTCCACTGTGTACGTGGACCACTTCTACTTTGTGCATTCCTCGGTTGATGGACATTTTCATTGCTTCCAAGTGTTGGCTATGGTAAATATTGTTTTAGTGCAGGATTGCCTGCCTGTGACTTTTTGATTCTCATTTTCTCAGGTGATAGGCCAAGCAGTGGTTGTGATTGACTGACTGGTAGCACCGTGTTTCCCTTTTCAAAGCACCTCCTTTGTGTTTTCTTTAGTGGCACTTACCACGTCCCCTTTAGAATCGAGGGTACACATTTCTCCACAATCGTTTCAGCATTTATTGTTTGCAGCATTTATGCTAATGGCCCTTCTGGCTGCTGTGAGCTGATAGGTTTTTGTAATTTGGGTTTGCATGTCTCTGAAAATTCGTAAAACTCATCATTTTTCTCCGCCGTTTTCTTTTCTGTTAAAAAAAGGAAACAGTTGGGAGTACAATATAACTCTTGATATGGTCTTCTTGGAAGGTTGCCCTCTTTTGAATTTTTTGGTCAATTTTCCACCCCAGAATTTTTTTAGAGAGCAGGTGTCATTTACCGAACTGCAAGTTTGGTGAATATTTAGTGACCTTTAGCAATGGGTTTAAAGCTGATTTGTGGGAAGTGGCCTCAAGCAGGCAGCATTTCTCCATTCCCAAATCTGGGTACTAGGGCAGCAGAGCCTTTCTGGAAGTCGTGTTCCTAGGTTGTAAATTACGTTGGAATGTGCATGGAGAAACGCCCCTAAGTTTATGTCTCATTATTTCTTCTTGGTATAAAAATTTTTTTAAATTTGAGTAAAGCTTAGAATATTGTTTGTCCTAGGTGTACACAATCTGGTTCATTTGTAGATTATATATGTCTATTCAAGTACAGATCCTCTTCCCATGTAAAATGTTACACAGGGTTCTGCAGACCTCCCTTGCTATATGGTCGGTAGTTTTGAGATATGTATATGTGTTTGTATACATATAGTAACACTAATCTTAATTTATCCATTCCCCCCACCTTTCCTTTTAGATGAGCATAGTTTGTTTTCTAAGTCTGTGAGTGTGTCTCTCTGTGGAAATATGTTCATTTGTGTCAGTTATTAGATAACGCCTATAAGTGATATCATAGAATATAGGTCTTTTGCTTTCCGACTTACCTCATGATTCATGATTATCTAAAGACTCATTTGTGGTGCCTCAGAGAGCAATGGTTCATTGTTTTCCATGGCCAATATTCCATTGTGTACCTGGACCACTTCTTCTTTATCCATTCACCTCTTGTTGGATATTTTGATTGCTTCACGGTCTTGGCTATTGTGAATAAGGCTGCACTGCAGCTTTTGCGGCCTGTGTCTTCTCGATTCTTGTCTTCCCAGGTGAGAGGTCCAATGGTGTGCCTGCTGGATTGAATGGTACCTACATTTTTACTTTTAAACACAGCTCCTTTCTGTTCTCATTATTGGCTGTTATCCTTTTACGTCTCACCAGCAGGTTGAGGGTACACAGTTCTGTAAAACCCCTTCAGCATTTATTTTTTGTAGACTTTTTGCTGATGATCAGTCGACTGGTGTAAGTTGAAACTTTTTGTAGATTAGATTGCATGCGTCTAACACTCCCTGAGGTTGAGCTTTTATCCATGTTCCTTTTTTTTAAAAAAACAGTGTAAAACTTAACTCTTCATAATCTCTTCTTGAAACATTTGCCTGTTTTGAATTTTATTGTCCACTCCCTACTTCAGCACAATATTTTAGGGCAGGTGTTCTTTACAGCCCTGAGTCTTTGTGAATTTTAAGTGACCATTAGCTGTGAGTTTAAAGCTGCTCTTGCAGGTAACGGCCACAAGGTGGCATCATTTCTCCTTTACCAAATTTGGTTACGAGGGAAACAGAGCCTTAATGGAAGTGGTGTTCTAGGTTGTATATTAGAATGGAATATGCCAGGAAAAAGCCCTTTAAGTTTATGTCTCATTACTTCTTGTTCATATTTGTAATTTACGTTTTATTTTTTATCCCAGCAAATTTGATTACAATGGTTTGTTTGCTCTAGGTGTGCAAGATGTGGCTCTTTCACACATATACAGGTATCTATTCTTCCTCGCATCCTTTTCTCATGTAGGTTATGACGGAATGTTGAGTAGTCTTCTCCTGGTCTTCCGTACGTCTTTGGTGGTTATATATTTCACATGGTTTGTATATCTCTGTTAACCCCAATATGGTAATGTATCCAATCCTCATCCCTTTCTATTTGGTGAACCATAAGTTTTTAAATGAATCTGCGATTGCCTCTCTCTGTGGAAATATCTTCATTGGTATCAATTTTTAAGTAACTCCTAAAAGTGATATGATAGGATATGTGTCTTTTGCTTTCTCACTTACTACAGGTGGCGTGATTACGACTAGACTCATCTATGGTGCTGCAAATGGCATTGTTTCATTTTTTCACTACCTCATATTCCATCTGCACAGGTAGCAGTTCTTCTTTGTCCGCCCATCTGTCGGTGGACTTTTTGGTTACTTCCGTATCTTGGCTATTGTAATACTATGCAATGCAGATTTGCATACCTGTGTCCTTCCAATTCTGTCTTCTTAGTTTATAGGTCCAGGAATAGGTCTGCTGGATCCTATGGTAGCTCAATGTTTACCTTTTAAAGGCACCTCTATTCTGTTCTCTTTAGTGGCTCTTTCCAGGTTACGTCCCACATAAAGTTGAGGGTATGCATTTCTTCCCAGCACCTTCAGCATTTATTCTTTGTAGTTTTTGCTGATGGTTATTCTGAGTGGTGTGAGCTGATACCTCTTTGTGGTTGAATTTGCATGTGTCTCATAATGCGTTGAAATTGAGCTTTTAGACATGTCCTTTTTATTTTTCCAGCTATGATTAGAGCTTATTTCTTCAAAGTGTTTTCTTAAAGTATGTGTCACCATTTGAAATATTTTGGCCATTACCTCCCTCAAGACATTTTGAGGGCAAGTTTCATTTACAGTTCTGCAGTACTTGTTCCTATGAAATGACCATTAGCACGGGCTTTAAAGCTGCTTTTGCAGGTAACTGCCAGAGGGCAGCAGCCTTTCTATGTTCCCCACCCTGGTAACTAGGGAAAAGCCCTTGCGGCCTGTGGTGTTTCTCGGTTAAAAATTAGAGTGGAGTGTGCCTGGAGAAACCCACACAAGCTGATGTCTCCTTACTTTTGTTGGATTTTTAAATGTAATTTTTATTTTTTATTGGAGTAATTTTCCACTGTGTACGTGGACCACTTCTACTTTGTGCATTCCTCGGTTGATGGACATTTTCATTTCTTCCAAGTGTTGGCTATGGTAAATATTGTTGGAGTGCAGGATTGCCAGCCTGTGACTTTTTGATTCTCATTTTCTCAGGTGATAGGCCCAGCAGTGGGTGTGATTCATTGACTGGTAGCACCGTGTTTCCCTTTTCAAAGCACCTCCTTTGTGTTTTCATTAGTGGCTCTTACCACGTCCCCCTTAGAATCGAGGGTACGCATTTCTCCACAATCGCTTCAGCATTTATTGTTTGCAGCATTTATGCTAATGGCCCTACTGGCTGCTGTGAGCTGATAGGTTTTTGTAATTTGGGTTTGCATGTATTTGAAAATTCGTAAAATTCATTATTTTTCTCCGCCGTTTTCTTTTCTGTTACAAAAAGGAAACAAATGGGAGTACATTATAACTCTTGAAATTGTCTTCTTAGAAGGTTGCCCTCTTTTGAATTTTTTGGTCAATTTTCCACCCCAGAGTTTTTTTAGAGAGCAGGTGTCATTTCCCGAACTGCAAGTTTGGTGAATATTTATTGACCTTTAGAAATGGGTTTAAAGCTGCTGTTGTGGGAAGTGGCCTCAAGCAGGCAGCATTTCTCCATTCCCAAATCTGGTTTCTAGGGCAGCAGAGCCTTTCTGGAAGTCGTGTTCCTAGGTTGTAAATTACATTGGAATGTGCATGGAGAAACCCCCATAAGTTTATGTCTCATTATTTCTTCTTGGTTTTAAAATTTTTTTTAATTGTGGTAAAGCGTAGAATATTGTTTGTCCTAGGTGTACACAATCTGGTTCATTTGTAGATTATATATGTCTATTCAAGTACAGATCCTCTTCCCATGTAAAATGTTACAGAATGTTCCGCAGACCTCCCTTGCTATATGGTCGGTCTTTTTGAGATATGTATATAATATGTGTTTGTATACATATAGTAACACTAATCTTAATTTATCCATTCCCCCCACCTTTCCTTTTAGATGAGCATAGTTTGTTTTCTAAGTCTGTGAGTGTCTTTCTCTGTGGAAATATGTTCATTTGTGTCAGTTATTAGATAACGCCTATAAGTGATATCATAGAATATAGGTCTTTTGCTTTTGCACTTACCTCATGTTTCGTGATTATCTCCAGACTCATTTGTGGTGCCTCAGAGAGCAATGGTTCATTGTTTTCTATGGCTAATATTCCATTGTGTACATGGACCACTTCTTCTTTATCCATTCACCTCTTGTTGGATATTTTGATTGCTTCACGGTCTTGGCTATTGTGAATAAGGCTGCACTGCAGCTTTTGCGGCCTGTGTCTTCTCGATTCTTGTCTTCTCAGGTGAGAGGTCCAATGGCGTGCCTGCTGGATTGAATGGTATCTCCATTTTTACTTTTAAACACAGCTCCTTTCTATTCTCATTATTGGCTGTTACCCTTTTACGTCTCAACAGCAGGTAGAGGGTTCACAGTTCTCTAAAACCCCTTCAGCATTTATTGTTCATAGACTTTTTGCTGATGGTCAGTCGATTGGTGTAAGTTGAAAACTTTTTGTAGATTAGATTGCATGGGTCTAACACTCCCTGAGGTTGAGCTTTTATCCATTTTCCTTTTTTTTTAAAGAGCGTCAGTAAAACGTAACTCTTCATATTCTCTTCTTGAAACATTTGCCTGTTTTGAAATTTTTTGTCCATTCCCTACTTCAGCACAATTTTTTAGGGCAGGTGTCCTTTCAGCCCTGAGTCCTTGTGAATGTTAAGTGACCATTAGCTGTGACTTTAAAGCTGCTCTTGCAGGAAACGGCCACAAGGTGGCAGCATTTCTCCTTTACCAAATTTGGTTACTAGGGAAACAGAGCCTTAATGGAAGTGGTGATCTAGGTTGTAAATTAAAATGGAATGTGCCAGGAAAAAGCCCTTTAAGTTTATGTCTCATTACTTCTTGTTCATATTTGTAATTTACTTTTTATTTTTTATCCCAGCAAATTTGATTACAATGGTTTGTTTCTTCTTGGTGTGCAAGATGTGGTTCTTTCACACATATATGTGTATCTATTCTTCCTCGCATCCTTTTCCCATTTTGGTTACGACAGAATGTTGAGTAGTCTTCTCCTGGTCTTCCGTACGTCTTTGGTGGTTATATATTTCACATGGTTTGTATATCTCTGTTAACCCCAATATGGTAATGTATCCAATCCTGATCCCTTTCTATTTGGTGAACCATAAGTTTTCAAATGAATCTGCGATTGCCTCTCTCTGTTGAAATATCTTCATTGGTATCAATTTTTTAGTAACTCCTAAAAGTGGTATGATAGGATATGTGTCTTTTGCTTTCTCACTTACTACAGGTGGCATGATTACGTCTAGACCCATCTATGGTGCTGCAAATGGCATTGTTTCTTTTTTTTCACTAGCGAATATTCCATCTGTACATGGAGGTGTTCTTCTTTGTCCATCCATCTGTTGGTGGCCTTTTTGGTTACTTCCATATCTTGGCTATTGTAATACTGTGCAATGCAGATTTCCTGCCTCTGTCTTTCCAATTCTCTCCTCTTAGATTATAGGTCGAGGAGTGGGCCTGCTGGATCATATGGTAGCTCAATGTTTACCTTTTTAAGGCACCTCCATTCTGTTCTAGTTCGTGGCCCTTTCCAAGTTACGTCCCCCTTGAAGTTGAGGGTATGCATTTCTCAACAACACCTTCAGCATTTATTGTTTGTAGTTTTCTTGCTGGTGGTTATTCTGACAAGTGTGATCTGATACCTCTTTGTGGTTGAATTCGCACGTGCCTCATAATCCATTGAAAATGAGCTTGAAGGCATGTCCTTTTTTTATTTTTCAAGCTGTGATTACCCCTTAGTTCTTCAAAGTGTTCTCTTAAAGTATGTGTCACATTTTGAAATGTATTGGCCATTACCTCCCTCAAGACATTTTGAGGGCAGGTTTCATTTACAGTTCTGCAGTACTTCTTCCTATGAAATGACCATTAGCACAGGCTTAAAGCTGTTTTTGCAGGTAACTGCCAGAGGGCAGCAGCCTTTCTATGTTCCCCACCCTGGTAACTCGGGAAAAGCCCTTGCACCCTGTGGTGTTTCTCGGTTATAAATTAGCGTGGAGTGTGCCTGGACAAACCCACACAAGCTGATGTCTCCTTACTTTCGTTGGATTTTTAAATGTAAGTTTTATTTTTTATTGGAGTAATTTTCCACTGTGTACGTGGACCACTTCTACTTTGTGCATTCCTCGGTTGATGGACATTTTCATTGCTTCCAAGTGTTGGCTATGGTAAATATTGTTTTAGTGCAGGATTGCCTGCCTGTGACTTTTTGATTCTCATTTTCTCAGGTGATAGGCCAAGCAGTGGTTGTGATTGACTGACTGGTAGCACCGTGTTTCCCTTTTCAAAGCACCTCCTTTGTGTTTTCTTTAGTGGCACTTACCACGTCCCCTTTAGAATCGAGGGTACACATTTCTCCACAATCGTTTCAGCATTTATTGTTTGCAGCATTTATGCTAATGGCCCTTCTGGCTGCTGTGAGCTGATAGGTTTTTGTAATTTGGGTTTGCATGTCTCTGAAAATTCGTAAAACTCATCATTTTTCTCCGCCGTTTTCTTTTCTGTTAAAAAAAGGAAACAGTTGGGAGTACAATATAACTCTTGATATGGTCTTCTTGGAAGGTTGCCCTCTTTTGAATTTTTTGGTCAATTTTCCACCCCAGAATTTTTTTAGAGAGCAGGTGTCATTTACCGAACTGCAAGTTTGGTGAATATTTAGTGACCTTTAGCAATGGGTTTAAAGCTGATTTGTGGGAAGTGGCCTCAAGCAGGCAGCATTTCTCCATTCCCAAATCTGGGTACTAGGGCAGCAGAGCCTTTCTGGAAGTCGTGTTCCTAGGTTGTAAATTACGTTGGAATGTGCATGGAGAAACGCCCCTAAGTTTATGTCTCATTATTTCTTCTTGGTATAAAAATTTTTTTAAATTTGAGTAAAGCTTAGAATATTGTTTGTCCTAGGTGTACACAATCTGGTTCATTTGTAGATTATATATGTCTATTCAAGTACAGATCCTCTTCCCATGTAAAATGTTACACAGGGTTCTGCAGACCTCCCTTGCTATATGGTCGGTAGTTTTGAGATATGTATATGTGTTTGTATACATATAGTAACACTAATCTTAATTTATCCATTCCCCCCACCTTTCCTTTTAGATGAGCATAGTTTGTTTTCTAAGTCTGTGAGTGTGTCTCTCTGTGGAAATATGTTCATTTGTGTCAGTTATTAGATAACGCCTATAAGTGATATCATAGAATATAGGTCTTTTGCTTTCCGACTTACCTCATGATTCATGATTATCTAAAGACTCATTTGTGGTGCCTCAGAGAGCAATGGTTCATTGTTTTCCATGGCCAATATTCCATTGTGTACCTGGACCACTTCTTCTTTATCCATTCACCTCTTGTTGGATATTTTGATTGCTTCACGGTCTTGGCTATTGTGAATAAGGCTGCACTGCAGCTTTTGCGGCCTGTGTCTTCTCGATTCTTGTCTTCCCAGGTGAGAGGTCCAATGGTGTGCCTGCTGGATTGAATGGTACCTACATTTTTACTTTTAAACACAGCTCCTTTCTGTTCTCATTATTGGCTGTTATCCTTTTACGTCTCACCAGCAGGTTGAGGGTACACAGTTCTGTAAAACCCCTTCAGCATTTATTTTTTGTAGACTTTTTGCTGATGATCAGTCGACTGGTGTAAGTTGAAACTTTTTGTAGATTAGATTGCATGCGTCTAACACTCCCTGAGGTTGAGCTTTTATCCATGTTCCTTTTTTTTAAAAAAACAGTGTAAAACTTAACTCTTCATAATCTCTTCTTGAAACATTTGCCTGTTTTGAATTTTATTGTCCACTCCCTACTTCAGCACAATATTTTAGGGCAGGTGTTCTTTACAGCCCTGAGTCTTTGTGAATTTTAAGTGACCATTAGCTGTGAGTTTAAAGCTGCTCTTGCAGGTAACGGCCACAAGGTGGCATCATTTCTCCTTTACCAAATTTGGTTACGAGGGAAACAGAGCCTTAATGGAAGTGGTGTTCTAGGTTGTATATTAGAATGGAATATGCCAGGAAAAAGCCCTTTAAGTTTATGTCTCATTACTTCTTGTTCATATTTGTAATTTACGTTTTATTTTTTATCCCAGCAAATTTGATTACAATGGTTTGTTTGCTCTAGGTGTGCAAGATGTGGCTCTTTCACACATATACAGGTATCTATTCTTCCTCGCATCCTTTTCTCATGTAGGTTATGACGGAATGTTGAGTAGTCTTCTCCTGGTCTTCCGTACGTCTTTGGTGGTTATATATTTCACATGGTTTGTATATCTCTGTTAACCCCAATATGGTAATGTATCCAATCCTCATCCCTTTCTATTTGGTGAACCATAAGTTTTTAAATGAATCTGCGATTGCCTCTCTCTGTGGAAATATCTTCATTGGTATCAATTTTTAAGTAACTCCTAAAAGTGATATGATAGGATATGTGTCTTTTGCTTTCTCACTTACTACAGGTGGCGTGATTACGACTAGACTCATCTATGGTGCTGCAAATGGCATTGTTTCATTTTTTCACTACCTCATATTCCATCTGCACAGGTAGCAGTTCTTCTTTGTCCGCCCATCTGTCGGTGGACTTTTTGGTTACTTCCGTATCTTGGCTATTGTAATACTATGCAATGCAGATTTGCATACCTGTGTCCTTCCAATTCTGTCTTCTTAGTTTATAGGTCCAGGAATAGGTCTGCTGGATCCTATGGTAGCTCAATGTTTACCTTTTAAAGGCACCTCTATTCTGTTCTCTTTAGTGGCTCTTTCCAGGTTACGTCCCACATAAAGTTGAGGGTATGCATTTCTTCCCAGCACCTTCAGCATTTATTCTTTGTAGTTTTTGCTGATGGTTATTCTGAGTGGTGTGAGCTGATACCTCTTTGTGGTTGAATTTGCATGTGTCTCATAATGCGTTGAAATTGAGCTTTTAGACATGTCCTTTTTATTTTTCCAGCTATGATTAGAGCTTATTTCTTCAAAGTGTTTTCTTAAAGTATGTGTCACCATTTGAAATATTTTGGCCATTACCTCCCTCAAGACATTTTGAGGGCAAGTTTCATTTACAGTTCTGCAGTACTTGTTCCTATGAAATGACCATTAGCACGGGCTTTAAAGCTGCTTTTGCAGGTAACTGCCAGAGGGCAGCAGCCTTTCTATGTTCCCCACCCTGGTAACTAGGGAAAAGCCCTTGCGGCCTGTGGTGTTTCTCGGTTAAAAATTAGAGTGGAGTGTGCCTGGAGAAACCCACACAAGCTGATGTCTCCTTACTTTTGTTGGATTTTTAAATGTAATTTTTATTTTTTATTGGAGTAATTTTCCACTGTGTACGTGGACCACTTCTACTTTGTGCATTCCTCGGTTGATGGACATTTTCATTTCTTCCAAGTGTTGGCTATGGTAAATATTGTTGGAGTGCAGTATTGCCAGCCTGTGACTTTTTGATTCTCATTTTCTCAGGTGATAGGCCCAGCAGGGGGTGTGATTCATTGACTGGTAGCACCGTGTTTCCCTTTTCAAAGCACCTCCTTTGTGTTTTCATTAGTGGCTCTTACCACGTCCCCCTTAGAATCGAGGGTACGCATTTCTCCACAATCGCTTCAGCATTTATTGTTTGCAGCATTTATGCTAATGGCCCTACTGGCTGCTGTGAGCTGATAGGTTTTTGTAATTTGGGTTTGCATGTATTTGAAAATTCGTAAAATTCATTATTTTTCTCCGCCGTTTTCTTTTCTGTTACAAAAAGGAAACAAATGGGAGTACATTATAACTCTTGAAATTGTCTTCTTAGAAGGTTGCCCTCTTTTGAATTTTTTGGTCAATTTTCCACCCCAGAGTTTTTTTAGAGAGCAGGTGTCATTTCCCGAACTGCAAGTTTGGTGAATATTTATTGACCTTTAGAAATGGGTTTAAAGCTGCTGTTGTGGGAAGTGGCCTCAAGCAGGCAGCATTTCTCCATTCCCAAATCTGGTTTCTAGGGCAGCAGAGCCTTTCTGGAAGTCGTGTTCCTAGGTTGTAAATTACATTGGAATGTGCATGGAGAAACCCCCATAAGTTTATGTCTCATTATTTCTTCTTGGTTTTAAAATTTTTTTTAATTGTGGTAAAGCGTAGAATATTGTTTGTCCTAGGTGTACACAATCTGGTTCATTTGTAGATTATATATGTCTATTCAAGTACAGATCCTCTTCCCATGTAAAATGTTACAGAATGTTCCGCAGACCTCCCTTGCTATATGGTCGGTCTTTTTGAGATATGTATATAATATGTGTTTGTATACATATAGTAACACTAATCTTAATTTATCCATTCCCCCCACCTTTCCTTTTAGATGAGCATAGTTTGTTTTCTAAGTCTGTGAGTGTCTTTCTCTGTGGAAATATGTTCATTTGTGTCAGTTATTAGATAACGCCTATAAGTGATATCATAGAATATAGGTCTTTTGCTTTTGGACTTACCTCATGTTTCGTGATTATCTCCAGACTCATTTGTGGTGCCTCAGAGAGCAATGGTTCATTGTTTTCTATGGCTAATATTCCATTGTGTACATGGACCACTTCTTCTTTATCCATTCACCTCTTGTTGGATATTTTGATTGCTTCACGGTCTTGGCTATTGTGAATACTGCTGCACTGCAGCTTTTGCGGCCTGTGTCTTCTCGAATCTTGTCTTCTCAGGTGAGAGGTCCAATGGCGTGCCTGCTGGATTGAATGGTATCTCCATTTTTACTTTTAAACACAGCTCCTTTCTATTCTCATTATTGGCTGTTACCCTTTTACGTCTCAACAGCAGGTAGAGGGTTCACAGTTCTCTAAAACCCCTTCAGCATTTATTGTTCGTAGACTTTTTGCTGATGGTCAGTCGATTGGTGTAAGTTGAAAACTTTTTGTAGATTAGATTGCATGGGTCTAACACTCCCTGAGGTTGAGCTTTTATCCATTTTCCTTTTTTTTTAAAGAGCGTCAGTAAAACGTAACTCTTCATATTCTCTTCTTGAAACATTTGCCTGTTTTGAAATTTTTTGTCCATTCCCTACTTCAGCACAATTTTTTAGGGCAGGTGTCCTTTCAGCCCTGAGTCCTTGTGAATGTTAAGTGACCATTAGCTGTGACTTTAAAGCTGCTCTTGCAGGTAACGGCCACAAGGTGGCATCATTTCTCCTTTACCAAATTTGGTTACGAGGGAAACAGAGCCTTAATGGAAGTGGTGTTCTAGGTTGTATATTAGAATGGAATATGCCAGGAAAAAGCCCTTTAAGTTTATGTCTCATTACTTCTTGTTCATATTTGTAATTTACGTTTTATTTTTTATCCCAGCAAATTTGATTACAATGGTTTGTTTGCTCTAGGTGTGCAAGATGTGGTTCTTTCACACATATACAGGTATCTATTTTTCCTCGCATCCTTTTCCCATGTAGGTTATGGCACAATGTTGAGTAGTCTTCTCTTGGTCTTCCGTACGTCTTTGGTGGTTATATATTTCACATGGTTTGTATATCTCTGTTAACCCCAATATGGTAATGTATCCAATCCTCATCCCTTTCTATTTGGTGAACCATACGTTTTTAAATGAATCTGCGATTGCCTCTCTCTGTGGAAATATCTTCATTGGTATCAATTTTTAAGTAACTCCTAAAAGTGATATGATAGGATATGTGTCTTTTGCTTTCTCACTTACTACAGGTGGCGTGATTACGTCTAGACTCATCTATGGTGCTGCAAATGGCATTGTTTCATTTTTTTCAGTAGCGAATATTCCATCTGTACATGGAGGAGTTCTTCTGTCTCCGCCCATCTGTCGGTGGACTTTTTGGTTACTTCCGTATCTTGGCTATTGTAATACTATGCAATGCAGATTTGCATACCTGTGTCCTTCCAATTCTGTCTTCTTAGTTTATAGGTCCAGGAATAGGTCTGCTGGATCCTATGGTAGCTCAATGTTTACCTTTTAAAGGCACCTCTATTCTGTTCTCTTTAGTGGCTCTTTCCAGGTTACGTCCCACATAAAGTTGAGGGTATGCATTTCTTCCCAGCACCTTCAGCATTTATTCTTTGTAGTTTTTGCTGATGGTTATTCTGAGTGGTGTGAGCTGATACCTCTTTGTAGTTGAATTTGCATGTGTCTCATAATGCGTTGAAATTGAGCTTTTAGACATGTCCTTTTTATTTTTCCAGCTATGATTAGAACTTATTTCTTCAAAGTGTTTTCTTAAAGTATGTGTCACCATTTGAAATATTTTGGCCATTACCTCCCTCAAGACATTTTGAGGGCAAGTTTCATTTACAGTTCTGCAGTACTTGTTCCTATGAAATGACCATTAGCACGGGCTTTAAAGCTGCTTTTGCAGGTAACTGCCAGAGGGCAGCAGCCTTTCTATGTTCCCCACCCTGGTAACTAGGGAAAAGCCCTTGCGGCCTGTGGTGTTTCTCGGTTAAAAATTAGAGTGGAGTGTGCCTGGAGAAACCTACACAAGCTGATGTCTCCTTACTTTTGTTGGATTTTTAAATGTAATTTTTATTTTTTATTGGAGTAATATTCCACTGTATACGTGGACCACTTCTACTTTGTGCATTCCTCGGTTGATGGACATTTTCATTGCTTCCAAGTGTTGGCTATGGTAAATATTGTTGGAGTGCAGGATTGCCAGCCTGTGACTTTTTGATTCTCATTTTCTCAGGTGATAGGCCAAGCAGTGGTTGTGATTGACTGACTGGTAGCACCGTGTTTCCCTTTTCAAAGCACCTTCTTTGTGTTTTCATTAGTGGCACTTACCACGTCCCCTTTAGAATCGAGGGTACACATTTCTCCACAATCGTTTCAGCATTTATTGTTTGCAGCATTTATGCTAATGGCCCTTCTGGCTGCTGTGAGCTGATAGGTTTTTGTAATTTGGGTTTGCATGTCTCTGAAAATTCCTAAAACTCATTATTTTTCTCCGCCGTTTTCTTTTCTGTTAAAAAAAGGAAACAGTTGGGAGTACAATATAACTCTTGATATGGTCTTCTTGGAACGTTGCCCTCTTTTGAATTTTTTGATCAATTTTCCACCCAAGAATTTTTTTAGAGAGCAGGTGTCATTTACCGAACTGCAAGTTTGGTGAATATTTAGTGACCTTTAGCAATGGGTTTAAAGCTGATTTGTGGGAAGTGGCCTCAAGCAGGCAGCATTTCTCCATTCCCAAATCTGGGTACTAGGGCAGCAGAGCCTTTCTGGAAGTCGTGTTCCTAGGTTGTAAATTACGTTGGAATGTGCATGGAGAAACGCCCCTAAGTTTATGTCTCATTATTTCTTCTTGGTATAAAAGTTTTTTTAAATTGGAGTAAAGCTTAGAATATTGTTAGTCTTAGGTGTACACAATCTGGTTCATTTGTAGATTATATATGTCTATTCAAGTACAGATCCTCTTCCCATGTAAAATGTTACACAGGGTTCTGCAGACCTCCCTTGCTATATGGTCGGTAGTTTTGAGATATGTATATAATATGTGTTTGTATACATATAGTAACACTAATCTTAATTTATCCATTCCCCCCACCTTTCCTTTTAGATGAGCATAGTTTGTTTTCTAAGTCTGTGAGTGTGTATCTCTGTGGAAATATGTTCATTTGTGTCAGTTATTAGATAACGCCTATAAGTGATATCATAGAATATAGGTCTTTTGCTTTCCGACTTACCTCATGATTCATGATTCTCTCCAGACTCATTTGTGGTGCCTCAGAGAGCAATGGTTCATTGTTTTCCATGGCCAATATTCCATTGTGTACATGGACCACTTCGTCTTTATCCATTCACCTCTTGTTGGATATTTTGATTGCTTCACTGTCTTGGCTATTGTGAATAAGGCTGCACTGCAGCTTTTGCGGCCTGTGTCTTCTCGATTCTTGTCTTCTCAGGTGAGAGGTCCAATGGTGTGCCTGCTGGATTGAATGGTACCTACATTTTTACTTTTAAAAACAGCTCCTTTCTGTCCTCATTATTGGCTGTTATCCTTTTACGTCTCACCAGCAGGTTGAGGGTTCACAGTTCTGTAAAACCCCTTCAGCATTTATTTTTTGTAGACTTTTTGCTGATGGTCAGTCGACTGGTGTAAGTTGAAACTTTTTGTAGATTAGATTGCATGCGTCTAACACTCCCTGAGGTTGAGCTTTTATCCATGTTCCTTTTTTTTAAAAAAACAGTGTGAGTAAAACTTAACTCTTCATAATCTCTTCTTGAAACATTTGCCTGTTTTGAATTTTATTGTCCACACCCTACTTCAGCACAATATTTTAGGGCAGGTGTTCTTTACAGCCCTGAGTCTTTGTGAATTTTAAGTGACCATTAGCTGTGAGTTTAAAGCTGCTCTTGCAGGAAACGGCCACAAGGTGGCAGCATTTCTCCTTTACCAAATTTGGTTACGAGGGAAACAGAGCCTTAATGGAAGTGGTGTTCTAGGTTGTATATTAGAATGGAATATGCCAGGAAAAAGCCCTTTAAGTTTATGTCTCATTACTTCTTGTTCATATTTGTAATTTACGTTTTATTTTTTATCCCAGCAAATTTGATTACAATGGTTTGTTTGCTCTAGGTGTGCAAGATGTGGTTCTTTCACACATATACAGGTATCTATTCTTCCTCACATCCTTTTCTCATGTAGGTTATGACGGAATGTTGAGTAGTCTTCTCCTGGTCTTCCGTACGTCTTTGGTGGTTATATATTTCACATGGTTTGTATATCTCTGTTAACCCCAATATGGTAATGTATCCAATCCTCATCCCTTTCTATTTGGTGAACCATAAGTTTTTAAATGAATCTACGATTGCCTCTCAGAAGTGGTCCATGTACACAATGGAATATTAGCCATGGAAAACCTTGAAGCAATGCTCTTTGAGGCACCATAGATGAGCCTGGAGATAATCACAAAACATGAAGTAGGTCGGAAAGCCAAAGACCTATAGCCTATAGTATCACTTATGGCATTATCTAATAACTGACACAGATGAAAATATTTCCAAAGAGAAAGACACTCACAGGCTTAGAAAACAAACTATGCTCATCTAAAAGGAAAGGAGGGGGGAAATTGAGAAATGAAGATTAGTGTTACTATACATATACAAATACATATTATATCCATGTATCAAAAAGACCGAACATATAGCAAGGGAGGTCGACGGAACACTGTAATATTTTACATGGGAAGAGGATCTGTACATTCATAGACATACATAATGTACAAATGAACCAGATTGTGTACACCTAGGACAGACAATGTTCCAAACTTTACCCAGATTAAAAAAAATTTAAAAACCAAGAAGAAGTAATGAGACATAAACTTATGGGGATTTCTCCTGGCAAATTCCATTCTAATTTACAACCTAGGACAATGACTTCCAGAAAGGCTCTGCTGCCCTAGTACCCAGATTGGGGAATGGAGAAATGCTACCTCCTTGTGGCCGTTTCCCACAACAGCAGCTTTGAACCCACTGCAAAAGGTCACTAAATTTTCACCAACTTGCAGTTCTGTAAATGGCACCCGCCCTCCAGAAAATTTCTGCGGTCAAAAATCGACCAAAAAATTCAAAAGAGAGCAACCTTCGAAGAAGACAATTTCAAGAGCTATATTGTACTCACGGTTTTTTCTTTTAAGAGAAAAGACAAAGGCGTAGGAATATGATGAATTTTAAAAATTTTAATGACATGCATACCCATATTACAAAACCTATCAGCTCACAGCAGTCAGAATGGCCATTAGGAAAAATGCTGCAAAAAATAAATGGTGAAGGGAGTGTGGAGAAATGCGTACCCTCGGTTGTAAGGGGGGGCATGTAAAGAGCCACTAATGAAAACACAATGTAGGCGCTTTGAACAGGGAAACATTGAGCTACCAGTCAATCAATCAAAACCACTGCTTGGCCTATCACCTGAGAAAATGAGAATCAAAAAGTCACAGGTTGGCAAACCTGTACGCCAGCAAGATTTACCATAGCCAGCACTTGGAAGCAATGAAAATATCCATCAACCGAGGAATGCACCAAGAAGAAGTGGTCCACGTACACAATGGAATATTACTCTAATAATAAATATAAATTAAATTTAAAAACAAACAAAAGCAAGGAGACATCAACATTTGTGGGTTTATCCGGGCACATTGCACTCCAGTTTACAACCGAAGAACACCACTGGCCGTTAGGTCTGTTTCCCTGGTACCAGCATGGGGAACGTAGAAAGGCTGCCGCTCTCTGGCCGTTACCTGCAAAAGCAGGTTTAAAGCCTGAGCTAATGGTCACTTCATATGAACAAGTACTGCAGGGCTGTAAATGAAACCTGCCCTCAAAATATCTTGAGGGAGATAATGGCCAAAATATTTCAAATGGTGACACATACTTTAAGAAAACACTTTGAAGAAATAAGCTCTAATCACAGCTGGAAAAATAAAAAGGACATGTCTAAAAGCTCAATTTCAACGCATTATGAGACACATGCAAATTCAACCACAAAGAGGTATCAGCTCACACCACTCAGAATAACCATCAGCAAAAACTACAAAGAATAAATGCTGAAGGTGCTGGGAAGAAATGCATACCCTCAACTTTATGTGGGACGTAACCTGGAAAGAGCCACTAAAGAGAACAGAATAGAGGTGCCTTTAAAAGGTAAACATTTAGCTACCATAGCATCCAGCAGACCTATTCCTGGACCTATAAACTAAGAAGACAGAATTGGAAGGACACAGGTACGCAAATCTGCATTGCATAGTATTCCCATAGCCAAGATATGGAAGTAACCAGAAAGTCCACCGACAGATGGGCGGACAAAGAAGAACTGCTACATGTACAGATGGAATATGAGCTTGTGAAAAAATGAAACAATGCCATTTGCAGCACCATAGATGAGTCTAGATGTAATCACGCCACTTGGAGTAAGTGAGAAAGCGAAAGACCCATATCCTATCATATCACATATAGGTGTTACCTAAAAAATGATACAAACAAAGATATTTCCACAGAGAAACACTATCATAGCTTCATTAAAAAAACTTATGGTTCACCAAATGGAAAGGTGTGAGGATTGGATACATTACCATATTGAGGTTAACAGAGAGATACAAACACATGTGAAATATATAATCACCAAAGACCTACGCAATACCAAGAGGAGACTACTCAACATTGTGTCATAACCTACATGGGAAAAGGATCCGAAGAAGAATAGATATATGCGTATGTGTGAAAGAACCACATCTTTCACACTTAGAACAAACAAAACATTGTAATCAAGTTTGCTGTGATGAAAAATAAAAATTAATTTAAAAATACCAACAAGAAGTAATGAGACATAAACTTAAAGGGCTTTTTCCTCGCACATTCCATTCTAATTTACAACCTAGAACACCACTTCCAGTAAGGCTCTGTTGCCCTAGTAACCAGATTTGGTAAAGGAGAAATGCTGCCGCCTTGTGGCCGATTCCCGCAAGAGCAGCTTTTAACCCACAGCTAATGGTCACTTACCATTCACAAGGACTCAGGGCTGTAAAGGACACCTGCCCTAAAAAAGTGTGCTGAGGTAGGGAATGGATAAAAAAAAATTCAAAACACGCAGGATTTTCAAGATAGTATAAAGAGGTAAGTTTTACTCACTCTCTTTTTAAAGAAAGGAAAATGGATAAAAGTTCCACCTCAGGAAGTATGAGACTCATGCAATCTAATCTACAAAAAGTTTTCAACTCACACCAGTCGACTGACCATTGGCAAAAAGTCTACAAACAATAAATGCTGAAGAGGTTTTAGAGATCTGTGTACCCTGTAGCTGCTGGTGAGATGTAAAAGGGTTAAATGCTAATAATGCGAACAGAAAGGAGCTGCGCTGAAAAGGAAAAACTGAGGTACCTTTCAATCCAGCAGGATCACCAATGGGCCTCTCACCTGAGAAGACCAGAATGAAGAAGACCCGGGTTGCAAAAGCTGCACTGCAGCCTTATTCACAATAGACAAGACAGTGAAGCAACCAAAATGTCCATCAACAGATGAAAGGATAAAGAAAAAGTGGTCCATGTACACAATGAATACTAGCCATGGAAAACAGTGAAACACTGCTCTTTGAGGCACCATAGATGATCTTGGAGATAATCACAGAACATGAGGTAAGTCGGAAAGCAAAAGTCCTATATCCTATGATATCACTTATAGGCGTTATCTAATAACGGACACAAATGAACATATTTCCACAAAGAAAGTCAATCACAGACTTATTTAAAAAAAAAAAACTATGCTTATCTAAAAGGAAAGGTGGGGGGGATGGATAAATGAAGATTAGCGTTACCATATGTATACAAATACATATTATATACATATATCAAAAGGACCGACCCTATAGCAAGGAAGGTTTAGAGAACACTCTGTAATAATTTACAGGGGAAGAGGATCTCTACATAAACAGGTATATAGAATATGTAGATGAACCAGAGTGTGTACACCTTGGACAAGCAACATTCTAACCATTACCCCAATTGAAAAAATTAAAACAACGAACTAGGAGTAATGAGACATAAACTTGTGGGGGGTTTTCCTGGCACATTCCATCCAAATTTACAACCTAGGCAAACGACTTCCAGAACGGCTCTGCTGCCCTAGTACCCAGATTTGGGAATGGAGAAATGCTGCATCCTTGTGGCCGTTTCCCACAACAGCAGCTTTAAACCCACTGCCAAAGGTCACTAAATATTCACCAATGGCAGTTCTGTAAATGGCACCTGCCCTCCAAAAAATACTGAGGTCGAAAATCGACCAAAAAATTCTAGAGTGCAACCTTCCAAAAAGAAAATTTGAAGAGGTATATTATACTCACACTTTTTTTCTTTTTTCTTTTAACAGAAAAGTAAAAGGCGTGGAAAAATGATGAATTGTAGGAATTTTGACAGGCATGTAAACCCAAATTACAAAAACCTATCAGCTCACACCAGTCAGAATGGCCATCAACAAAAATCCTGCAAACAATATATGCTGACGTGATTGTGGAGAAATGCGTCCCCTCGATTCTAAGGGGGACGTGGTAAGAGTCACTAATGAAAGGACAATTGAGGTGCCTTGAAAAGGTAAACGTTGAGCTACCATAGCAGTCAATCAATCATACCCACTGCTGGGTCTATCACCTGAGAAAATGAAAATCAATAATCACAGGCTGGCAATCCTGCACTCCAGCAATATTTACCATAGGCAACACTTGGAAGCAACGGACATGTCCATCAACAGAGGAATGCACCAAGAAGAAGTGGTCCATGTACACAATGGAATATTAGCCATGGAAAACCTTGAAGCACTGCTCTTTGAGGCACCATAGATGAGCCTGGAGATAATCACAAAACATGAAGTAGGTCGGAAAGCCAAAGACCTATAGCCTATATTATCACTTATGGCATTATCTAATAACTGACACAGATGAAAATATTTCCAAAGAGAAAGACACTCACAGGCTTAGAAAACAAACTATGCTCATCTAAAAGGAAAGGAGGGGGGAAATTGAGAAATGAAGATTAGTGTTACTATACATATACAAATACATATTATATCCATGTATCAAAAAGACCGAACATATAGCAAGGGAGGTCGACGGAACACTGTAATATTTTACATGGGAAGAGGATCTGTACATTCATAGACATACATAATGTACAAATGAACCAGATTGTGTACACCTAGGACAGACAATGTTCCAAACTTTACCCAGATTAAAAAAAATTTAAAAACCAAGAAGAAGTAATGAGACATAAACTTATGGGGATTTCTCCTGGCAAATTCCATTCTAATTTACAACCTAGGACAATGACTTCCAGAAAGGCTCTGCTGCCCTAGTACCCAGATTGGGGAATGGAGAAATGCTACCTCCTTGTGGCCGTTTCCCACAACAGCAGCTTTGAACCCACTGCAAAAGGTCACTAAATTTTCACCAACTTGCAGTTCTGTAAATGGCACCCGCCCTCCAGAAAATTTCTGCGGTCAAAAATCGACCAAAAAATTCAAAAGAGAGCAACCTTCGAAGAAGACAATTTCAAGAGCTATATTGTACTCACGGTTTTTTCTTTTAAGAGAAAAGACAAAGGCGTAGGAATATGATGAATTTTAAAAATTTTAATGACATGCATACCCATATTACAAAACCTATCAGCTCACAGCAGTCAGAATGGCCATTAGGAAAAATGCTGCAAAAAATAAATGGTGAAGGGAGTGTGGAGAAATGCGTACCCTCGGTTGTAAGGGGGGGCATGTAAAGAGCCACTAATGAAAACACAATGTAGGCGCTTTGAACAGGGAAACATTGAGCTACCAGTCAATCAATCAAAACCACTGCTTGGCCTATCACCTGAGAAAATGAGAATCAAAAAGTCACAGGTTGGCAAACCTGTACGCCAGCAAGATTTACCATAGCCAGCACTTGGAAGCAATGAAAATATCCATCAACCGAGGAATGCACCAAGAAGAAGTGGTCCACGTACACAATGGAATATTACTCTAATAATAAATATAAATTAAATTTAAAAACAAACAAAAGCAAGGAGACATCAACATTTGTGGGTTTATCCGGGCACATTGCACTCCAGTTTACAACCGAAGAACACCACTGGCCGTTAGGTCTGTTTCCCTGGTACCAGCATGGGGAACGTAGAAAGGCTGCCGCTCTCTGGCCGTTACCTGCAAAAGCAGGTTTAAAGCCTGAGCTAATGGTCACTTCATATGAACAAGTACTGCAGGGCTGTAAATGAAACCTGCCCTCAAAATATCTTGAGGGAGATAATGGCCAAAATATTTCAAATGGTGACACATACTTTAAGAAAACACTTTGAAGAAATAAGCTCTAATCACAGCTGGAAAAATAAAAAGGACATGTCTAAAAGCTCAATTTCAACGCATTATGAGACACATGCAAATTCAACCACAAAGAGGTATCAGCTCACACCACTCAGAATAACCATCAGCAAAAACTACAAAGAATAAATGCTGAAGGTGCTGGGAAGAAATGCATACCCTCAACTTTATGTGGGACGTAACCTGGAAAGAGCCACTAAAGAGAACAGAATAGAGGTGCCTTTAAAAGGTAAACATTTAGCTACCATAGCATCCAGCAGACCTATTCCTGGACCTATAAACTAAGAAGACAGAATTGGAAGGACACAGGTACGCAAATCTGCATTGCATAGTATTCCCATAGCCAAGATATGGAAGTAACCAGAAAGTCCACCGACAGATGGGCGGACAAAGAAGAACTGCTACATGTACAGATGGAATATGAGCTTGTGAAAAAATGAAACAATGCCATTTGCAGCACCATAGATGAGTCTAGATGTAATCATGCCACTTGGAGTAAGTGAGAAAGCGAAAGACCCATATCCTATCATATCACATATAGGTGTTACCTAAAAAATGATACAAACAAAGATATTTCCACAGAGAAACACTATCATAGCTTCATTAAAAAAACTTATGGTTCACCAAATGGAAAGGTGTGAGGATTGGATACATTACCATATTGAGGTTAACAGAGAGATACAAACACATGTGAAATATATAATCACCAAAGACCTACGCAATACCAAGAGGAGACTACTCAACATTGTGTCATAACCTACATGGGAAAAGGATCCGAAGAAGAATAGATATATGCGTATGTGTGAAAGAACCACATCTTTCACACTTAGAACAAACAAAACATTGTAATCAAGTTTGCTGTGATGAAAAATAAAAATTAATTTAAAAATACCAACAAGAAGTAATGAGACATAAACTTAAAGGGCTTTTTCCTCGCACATTCCATTCTAATTTACAACCTAGAACACCACTTCCAGTAAGGCTCTGTTGCCCTAGTAACCAGATTTGGTAAAGGAGAAATGCTGCCGCCTTGTGGCCGATTCCCGCAAGAGCAGCTTTTAACCCACAGCTAATGGTCACTTACCATTCACAAGGACTCAGGGCTGTAAAGGACACCTGCCCTAAAAAAGTGTGCTGAGGTAGGGAATGGATAAAAAAAAATTCAAAACACGCAGGATTTTCAAGATAGTATAAAGAGGTAAGTTTTACTCACTCTCTTTTTAAAGAAAGGAAAATGGATAAAAGTTCCACCTCAGGAAGTATGAGACTCATGCAATCTAATCTACAAAAAGTTTTCAACTCACACCAGTCGACTGACCATTGGCAAAAAGTCTACAAACAATAAATGCTGAAGAGGTTTTAGAGATCTGTGTACCCTGTAGCTGCTGGTGAGATGTAAAAGGGTTAAATGCTAATAATGCGAACAGAAAGGAGCTGCGCTGAAAAGGAAAAACTGAGGTACCTTTCAATCCAGCAGGATCACCAATGGGCCTCTCACCTGAGAAGACCAGAATGAAGAAGACCCGGGTTGCAAAAGCTGCACTGCAGCCTTATTCACAATAGACAAGACAGTGAAGCAACCAAAATGTCCATCAACAGATGAAAGGATAAAGAAAAAGTGGTCCATGTACACAATGAATACTAGCCATGGAAAACAGTGAAACACTGCTCTTTGAGGCACCATAGATGATCTTGGAGATAATCACAGAACATGAGGTAAGTCGGAAAGCAAAAGTCCTATATCCTATGATATCACTTATAGGCGTTATCTAATAACGGACACAAATGAACATATTTCCACAAAGAAAGTCAATCACAGACTTATTTAAAAAAAAAAAACTATGCTTATCTAAAAGGAAAGGTGGGGGGGATGGATAAATGAAGATTAGCGTTACCATATGTATACAAATACATATTATATACATATATCAAAAGGACCGACCCTATAGCAAGGAAGGTTTAGAGAACACTCTGTAATAATTTACAGGGGAAGAGGATCTCTACATAAACAGGTATATAGAATATGTAGATGAACCAGAGTGTGTACACCTTGGACAAGCAACATTCTAACCATTACCCCAATTGAAAAAATTAAAACAACGAACTAGGAGTAATGAGACATAAACTTGTGGGGGGTTTTCCTGGCACATTCCATCCAAATTTACAACCTAGGCAAACGACTTCCAGAACGGCTCTGCTGCCCTAGTACCCAGATTTGGGAATGGAGAAATGCTGCATCCTTGTGGCCGTTTCCCACAACAGCAGCTTTAAACCCACTGCCAAAGGTCACTAAATATTCACCAATGGCAGTTCTGTAAATGGCACCTGCCCTCCAAAAAATACTGAGGTCGAAAATCGACCAAAAAATTCTAGAGTGCAACCTTCCAAAAAGAAAATTTGAAGAGGTATATTATACTCACACTTTTTTTCTTTTTTCTTTTAACAGAAAAGTAAAAGGCGTGGAAAAATGATGAATTGTAGGAATTTTGACAGGCATGTAAACCCAAATTACAAAAACCTATCAGCTCACACCAGTCAGAATGGCCATCAACAAAAATCCTGCAAACAATATATGCTGACGTGATTGTGGAGAAATGCGTCCCCTCGATTCTAAGGGGGACGTGGTAAGAGTCACTAATGAAAGGACAATTGAGGTGCCTTGAAAAGGTAAACGTTGAGCTACCATAGCAGTCAATCAATCATACCCACTGCTGGGTCTATCACCTGAGAAAATGAAAATCAATAATCACAGGCTGGCAATCCTGCACTCCAGCAATATTTACCATAGGCAACACTTGGAAGCAACGGACATGTCCATCAACAGAGGAATGCACCAAGAAGAAGTGGTCCATGTACACAATGGAATATTAGCCATGGAAAACCTTGAAGCACTGCTCTTTGAGGCACCATAGATGAGCCTGGAGATAATCACAAAACATGAAGTAGGTCGGAAAGCCAAAGACCTATAGCCTATATTATCACTTATGGCATTATCTAATAACTGACACAGATGAAAATATTTCCAAAGAGAAAGACACTCACAGGCTTAGAAAACAAACTATGCTCATCTAAAAGGAAAGGAGGGGGGAAATTGAGAAATGAAGATTAGTGTTACTATACATATACAAATACATATTATATCCATGTATCAAAAAGACCGAACATATAGCAAGGGAGGTCGACGGAACACTGTAATATTTTACATGGGAAGAGGATCTGTACATTCATAGACATACATAATGTACAAATGAACCAGATTGTGTACACCTAGGACAGACAATGTTCCAAACTTTACCCAGATTAAAAAAAATTTAAAAACCAAGAAGAAGTAATGAGACATAAACTTATGGGGATTTCTCCTGGCAAATTCCATTCTAATTTACAACCTAGGACAATGACTTCCAGAAAGGCTCTGCTGCCCTAGTACCCAGATTGGGGAATGGAGAAATGCTACCTCCTTGTGGCCGTTTCCCACAACAGCAGCTTTGAACCCACTGCAAAAGGTCACTAAATTTTCACCAACTTGCAGTTCTGTAAATGGCACCCGCCCTCCAGAAAATTTCTGCGGTCAAAAATCGACCAAAAAATTCAAAAGAGAGCAACCTTCGAAGAAGACAATTTCAAGAGCTATATTGTACTCACGGTTTTTTCTTTTAAGAGAAAAGACAAAGGCGTAGGAATATGATGAATTTTAAAAATTTTAATGACATGCATACCCATATTACAAAACCTATCAGCTCACAGCAGTCAGAATGGCCATTAGGAAAAATGCTGCAAAAAATAAATGGTGAAGGGAGTGTGGAGAAATGCGTACCCTCGGTTGTAAGGGGGGGCATGTAAAGAGCCACTAATGAAAACACAATGTAGGCGCTTTGAACAGGGAAACATTGAGCTACCAGTCAATCAATCAAAACCACTGCTTGGCCTATCACCTGAGAAAATGAGAATCAAAAAGTCACAGGTTGGCAAACCTGTACGCCAGCAAGATTTACCATAGCCAGCACTTGGAAGCAATGAAAATATCCATCAACCGAGGAATGCACCAAGAAGAAGTGGTCCACGTACACAATGGAATATTACTCTAATAATAAATATAAATTAAATTTAAAAACAAACAAAAGCAAGGAGACATCAACATTTGTGGGTTTATCCGGGCACATTGCACTCCAGTTTACAACCGAAGAACACCACTGGCCGTTAGGTCTGTTTCCCTGGTACCAGCATGGGGAACGTAGAAAGGCTGCCGCTCTCTGGCCGTTACCTGCAAAAGCAGGTTTAAAGCCTGAGCTAATGGTCACTTCATATGAACAAGTACTGCAGGGCTGTAAATGAAACCTGCCCTCAAAATATCTTGAGGGAGATAATGGCCAAAATATTTCAAATGGTGACACATACTTTAAGAAAACACTTTGAAGAAATAAGCTCTAATCACAGCTGGAAAAATAAAAAGGACATGTCTAAAAGCTCAATTTCAACGCATTATGAGACACATGCAAATTCAACCACAAAGAGGTGTCAGCTCACACCACTCAGAATAACCATCAGCAAAAACTACAAAGAATAAATGCTGAAGGTGCTGGGAAGAAATGCATACCCTCAACTTTATGTGGGACGTAACCTGGAAAGAGCCACTAAAGAGAACAGAATAGAGGTGCCTTTAAAAGGTAAACATTTAGCTACCATAGCATCCAGCAGACCTATTCCTGGACCTATAAACTAAGAAGACAGAATTGGAAGGACACAGGTACGCAAATCTGCATTGCATAGTATTCCCATAGCCAAGATATGGAAGTAACCAGAAAGTCCACCGACAGATGGGCGGACAAAGAAGAACTGCTACATGTACAGATGGAATATGAGCTTGTGAAAAAATGAAACAATGCCATTTGCAGCACCATAGATGAGTCTAGATGTAATCATGCCACTTGGAGTAAGTGAGAAAGCGAAAGACCCATATCCTATCATATCACATATAGGTGTTACCTAAAAAATGATACAAACAAAGATATTTCCACAGAGAAACACTATCATAGCTTCATTAAAAAAACTTATGGTTCACCAAATGGAAAGGTGTGAGGATTGGATACATTACCATATTGAGGTTAACAGAGAGATACAAACACATGTGAAATATATAATCACCAAAGACCTACGCAATACCAAGAGGAGACTACTCAACATTGTGTCATAACCTACATGGGAAAAGGATCCGAAGAAGAATAGATATATGCGTATGTGTGAAAGAACCACATCTTTCACACTTAGAACAAACAAAACATTGTAATCAAGTTTGCTGTGATGAAAAATAAAAATTAATTTAAAAATACCAACAAGAAGTAATGAGACATAAACTTAAAGGGCTTTTTCCTCGCACATTCCATTCTAATTTACAACCTAGAACACCACTTCCAGTAAGGCTCTGTTGCCCTAGTAACCAGATTTGGTAAAGGAGAAATGCTGCCGCCTTGTGGCCGATTCCCGCAAGAGCAGCTTTTAACCCACAGCTAATGGTCACTTACCATTCACAAGGACTCAGGGCTGTAAAGGACACCTGCCCTAAAAAAGTGTGCTGAGGTAGGGAATGGATAAAAAAAAATTCAAAACACGCAGGATTTTCAAGATAGTATAAAGAGGTAAGTTTTACTCACTCTCTTTTTAAAGAAAGGAAAATGGATAAAAGTTCCACCTCAGGAAGTATGAGACTCATGCAATCTAATCTACAAAAAGTTTTCAACTCACACCAGTCGACTGACCATTGGCAAAAAGTCTACAAACAATAAATGCTGAAGAGGTTTTAGAGATCTGTGTACCCTGTAGCTGCTGGTGAGATGTAAAAGGGTTAAATGCTAATAATGCGAACAGAAAGGAGCTGCGCTGAAAAGGAAAAACTGAGGTACCTTTCAATCCAGCAGGATCACCAATGGGCCTCTCACCTGAGAAGACCAGAATGAAGAAGACCCGGGTTGCAAAAGCTGCACTGCAGCCTTATTCACAATAGACAAGACAGTGAAGCAACCAAAATGTCCATCAACAGATGAAAGGATAAAGAAAAAGTGGTCCATGTACACAATGAATACTAGCCATGGAAAACAGTGAAACACTGCTCTTTGAGGCACCATAGATGATCTTGGAGATAATCACAGAACATGAGGTAAGTCGGAAAGCAAAAGTCCTATATCCTATGATATCACTTATAGGCGTTATCTAATAACGGACACAAATGAACATATTTCCACAAAGAAAGTCAATCACAGACTTATTTAAAAAAAAAAAACTATGCTTATCTAAAAGGAAAGGTGGGGGGGATGGATAAATGAAGATTAGCGTTACCATATGTATACAAATACATATTATATACATATATCAAAAGGACCGACCCTATAGCAAGGAAGGTTTAGAGAACACTCTGTAATAATTTACAGGGGAAGAGGATCTCTACATAAACAGGTATATAGAATATGTAGATGAACCAGAGTGTGTACACCTTGGACAAGCAACATTCTAACCATTACCCCAATTGAAAAAATTAAAACAACGAACTAGGAGTAATGAGACATAAACTTGTGGGGGGTTTTCCTGGCACATTCCATCCAAATTTACAACCTAGGCAAACGACTTCCAGAACGGCTCTGCTGCCCTAGTACCCAGATTTGGGAATGGAGAAATGCTGCATCCTTGTGGCCGTTTCCCACAACAGCAGCTTTAAACCCACTGCCAAAGGTCACTAAATATTCACCAATGGCAGTTCTGTAAATGGCACCTGCCCTCCAAAAAATACTGAGGTCGAAAATCGACCAAAAAATTCTAGAGTGCAACCTTCCAAAAAGAAAATTTGAAGAGGTATATTATACTCACACTTTTTTTCTTTTTTCTTTTAACAGAAAAGTAAAAGGCGTGGAAAAATGATGAATTGTAGGAATTTTGACAGGCATGTAAACCCAAATTACAAAAACCTATCAGCTCACACCAGTCAGAATGGCCATCAACAAAAATCCTGCAAACAATATATGCTGACGTGATTGTGGAGAAATGCGTCCCCTCGATTCTAAGGGGGACGTGGTAAGAGTCACTAATGAAAGGACAATTGAGGTGCCTTGAAAAGGTAAACGTTGAGCTACCATAGCAGTCAATCAATCATACCCACTGCTGGGTCTATCACCTGAGAAAATGAAAATCAATAATCACAGGCTGGCAATCCTGCACTCCAGCAATATTTACCATAGGCAACACTTGGAAGCAACGGACATGTCCATCAACAGAGGAATGCACCAAGAAGAAGTGGTCCATGTACACAATGGAATATTAGCCATGGAAAACCTTGAAGCACTGCTCTTTGAGGCACCATAGATGAGCCTGGAGATAATCACAAAACATGAAGTAGGTCGGAAAGCCAAAGACCTATAGCCTATATTATCACTTATGGCATTATCTAATAACTGACACAGATGAAAATATTTCCAAAGAGAAAGACACTCACAGGCTTAGAAAACAAACTATGCTCATCTAAAAGGAAAGGAGGGGGGAAATTGAGAAATGAAGATTAGTGTTACTATACATATACAAATACATATTATATCCATGTATCAAAAAGACCGAACATATAGCAAGGGAGGTCGACGGAACACTGTAATATTTTACATGGGAAGAGGATCTGTACATTCATAGACATACATAATGTACAAATGAACCAGATTGTGTACACCTAGGACAGACAATGTTCCAAACTTTACCCAGATTAAAAAAAATTTAAAAACCAAGAAGAAGTAATGAGACATAAACTTATGGGGATTTCTCCTGGCAAATTCCATTCTAATTTACAACCTAGGACAATGACTTCCAGAAAGGCTCTGCTGCCCTAGTACCCAGATTGGGGAATGGAGAAATGCTACCTCCTTGTGGCCGTTTCCCACAACAGCAGCTTTGAACCCACTGCAAAAGGTCACTAAATTTTCACCAACTTGCAGTTCTGTAAATGGCACCCGCCCTCCAGAAAATTTCTGCGGTCAAAAATCGACCAAAAAATTCAAAAGAGAGCAACCTTCGAAGAAGACAATTTCAAGAGCTATATTGTACTCACGGTTTTTTCTTTTAAGAGAAAAGACAAAGGCGTAGGAATATGATGAATTTTAAAAATTTTAATGACATGCATACCCATATTACAAAACCTATCAGCTCACAGCAGTCAGAATGGCCATTAGGAAAAATGCTGCAAAAAATAAATGGTGAAGGGAGTGTGGAGAAATGCGTACCCTCGGTTGTAAGGGGGGGCATGTAAAGAGCCACTAATGAAAACACAATGTAGGCGCTTTGAACAGGGAAACATTGAGCTACCAGTCAATCAATCAAAACCACTGCTTGGCCTATCACCTGAGAAAATGAGAATCAAAAAGTCACAGGTTGGCAAACCTGTACGCCAGCAAGATTTACCATAGCCAGCACTTGGAAGCAATGAAAATATCCATCAACCGAGGAATGCACCAAGAAGAAGTGGTCCACGTACACAATGGAATATTACTCTAATAATAAATATAAATTAAATTTAAAAACAAACAAAAGCAAGGAGACATCAACATTTGTGGGTTTATCCGGGCACATTGCACTCCAGTTTACAACCGAAGAACACCACTGGCCGTTAGGTCTGTTTCCCTGGTACCAGCATGGGGAACGTAGAAAGGCTGCCGCTCTCTGGCCGTTACCTGCAAAAGCAGGTTTAAAGCCTGAGCTAATGGTCACTTCATATGAACAAGTACTGCAGGGCTGTAAATGAAACCTGCCCTCAAAATATCTTGAGGGAGATAATGGCCAAAATATTTCAAATGGTGACACATACTTTAAGAAAACACTTTGAAGAAATAAGCTCTAATCACAGCTGGAAAAATAAAAAGGACATGTCTAAAAGCTCAATTTCAACGCATTATGAGACACATGCAAATTCAACCACAAAGAGGTATCAGCTCACACCACTCAGAATAACCATCAGCAAAAACTACAAAGAATAAATGCTGAAGGTGCTGGGAAGAAATGCATACCCTCAACTTTATGTGGGACGTAACCTGGAAAGAGCCACTAAAGAGAACAGAATAGAGGTGCCTTTAAAAGGTAAACATTTAGCTACCATAGCATCCAGCAGACCTATTCCTGGACCTATAAACTAAGAAGACAGAATTGGAAGGACACAGGTACGCAAATCTGCATTGCATAGTATTCCCATAGCCAAGATATGGAAGTAACCAGAAAGTCCACCGACAGATGGGCGGACAAAGAAGAACTGCTACATGTACAGATGGAATATGAGCTTGTGAAAAAATGAAACAATGCCATTTGCAGCACCATAGATGAGTCTAGATGTAATCATGCCACTTGGAGTAAGTGAGAAAGCGAAAGACCCATATCCTATCATATCACATATAGGTGTTACCTAAAAAATGATACAAACAAAGATATTTCCACAGAGAAACACTATCATAGCTTCATTAAAAAAACTTATGGTTCACCAAATGGAAAGGTGTGAGGATTGGATACATTACCATATTGAGGTTAACAGAGAGATACAAACACATGTGAAATATATAATCACCAAAGACCTACGCAATACCAAGAGGAGACTACTCAACATTGTGTCATAACCTACATGGGAAAAGGATCCGAAGAAGAATAGATATATGCGTATGTGTGAAAGAACCACATCTTTCACACTTAGAACAAACAAAACATTGTAATCAAGTTTGCTGTGATGAAAAATAAAAATTAATTTAAAAATACCAACAAGAAGTAATGAGACATAAACTTAAAGGGCTTTTTCCTCGCACATTCCATTCTAATTTACAACCTAGAACACCACTTCCAGTAAGGTTCTGTTGCCCTAGTAACCAGATTTGGTAAAGGAGAAATGCTGCCGCCTTGTGGCCGATTCCCGCAAGAGCAGCTTTTAACCCACAGCTAATGGTCACTTACCATTCACAAGGACTCAGGGCTGTAAAGGACACCTGCCCTAAAAAAGTGTGCTGAGGTAGGGAATGGATAAAAAAAAATTCAAAACACGCAGGATTTTCAAGATAGTATAAAGAGGTAAGTTTTACTCACTCTCTTTTTAAAGAAAGGAAAATGGATAAAAGTTCCACCTCAGGAAGTATGAGACTCATGCAATCTAATCTACAAAAAGTTTTCAACTCACACCAGTCGACTGACCATTGGCAAAAAGTCTACAAACAATAAATGCTGAAGAGGTTTTAGAGATCTGTGTACCCTGTAGCTGCTGGTGAGATGTAAAAGGGTTAAATGCTAATAATGCGAACAGAAAGGAGCTGCGCTGAAAAGGAAAAACTGAGGTACCTTTCAATCCAGCAGGATCACCAATGGGCCTCTCACCTGAGAAGACCAGAATGAAGAAGACCCGGGTTGCAAAAGCTGCACTGCAGCCTTATTCACAATAGACAAGACAGTGAAGCAACCAAAATGTCCATCAACAAATGAAAGGATAAAGAAAAAGTGGTCCATGTACACAATGAATACTAGCCATGGAAAACAGTGAAACACTGCTCTTTGAGGCACCATAGATGATCTTGGAGATAATCACAGAACATGAGGTAAGTCGGAAAGCAAAAGTCCTATATCCTATGATATCACTTATAGGCGTTATCTAATAACGGACACAAATGAACATATTTCCACAAAGAAAGTCAATCACAGACTTATTTAAAAAAAAAAAACTATGCTTATCTAAAAGGAAAGGTGGGGGGGATGGATAAATGAAGATTAGCGTTACCATATGTATACAAATACATATTATATACATATATCAAAAGGACCGACCCTATAGCAAGGAAGGTTTAGAGAACACTCTGTAATAATTTACAGGGGAAGAGGATCTCTACATAAACAGGTATATAGAATATGTAGATGAACCAGAGTGTGTACACCTTGGACAAGCAACATTCTAACCATTACCCCAATTGAAAAAATTAAAACAACGAACTAGGAGTAATGAGACATAAACTTGTGGGGGGTTTTCCTGGCACATTCCATCCAAATTTACAACCTAGGCAAACGACTTCCAGAACGGCTCTGCTGCCCTAGTACCCAGATTTGGGAATGGAGAAATGCTGCATCCTTGTGGCCGTTTCCCACAACAGCAGCTTTAAACCCACTGCCAAAGGTCACTAAATATTCACCAATGGCAGTTCTGTAAATGGCACCTGCCCTCCAAAAAATACTGAGGTCGAAAATCGACCAAAAAATTCTAGAGTGCAACCTTCCAAAAAGAAAATTTGAAGAGGTATATTATACTCACACTTTTTTTCTTTTTTCTTTTAACAGAAAAGTAAAAGGCGTGGAAAAATGATGAATTGTAGGAATTTTGACAGGCATGTAAACCCAAATTACAAAAACCTATCAGCTCACACCAGTCAGAATGGCCATCAACAAAAATCCTGCAAACAATATATGCTGACGTGATTGTGGAGAAATGCGTCCCCTCGATTCTAAGGGGGACGTGGTAAGAGTCACTAATGAAAGGACAATTGAGGTGCCTTGAAAAGGTAAACGTTGAGCTACCATAGCAGTCAATCAATCATACCCACTGCTGGGTCTATCACCTGAGAAAATGAAAATCAATAATCACAGGCTGGCAATCCTGCACTCCAGCAATATTTACCATAGGCAACACTTGGAAGCAACGGACATGTCCATCAACAGAGGAATGCACCAAGAAGAAGTGGTCCATGTACACAATGGAATATTAGCCATGGAAAACCTTGAAGCACTGCTCTTTGAGGCACCATAGATGAGCCTGGAGATAATCACAAAACATGAAGTAGGTCGGAAAGCCAAAGACCTATAGCCTATATTATCACTTATGGCATTATCTAATAACTGACACAGATGAAAATATTTCCAAAGAGAAAGACACTCACAGGCTTAGAAAACAAACTATGCTCATCTAAAAGGAAAGGAGGGGGGAAATTGAGAAATGAAGATTAGTGTTACTATACATATACAAATACATATTATATCCATGTATCAAAAAGACCGAACATATAGCAAGGGAGGTCGACGGAACACTGTAATATTTTACATGGGAAGAGGATCTGTACATTCATAGACATACATAATGTACAAATGAACCAGATTGTGTACACCTAGGACAGACAATGTTCCAAACTTTACCCAGATTAAAAAAAATTTAAAAACCAAGAAGAAGTAATGAGACATAAACTTATGGGGATTTCTCCTGGCAAATTCCATTCTAATTTACAACCTAGGACAATGACTTCCAGAAAGGCTCTGCTGCCCTAGTACCCAGATTGGGGAATGGAGAAATGCTACCTCCTTGTGGCCGTTTCCCACAACAGCAGCTTTGAACCCACTGCAAAAGGTCACTAAATTTTCACCAACTTGCAGTTCTGTAAATGGCACCCGCCCTCCAGAAAATTTCTGCGGTCAAAAATCGACCAAAAAATTCAAAAGAGAGCAACCTTCGAAGAAGACAATTTCAAGAGCTATATTGTACTCACGGTTTTTTCTTTTAAGAGAAAAGACAAAGGCGTAGGAATATGATGAATTTTAAAAATTTTAATGACATGCATACCCATATTACAAAACCTATCAGCTCACAGCAGTCAGAATGGCCATTAGGAAAAATGCTGCAAAAAATAAATGGTGAAGGGAGTGTGGAGAAATGCGTACCCTCGGTTGTAAGGGGGGGCATGTAAAGAGCCACTAATGAAAACACAATGTAGGCGCTTTGAACAGGGAAACATTGAGCTACCAGTCAATCAATCAAAACCACTGCTTGGCCTATCACCTGAGAAAATGAGAATCAAAAAGTCACAGGTTGGCAAACCTGTACGCCAGCAAGATTTACCATAGCCAGCACTTGGAAGCAATGAAAATATCCATCAACCGAGGAATGCACCAAGAAGAAGTGGTCCACGTACACAATGGAATATTACTCTAATAATAAATATAAATTAAATTTAAAAACAAACAAAAGCAAGGAGACATCAACATTTGTGGGTTTATCCGGGCACATTGCACTCCAGTTTACAACCGAAGAACACCACTGGCCGTTAGGTCTGTTTCCCTGGTACCAGCATGGGGAACGTAGAAAGGCTGCCGCTCTCTGGCCGTTACCTGCAAAAGCAGGTTTAAAGCCTGAGCTAATGGTCACTTCATATGAACAAGTACTGCAGGGCTGTAAATGAAACCTGCCCTCAAAATATCTTGAGGGAGATAATGGCCAAAATATTTCAAATGGTGACACATACTTTAAGAAAACACTTTGAAGAAATAAGCTCTAATCACAGCTGGAAAAATAAAAAGGACATGTCTAAAAGCTCAATTTCAACGCATTATGAGACACATGCAAATTCAACCACAAAGAGGTATCAGCTCACACCACTCAGAATAACCATCAGCAAAAACTACAAAGAATAAATGCTGAAGGTGCTGGGAAGAAATGCATACCCTCAACTTTATGTGGGACGTAACCTGGAAAGAGCCACTAAAGAGAACAGAATAGAGGTGCCTTTAAAAGGTAAACATTTAGCTACCATAGCATCCAGCAGACCTATTCCTGGACCTATAAACTAAGAAGACAGAATTGGAAGGACACAGGTACGCAAATCTGCATTGCATAGTATTCCCATAGCCAAGATATGGAAGTAACCAGAAAGTCCACCGACAGATGGGCGGACAAAGAAGAACTGCTACATGTACAGATGGAATATGAGCTTGTGAAAAAATGAAACAATGCCATTTGCAGCACCATAGATGAGTCTAGATGTAATCATGCCACTTGGAGTAAGTGAGAAAGCGAAAGACCCATATCCTATCATATCACATATAGGTGTTACCTAAAAAATGATACAAACAAAGATATTTCCACAGAGAAACACTATCATAGCTTCATTAAAAAAACTTATGGTTCACCAAATGGAAAGGTGTGAGGATTGGATACATTACCATATTGAGGTTAACAGAGAGATACAAACACATGTGAAATATATAATCACCAAAGACCTACGCAATACCAAGAGGAGACTACTCAACATTGTGTCATAACCTACATGGGAAAAGGATCCGAAGAAGAATAGATATATGCGTATGTGTGAAAGAACCACATCTTTCACACTTAGAACAAACAAAACATTGTAATCAAGTTTGCTGTGATGAAAAATAAAAATTAATTTAAAAATACCAACAAGAAGTAATGAGACATAAACTTAAAGGGCTTTTTCCTCGCACATTCCATTCTAATTTACAACCTAGAACACCACTTCCAGTAAGGCTCTGTTGCCCTAGTAACCAGATTTGGTAAAGGAGAAATGCTGCCGCCTTGTGGCCGATTCCCGCAAGAGCAGCTTTTAACCCACAGCTAATGGTCACTTACCATTCACAAGGACTCAGGGCTGTAAAGGACACCTGCCCTAAAAAAGTGTGCTGAGGTAGGGAATGGATAAAAAAAAATTCAAAACACGCAGGATTTTCAAGATAGTATAAAGAGGTAAGTTTTACTCACTCTCTTTTTAAAGAAAGGAAAATGGATAAAAGTTCCACCTCAGGAAGTATGAGACTCATGCAATCTAATCTACAAAAAGTTTTCAACTCACACCAGTCGACTGACCATTGGCAAAAAGTCTACAAACAATAAATGCTGAAGAGGTTTTAGAGATCTGTGTACCCTGTAGCTGCTGGTGAGATGTAAAAGGGTTAAATGCTAATAATGCGAACAGAAAGGAGCTGCGCTGAAAAGGAAAAACTGAGGTACCTTTCAATCCAGCAGGATCACCAATGGGCCTCTCACCTGAGAAGACCAGAATGAAGAAGACCCGGGTTGCAAAAGCTGCACTGCAGCCTTATTCACAATAGACAAGACAGTGAAGCAACCAAAATGTCCATCAACAGATGAAAGGATAAAGAAAAAGTGGTCCATGTACACAATGAATACTAGCCATGGAAAACAGTGAAACACTGCTCTTTGAGGCACCATAGATGATCTTGGAGATAATCACAGAACATGAGGTAAGTCGGAAAGCAAAAGTCCTATATCCTATGATATCACTTATAGGCGTTATCTAATAACGGACACAAATGAACATATTTCCACAAAGAAAGTCAATCACAGACTTATTTAAAAAAAAAACTATGCTTATCTAAAAGGAAAGGTGGGGGGGATGGATAAATGAAGATTAGCGTTACCATATGTATACAAATACATATTATATACATATATCAAAAGGACCGACCCTATAGCAAGGAAGGTTTAGAGAACACTCTGTAATAATTTACAGGGGAAGAGGATCTCTACATAAACAGGTATATAGAATATGTAGATGAACCATAGTGTGTACACCTTGGACAAGCAACATTCTAACCATTACCCCAATTGAAAAAATTAAAACAACGAACTAGGAGTAATGAGACATAAACTTGTGGGGGGTTTTCCTGGCACATTCCATCCAAATTTACAACCTAGGCAAACGACTTCCAGAACGGCTCTGCTGCCCTAGTACCCAGATTTGGGAATGGAGAAATGCTGCATCCTTGTGGCCGTTTCCCACAACAGCAGCTTTAAACCCACTGCCAAAGGTCACTAAATATTCACCAATGGCAGTTCTGTAAATGGCACCTGCCCTCCAAAAAATACTGAGGTCGAAAATCGACCAAAAAATTCTAGAGTGCAACCTTCCAAAAAGAAAATTTGAAGAGGTATATTATACTCACACTTTTTTTCTTTTTTCTTTTAACAGAAAAGTAAAAGGCGTGGAAAAATGATGAATTGTAGGAATTTTGACAGGCATGTAAACCCAAATTACAAAAACCTATCAGCTCACACCAGTCAGAATGGCCATCAACAAAAATCCTGCAAACAATATATGCTGACGTGATTGTGGAGAAATGCGTCCCCTCGATTCTAAGGGGGACGTGGTAAGAGTCACTAATGAAAGGACAATTGAGGTGCCTTGAAAAGGTAAACGTTGAGCTACCATAGCAGTCAATCAATCATACCCACTGCTGGGTCTATCACCTGAGAAAATGAAAATCAATAATCACAGGCTGGCAATCCTGCACTCCAGCAATATTTACCATAGGCAACACTTGGAAGCAACGGACATGTCCATCAACAGAGGAATGCACCAAGAAGAAGTGGTCCATGTACACAATGGAATATTAGCCATGGAAAACCTTGAAGCACTGCTCTTTGAGGCACCATAGATGAGCCTGGAGATAATCACAAAACATGAAGTAGGTCGGAAAGCCAAAGACCTATAGCCTATATTATCACTTATGGCATTATCTAATAACTGACACAGATGAAAATATTTCCAAAGAGAAAGACACTCACAGGCTTAGAAAACAAACTATGCTCATCTAAAAGGAAAGGAGGGGGGAAATTGAGAAATGAAGATTAGTGTTACTATACATATACAAATACATATTATATCCATGTATCAAAAAGACCGAACATATAGCAAGGGAGGTCGACGGAACACTGTAATATTTTACATGGGAAGAGGATCTGTACATTCATAGACATACATAATGTACAAATGAACCAGATTGTGTACACCTAGGACAGACAATGTTCCAAACTTTACCCAGATTAAAAAAAATTTAAAAACCAAGAAGAAGTAATGAGACATAAACTTATGGGGATTTCTCCTGGCAAATTCCATTCTAATTTACAACCTAGGACAATGACTTCCAGAAAGGCTCTGCTGCCCTAGTACCCAGATTGGGGAATGGAGAAATGCTACCTCCTTGTGGCCGTTTCCCACAACAGCAGCTTTGAACCCACTGCAAAAGGTCACTAAATTTTCACCAACTTGCAGTTCTGTAAATGGCACCCGCCCTCCAGAAAATTTCTGCGGTCAAAAATCGACCAAAAAATTCAAAAGAGAGCAACCTTCGAAGAAGACAATTTCAAGAGCTATATTGTACTCACGGTTTTTTCTTTTAAGAGAAAAGACAAAGGCGTAGGAATATGATGAATTTTAAAAATTTTAATGACATGCATACCCATATTACAAAACCTATCAGCTCACAGCAGTCAGAATGGCCATTAGGAAAAATGCTGCAAAAAATAAATGGTGAAGGGAGTGTGGAGAAATGCGTACCCTCGGTTGTAAGGGGGGGCATGTAAAGAGCCACTAATGAAAACACAATGTAGGCGCTTTGAACAGGGAAACATTGAGCTACCAGTCAATCAATCAAAACCACTGCTTGGCCTATCACCTGAGAAAATGAGAATCAAAAAGTCACAGGTTGGCAAACCTGTACGCCAGCAAGATTTACCATAGCCAGCACTTGGAAGCAATGAAAATATCCATCAACCGAGGAATGCACCAAGAAGAAGTGGTCCACGTACACAATGGAATATTACTCTAATAATAAATATAAATTAAATTTAAAAACAAACAAAAGCAAGGAGACATCAACATTTGTGGGTTTATCCGGGCACATTGCACTCCAGTTTACAACCGAAGAACACCACTGGCCGTTAGGTCTGTTTCCCTGGTACCAGCATGGGGAACGTAGAAAGGCTGCCGCTCTCTGGCCGTTACCTGCAAAAGCAGGTTTAAAGCCTGAGCTAATGGTCACTTCATATGAACAAGTACTGCAGGGCTGTAAATGAAACCTGCCCTCAAAATATCTTGAGGGAGATAATGGCCAAAATATTTCAAATGGTGACACATACTTTAAGAAAACACTTTGAAGAAATAAGCTCTAATCACAGCTGGAAAAATAAAAAGGACATGTCTAAAAGCTCAATTTCAACGCATTATGAGACACATGCAAATTCAACCACAAAGAGGTGTCAGCTCACACCACTCAGAATAACCATCAGCAAAAACTACAAAGAATAAATGCTGAAGGTGCTGGGAAGAAATGCATACCCTCAACTTTATGTGGGACGTAACCTGGAAAGAGCCACTAAAGAGAACAGAATAGAGGTGCCTTTAAAAGGTAAACATTTAGCTACCATAGCATCCAGCAGACCTATTCCTGGACCTATAAACTAAGAAGACAGAATTGGAAGGACACAGGTACGCAAATCTGCATTGCATAGTATTCCCATAGCCAAGATATGGAAGTAACCAGAAAGTCCACCGACAGATGGGCGGACAAAGAAGAACTGCTACATGTACAGATGGAATATGAGCTTGTGAAAAAATGAAACAATGCCATTTGCAGCACCATAGATGAGTCTAGATGTAATCATGCCACTTGGAGTAAGTGAGAAAGCGAAAGACCCATATCCTATCATATCACATATAGGTGTTACCTAAAAAATGATACAAACAAAGATATTTCCACAGAGAAACACTATCATAGCTTCATTAAAAAAACTTATGGTTCACCAAATGGAAAGGTGTGAGGATTGGATACATTACCATATTGAGGTTAACAGAGAGATACAAACACATGTGAAATATATAATCACCAAAGACCTACGCAATACCAAGAGGAGACTACTCAACATTGTGTCATAACCTACATGGGAAAAGGATCCGAAGAAGAATAGATATATGCGTATGTGTGAAAGAACCACATCTTTCACACTTAGAACAAACAAAACATTGTAATCAAGTTTGCTGTGATGAAAAATAAAAATTAATTTAAAAATACCAACAAGAAGTAATGAGACATAAACTTAAAGGGCTTTTTCCTCGCACATTCCATTCTAATTTACAACCTAGAACACCACTTCCAGTAAGGTTCTGTTGCCCTAGTAACCAGATTTGGTAAAGGAGAAATGCTGCCGCCTTGTGGCCGATTCCCGCAAGAGCAGCTTTTAACCCACAGCTAATGGTCACTTACCATTCACAAGGACTCAGGGCTGTAAAGGACACCTGCCCTAAAAAAGTGTGCTGAGGTAGGGAATGGATAAAAAAAAATTCAAAACACGCAGGATTTTCAAGATAGTATAAAGAGGTAAGTTTTACTCACTCTCTTTTTAAAGAAAGGAAAATGGATAAAAGTTCCACCTCAGGAAGTATGAGACTCATGCAATCTAATCTACAAAAAGTTTTCAACTCACACCAGTCGACTGACCATTGGCAAAAAGTCTACAAACAATAAATGCTGAAGAGGTTTTAGAGATCTGTGTACCCTGTAGCTGCTGGTGAGATGTAAAAGGGTTAAATGCTAATAATGCGAACAGAAAGGAGCTGCGCTGAAAAGGAAAAACTGAGGTACCTTTCAATCCAGCAGGATCACCAATGGGCCTCTCACCTGAGAAGACCAGAATGAAGAAGACCCGGGTTGCAAAAGCTGCACTGCAGCCTTATTCACAATAGACAAGACAGTGAAGCAACCAAAATGTCCATCAACAAATGAAAGGATAAAGAAAAAGTGGTCCATGTACACAATGAATACTAGCCATGGAAAACAGTGAAACACTGCTCTTTGAGGCACCATAGATGATCTTGGAGATAATCACAGAACATGAGGTAAGTCGGAAAGCAAAAGTCCTATATCCTATGATATCACTTATAGGCGTTATCTAATAACGGACACAAATGAACATATTTCCACAAAGAAAGTCAATCACAGACTTATTTAAAAAAAAAAAACTATGCTTATCTAAAAGGAAAGGTGGGGGGGATGGATAAATGAAGATTAGCGTTACCATATGTATACAAATACATATTATATACATATATCAAAAGGACCGACCCTATAGCAAGGAAGGTTTAGAGAACACTCTGTAATAATTTACAGGGGAAGAGGATCTCTACATAAACAGGTATATAGAATATGTAGATGAACCAGAGTGTGTACACCTTGGACAAGCAACATTCTAACCATTACCCCAATTGAAAAAATTAAAACAACGAACTAGGAGTAATGAGACATAAACTTGTGGGGGGTTTTCCTGGCACATTCCATCCAAATTTACAACCTAGGCAAACGACTTCCAGAACGGCTCTGCTGCCCTAGTACCCAGATTTGGGAATGGAGAAATGCTGCATCCTTGTGGCCGTTTCCCACAACAGCAGCTTTAAACCCACTGCCAAAGGTCACTAAATATTCACCAATGGCAGTTCTGTAAATGGCACCTGCCCTCCAAAAAATACTGAGGTCGAAAATCGACCAAAAAATTCTAGAGTGCAACCTTCCAAAAAGAAAATTTGAAGAGGTATATTATACTCACACTTTTTTTCTTTTTTCTTTTAACAGAAAAGTAAAAGGCGTGGAAAAATGATGAATTGTAGGAATTTTGACAGGCATGTAAACCCAAATTACAAAAACCTATCAGCTCACACCAGTCAGAATGGCCATCAACAAAAATCCTGCAAACAATATATGCTGACGTGATTGTGGAGAAATGCGTCCCCTCGATTCTAAGGGGGACGTGGTAAGAGTCACTAATGAAAGGACAATTGAGGTGCCTTGAAAAGGTAAACGTTGAGCTACCATAGCAGTCAATCAATCATACCCACTGCTGGGTCTATCACCTGAGAAAATGAAAATCAATAATCACAGGCTGGCAATCCTGCACTCCAGCAATATTTACCATAGGCAACACTTGGAAGCAACGGACATGTCCATCAACAGAGGAATGCACCAAGAAGAAGTGGTCCATGTACACAATGGAATATTAGCCATGGAAAACCTTGAAGCACTGCTCTTTGAGGCACCATAGATGAGCCTGGAGATAATCACAAAACATGAAGTAGGTCGGAAAGCCAAAGACCTATAGCCTATATTATCACTTATGGCATTATCTAATAACTGACACAGATGAAAATATTTCCAAAGAGAAAGACACTCACAGGCTTAGAAAACAAACTATGCTCATCTAAAAGGAAAGGAGGGGGGAAATTGAGAAATGAAGATTAGTGTTACTATACATATACAAATACATATTATATCCATGTATCAAAAAGACCGAACATATAGCAAGGGAGGTCGACGGAACACTGTAATATTTTACATGGGAAGAGGATCTGTACATTCATAGACATACATAATGTACAAATGAACCAGATTGTGTACACCTAGGACAGACAATGTTCCAAACTTTACCCAGATTAAAAAAAATTTAAAAACCAAGAAGAAGTAATGAGACATAAACTTATGGGGATTTCTCCTGGCAAATTCCATTCTAATTTACAACCTAGGACAATGACTTCCAGAAAGGCTCTGCTGCCCTAGTACCCAGATTGGGGAATGGAGAAATGCTACCTCCTTGTGGCCGTTTCCCACAACAGCAGCTTTGAACCCACTGCAAAAGGTCACTAAATTTTCACCAACTTGCAGTTCTGTAAATGGCACCCGCCCTCCAGAAAATTTCTGCGGTCAAAAATCGACCAAAAAATTCAAAAGAGAGCAACCTTCGAAGAAGACAATTTCAAGAGCTATATTGTACTCACGGTTTTTTCTTTTAAGAGAAAAGACAAAGGCGTAGGAATATGATGAATTTTAAAAATTTTAATGACATGCATACCCATATTACAAAACCTATCAGCTCACAGCAGTCAGAATGGCCATTAGGAAAAATGCTGCAAAAAATAAATGGTGAAGGGAGTGTGGAGAAATGCGTACCCTCGGTTGTAAGGGGGGGCATGTAAAGAGCCACTAATGAAAACACAATGTAGGCGCTTTGAACAGGGAAACATTGAGCTACCAGTCAATCAATCAAAACCACTGCTTGGCCTATCACCTGAGAAAATGAGAATCAAAAAGTCACAGGTTGGCAAACCTGTACGCCAGCAAGATTTACCATAGCCAGCACTTGGAAGCAATGAAAATATCCATCAACCGAGGAATGCACCAAGAAGAAGTGGTCCACGTACACAATGGAATATTACTCTAATAATAAATATAAATTAAATTTAAAAACAAACAAAAGCAAGGAGACATCAACATTTGTGGGTTTATCCGGGCACATTGCACTCCAGTTTACAACCGAAGAACACCACTGGCCGTTAGGTCTGTTTCCCTGGTACCAGCATGGGGAACGTAGAAAGGCTGCCGCTCTCTGGCCGTTACCTGCAAAAGCAGGTTTAAAGCCTGAGCTAATGGTCACTTCATATGAACAAGTACTGCAGGGCTGTAAATGAAACCTGCCCTCAAAATATCTTGAGGGAGATAATGGCCAAAATATTTCAAATGGTGACACATACTTTAAGAAAACACTTTGAAGAAATAAGCTCTAATCACAGCTGGAAAAATAAAAAGGACATGTCTAAAAGCTCAATTTCAACGCATTATGAGACACATGCAAATTCAACCACAAAGAGGTATCAGCTCACACCACTCAGAATAACCATCAGCAAAAACTACAAAGAATAAATGCTGAAGGTGCTGGGAAGAAATGCATACCCTCAACTTTATGTGGGACGTAACCTGGAAAGAGCCACTAAAGAGAACAGAATAGAGGTGCCTTTAAAAGGTAAACATTTAGCTACCATAGCATCCAGCAGACCTATTCCTGGACGTATAAACTAAGAAGACAGAATTGGAAGGACACAGGTACGCAAATCTGCATTGCATAGTATTCCCATAGCCAAGATATGGAAGTAACCAGAAAGTCCACCGACAGATGGGCGGACAAAGAAGAACTGCTACATGTACAGATGGAATATGAGCTTGTGAAAAAATGAAACAATGCCATTTGCAGCACCATAGATGAGTCTAGATGTAATCATGCCACTTGGAGTAAGTGAGAAAGCGAAAGACCCATATCCTATCATATCACATATAGGTGTTACCTAAAAAATGATACAAACAAAGATATTTCCACAGAGAAACACTATCATAGCTTCATTAAAAAAACTTATGGTTCACCAAATGGAAAGGTGTGAGGATTGGATACATTACCATATTGAGGTTAACAGAGAGATACAAACACATGTGAAATATATAATCACCAAAGACCTACGCAATACCAAGAGGAGACTACTCAACATTGTGTCATAACCTACATGGGAAAAGGATCCGAAGAAGAATAGATATATGCGTATGTGTGAAAGAACCACATCTTTCACACTTAGAACAAACAAAACATTGTAATCAAGTTTGCTGTGATGAAAAATAAAAATTAATTTAAAAATACCAACAAGAAGTAATGAGACATAAACTTAAAGGGCTTTTTCCTCGCACATTCCATTCTAATTTACAACCTAGAACACCACTTCCAGTAAGGCTCTGTTGCCCTAGTAACCAGATTTGGTAAAGGAGAAATGCTGCCGCCTTGTGGCCGATTCCCGCAAGAGCAGCTTTTAACCCACAGCTAATGGTCACTTACCATTCACAAGGACTCAGGGCTGTAAAGGACACCTGCCCTAAAAAAGTGTGCTGAGGTAGGGAATGGATAAAAAAAAATTCAAAACACGCAGGATTTTCAAGATAGTATAAAGAGGTAAGTTTTACTCACTCTCTTTTTAAAGAAAGGAAAATGGATAAAAGTTCCACCTCAGGAAGTATGAGACTCATGCAATCTAATCTACAAAAAGTTTTCAACTCACACCAGTCGACTGACCATTGGCAAAAAGTCTACAAACAATAAATGCTGAAGAGGTTTTAGAGATCTGTGTACCCTGTAGCTGCTGGTGAGATGTAAAAGGGTTAAATGCTAATAATGCGAACAGAAAGGAGCTGCGCTGAAAAGGAAAAACTGAGGTACCTTTCAATCCAGCAGGATCACCAATGGGCCTCTCACCTGAGAAGACCAGAATGAAGAAGACCCGGGTTGCAAAAGCTGCACTGCAGCCTTATTCACAATAGACAAGACAGTGAAGCAACCAAAATGTCCATCAACAGATGAAAGGATAAAGAAAAAGTGGTCCATGTACACAATGAATACTAGCCATGGAAAACAGTGAAACACTGCTCTTTGAGGCACCATAGATGATCTTGGAGATAATCACAGAACATGAGGTAAGTCGGAAAGCAAAAGTCCTATATCCTATGATATCACTTATAGGCGTTATCTAATAACGGACACAAATGAACATATTTCCACAAAGAAAGTCAATCACAGACTTATTTAAAAAAAAAAAACTATGCTTATCTAAAAGGAAAGGTGGGGGGGATGGATAAATGAAGATTAGCGTTACCATATGTATACAAATACATATTATATACATATATCAAAAGGACCGACCCTATAGCAAGGAAGGTTTAGAGAACACTCTGTAATAATTTACAGGGGAAGAGGATCTCTACATAAACAGGTATATAGAATATGTAGATGAACCAGAGTGTGTACACCTTGGACAAGCAACATTCTAACCATTACCCCAATTGAAAAAATTAAAACAACGAACTAGGAGTAATGAGACATAAACTTGTGGGGGGTTTTCCTGGCACATTCCATCCAAATTTACAACCTAGGCAAACGACTTCCAGAACGGCTCTGCTGCCCTAGTACCCAGATTTGGGAATGGAGAAATGCTGCATCCTTGTGGCCGTTTCCCACAACAGCAGCTTTAAACCCACTGCCAAAGGTCACTAAATATTCACCAATGGCAGTTCTGTAAATGGCACCTGCCCTCCAAAAAATACTGAGGTCGAAAATCGACCAAAAAATTCTAGAGTGCAACCTTCCAAAAAGAAAATTTGAAGAGGTATATTATACTCACACTTTTTTTCTTTTTTCTTTTAACAGAAAAGTAAAAGGCGTGGAAAAATGATGAATTGTAGGAATTTTGACAGGCATGTAAACCCAAATTACAAAAACCTATCAGCTCACACCAGTCAGAATGGCCATCAACAAAAATCCTGCAAACAATATATGCTGACGTGATTGTGGAGAAATGCGTCCCCTCGATTCTAAGGGGGACGTGGTAAGAGTCACTAATGAAAGGACAATTGAGGTGCCTTGAAAAGGTAAACGTTGAGCTACCATAGCAGTCAATCAATCATACCCACTGCTGGGTCTATCACCTGAGAAAATGAAAATCAATAATCACAGGCTGGCAATCCTGCACTCCAGCAATATTTACCATAGGCAACACTTGGAAGCAACGGACATGTCCATCAACAGAGGAATGCACCAAGAAGAAGTGGTCCATGTACACAATGGAATATTAGCCATGGAAAACCTTGAAGCACTGCTCTTTGAGGCACCATAGATGAGCCTGGAGATAATCACAAAACATGAAGTAGGTCGGAAAGCCAAAGACCTATAGCCTATATTATCACTTATGGCATTATCTAATAACTGACACAGATGAAAATATTTCCAAAGAGAAAGACACTCACAGGCTTAGAAAACAAACTATGCTCATCTAAAAGGAAAGGAGGGGGGAAATTGAGAAATGAAGATTAGTGTTACTATACATATACAAATACATATTATATCCATGTATCAAAAAGACCGAACATATAGCAAGGGAGGTCGACGGAACACTGTAATATTTTACATGGGAAGAGGATCTGTACATTCATAGACATACATAATGTACAAATGAACCAGATTGTGTACACCTAGGACAGACAATGTTCCAAACTTTACCCAGATTAAAAAAAATTTAAAAACCAAGAAGAAGTAATGAGACATAAACTTATGGGGATTTCTCCTGGCAAATTCCATTCTAATTTACAACCTAGGACAATGACTTCCAGAAAGGCTCTGCTGCCCTAGTACCCAGATTGGGGAATGGAGAAATGCTACCTCCTTGTGGCCGTTTCCCACAACAGCAGCTTTGAACCCACTGCAAAAGGTCACTAAATTTTCACCAACTTGCAGTTCTGTAAATGGCACCCGCCCTCCAGAAAATTTCTGCGGTCAAAAATCGACCAAAAAATTCAAAAGAGAGCAACCTTCGAAGAAGACAATTTCAAGAGCTATATTGTACTCACGGTTTTTTCTTTTAAGAGAAAAGACAAAGGCGTAGGAATATGATGAATTTTAAAAATTTTAATGACATGCATACCCATATTACAAAACCTATCAGCTCACAGCAGTCAGAATGGCCATTAGGAAAAATGCTGCAAAAAATAAATGGTGAAGGGAGTGTGGAGAAATGCGTACCCTCGGTTGTAAGGGGGGGCATGTAAAGAGCCACTAATGAAAACACAATGTAGGCGCTTTGAACAGGGAAACATTGAGCTACCAGTCAATCAATCAAAACCACTGCTTGGCCTATCACCTGAGAAAATGAGAATCAAAAAGTCACAGGTTGGCAAACCTGTACGCCAGCAAGATTTACCATAGCCAGCACTTGGAAGCAATGAAAATATCCATCAACCGAGGAATGCACCAAGAAGAAGTGGTCCACGTACACAATGGAATATTACTCTAATAATAAATATAAATTAAATTTAAAAACAAACAAAAGCAAGGAGACATCAACATTTGTGGGTTTATCCGGGCACATTGCACTCCAGTTTACAACCGAAGAACACCACTGGCCGTTAGGTCTGTTTCCCTGGTACCAGCATGGGGAACGTAGAAAGGCTGCCGCTCTCTGGCCGTTACCTGCAAAAGCAGGTTTAAAGCCTGAGCTAATGGTCACTTCATATGAACAAGTACTGCAGGGCTGTAAATGAAACCTGCCCTCAAAATATCTTGAGGGAGATAATGGCCAAAATATTTCAAATGGTGACACATACTTTAAGAAAACACTTTGAAGAAATAAGCTCTAATCACAGCTGGAAAAATAAAAAGGACATGTCTAAAAGCTCAATTTCAACGCATTATGAGACACATGCAAATTCAACCACAAAGAGGTGTCAGCTCACACCACTCAGAATAACCATCAGCAAAAACTACAAAGAATAAATGCTGAAGGTGCTGGGAAGAAATGCATACCCTCAACTTTATGTGGGACGTAACCTGGAAAGAGCCACTAAAGAGAACAGAATAGAGGTGCCTTTAAAAGGTAAACATTTAGCTACCATAGCATCCAGCAGACCTATTCCTGGACCTATAAACTAAGAAGACAGAATTGGAAGGACACAGGTACGCAAATCTGCATTGCATAGTATTCCCATAGCCAAGATATGGAAGTAACCAGAAAGTCCACCGACAGATGGGCGGACAAAGAAGAACTGCTACATGTACAGATGGAATATGAGCTTGTGAAAAAATGAAACAATGCCATTTGCAGCACCATAGATGAGTCTAGATGTAATCATGCCACTTGGAGTAAGTGAGAAAGCGAAAGACCCATATCCTATCATATCACATATAGGTGTTACCTAAAAAATGATACAAACAAAGATATTTCCACAGAGAAACACTATCATAGCTTCATTAAAAAAAACTTATGGTTCACCAAATGGAAAGGTGTGAGGATTGGATACATTACCATATTGAGGTTAACAGAGAGATACAAACACATGTGAAATATATAATCACCAAAGACCTACGCAATACCAAGAGGAGACTACTCAACATTGTGTCATAACCTACATGGGAAAAGGATCCGAAGAAGAATAGATATATGCGTATGTGTGAAAGAACCACATCTTTCACACTTAGAACAAACAAAACATTGTAATCAAGTTTGCTGTGATGAAAAATAAAAATTAATTTAAAAATACCAACAAGAAGTAATGAGACATAAACTTAAAGGGCTTTTTCCTCGCACATTCCATTCTAATTTACAACCTAGAACACCACTTCCAGTAAGGTTCTGTTGCCCTAGTAACCAGATTTGGTAAAGGAGAAATGCTGCCGCCTTGTGGCCGATTCCCGCAAGAGCAGCTTTTAACCCACAGCTAATGGTCACTTACCATTCACAAGGACTCAGGGCTGTAAAGGACACCTGCCCTAAAAAAGTGTGCTGAGGTAGGGAATGGATAAAAAAAAATTCAAAACACGCAGGATTTTCAAGATAGTATAAAGAGGTAAGTTTTACTCACTCTCTTTTTAAAGAAAGGAAAATGGATAAAAGTTCCACCTCAGGAAGTATGAGACTCATGCAATCTAATCTACAAAAAGTTTTCAACTCACACCAGTCGACTGACCATTGGCAAAAAGTCTACAAACAATAAATGCTGAAGAGGTTTTAGAGATCTGTGTACCCTGTAGCTGCTGGTGAGATGTAAAAGGGTTAAATGCTAATAATGCGAACAGAAAGGAGCTGCGCTGAAAAGGAAAAACTGAGGTACCTTTCAATCCAGCAGGATCACCAATGGGCCTCTCACCTGAGAAGACCAGAATGAAGAAGACCCGGGTTGCAAAAGCTGCACTGCAGCCTTATTCACAATAGACAAGACAGTGAAGCAACCAAAATGTCCATCAACAGATGAAAGGATAAAGAAAAAGTGGTCCATGTACACAATGAATACTAGCCATGGAAAACAGTGAAACACTGCTCTTTGAGGCACCATAGATGATCTTGGAGATAATCACAGAACATGAGGTAAGTCGGAAAGCAAAAGTCCTATATCCTATGATATCACTTATAGGCGTTATCTAATAACGGACACAAATGAACATATTTCCACAAAGAAAGTCAATCACAGACTTATTTAAAAAAAAAAAACTATGCTTATCTAAAAGGAAAGGTGGGGGGGATGGATAAATGAAGATTAGCGTTACCATATGTATACAAATACATATTATATACATATATCAAAAGGACCGACCCTATAGCAAGGAAGGTTTAGAGAACACTCTGTAATAATTTACAGGGGAAGAGGATCTCTACATAAACAGGTATATAGAATATGTAGATGAACCAGAGTGTGTACACCTTGGACAAGCAACATTCTAACCATTACCCCAATTGAAAAAATTAAAACAACGAACTAGGAGTAATGAGACATAAACTTGTGGGGGGTTTTCCTGGCACATTCCATCCAAATTTACAACCTAGGCAAACGACTTCCAGAACGGCTCTGCTGCCCTAGTACCCAGATTTGGGAATGGAGAAATGCTGCATCCTTGTGGCCGTTTCCCACAACAGCAGCTTTAAACCCACTGCCAAAGGTCACTAAATATTCACCAATGGCAGTTCTGTAAATGGCACCTGCCCTCCAAAAAATACTGAGGTCGAAAATCGACCAAAAAATTCTAGAGTGCAACCTTCCAAAAAGAAAATTTGAAGAGGTATATTATACTCACACTTTTTTTCTTTTTTCTTTTAACAGAAAAGTAAAAGGCGTGGAAAAATGATGAATTGTAGGAATTTTGACAGGCATGTAAACCCAAATTACAAAAACCTATCAGCTCACACCAGTCAGAATGGCCATCAACAAAAATCCTGCAAACAATATATGCTGACGTGATTGTGGAGAAATGCGTCCCCTCGATTCTAAGGGGGACGTGGTAAGAGTCACTAATGAAAGGACAATTGAGGTGCCTTGAAAAGGTAAACGTTGAGCTACCATAGCAGTCAATCAATCATACCCACTGCTGGGTCTATCACCTGAGAAAATGAAAATCAATAATCACAGGCTGGCAATCCTGCACTCCAGCAATATTTACCATAGGCAACACTTGGAAGCAACGGACATGTCCATCAACAGAGGAATGCACCAAGAAGAAGTGGTCCATGTACACAATGGAATATTAGCCATGGAAAACCTTGAAGCACTGCTCTTTGAGGCACCATAGATGAGCCTGGAGATAATCACAAAACATGAAGTAGGTCGGAAAGCCAAAGACCTATAGCCTATATTATCACTTATGGCATTATCTAATAACTGACACAGATGAAAATATTTCCAAAGAGAAAGACACTCACAGGCTTAGAAAACAAACTATGCTCATCTAAAAGGAAAGGAGGGGGGAAATTGAGAAATGAAGATTAGTGTTACTATACATATACAAATACATATTATATCCATGTATCAAAAAGACCGAACATATAGCAAGGGAGGTCGACGGAACACTGTAATATTTTACATGGGAAGAGGATCTGTACATTCATAGACATACATAATGTACAAATGAACCAGATTGTGTACACCTAGGACAGACAATGTTCCAAACTTTACCCAGATTAAAAAAAATTTAAAAACCAAGAAGAAGTAATGAGACATAAACTTATGGGGATTTCTCCTGGCAAATTCCATTCTAATTTACAACCTAGGACAATGACTTCCAGAAAGGCTCTGCTGCCCTAGTACCCAGATTGGGGAATGGAGAAATGCTACCTCCTTGTGGCCGTTTCCCACAACAGCAGCTTTGAACCCACTGCAAAAGGTCACTAAATTTTCACCAACTTGCAGTTCTGTAAATGGCACCCGCCCTCCAGAAAATTTCTGCGGTCAAAAATCGACCAAAAAATTCAAAAGAGAGCAACCTTCGAAGAAGACAATTTCAAGAGCTATATTGTACTCACGGTTTTTTCTTTTAAGAGAAAAGACAATGGCGTAGGAATATGATGAATTTTAAAAATTTTAATGACATGCATACCCATATTACAAAACCTATCAGCTCACAGCAGTCAGAATGGCCATTAGGAAAAATGCTGCAAAAAATAAATGGTGAAGGGAGTGTGGAGAAATGCGTACCCTCGGTTGTAAGGGGGGGCATGTAAAGAGCCACTAATGAAAACACAATGTAGGCGCTTTGAACAGGGAAACATTGAGCTACCAGTCAATCAATCAAAACCACTGCTTGGCCTATCACCTGAGAAAATGAGAATCAAAAAGTCACAGGTTGGCAAACCTGTACGCCAGCAAGATTTACCATAGCCAGCACTTGGAAGCAATGAAAATATCCATCAACCGAGGAATGCACCAAGAAGAAGTGGTCCACGTACACAATGGAATATTACTCTAATAATAAATATAAATTAAATTTAAAAACAAACAAAAGCAAGGAGACATCAACATTTGTGGGTTTATCCGGGCACATTGCACTCCAGTTTACAACCGAAGAACACCACTGGCCGTTAGGTCTGTTTCCCTGGTACCAGCATGGGGAACGTAGAAAGGCTGCCGCTCTCTGGCCGTTACCTGCAAAAGCAGGTTTAAAGCCTGAGCTAATGGTCACTTCATATGAACAAGTACTGCAGGGCTGTAAATGAAACCTGCCCTCAAAATATCTTGAGGGAGATAATGGCCAAAATATTTCAAATGGTGACACATACTTTAAGAAAACACTTTGAAGAAATAAGCTCTAATCACAGCTGGAAAAATAAAAAGGACATGTCTAAAAGCTCAATTTCAACGCATTATGAGACACATGCAAATTCAACCACAAAGAGGTATCAGCTCACACCACTCAGAATAACCATCAGCAAAAACTACAAAGAATAAATGCTGAAGGTGCTGGGAAGAAATGCATACCCTCAACTTTATGTGGGACGTAACCTGGAAAGAGCCACTAAAGAGAACAGAATAGAGGTGCCTTTAAAAGGTAAACATTTAGCTACCATAGCATCCAGCAGACCTATTCCTGGACCTATAAACTAAGAAGACAGAATTGGAAGGACACAGGTACGCAAATCTGCATTGCATAGTATTCCCATAGCCAAGATATGGAAGTAACCAGAAAGTCCACCGACAGATGGGCGGACAAAGAAGAACTGCTACATGTACAGATGGAATATGAGCTTGTGAAAAAATGAAACAATGCCATTTGCAGCACCATAGATGAGTCTAGATGTAATCATGCCACTTGGAGTAAGTGAGAAAGCGAAAGACCCATATCCTATCATATCACATATAGGTGTTACCTAAAAAATGATACAAACAAAGATATTTCCACAGAGAAACACTATCATAGCTTCATTAAAAAAACTTATGGTTCACCAAATGGAAAGGTGTGAGGATTGGATACATTACCATATTGAGGTTAACAGAGAGATACAAACACATGTGAAATATATAATCACCAAAGACCTACGCAATACCAAGAGGAGACTACTCAACATTGTGTCATAACCTACATGGGAAAAGGATCCGAAGAAGAATAGATATATGCGTATGTGTGAAAGAACCACATCTTTCACACTTAGAACAAACAAAACATTGTAATCAAGTTTGCTGTGATGAAAAATAAAAATTAATTTAAAAATACCAACAAGAAGTAATGAGACATAAACTTAAAGGGCTTTTTCCTCGCACATTCCATTCTAATTTACAACCTAGAACACCACTTCCAGTAAGGTTCTGTTGCCCTAGTAACCAGATTTGGTAAAGGAGAAATGCTGCCGCCTTGTGGCCGATTCCCGCAAGAGCAGCTTTTAACCCACAGCTAATGGTCACTTACCATTCACAAGGACTCAGGGCTGTAAAGGACACCTGCCCTAAAAAAGTGTGCTGAGGTAGGGAATGGATAAAAAAAAATTCAAAACACGCAGGATTTTCAAGATAGTATAAAGAGGTAAGTTTTACTCACTCTCTTTTTAAAGAAAGGAAAATGGATAAAAGTTCCACCTCAGGAAGTATGAGACTCATGCAATCTAATCTACAAAAAGTTTTCAACTCACACCAGTCGACTGACCATTGGCAAAAAGTCTACAAACAATAAATGCTGAAGAGGTTTTAGAGATCTGTGTACCCTGTAGCTGCTGGTGAGATGTAAAAGGGTTAAATGCTAATAATGCGAACAGAAAGGAGCTGCGCTGAAAAGGAAAAACTGAGGTACCTTTCAATCCAGCAGGATCACCAATGGGCCTCTCACCTGAGAAGACCAGAATGAAGAAGACCCGGGTTGCAAAAGCTGCACTGCAGCCTTATTCACAATAGACAAGACAGTGAAGCAACCAAAATGTCCATCAACAGATGAAAGGATAAAGAAAAAGTGGTCCATGTACACAATGAATACTAGCCATGGAAAACAGTGAAACACTGCTCTTTGAGGCACCATAGATGATCTTGGAGATAATCACAGAACATGAGGTAAGTCGGAAAGCAAAAGTCCTATATCCTATGATATCACTTATAGGCGTTATCTAATAACGGACACAAATGAACATATTTCCACAAAGAAAGTCAATCACAGACTTATTTAAAAAAAAAAAACTATGCTTATCTAAAAGGAAAGGTGGGGGGGATGGATAAATGAAGATTAGCGTTACCATATGTATACAAATACATATTATATACATATATCAAAAGGACCGACCCTATAGCAAGGAAGGTTTAGAGAACACTCTGTAATAATTTACAGGGGAAGAGGATCTCTACATAAACAGGTATATAGAATATGTAGATGAACCAGAGTGTGTACACCTTGGACAAGCAACATTCTAACCATTACCCCAATTGAAAAAATTAAAACAACGAACTAGGAGTAATGAGACATAAACTTGTGGGGGGTTTTCCTGGCACATTCCATCCAAATTTACAACCTAGGCAAACGACTTCCAGAACGGCTCTGCTGCCCTAGTACCCAGATTTGGGAATGGAGAAATGCTGCATCCTTGTGGCCGTTTCCCACAACAGCAGCTTTAAACCCACTGCCAAAGGTCACTAAATATTCACCAATGGCAGTTCTGTAAATGGCACCTGCCCTCCAAAAAATACTGAGGTCGAAAATCGACCAAAAAATTCTAGAGTGCAACCTTCCAAAAAGAAAATTTGAAGAGGTATATTATACTCACACTTTTTTTCTTTTTTCTTTTAACAGAAAAGTAAAAGGCGTGGAAAAATGATGAATTGTAGGAATTTTGACAGGCATGTAAACCCAAATTACAAAAACCTATCAGCTCACACCAGTCAGAATGGCCATCAACAAAAATCCTGCAAACAATATATGCTGACGTGATTGTGGAGAAATGCGTCCCCTCGATTCTAAGGGGGACGTGGTAAGAGTCACTAATGAAAGGACAATTGAGGTGCCTTGAAAAGGTAAACGTTGAGCTACCATAGCAGTCAATCAATCATACCCACTGCTGGGTCTATCACCTGAGAAAATGAAAATCAATAATCACAGGCTGGCAATCCTGCACTCCAGCAATATTTACCATAGGCAACACTTGGAAGCAACGGACATGTCCATCAACAGAGGAATGCACCAAGAAGAAGTGGTCCATGTACACAATGGAATATTAGCCATGGAAAACCTTGAAGCACTGCTCTTTGAGGCACCATAGATGAGCCTGGAGATAATCACAAAACATGAAGTAGGTCGGAAAGCCAAAGACCTATAGCCTATATTATCACTTATGGCATTATCTAATAACTGACACAGATGAAAATATTTCCAAAGAGAAAGACACTCACAGGCTTAGAAAACAAACTATGCTCATCTAAAAGGAAAGGAGGGGGGAAATTGAGAAATGAAGATTAGTGTTACTATACATATACAAATACATATTATATCCATGTATCAAAAAGACCGAACATATAGCAAGGGAGGTCGACGGAACACTGTAATATTTTACATGGGAAGAGGATCTGTACATTCATAGACATACATAATGTACAAATGAACCAGATTGTGTACACCTAGGACAGACAATGTTCCAAACTTTACCCAGATTAAAAAAAATTTAAAAACCAAGAAGAAGTAATGAGACATAAACTTATGGGGATTTCTCCTGGCAAATTCCATTCTAATTTACAACCTAGGACAATGACTTCCAGAAAGGCTCTGCTGCCCTAGTACCCAGATTGGGGAATGGAGAAATGCTACCTCCTTGTGGCCGTTTCCCACAACAGCAGCTTTGAACCCACTGCAAAAGGTCACTAAATTTTCACCAACTTGCAGTTCTGTAAATGGCACCCGCCCTCCAGAAAATTTCTGCGGTCAAAAATCGACCAAAAAATTCAAAAGAGAGCAACCTTCGAAGAAGACAATTTCAAGAGCTATATTGTACTCACGGTTTTTTCTTTTAAGAGAAAAGACAATGGCGTAGGAATATGATGAATTTTAAAAATTTTAATGACATGCATACCCATATTACAAAACCTATCAGCTCACAGCAGTCAGAATGGCCATTAGGAAAAATGCTGCAAAAAATAAATGGTGAAGGGAGTGTGGAGAAATGCGTACCCTCGGTTGTAAGGGGGGGCATGTAAAGAGCCACTAATGAAAACACAATGTAGGCGCTTTGAACAGGGAAACATTGAGCTACCAGTCAATCAATCAAAACCACTGCTTGGCCTATCACCTGAGAAAATGAGAATCAAAAAGTCACAGGTTGGCAAACCTGTACGCCAGCAAGATTTACCATAGCCAGCACTTGGAAGCAATGAAAATATCCATCAACCGAGGAATGCACCAAGAAGAAGTGGTCCACGTACACAATGGAATATTACTCTAATAATAAATATAAATTAAATTTAAAAACAAACAAAAGCAAGGAGACATCAACATTTGTGGGTTTATCCGGGCACATTGCACTCCAGTTTACAACCGAAGAACACCACTGGCCGTTAGGTCTGTTTCCCTGGTACCAGCATGGGGAACGTAGAAAGGCTGCCGCTCTCTGGCCGTTACCTGCAAAAGCAGGTTTAAAGCCTGAGCTAATGGTCACTTCATATGAACAAGTACTGCAGGGCTGTAAATGAAACCTGCCCTCAAAATATCTTGAGGGAGATAATGGCCAAAATATTTCAAATGGTGACACATACTTTAAGAAAACACTTTGAAGAAATAAGCTCTAATCACAGCTGGAAAAATAAAAAGGACATGTCTAAAAGCTCAATTTCAACGCATTATGAGACACATGCAAATTCAACCACAAAGAGGTATCAGCTCACACCACTCAGAATAACCATCAGCAAAAACTACAAAGAATAAATGCTGAAGGTGCTGGGAAGAAATGCATACCCTCAACTTTATGTGGGACGTAACCTGGAAAGAGCCACTAAAGAGAACAGAATAGAGGTGCCTTTAAAAGGTAAACATTTAGCTACCATAGCATCCAGCAGACCTATTCCTGGACGTATAAACTAAGAAGACAGAATTGGAAGGACACAGGTACGCAAATCTGCATTGCATAGTATTCCCATAGCCAAGATATGGAAGTAACCAGAAAGTCCACCGACAGATGGGCGGACAAAGAAGAACTGCTACATGTACAGATGGAATATGAGCTTGTGAAAAAATGAAACAATGCCATTTGCAGCACCATAGATGAGTCTAGATGTAATCATGCCACTTGGAGTAAGTGAGAAAGCGAAAGACCCATATCCTATCATATCACATATAGGTGTTACCTAAAAAATGATACAAACAAAGATATTTCCACAGAGAAACACTATCATAGCTTCATTAAAAAAACTTATGGTTCACCAAATGGAAAGGTGTGAGGATTGGATACATTACCATATTGAGGTTAACAGAGAGATACAAACACATGTGAAATATATAATCACCAAAGACCTACGCAATACCAAGAGGAGACTACTCAACATTGTGTCATAACCTACATGGGAAAAGGATCCGAAGAAGAATAGATATATGCGTATGTGTGAAAGAACCACATCTTTCACACTTAGAACAAACAAAACATTGTAATCAAGTTTGCTGTGATGAAAAATAAAAATTAATTTAAAAATACCAACAAGAAGTAATGAGACATAAACTTAAAGGGCTTTTTCCTCGCACATTCCATTCTAATTTACAACCTAGAACACCACTTCCAGTAAGGTTCTGTTGCCCTAGTAACCAGATTTGGTAAAGGAGAAATGCTGCCGCCTTGTGGCCGATTCCCGCAAGAGCAGCTTTTAACCCACAGCTAATGGTCACTTACCATTCACAAGGACTCAGGGCTGTAAAGGACACCTGCCCTAAAAAAGTGTGCTGAGGTAGGGAATGGATAAAAAAAAATTCAAAACACGCAGGATTTTCAAGATAGTATAAAGAGGTAAGTTTTACTCACTCTCTTTTTAAAGAAAGGAAAATGGATAAAAGTTCCACCTCAGGAAGTATGAGACTCATGCAATCTAATCTACAAAAAGTTTTCAACTCACACCAGTCGACTGACCATTGGCAAAAAGTCTACAAACAATAAATGCTGAAGAGGTTTTAGAGATCTGTGTACCCTGTAGCTGCTGGTGAGATGTAAAAGGGTTAAATGCTAATAATGCGAACAGAAAGGAGCTGCGCTGAAAAGGAAAAACTGAGGTACCTTTCAATCCAGCAGGATCACCAATGGGCCTCTCACCTGAGAAGACCAGAATGAAGAAGACCCGGGTTGCAAAAGCTGCACTGCAGCCTTATTCACAATAGACAAGACAGTGAAGCAACCAAAATGTCCATCAACAGATGAAAGGATAAAGAAAAAGTGGTCCATGTACACAATGAATACTAGCCATGGAAAACAGTGAAACACTGCTCTTTGAGGCACCATAGATGATCTTGGAGATAATCACAGAACATGAGGTAAGTCGGAAAGCAAAAGTCCTATATCCTATGATATCACTTATAGGCGTTATCTAATAACGGACACAAATGAACATATTTCCACAAAGAAAGTCAATCACAGACTTATTTAAAAAAAAAAAACTATGCTTATCTAAAAGGAAAGGTGGGGGGGATGGATAAATGAAGATTAGCGTTACCATATGTATACAAATACATATTATATACATATATCAAAAGGACCGACCCTATAGCAAGGAAGGTTTAGAGAACACTCTGTAATAATTTACAGGGGAAGAGGATCTCTACATAAACAGGTATATAGAATATGTAGATGAACCAGAGTGTGTACACCTTGGACAAGCAACATTCTAACCATTACCCCAATTGAAAAAATTAAAACAACGAACTAGGAGTAATGAGACATAAACTTGTGGGGGGTTTTCCTGGCACATTCCATCCAAATTTACAACCTAGGCAAACGACTTCCAGAACGGCTCTGCTGCCCTAGTACCCAGATTTGGGAATGGAGAAATGCTGCATCCTTGTGGCCGTTTCCCACAACAGCAGCTTTAAACCCACTGCCAAAGGTCACTAAATATTCACCAATGGCAGTTCTGTAAATGGCACCTGCCCTCCAAAAAATACTGAGGTCGAAAATCGACCAAAAAATTCTAGAGTGCAACCTTCCAAAAAGAAAATTTGAAGAGGTATATTATACTCACACTTTTTTTCTTTTTTCTTTTAACAGAAAAGTAAAAGGCGTGGAAAAATGATGAATTGTAGGAATTTTGACAGGCATGTAAACCCAAATTACAAAAACCTATCAGCTCACACCAGTCAGAATGGCCATCAACAAAAATCCTGCAAACAATATATGCTGACGTGATTGTGGAGAAATGCGTCCCCTCGATTCTAAGGGGGACGTGGTAAGAGTCACTAATGAAAGGACAATTGAGGTGCCTTGAAAAGGTAAACGTTGAGCTACCATAGCAGTCAATCAATCATACCCACTGCTGGGTCTATCACCTGAGAAAATGAAAATCAATAATCACAGGCTGGCAATCCTGCACTCCAGCAATATTTACCATAGGCAACACTTGGAAGCAACGGACATGTCCATCAACAGAGGAATGCACCAAGAAGAAGTGGTCCATGTACACAATGGAATATTAGCCATGGAAAACCTTGAAGCACTGCTCTTTGAGGCACCATAGATGAGCCTGGAGATAATCACAAAACATGAAGTAGGTCGGAAAGCCAAAGACCTATAGCCTATATTATCACTTATGGCATTATCTAATAACTGACACAGATGAAAATATTTCCAAAGAGAAAGACACTCACAGGCTTAGAAAACAAACTATGCTCATCTAAAAGGAAAGGAGGGGGGAAATTGAGAAATGAAGATTAGTGTTACTATACATATACAAATACATATTATATCCATGTATCAAAAAGACCGAACATATAGCAAGGGAGGTCGACGGAACACTGTAATATTTTACATGGGAAGAGGATCTGTACATTCATAGACATACATAATGTACAAATGAACCAGATTGTGTACACCTAGGACAGACAATGTTCCAAACTTTACCCAGATTAAAAAAAATTTAAAAACCAAGAAGAAGTAATGAGACATAAACTTATGGGGATTTCTCCTGGCAAATTCCATTCTAATTTACAACCTAGGACAATGACTTCCAGAAAGGCTCTGCTGCCCTAGTACCCAGATTGGGGAATGGAGAAATGCTACCTCCTTGTGGCCGTTTCCCACAACAGCAGCTTTGAACCCACTGCAAAAGGTCACTAAATTTTCACCAACTTGCAGTTCTGTAAATGGCACCCGCCCTCCAGAAAATTTCTGCGGTCAAAAATCGACCAAAAAATTCAAAAGAGAGCAACCTTCGAAGAAGACAATTTCAAGAGCTATATTGTACTCACGGTTTTTTCTTTTAAGAGAAAAGACAAAGGCGTAGGAATATGATGAATTTTAAAAATTTTAATGACATGCATACCCATATTACAAAACCTATCAGCTCACAGCAGTCAGAATGGCCATTAGGAAAAATGCTGCAAAAAATAAATGGTGAAGGGAGTGTGGAGAAATGCGTACCCTCGGTTGTAAGGGGGGGCATGTAAAGAGCCACTAATGAAAACACAATGTAGGCGCTTTGAACAGGGAAACATTGAGCTACCAGTCAATCAATCAAAACCACTGCTTGGCCTATCACCTGAGAAAATGAGAATCAAAAAGTCACAGGTTGGCAAACCTGTACGCCAGCAAGATTTACCATAGCCAGCACTTGGAAGCAATGAAAATATCCATCAACCGAGGAATGCACCAAGAAGAAGTGGTCCACGTACACAATGGAATATTACTCTAATAATAAATATAAATTAAATTTAAAAACAAACAAAAGCAAGGAGACATCAACATTTGTGGGTTTATCCGGGCACATTGCACTCCAGTTTACAACCGAAGAACACCACTGGCCGTTAGGTCTGTTTCCCTGGTACCAGCATGGGGAACGTAGAAAGGCTGCCGCTCTCTGGCCGTTACCTGCAAAAGCAGGTTTAAAGCCTGAGCTAATGGTCACTTCATATGAACAAGTACTGCAGGGCTGTAAATGAAACCTGCCCTCAAAATATCTTGAGGGAGATAATGGCCAAAATATTTCAAATGGTGACACATACTTTAAGAAAACACTTTGAAGAAATAAGCTCTAATCACAGCTGGAAAAATAAAAAGGACATGTCTAAAAGCTCAATTTCAACGCATTATGAGACACATGCAAATTCAACCACAAAGAGGTGTCAGCTCACACCACTCAGAATAACCATCAGCAAAAACTACAAAGAAAAAATGCTGAAGGTGCTGGGAAGAAATGCATACCCTCAACTTTATGTGGGACGTAACCTGGAAAGAGCCACTAAAGAGAACAGAATAGAGGTGCCTTTAAAAGGTAAACATTTAGCTACCATAGCATCCAGCAGACCTATTCCTGGACCTATAAACTAAGAAGACAGAATTGGAAGGACACAGGTACGCAAATCTGCATTGCATAGTATTCCCATAGCCAAGATATGGAAGTAACCAGAAAGTCCACCGACAGATGGGCAGACAAAGAAGAACTGCTACATGTACAGATGGAATATGAGCTTGTGAAAAAATGAAACAATGCCATTTGCAGCACCATAGATGAGTCTAGATGTAATCATGCCACTTGGAGTAAGTGAGAAAGCGAAAGACCCATATCCTATCATATCACATATAGGTGTTACCTAAAAAATGATACAAACAAAGATATTTCCACAGAGAAACACTATCATAGCTTCATTAAAAAAACTTATGGTTCACCAAATGGAAAGGTGTGAGGATTGGATACATTACCATATTGAGGTTAACAGAGAGATACAAACACATGTGAAATATATAATCACCAAAGACCTACGCAATACCAAGAGGAGACTACTCAACATTGTGTCATAACCTACATGGGAAAAGGATCCGAAGAAGAATAGATATATGCGTATGTGTGAAAGAACCACATCTTTCACACTTAGAACAAACAAAACATTGTAATCAAGTTTGCTGTGATGAAAAATAAAAATTAATTTAAAAATACCAACAAGAAGTAATGAGACATAAACTTAAAGGGCTTTTTCCTCGCACATTCCATTCTAATTTACAACCTAGAACACCACTTCCAGTAAGGCTCTGTTGCCCTAGTAACCAGATTTGGTAAAGGAGAAATGCTGCCGCCTTGTGGCCGATTCCCGCAAGAGCAGCTTTTAACCCACAGCTAATGGTCACTTACCATTCACAAGGACTCAGGGCTGTAAAGGACACCTGCCCTAAAAAAGTGTGCTGAGGTAGGGAATGGATAAAAAAAAATTCAAAACACGCAGGATTTTCAAGATAGTATAAAGAGGTAAGTTTTACTCACTCTCTTTTTAAAGAAAGGAAAATGGATAAAAGTTCCACCTCAGGAAGTATGAGACTCATGCAATCTAATCTACAAAAAGTTTTCAACTCACACCAGTCGACTGACCATTGGCAAAAAGTCTACAAACAATAAATGCTGAAGAGGTTTTAGAGATCTGTGTACCCTGTAGCTGCTGGTGAGATGTAAAAGGGTTAAATGCTAATAATGCGAACAGAAAGGAGCTGCGCTGAAAAGGAAAAACTGAGGTACCTTTCAATCCAGCAGGATCACCAATGGGCCTCTCACCTGAGAAGACCAGAATGAAGAAGACCCGGGTTGCAAAAGCTGCACTGCAGCCTTATTCACAATAGACAAGACAGTGAAGCAACCAAAATGTCCATCAACAGATGAAAGGATAAAGAAAAAGTGGTCCATGTACACAATGAATACTAGCCATGGAAAACAGTGAAACACTGCTCTTTGAGGCACCATAGATGATCTTGGAGATAATCACAGAACATGAGGTAAGTCGGAAAGCAAAAGTCCTATATCCTATGATATCACTTATAGGCGTTATCTAATAACGGACACAAATGAACATATTTCCACAAAGAAAGTCAATCACAGACTTATTTAAAAAAAAAAAACTATGCTTATCTAAAAGGAAAGGTGGGGGGGATGGATAAATGAAGATTAGCGTTACCATATGTATACAAATACATATTATATACATATATCAAAAGGACCGACCCTATAGCAAGGAAGGTTTAGAGAACACTCTGTAATAATTTACAGGGGAAGAGGATCTCTACATAAACAGGTATATAGAATATGTAGATGAACCAGAGTGTGTACACCTTGGACAAGCAACATTCTAACCATTACCCCAATTGAAAAAATTAAAACAACGAACTAGGAGTAATGAGACATAAACTTGTGGGGGGTTTTCCTGGCACATTCCATCCAAATTTACAACCTAGGCAAACGACTTCCAGAACGGCTCTGCTGCCCTAGTACCCAGATTTGGGAATGGAGAAATGCTGCATCCTTGTGGCCGTTTCCCACAACAGCAGCTTTAAACCCACTGCCAAAGGTCACTAAATATTCACCAATGGCAGTTCTGTAAATGGCACCTGCCCTCCAAAAAATACTGAGGTCGAAAATCGACCAAAAAATTCTAGAGTGCAACCTTCCAAAAAGAAAATTTGAAGAGGTATATTATACTCACACTTTTTTTCTTTTTTCTTTTAACAGAAAAGTAAAAGGCGTGGAAAAATGATGAATTGTAGGAATTTTGACAGGCATGTAAACCCAAATTACAAAAACCTATCAGCTCACACCAGTCAGAATGGCCATCAACAAAAATCCTGCAAACAATATATGCTGACGTGATTGTGGAGAAATGCGTCCCCTCGATTCTAAGGGGGACGTGGTAAGAGTCACTAATGAAAGGACAATTGAGGTGCCTTGAAAAGGTAAACGTTGAGCTACCATAGCAGTCAATCAATCATACCCACTGCTGGGTCTATCACCTGAGAAAATGAAAATCAATAATCACAGGCTGGCAATCCTGCACTCCAGCAATATTTACCATAGGCAACACTTGGAAGCAACGGACATGTCCATCAACAGAGGAATGCACCAAGAAGAAGTGGTCCATGTACACAATGGAATATTAGCCATGGAAAACCTTGAAGCACTGCTCTTTGAGGCACCATAGATGAGCCTGGAGATAATCACAAAACATGAAGTAGGTCGGAAAGCCAAAGACCTATAGCCTATATTATCACTTATGGCATTATCTAATAACTGACACAGATGAAAATATTTCCAAAGAGAAAGACACTCACAGGCTTAGAAAACAAACTATGCTCATCTAAAAGGAAAGGAGGGGGGAAATTGAGAAATGAAGATTAGTGTTACTATACATATACAAATACATATTATATCCATGTATCAAAAAGACCGAACATATAGCAAGGGAGGTCGACGGAACACTGTAATATTTTACATGGGAAGAGGATCTGTACATTCATAGACATACATAATGTACAAATGAACCAGATTGTGTACACCTAGGACAGACAATGTTCCAAACTTTACCCAGATTAAAAAAAATTTAAAAACCAAGAAGAAGTAATGAGACATAAACTTATGGGGATTTCTCCTGGCAAATTCCATTCTAATTTACAACCTAGGACAATGACTTCCAGAAAGGCTCTGCTGCCCTAGTACCCAGATTGGGGAATGGAGAAATGCTACCTCCTTGTGGCCGTTTCCCACAACAGCAGCTTTGAACCCACTGCAAAAGGTCACTAAATTTTCACCAACTTGCAGTTCTGTAAATGGCACCCGCCCTCCAGAAAATTTCTGCGGTCAAAAATCGACCAAAAAATTCAAAAGAGAGCAACCTTCGAAGAAGACAATTTCAAGAGCTATATTGTACTCACGGTTTTTTCTTTTAAGAGAAAAGACAAAGGCGTAGGAATATGATGAATTTTAAAAATTTTAATGACATGCATACCCATATTACAAAACCTATCAGCTCACAGCAGTCAGAATGGCCATTAGGAAAAATGCTGCAAAAAATAAATGGTGAAGGGAGTGTGGAGAAATGCGTACCCTCGGTTGTAAGGGGGGGCATGTAAAGAGCCACTAATGAAAACACAATGTAGGCGCTTTGAACAGGGAAACATTGAGCTACCAGTCAATCAATCAAAACCACTGCTTGGCCTATCACCTGAGAAAATGAGAATCAAAAAGTCACAGGTTGGCAAACCTGTACGCCAGCAAGATTTACCATAGCCAGCACTTGGAAGCAATGAAAATATCCATCAACCGAGGAATGCACCAAGAAGAAGTGGTCCACGTACACAATGGAATATTACTCTAATAATAAATATAAATTAAATTTAAAAACAAACAAAAGCAAGGAGACATCAACATTTGTGGGTTTATCCGGGCACATTGCACTCCAGTTTACAACCGAAGAACACCACTGGCCGTTAGGTCTGTTTCCCTGGTACCAGCATGGGGAACGTAGAAAGGCTGCCGCTCTCTGGCCGTTACCTGCAAAAGCAGGTTTAAAGCCTGAGCTAATGGTCACTTCATATGAACAAGTACTGCAGGGCTGTAAATGAAACCTGCCCTCAAAATATCTTGAGGGAGATAATGGCCAAAATATTTCAAATGGTGACACATACTTTAAGAAAACACTTTGAAGAAATAAGCTCTAATCACAGCTGGAAAAATAAAAAGGACATGTCTAAAAGCTCAATTTCAACGCATTATGAGACACATGCAAATTCAACCACAAAGAGGTGTCAGCTCACACCACTCAGAATAACCATCAGCAAAAACTACAAAGAATAAATGCTGAAGGTGCTGGGAAGAAATGCATACCCTCAACTTTATGTGGGACGTAACCTGGAAAGAGCCACTAAAGAGAACAGAATAGAGGTGCCTTTAAAAGGTAAACATTTAGCTACCATAGCATCCAGCAGACCTATTCCTGGACCTATAAACTAAGAAGACAGAATTGGAAGGACACAGGTACGCAAATCTGCATTGCATAGTATTCCCATAGCCAAGATATGGAAGTAACCAGAAAGTCCACCGACAGATGGGCGGACAAAGAAGAACTGCTACATGTACAGATGGAATATGAGCTTGTGAAAAAATGAAACAATGCCATTTGCAGCACCATAGATGAGTCTAGATGTAATCATGCCACTTGGAGTAAGTGAGAAAGCGAAAGACCCATATCCTATCATATCACATATAGGTGTTACCTAAAAAATGATACAAACAAAGATATTTCCACAGAGAAACACTATCATAGCTTCATTAAAAAAACTTATGGTTCACCAAATGGAAAGGTGTGAGGATTGGATACATTACCATATTGAGGTTAACAGAGAGATACAAACACATGTGAAATATATAATCACCAAAGACCTACGCAATACCAAGAGGAGACTACTCAACATTGTGTCATAACCTACATGGGAAAAGGATCCGAAGAAGAATAGATATATGCGTATGTGTGAAAGAACCACATCTTTCACACTTAGAACAAACAAAACATTGTAATCAAGTTTGCTGTGATGAAAAATAAAAATTAATTTAAAAATACCAACAAGAAGTAATGAGACATAAACTTAAAGGGCTTTTTCCTCGCACATTCCATTCTAATTTACAACCTAGAACACCACTTCCAGTAAGGTTCTGTTGCCCTAGTAACCAGATTTGGTAAAGGAGAAATGCTGCCGCCTTGTGGCCGATTCCCGCAAGAGCAGCTTTTAACCCACAGCTAATGGTCACTTACCATTCACAAGGACTCAGGGCTGTAAAGGACACCTGCCCTAAAAAAGTGTGCTGAGGTAGGGAATGGATAAAAAAAAATTCAAAACACGCAGGATTTTCAAGATAGTATAAAGAGGTAAGTTTTACTCACTCTCTTTTTAAAGAAAGGAAAATGGATAAAAGTTCCACCTCAGGAAGTATGAGACTCATGCAATCTAATCTACAAAAAGTTTTCAACTCACACCAGTCGACTGACCATTGGCAAAAAGTCTACAAACAATAAATGCTGAAGAGGTTTTAGAGATCTGTGTACCCTGTAGCTGCTGGTGAGATGTAAAAGGGTTAAATGCTAATAATGCGAACAGAAAGGAGCTGCGCTGAAAAGGAAAAACTGAGGTACCTTTCAATCCAGCAGGATCACCAATGGGCCTCTCACCTGAGAAGACCAGAATGAAGAAGACCCGGGTTGCAAAAGCTGCACTGCAGCCTTATTCACAATAGACAAGACAGTGAAGCAACCAAAATGTCCATCAACAGATGAAAGGATAAAGAAAAAGTGGTCCATGTACACAATGAATACTAGCCATGGAAAACAGTGAAACACTGCTCTTTGAGGCACCATAGATGATCTTGGAGATAATCACAGAACATGAGGTAAGTCGGAAAGCAAAAGTCCTATATCCTATGATATCACTTATAGGCGTTATCTAATAACGGACACAAATGAACATATTTCCACAAAGAAAGTCAATCACAGACTTATTTAAAAAAAAAAAACTATGCTTATCTAAAAGGAAAGGTGGGGGGGATGGATAAATGAAGATTAGCGTTACCATATGTATACAAATACATATTATATACATATATCAAAAGGACCGACCCTATAGCAAGGAAGGTTTAGAGAACACTCTGTAATAATTTACAGGGGAAGAGGATCTCTACATAAACAGGTATATAGAATATGTAGATGAACCAGAGTGTGTACACCTTGGACAAGCAACATTCTAACCATTACCCCAATTGAAAAAATTAAAACAACGAACTAGGAGTAATGAGACATAAACTTGTGGGGGGTTTTCCTGGCACATTCCATCCAAATTTACAACCTAGGCAAACGACTTCCAGAACGGCTCTGCTGCCCTAGTACCCAGATTTGGGAATGGAGAAATGCTGCATCCTTGTGGCCGTTTCCCACAACAGCAGCTTTAAACCCACTGCCAAAGGTCACTAAATATTCACCAATGGCAGTTCTGTAAATGGCACCTGCCCTCCAAAAAATACTGAGGTCGAAAATCGACCAAAAAATTCTAGAGTGCAACCTTCCAAAAAGAAAATTTGAAGAGGTATATTATACTCACACTTTTTTTCTTTTTTCTTTTAACAGAAAAGTAAAAGGCGTGGAAAAATGATGAATTGTAGGAATTTTGACAGGCATGTAAACCCAAATTACAAAAACCTATCAGCTCACACCAGTCAGAATGGCCATCAACAAAAATCCTGCAAACAATATATGCTGACGTGATTGTGGAGAAATGCGTCCCCTCGATTCTAAGGGGGACGTGGTAAGAGTCACTAATGAAAGGACAATTGAGGTGCCTTGAAAAGGTAAACGTTGAGCTACCATAGCAGTCAATCAATCATACCCACTGCTGGGTCTATCACCTGAGAAAATGAAAATCAATAATCACAGGCTGGCAATCCTGCACTCCAGCAATATTTACCATAGGCAACACTTGGAAGCAACGGACATGTCCATCAACAGAGGAATGCACCAAGAAGAAGTGGTCCATGTACACAATGGAATATTAGCCATGGAAAACCTTGAAGCACTGCTCTTTGAGGCACCATAGATGAGCCTGGAGATAATCACAAAACATGAAGTAGGTCGGAAAGCCAAAGACCTATAGCCTATATTATCACTTATGGCATTATCTAATAACTGACACAGATGAAAATATTTCCAAAGAGAAAGACACTCACAGGCTTAGAAAACAAACTATGCTCATCTAAAAGGAAAGGAGGGGGGAAATTGAGAAATGAAGATTAGTGTTACTATACATATACAAATACATATTATATCCATGTATCAAAAAGACCGAACATATAGCAAGGGAGGTCGACGGAACACTGTAATATTTTACATGGGAAGAGGATCTGTACATTCATAGACATACATAATGTACAAATGAACCAGATTGTGTACACCTAGGACAGACAATGTTCCAAACTTTACCCAGATTAAAAAAAATTTAAAAACCAAGAAGAAGTAATGAGACATAAACTTATGGGGATTTCTCCTGGCAAATTCCATTCTAATTTACAACCTAGGACAATGACTTCCAGAAAGGCTCTGCTGCCCTAGTACCCAGATTGGGGAATGGAGAAATGCTACCTCCTTGTGGCCGTTTCCCACAACAGCAGCTTTGAACCCACTGCAAAAGGTCACTAAATTTTCACCAACTTGCAGTTCTGTAAATGGCACCCGCCCTCCAGAAAATTTCTGCGGTCAAAAATCGACCAAAAAATTCAAAAGAGAGCAACCTTCGAAGAAGACAATTTCAAGAGCTATATTGTACTCACGGTTTTTTCTTTTAAGAGAAAAGACAAAGGCGTAGGAATATGATGAATTTTAAAAATTTTAATGACATGCATACCCATATTACAAAACCTATCAGCTCACAGCAGTCAGAATGGCCATTAGGAAAAATGCTGCAAAAAATAAATGGTGAAGGGAGTGTGGAGAAATGCGTACCCTCGGTTGTAAGGGGGGGCATGTAAAGAGCCACTAATGAAAACACAATGTAGGCGCTTTGAACAGGGAAACATTGAGCTACCAGTCAATCAATCAAAACCACTGCTTGGCCTATCACCTGAGAAAATGAGAATCAAAAAGTCACAGGTTGGCAAACCTGTACGCCAGCAAGATTTACCATAGCCAGCACTTGGAAGCAATGAAAATATCCATCAACCGAGGAATGCACCAAGAAGAAGTGGTCCACGTACACAATGGAATATTACTCTAATAATAAATATAAATTAAATTTAAAAACAAACAAAAGCAAGGAGACATCAACATTTGTGGGTTTATCCGGGCACATTGCACTCCAGTTTACAACCGAAGAACACCACTGGCCGTTAGGTCTGTTTCCCTGGTACCAGCATGGGGAACGTAGAAAGGCTGCCGCTCTCTGGCCGTTACCTGCAAAAGCAGGTTTAAAGCCTGAGCTAATGGTCACTTCATATGAACAAGTACTGCAGGGCTGTAAATGAAACCTGCCCTCAAAATATCTTGAGGGAGATAATGGCCAAAATATTTCAAATGGTGACACATACTTTAAGAAAACACTTTGAAGAAATAAGCTCTAATCACAGCTGGAAAAATAAAAAGGACATGTCTAAAAGCTCAATTTCAACGCATTATGAGACACATGCAAATTCAACCACAAAGAGGTGTCAGCTCACACCACTCAGAATAACCATCAGCAAAAACTACAAAGAATAAATGCTGAAGGTGCTGGGAAGAAATGCATACCCTCAACTTTATGTGGGACGTAACCTGGAAAGAGCCACTAAAGAGAACAGAATAGAGGTGCCTTTAAAAGGTAAACATTTAGCTACCATAGCATCCAGCAGACCTATTCCTGGACCTATAAACTAAGAAGACAGAATTGGAAGGACACAGGTACGCAAATCTGCATTGCATAGTATTCCCATAGCCAAGATATGGAAGTAACCAGAAAGTCCACCGACAGATGGGCGGACAAAGAAGAACTGCTACATGTACAGATGGAATATGAGCTTGTGAAAAAATGAAACAATGCCATTTGCAGCACCATAGATGAGTCTAGATGTAATCATGCCACTTGGAGTAAGTGAGAAAGCGAAAGACCCATATCCTATCATATCACATATAGGTGTTACCTAAAAAATGATACAAACAAAGATATTTCCACAGAGAAACACTATCATAGCTTCATTAAAAAAACTTATGGTTCACCAAATGGAAAGGTGTGAGGATTGGATACATTACCATATTGAGGTTAACAGAGAGATACAAACACATGTGAAATATATAATCACCAAAGACCTACGCAATACCAAGAGGAGACTACTCAACATTGTGTCATAACCTACATGGGAAAAGGATCCGAAGAAGAATAGATATATGCGTATGTGTGAAAGAACCACATCTTTCACACTTAGAACAAACAAAACATTGTAATCAAGTTTGCTGTGATGAAAAATAAAAATTAATTTAAAAATACCAACAAGAAGTAATGAGACATAAACTTAAAGGGCTTTTTCCTCGCACATTCCATTCTAATTTACAACCTAGAACACCACTTCCAGTAAGGCTCTGTTGCCCTAGTAACCAGATTTGGTAAAGGAGAAATGCTGCCGCCTTGTGGCCGATTCCCGCAAGAGCAGCTTTTAACCCACAGCTAATGGTCACTTACCATTCACAAGGACTCAGGGCTGTAAAGGACACCTGCCCTAAAAAAGTGTGCTGAGGTAGGGAATGGATAAAAAAAAATTCAAAACACGCAGGATTTTCAAGATAGTATAAAGAGGTAAGTTTTACTCACTCTCTTTTTAAAGAAAGGAAAATGGATAAAAGTTCCACCTCAGGAAGTATGAGACTCATGCAATCTAATCTACAAAAAGTTTTCAACTCACACCAGTCGACTGACCATTGGCAAAAAGTCTACAAACAATAAATGCTGAAGAGGTTTTAGAGATCTGTGTACCCTGTAGCTGCTGGTGAGATGTAAAAGGGTTAAATGCTAATAATGCGAACAGAAAGGAGCTGCGCTGAAAAGGAAAAACTGAGGTACCTTTCAATCCAGCAGGATCACCAATGGGCCTCTCACCTGAGAAGACCAGAATGAAGAAGACCCGGGTTGCAAAAGCTGCACTGCAGCCTTATTCACAATAGACAAGACAGTGAAGCAACCAAAATGTCCATCAACAGATGAAAGGATAAAGAAAAAGTGGTCCATGTACACAATGAATACTAGCCATGGAAAACAGTGAAACACTGCTCTTTGAGGCACCATAGATGATCTTGGAGATAATCACAGAACATGAGGTAAGTCGGAAAGCAAAAGTCCTATATCCTATGATATCACTTATAGGCGTTATCTAATAACGGACACAAATGAACATATTTCCACAAAGAAAGTCAATCACAGACTTATTTAAAAAAAAAAAACTATGCTTATCTAAAAGGAAAGGTGGGGGGGATGGATAAATGAAGATTAGCGTTACCATATGTATACAAATACATATTATATACATATATCAAAAGGACCGACCCTATAGCAAGGAAGGTTTAGAGAACACTCTGTAATAATTTACAGGGGAAGAGGATCTCTACATAAACAGGTATATAGAATATGTAGATGAACCAGAGTGTGTACACCTTGGACAAGCAACATTCTAACCATTACCCCAATTGAAAAAATTAAAACAACGAACTAGGAGTAATGAGACATAAACTTGTGGGGGGTTTTCCTGGCACATTCCATCCAAATTTACAACCTAGGCAAACGACTTCCAGAACGGCTCTGCTGCCCTAGTACCCAGATTTGGGAATGGAGAAATGCTGCATCCTTGTGGCCGTTTCCCACAACAGCAGCTTTAAACCCACTGCCAAAGGTCACTAAATATTCACCAATGGCAGTTCTGTAAATGGCACCTGCCCTCCAAAAAATACTGAGGTCGAAAATCGACCAAAAAATTCTAGAGTGCAACCTTCCAAAAAGAAAATTTGAAGAGGTATATTATACTCACACTTTTTTTCTTTTTTCTTTTAACAGAAAAGTAAAAGGCGTGGAAAAATGATGAATTGTAGGAATTTTGACAGGCATGTAAACCCAAATTACAAAAACCTATCAGCTCACACCAGTCAGAATGGCCATCAACAAAAATCCTGCAAACAATATATGCTGACGTGATTGTGGAGAAATGCGTCCCCTCGATTCTAAGGGGGACGTGGTAAGAGTCACTAATGAAAGGACAATTGAGGTGCCTTGAAAAGGTAAACGTTGAGCTACCATAGCAGTCAATCAATCATACCCACTGCTGGGTCTATCACCTGAGAAAATGAAAATCAATAATCACAGGCTGGCAATCCTGCACTCCAGCAATATTTACCATAGGCAACACTTGGAAGCAACGGACATGTCCATCAACAGAGGAATGCACCAAGAAGAAGTGGTCCATGTACACAATGGAATATTAGCCATGGAAAACCTTGAAGCACTGCTCTTTGAGGCACCATAGATGAGCCTGGAGATAATCACAAAACATGAAGTAGGTCGGAAAGCCAAAGACCTATAGCCTATATTATCACTTATGGCATTATCTAATAACTGACACAGATGAAAATATTTCCAAAGAGAAAGACACTCACAGGCTTAGAAAACAAACTATGCTCATCTAAAAGGAAAGGAGGGGGGAAATTGAGAAATGAAGATTAGTGTTACTATACATATACAAATACATATTATATCCATGTATCAAAAAGACCGAACATATAGCAAGGGAGGTCGACGGAACACTGTAATATTTTACATGGGAAGAGGATCTGTACATTCATAGACATACATAATGTACAAATGAACCAGATTGTGTACACCTAGGACAGACAATGTTCCAAACTTTACCCAGATTAAAAAAAATTTAAAAACCAAGAAGAAGTAATGAGACATAAACTTATGGGGATTTCTCCTGGCAAATTCCATTCTAATTTACAACCTAGGACAATGACTTCCAGAAAGGCTCTGCTGCCCTAGTACCCAGATTGGGGAATGGAGAAATGCTACCTCCTTGTGGCCGTTTCCCACAACAGCAGCTTTGAACCCACTGCAAAAGGTCACTAAATTTTCACCAACTTGCAGTTCTGTAAATGGCACCCGCCCTCCAGAAAATTTCTGCGGTCAAAAATCGACCAAAAAATTCAAAAGAGAGCAACCTTCGAAGAAGACAATTTCAAGAGCTATATTGTACTCACGGTTTTTTCTTTTAAGAGAAAAGACAAAGGCGTAGGAATATGATGAATTTTAAAAATTTTAATGACATGCATACCCATATTACAAAACCTATCAGCTCACAGCAGTCAGAATGGCCATTAGGAAAAATGCTGCAAAAAATAAATGGTGAAGGGAGTGTGGAGAAATGCGTACCCTCGGTTGTAAGGGGGGGCATGTAAAGAGCCACTAATGAAAACACAATGTAGGCGCTTTGAACAGGGAAACATTGAGCTACCAGTCAATCAATCAAAACCACTGCTTGGCCTATCACCTGAGAAAATGAGAATCAAAAAGTCACAGGTTGGCAAACCTGTACGCCAGCAAGATTTACCATAGCCAGCACTTGGAAGCAATGAAAATATCCATCAACCGAGGAATGCACCAAGAAGAAGTGGTCCACGTACACAATGGAATATTACTCTAATAATAAATATAAATTAAATTTAAAAACAAACAAAAGCAAGGAGACATCAACATTTGTGGGTTTATCCGGGCACATTGCACTCCAGTTTACAACCGAAGAACACCACTGGCCGTTAGGTCTGTTTCCCTGGTACCAGCATGGGGAACGTAGAAAGGCTGCCGCTCTCTGGCCGTTACCTGCAAAAGCAGGTTTAAAGCCTGAGCTAATGGTCACTTCATATGAACAAGTACTGCAGGGCTGTAAATGAAACCTGCCCTCAAAATATCTTGAGGGAGATAATGGCCAAAATATTTCAAATGGTGACACATACTTTAAGAAAACACTTTGAAGAAATAAGCTCTAATCACAGCTGGAAAAATAAAAAGGACATGTCTAAAAGCTCAATTTCAACGCATTATGAGACACATGCAAATTCAACCACAAAGAGGTGTCAGCTCACACCACTCAGAATAACCATCAGCAAAAACTACAAAGAATAAATGCTGAAGGTGCTGGGAAGAAATGCATACCCTCAACTTTATGTGGGACGTAACCTGGAAAGAGCCACTAAAGAGAACAGAATAGAGGTGCCTTTAAAAGGTAAACATTTAGCTACCATAGCATCCAGCAGACCTATTCCTGGACCTATAAACTAAGAAGACAGAATTGGAAGGACACAGGTACGCAAATCTGCATTGCATAGTATTCCCATAGCCAAGATATGGAAGTAACCAGAAAGTCCACCGACAGATGGGCGGACAAAGAAGAACTGCTACATGTACAGATGGAATATGAGCTTGTGAAAAAATGAAACAATGCCATTTGCAGCACCATAGATGAGTCTAGATGTAATCATGCCACTTGGAGTAAGTGAGAAAGCGAAAGACCCATATCCTATCATATCACATATAGGTGTTACCTAAAAAATGATACAAACAAAGATATTTCCACAGAGAAACACTATCATAGCTTCATTAAAAAAACTTATGGTTCACCAAATGGAAAGGTGTGAGGATTGGATACATTACCATATTGAGGTTAACAGAGAGATACAAACACATGTGAAATATATAATCACCAAAGACCTACGCAATACCAAGAGGAGACTACTCAACATTGTGTCATAACCTACATGGGAAAAGGATCCGAAGAAGAATAGATATATGCGTATGTGTGAAAGAACCACATCTTTCACACTTAGAACAAACAAAACATTGTAATCAAGTTTGCTGTGATGAAAAATAAAAATTAATTTAAAAATACCAACAAGAAGTAATGAGACATAAACTTAAAGGGCTTTTTCCTCGCACATTCCATTCTAATTTACAACCTAGAACACCACTTCCAGTAAGGTTCTGTTGCCCTAGTAACCAGATTTGGTAAAGGAGAAATGCTGCCGCCTTGTGGCCGATTCCCGCAAGAGCAGCTTTTAACCCACAGCTAATGGTCACTTACCATTCACAAGGACTCAGGGCTGTAAAGGACACCTGCCCTAAAAAAGTGTGCTGAGGTAGGGAATGGATAAAAAAAAATTCAAAACACGCAGGATTTTCAAGATAGTATAAAGAGGTAAGTTTTACTCACTCTCTTTTTAAAGAAAGGAAAATGGATAAAAGTTCCACCTCAGGAAGTATGAGACTCATGCAATCTAATCTACAAAAAGTTTTCAACTCACACCAGTCGACTGACCATTGGCAAAAAGTCTACAAACAATAAATGCTGAAGAGGTTTTAGAGATCTGTGTACCCTGTAGCTGCTGGTGAGATGTAAAAGGGTTAAATGCTAATAATGCGAACAGAAAGGAGCTGCGCTGAAAAGGAAAAACTGAGGTACCTTTCAATCCAGCAGGATCACCAATGGGCCTCTCACCTGAGAAGACCAGAATGAAGAAGACCCGGGTTGCAAAAGCTGCACTGCAGCCTTATTCACAATAGACAAGACAGTGAAGCAACCAAAATGTCCATCAACAGATGAAAGGATAAAGAAAAAGTGGTCCATGTACACAATGAATACTAGCCATGGAAAACAGTGAAACACTGCTCTTTGAGGCACCATAGATGATCTTGGAGATAATCACAGAACATGAGGTAAGTCGGAAAGCAAAAGTCCTATATCCTATGATATCACTTATAGGCGTTATCTAATAACGGACACAAATGAACATATTTCCACAAAGAAAGTCAATCACAGACTTATTTAAAAAAAAAAAACTATGCTTATCTAAAAGGAAAGGTGGGGGGGATGGATAAATGAAGATTAGCGTTACCATATGTATACAAATACATATTATATACATATATCAAAAGGACCGACCCTATAGCAAGGAAGGTTTAGAGAACACTCTGTAATAATTTACAGGGGAAGAGGATCTCTACATAAACAGGTATATAGAATATGTAGATGAACCAGAGTGTGTACACCTTGGACAAGCAACATTCTAACCATTACCCCAATTGAAAAAATTAAAACAACGAACTAGGAGTAATGAGACATAAACTTGTGGGGGGTTTTCCTGGCACATTCCATCCAAATTTACAACCTAGGCAAACGACTTCCAGAACGGCTCTGCTGCCCTAGTACCCAGATTTGGGAATGGAGAAATGCTGCATCCTTGTGGCCGTTTCCCACAACAGCAGCTTTAAACCCACTGCCAAAGGTCACTAAATATTCACCAATGGCAGTTCTGTAAATGGCACCTGCCCTCCAAAAAATACTGAGGTCGAAAATCGACCAAAAAATTCTAGAGTGCAACCTTCCAAAAAGAAAATTTGAAGAGGTATATTATACTCACACTTTTTTTCTTTTTTCTTTTAACAGAAAAGTAAAAGGCGTGGAAAAATGATGAATTGTAGGAATTTTGACAGGCATGTAAACCCAAATTACAAAAACCTATCAGCTCACACCAGTCAGAATGGCCATCAACAAAAATCCTGCAAACAATATATGCTGACGTGATTGTGGAGAAATGCGTCCCCTCGATTCTAAGGGGGACGTGGTAAGAGTCACTAATGAAAGGACAATTGAGGTGCCTTGAAAAGGTAAACGTTGAGCTACCATAGCAGTCAATCAATCATACCCACTGCTGGGTCTATCACCTGAGAAAATGAAAATCAATAATCACAGGCTGGCAATCCTGCACTCCAGCAATATTTACCATAGGCAACACTTGGAAGCAACGGACATGTCCATCAACAGAGGAATGCACCAAGAAGAAGTGGTCCATGTACACAATGGAATATTAGCCATGGAAAACCTTGAAGCACTGCTCTTTGAGGCACCATAGATGAGCCTGGAGATAATCACAAAACATGAAGTAGGTCGGAAAGCCAAAGACCTATAGCCTATATTATCACTTATGGCATTATCTAATAACTGACACAGATGAAAATATTTCCAAAGAGAAAGACACTCACAGGCTTAGAAAACAAACTATGCTCATCTAAAAGGAAAGGAGGGGGGAAATTGAGAAATGAAGATTAGTGTTACTATACATATACAAATACATATTATATCCATGTATCAAAAAGACCGAACATATAGCAAGGGAGGTCGACGGAACACTGTAATATTTTACATGGGAAGAGGATCTGTACATTCATAGACATACATAATGTACAAATGAACCAGATTGTGTACACCTAGGACAGACAATGTTCCAAACTTTACCCAGATTAAAAAAAATTTAAAAACCAAGAAGAAGTAATGAGACATAAACTTATGGGGATTTCTCCTGGCAAATTCCATTCTAATTTACAACCTAGGACAATGACTTCCAGAAAGGCTCTGCTGCCCTAGTACCCAGATTGGGGAATGGAGAAATGCTACCTCCTTGTGGCCGTTTCCCACAACAGCAGCTTTGAACCCACTGCAAAAGGTCACTAAATTTTCACCAACTTGCAGTTCTGTAAATGGCACCCGCCCTCCAGAAAATTTCTGCGGTCAAAAATCGACCAAAAAATTCAAAAGAGAGCAACCTTCGAAGAAGACAATTTCAAGAGCTATATTGTACTCACGGTTTTTTCTTTTAAGAGAAAAGACAAAGGCGTAGGAATATGATGAATTTTAAAAATTTTAATGACATGCATACCCATATTACAAAACCTATCAGCTCACAGCAGTCAGAATGGCCATTAGGAAAAATGCTGCAAAAAATAAATGGTGAAGGGAGTGTGGAGAAATGCGTACCCTCGGTTGTAAGGGGGGGCATGTAAAGAGCCACTAATGAAAACACAATGTAGGCGCTTTGAACAGGGAAACATTGAGCTACCAGTCAATCAATCAAAACCACTGCTTGGCCTATCACCTGAGAAAATGAGAATCAAAAAGTCACAGGTTGGCAAACCTGTACGCCAGCAAGATTTACCATAGCCAGCACTTGGAAGCAATGAAAATATCCATCAACCGAGGAATGCACCAAGAAGAAGTGGTCCACGTACACAATGGAATATTACTCTAATAATAAATATAAATTAAATTTAAAAACAAACAAAAGCAAGGAGACATCAACATTTGTGGGTTTATCCGGGCACATTGCACTCCAGTTTACAACCGAAGAACACCACTGGCCGTTAGGTCTGTTTCCCTGGTACCAGCATGGGGAACGTAGAAAGGCTGCCGCTCTCTGGCCGTTACCTGCAAAAGCAGGTTTAAAGCCTGAGCTAATGGTCACTTCATATGAACAAGTACTGCAGGGCTGTAAATGAAACCTGCCCTCAAAATATCTTGAGGGAGATAATGGCCAAAATATTTCAAATGGTGACACATACTTTAAGAAAACACTTTGAAGAAATAAGCTCTAATCACAGCTGGAAAAATAAAAAGGACATGTCTAAAAGCTCAATTTCAACGCATTATGAGACACATGCAAATTCAACCACAAAGAGGTGTCAGCTCACACCACTCAGAATAACCATCAGCAAAAACTACAAAGAATAAATGCTGAAGGTGCTGGGAAGAAATGCATACCCTCAACTTTATGTGGGACGTAACCTGGAAAGAGCCACTAAAGAGAACAGAATAGAGGTGCCTTTAAAAGGTAAACATTTAGCTACCATAGCATCCAGCAGACCTATTCCTGGACCTATAAACTAAGAAGACAGAATTGGAAGGACACAGGTACGCAAATCTGCATTGCATAGTATTCCCATAGCCAAGATATGGAAGTAACCAGAAAGTCCACCGACAGATGGGCGGACAAAGAAGAACTGCTACATGTACAGATGGAATATGAGCTTGTGAAAAAATGAAACAATGCCATTTGCAGCACCATAGATGAGTCTAGATGTAATCATGCCACTTGGAGTAAGTGAGAAAGCGAAAGACCCATATCCTATCATATCACATATAGGTGTTACCTAAAAAATGATACAAACAAAGATATTTCCACAGAGAAACACTATCATAGCTTCATTAAAAAAACTTATGGTTCACCAAATGGAAAGGTGTGAGGATTGGATACATTACCATATTGAGGTTAACAGAGAGATACAAACACATGTGAAATATATAATCACCAAAGACCTACGCAATACCAAGAGGAGACTACTCAACATTGTGTCATAACCTACATGGGAAAAGGATCCGAAGAAGAATAGATATATGCGTATGTGTGAAAGAACCACATCTTTCACACTTAGAACAAACAAAACATTGTAATCAAGTTTGCTGTGATGAAAAATAAAAATTAATTTAAAAATACCAACAAGAAGTAATGAGACATAAACTTAAAGGGCTTTTTCCTCGCACATTCCATTCTAATTTACAACCTAGAACACCACTTCCAGTAAGGCTCTGTTGCCCTAGTAACCAGATTTGGTAAAGGAGAAATGCTGCCGCCTTGTGGCCGATTCCCGCAAGAGCAGCTTTTAACCCACAGCTAATGGTCACTTACCATTCACAAGGACTCAGGGCTGTAAAGGACACCTGCCCTAAAAAAGTGTGCTGAGGTAGGGAATGGATAAAAAAAAATTCAAAACACGCAGGATTTTCAAGATAGTATAAAGAGGTAAGTTTTACTCACTCTCTTTTTAAAGAAAGGAAAATGGATAAAAGTTCCACCTCAGGAAGTATGAGACTCATGCAATCTAATCTACAAAAAGTTTTCAACTCACACCAGTCGACTGACCATTGGCAAAAAGTCTACAAACAATAAATGCTGAAGAGGTTTTAGAGATCTGTGTACCCTGTAGCTGCTGGTGAGATGTAAAAGGGTTAAATGCTAATAATGCGAACAGAAAGGAGCTGCGCTGAAAAGGAAAAACTGAGGTACCTTTCAATCCAGCAGGATCACCAATGGGCCTCTCACCTGAGAAGACCAGAATGAAGAAGACCCGGGTTGCAAAAGCTGCACTGCAGCCTTATTCACAATAGACAAGACAGTGAAGCAACCAAAATGTCCATCAACAGATGAAAGGATAAAGAAAAAGTGGTCCATGTACACAATGAATACTAGCCATGGAAAACAGTGAAACACTGCTCTTTGAGGCACCATAGATGATCTTGGAGATAATCACAGAACATGAGGTAAGTCGGAAAGCAAAAGTCCTATATCCTATGATATCACTTATAGGCGTTATCTAATAACGGACACAAATGAACATATTTCCACAAAGAAAGTCAATCACAGACTTATTTAAAAAAAAAAAACTATGCTTATCTAAAAGGAAAGGTGGGGGGGATGGATAAATGAAGATTAGCGTTACCATATGTATACAAATACATATTATATACATATATCAAAAGGACCGACCCTATAGCAAGGAAGGTTTAGAGAACACTCTGTAATAATTTACAGGGGAAGAGGATCTCTACATAAACAGGTATATAGAATATGTAGATGAACCAGAGTGTGTACACCTTGGACAAGCAACATTCTAACCATTACCCCAATTGAAAAAATTAAAACAACGAACTAGGAGTAATGAGACATAAACTTGTGGGGGGTTTTCCTGGCACATTCCATCCAAATTTACAACCTAGGCAAACGACTTCCAGAACGGCTCTGCTGCCCTAGTACCCAGATTTGGGAATGGAGAAATGCTGCATCCTTGTGGCCGTTTCCCACAACAGCAGCTTTAAACCCACTGCCAAAGGTCACTAAATATTCACCAATGGCAGTTCTGTAAATGGCACCTGCCCTCCAAAAAATACTGAGGTCGAAAATCGACCAAAAAATTCTAGAGTGCAACCTTCCAAAAAGAAAATTTGAAGAGGTATATTATACTCACACTTTTTTTCTTTTTTCTTTTAACAGAAAAGTAAAAGGCGTGGAAAAATGATGAATTGTAGGAATTTTGACAGGCATGTAAACCCAAATTACAAAAACCTATCAGCTCACACCAGTCAGAATGGCCATCAACAAAAATCCTGCAAACAATATATGCTGACGTGATTGTGGAGAAATGCGTCCCCTCGATTCTAAGGGGGACGTGGTAAGAGTCACTAATGAAAGGACAATTGAGGTGCCTTGAAAAGGTAAACGTTGAGCTACCATAGCAGTCAATCAATCATACCCACTGCTGGGTCTATCACCTGAGAAAATGAAAATCAATAATCACAGGCTGGCAATCCTGCACTCCAGCAATATTTACCATAGGCAACACTTGGAAGCAACGGACATGTCCATCAACAGAGGAATGCACCAAGAAGAAGTGGTCCATGTACACAATGGAATATTAGCCATGGAAAACCTTGAAGCACTGCTCTTTGAGGCACCATAGATGAGCCTGGAGATAATCACAAAACATGAAGTAGGTCGGAAAGCCAAAGACCTATAGCCTATATTATCACTTATGGCATTATCTAATAACTGACACAGATGAAAATATTTCCAAAGAGAAAGACACTCACAGGCTTAGAAAACAAACTATGCTCATCTAAAAGGAAAGGAGGGGGGAAATTGAGAAATGAAGATTAGTGTTACTATACATATACAAATACATATTATATCCATGTATCAAAAAGACCGAACATATAGCAAGGGAGGTCGACGGAACACTGTAATATTTTACATGGGAAGAGGATCTGTACATTCATAGACATACATAATGTACAAATGAACCAGATTGTGTACACCTAGGACAGACAATGTTCCAAACTTTACCCAGATTAAAAAAAATTTAAAAACCAAGAAGAAGTAATGAGACATAAACTTATGGGGATTTCTCCTGGCAAATTCCATTCTAATTTACAACCTAGGACAATGACTTCCAGAAAGGCTCTGCTGCCCTAGTACCCAGATTGGGGAATGGAGAAATGCTACCTCCTTGTGGCCGTTTCA